>NC_044578.1:9663657-10341000 GCF_901933205.1 Camarhynchus parvulus
GGCTGGAGCAGCTGAGGGCACAAGCTGGTCCCACTGTGTGAGGGTGAACTGGCTGCAGTGCCGTGGCTGTGGCTCCTGTGCCAGCAGGGTTTGGGGTGCAGTGGCAGGGGAATGGCTCAGGCAGGGTGGCCGGGAAGGGGGCAGGGAGGCTCCAGCCCTGCTCTGTAATTTTGTGGCCGATGCTGTAATTACGGAGAGGGCTCCCCCGGCATAGCCCGTGGATGGGAGGCAGCCGCACACGCAGCCACCCTCCCTGCCAGGGACCCTGGCCCATCCCTAGCATCCACCCTCCCTGCTTGGGCACAGCAGGAGCCTGCTCTGCACCCCAGGTGTTTGGAGTGCGAGTGGCTGTAGCGTCCCAATCCACCGCCCAGCCAGAACTGCTCTGAGCCTGCACCCAGAACCCCCCAGCAGTGGTACCAAGGAGCAATGCCCGGTCCCTGTGAGGATGCTCCTGCCTCGGGGGACTGCCCTGCCCCCAGGCCCTGCTGTTGGATTTTGGAGGGAGCTGGGGGTCCAGGGCAGTGAAGCCAAACCCTGCCGGGGAGCAGAGCAGGCTGTTGGTAAGCAGGACCGGACGCCTGATTGGAACCAGAGAGCCTTTTGCATGAAAAAGCCAAGGGCTCCCTTTGTTAATTGGAATAAAAAAAACCCCAAAAAACAACAACACAACAACAACAACAAGGAGGAATTTGCATACAGTTCCTCATTAACGTGCTCATTGTCGGTATGGGGGTGCCCCAGCCCCCTCCCGGCCGGGGGGCTGCGTGCGGCGTGGGGCGTCTCGGTGCTCCCGGGCTGCCCGGCCGGCCGGCGTGCGCCCGTTTGAAGTGTCCTTGGCAGCCCTGTGTGCGCTGCCTTGTCTTTTCATGTTGCTCTTTGGTTAATTAGGGTGTTGGAATTTGAGGCTTCCTCACGGCCTTTGAAGCTTGCTGACGGCTCGCAGTGCCCTGTTCCAAATTAACACTAATTACAAGGGACGGCTTTTTATTTTCTCTCTCTCTCTTTTTTTTTTTTTATCCCCCTCCTCTTTAATTTTTCGGGGGGCTCGCCCCCACCCCGTGCTTGCAGATGTGTGGCTCCTCCCGCGGCCGCGCTGGGCGGAGATGCCGGCGGGGCAGGGCGGAGCAGGATGCATCCCCCGGGAGCAGCGGCGCTGCCGGGCACCCCCTCGGCGCTGTGTCCCACCTCCCGCCCGGGCTCGGCGTGGGTGGCACGGCTGAGATCAGAGCAGCTTGGCGCACCTCCCGCCCGACCTCCCAGCCTGCTGGGAACGGCATGGGCGTCCCACTTCCCCCCACCGCCGACACCCACCCTCCCCGTGTCCTCGTCCCCTCGCCCTTGGTGCTGCTGTCCCCTCTGACACACACACAAAAGCCGCGGCCGTGTCCCACCCCCCCGTCCCTGGCACAACCTCTATCCCAACTGGCATCTGATGGACACCAGCTGCTCCCTGGCCCAGCCAGGAACAATAAAGATGCTTTGCCCTCCCCGTTCCCAAAAAGCAGGAAAAAAAAAAAAAAACCAAAACACCAACCCATATAATAAGTCATTAAAAGGGAAGATTCTGCTCCTTATTTGCGGTCTCGCTCTGGCCTCCTCGGTGCTGGCGGAGGGCCAGGCCCGCCGGGGCCCCCGCCTCTTGCTGAGGGAGCATCCTGGTGCAGATGAATCGTGACCTCCCCTCGCTTTCCTGGGGCTGGGCAGGAGCTGGCCTCGCCCCTGCCAGCGGCACTGCCCTGGGAAGCATCCCACGCTGGGCATCCTGGGGTACCCCAGTGGGTGGCACTGGGACGGGGGCTGCACCCCAGATGTGCCAGGGCGGGGGGCTGCGAGCAGGACAGCCGAGTGGTGCTCTTGGGAGGGGTTTCAGGATCCACTTCCCACCCTCCTGTGGGCTATGTTGCCTCCCCTTTGCTATGCCAGGAGGGATGGGACCCCCCCATTCGAAGGGGATGGGGACAGCTGTCCCTGGGCTGGTGCTCAGCCATGCGAGAGACCGTGCAGGGTTTGGTCCCAGCCCCAGCCATGCTGGCTGGGAGGGGATTCCTCTTCCATGCCGAGGCAGCCGCAAATGGAGTCGGTGGCTTCAGCTGGAAACCTTGGCCCTGCTGTGCTCAGAGCTCTCCCGCTGCCAAAGGGGGACAGATCCCAGAGCCTTGACAGGGAACAGTGATGTCCCCAGCACCACCTCCCTCCCCTGTCCCCAAACCGCTGCTGGGACAGCCTACAGCTGCAGGGACTTCGGGGTGCCTGCCTCTCCCTGCCCTCCTTCCCTGCTGCCTTGGGGTGCCATGGAGGAGCTGGACTGGGCTGGGTGCCCCCAGTTTTGCTTCCTGTTTTGTGGGCTGGTTTTGGGCATCTGCAGCACCCACCACAGTGCACGGGTGGAAGTGGACAGGTTGGGTTCACTCTGCTTCACCAACCATCTGTCTGTGGGTTTTTTCTGGTGAGAGGAAAGCCAACAAGCTGCTTTGGGGCTGGGTACCATGTTGGTGGGTAGGGGGATGCCTGGTCCAATGTGTCCTGATGTGGTCCCTGTTTGGATCCCTTGGGTGTGAGCACCCAGAGGATGCAGCAATTGGGGAACCCCACCCCAAAAGCCCCTCTGAGTGAGCATAGCACCACCTGATGCTGTGCAACCTTGATTCTGCCCATCCCATTCCCTGAGCATCCTGATGGGCAGGGCAAATTGGTGGGATGGGGGCTCTGCCTGCCCTGGCACTGACAGGGCACGTCGTGGTCCCCTCCACAGCGGGCAGCCGGGTGAGCCAGGAGCTGCGCTACACCAAGGAGAAGTTGGGCGAGGAGTCCGTCTACACATCCCAGATGTTGATCCAGACCCCGAAGAAGGAGGGTGATAACATCCTGACACAGGAGGCCCTGCAGCTCCACCTCGAGGCGGCCTTGGCCGCCAGCAAGGTTCAAGTCTCCCTGTACGGAAAGTGAGTCCGGCTCCAGATGGGGGACGGGGACCCCCGCCGTGCTCTGCACATCCCTCTACCCCTTGCCATGTCCCCTGTGGGATATGCCCGTTCTCAGCTCCTCCTTCTGCCTTTCCAGATCGTGGGATTTGAACAAGATCTGCTACAAGTCGGGTGTCCCCATCATTGAGAATGGCATGATCGAGAGGGTGAGTGCTGGTCGTGGATGGCCAGAGGGAGCCCCCGAGGGTGGCTGCTGACCCACGGGGTCAGTCCATCAAAGAATGGCAGTGGATGGGCTGTGCTGGGGACAGGGCTTGCCAGCCCCAGGTGCTGGGAAGGCACTGCTGGCTGGATGGTTTGGGAAGCCCAGCAAGATGGGGGGAGACTGGGGGGTCTGATCCATCCCTGCTGACCCCTCGCATCTCCTCCTACAGATGATAGAGAAGCTGTTCCCCTGTGTGATCCTGACACCGCTGGACTGCTTCTGGGAAGGCTCCAAGCTGCAGGGAGGCTCAGCCTATCTCCCGTGAGTGTGTGTGGGGAACTCTCCTGGGCTGTGGGGGGCCTTGGGTGGGAGCAGGAGCTGGGGATGCTGCCGAGGGGCTGTGCTTGACCTCCCTTTGCAGCTTGGCTCTGCCTGCTCCAAGGTGCTTCAGTGCTGCAGCTTGTCCTGCTCAGCCCTGGGTTGGTCCCACCACCATTGCTGTCCTGCTGGGATAACACCCTGGGGACAGGTCCCTGTGCTCCCCTGCCTGGCCTCGGTGGCACAGGTAGGGCTGCACCGCTGCAGGGGGGCTGCAGCCCACAGGCAGGAACTGCCCATCCCATCCCATCCCATCCCATCCCATCCCATCCCATCCCATCCCATCCCTCCCACTAGCCAGGGATAGGGATGGGGACAGTGGCTGTGCAGCAGGCAGGTCCCTGAGGCTGCTACCCCACCCCTGGCAGTGCCTTGTGGGTGCTGTGATTGTGAGGGGGCACCCACACTCCTGAGCTGTGCCCAGGGGCACGGAGGGCACGGAGTCCCTGGGCTGGGTGACGAGTGACTCCCAGCCAGCTCCTCACACCGTGGTGGTGGGGCTGGGGACCCCGGCTTGGGCCGGGGAGCCTCCCCCACATTCCTTCTGTTTACGCGTGTGTTTGTCCGGGAGAGCTGGGGCGGCTTGTGCATTGTCAGCAAACGCAGCCCCGTGCTTTCTCATGCTAATGCTGCTCTGAAAGCTGCCCCTTGCCAAACAGATGAAATAGTGGCCTTATTCAGGCTGCTGCGGATGGGAGGAGGGGGAAGGGGCCGCAGCCTCCCCAGCCAAGACTGGGGGGCTGGTTTTGCCCCCCAAGACCTCAGGTTCTCCCCATCCCAGGCTGGGGAACTGCCGGCAGCAGGAGCAAGCGGGGCTGGGGCAGCTGTGCCAGAGGGGATGCTGGTGGCATTGCCTGCCCGCTTGGGCGGCGTTCTGGGGCTGAGCTCCGTGGCAGGCAGGGTGGCACTGGAGCAGCCACGGGACTCCTCTCTCCCAGCAGCCGAGGGAGCGGGTGCCGGGCGGGCACCCCGGCTGAGCGCCGGCCGGCCCAGGGGGACTCGTCCCCCTTTTTAACGCCAAGGGGTGAGCAGGGTGGGAGCTGGGAGAACAAAGAGCAGCAATCTATGGAAAGACAAAAGGATTTGCCCTGGCTCAGTGAAGCAAGCGAAAGCAGATAAAAGGGGCTCTCTTTGGAAGCAGCAGCAGCTCCAGTTGGTATGTGGGAATCTCGAGCGGCCGGCTCTGGCCCAGCCAGCCTTCATGAATTATTAGGCTGTGTTTCTCCCCAGAGCCCACACTTGCTCAGGGCTTTTTCTTCCCCTCTTTGGAGCGCTGGGCTGGGTTATTGGCTTTTTTGTATGTGCTTTCTGTCTTAAAAAAGAAGCTGAGTGAGGCTGGAAGCTGGCCCCCAGCTCCCCAGGCTGGGGTGGAGGGAGCAGAGCATCTGCAGGCAATGGGAAAAACCCTTTTCCTGGGTACCCAAGTCCCCTGCAGTCCTGCTGGACCTCCAAGAACGTACTCCACACCCAGCTCCCAGTATTGTGCTGAGCCCCCAGGACCTCTGCTGAGCCCCAAACTCTCCATCTTGGGGGAAAATGGCAGGAAGGGCTGTAAGGGATGCCGGGAGCTATTGCCTGCCTGCTCCCCTCTATCAAGATGTTAGCCCACGGGCAGTAATCGGCCTGACTGCTCACACAAAGCGGGGCCAGGCAGCAGGGCCGGCTCCCCCCGCTTTGTCCCGGACTAACAGGATCAGGCACGCTACTTGACTCGGGGCACGGCCCGCTGTGGCGCACAGGGCACGGGGGATTCCCCAGGAGGGGGTAAGGGATGTGCTGGGGGCTGAGCTCGTCTGCATCCCCGCATCCTGCCTGGGAAGGCATCCATAGCACCCCTGGCATGGGCTGGCAGGGGTGGTGGTGGTACTGCCTGTGGGTTTTGGCATCCCCCATGACCCCAGTGCTGCTCTCTGCCCAGGGGCCGCCCGGACATCCAGTGGAGCAACCTGGACCCTTTGCAGCTGATGGAGGAGCTGGGGCAGTTCACGTCCCTGGAAGGCTTCAAAGAGCTGCTAGACAAGGCAGAGGTGGGACAGGCTTACATGGAGCGGCCCTGCCTGGACCCCCGGGACCCCCAATGTCCCTCCAGTGCCCCCAACAAGCAGAGCCAGCAGGTGGGTCACAGTCCATGAGGACCAGGATTGGGTGTGGGAGTGTGCTTTCCTGCCTGCCCCACAATCCTGACACCTCCCCTCCTCCCACAGAGCCCCGACATCCCGGCCGAGCTCTCGGGGGGCTGCCACGGCTTCTCCAGGAAGTTCATGCGCTGGCAGCAGGAGCTGATTTTAGGCGGCACGACCAAAGACTCCCAGGGCAAGCTGCTACGGTAAGAGCTGCTGTGGTGTGGGCATCCCCAGGCACAGGGCAGGACACCTGCCCTGGCTGCAGGGGGGCTGTGGGGCTGTCTCAGAGGCTGCTGAGTGTGTGGGGCCAGTGAGCAAGGCAGAGCAAGGAGGCAGGATGCCTGAGTCCTCTCCTGGCTGTCTGTGGTGGGGATGGGTGCCGTGGGGTGGGGGATGGACCCATTCCTGCATCCTGGGGCGCTGCAGCCGGTCCCAGCGAGGTGCGTGCCTGTCCCCCAGCGCCGAGGCCCTGCAGACCATGTTCCTCCTCATGAGCCCCCGGCAGCTCTATGAGCACTTCAAGGATGACTACGAGATCCATGATATCAGCTGGAGCGAGGAGAAGGCAGGAGCCATCCTGGAGGCCTGGCAGAGGAAATTCGTGGAGGTGAGCACCGGGAACAGCCCCACATGGGGCTGGGCAGGGGTGAGCCTGTGTGTGGCATCCCTCTGTGCTCAGGTTTTCATGTGGCCACGGGTTCTGGCACTACTCTCTTTTAGTCCAGCGCGTCCCTAGGGACTGTAAGTGGTGATGCTGGCACCCTGAGTGGCTCTGGGGTGGGTGTACTGTAGAGCAGGGGGCTCCTGACTCCTCTAATGGGATGCACCTCTGGCAGCTGGCGCAGGACTCCATCCCTCCCAACGCCACACAGAGTGTCCATGCTTTCTCCACCACCACGCTCAACGACATCATGAAGTCCTTCTCTGACGTCAGCGTCATCCGGGTGGCTGGGGGCTACCTCCTCATGGTACGTGTGCCCCTTCTCTCTGTCCTCTGCCATCCCTTCATCTCCCCCCAGGCCCCCGCTAACCCACTGTGCTCTTGCAGCTGGCCTACGCCTGTGTCACCATGCTGCGGTGGGACTGCTCCAAGTCCCAAGGGGCTGTGGGCCTGGCTGGGGTCCTGCTTGTGGCTCTCTCCGTCGCCTCTGGCCTGGGGCTTTGCTCACTGCTGGGCATCTCCTTCAATGCAGCCACCACCCAGGTATGTGCTGGGGGAAGAGCTGGGTACTATGAGGTGGGCAGGACCCTGAGTCCCCTCTCAGGTGGTGGCCATGTCCCTCTGCTCACGCCAATTCTCTGTGGCAGGTCCTGCCCTTCCTGGCCCTTGGCATTGGGGTGGATGACATGTTCCTCTTGGCTCACGCCTTCACTGAGACGAGCCAGCACATCCCCTTCAAGGTGAGCACTGAGCACTGCCCAGGGGCTTCTTGGCCTCCTCCTGCCTCCCCGTGGTCCCTCTCATCACCCCTTTCCTGTCCCTACAGGAGCGGACGGGTGAGTGTCTGAAGCGCACGGGGACCAGTGTGGCTCTCACCTCTGTCAGCAACATGATCGCCTTCTTCATGGCAGCCCTGGTGCCCATCCCTGCCCTGCGTGCCTTCTCCCTCCAGGTAGGGCCACGGTCCCTTTCCAGGGCATGGGAAGGGATGGCCAGACCCCGCTCTGATGTGTGTCCCCCAATACCTGCAGGCGGCAGTGGTCGTCGTGTTCAACTTCGCCATGGTGCTCTTTGTTTTCCCTGCCATCCTGAGCCTGGACCTGCACCGCCGGGAGAAACGCCGGCTCGACATCCTCTGCTGCTTCTACAGGTACCAGCACTGGGCTGGCTGGGCTAGGTCTGACCCCACAGCTCCCTAAAGAGGACAGGGTGACTAAATATCTCATCCTCTCTCCTCCACTCTCTCCATGCAGCCCTTGCTCCTCAAGGGTCATCCAGATCCAACCCCAAGAGCTTGCTGACGCCAACGACAACCATGCCTGCCACCCATCTCCTTATGGGCACCCTGGCATGGCCACCAGCACCCAGATCACCACCACTGTGCAAGCCTTCACCCGGTGTGACCCCTCGGGCCACCACATTGTCACTGTCCTGCCACCCACCTCCCAGGTGTGCACCTCACCTGCCATCCTCCTGCCCCACAGTGACCCCTTGGGCTCGCAGGTCTTCGCCCCATCCAGCTCCACCCGGGATCTGCTGTCCCAGCTGGATGAGACCAAGGGTGGCCGGGAGTGTGTCCCCCTGCCCTTCTGCCGCTGGAGCCTCGCTGATTTCGCCCGGGAGAAGTACGCCCCACTCCTTCTGCGCACCCGCACCAAGGTGAGGGGGGGACAGCCCTGGTGGTGCCACTCAGGGTGGGTGGGTGGGTGGCACAGGACTCTTCCTGACCCCCCTGTTGTCCCCACAGGTGGTGGTGGTGGTGCTGTTCCTGGCACTGCTAGGGCTGAGCCTCTATGGGACCACCATGGTACATGATGGCCTCTACCTGACGGACATCGTGCCACGGGACACCAAGGCACACGCCTTCATCTCGGCCCAGTTCAAGTACTTCTCCTTCTACAACATGTTCATTGTCACTAAGGGTGGCTTCCACTACCCGGGTGCCCAGGCTGCCCTGCTGAGCCTGCACCAGGCCTTCAGCACCGTCAAGTACGTGGTGCGGGAGGGCAACCGCGACCTGCCTAAAATGTGGCTCCATTACTTCCAGGACTGGCTGAGAGGTGAGGGACGTGCTTCTTCTCCATGACTTCCCCTGCCTGACAGTCCTTTCCTCAGCCTGCATGCTTCCCACTGGCCTGAGAATGCCTTCCCTTGTGTGCAGCATCCTGGGGAGGATGGTCCCAAGGTGCCCAGCACTGGAAGCTGCGCCTTGGGGTTTCTGTGTGCCTATCCCTCTGGCACCACACTCCCTGGGTCACATGGGGTGGTGTGCAGGGTGGTGTGTCCCCAGGGATGCTTATCCCCCATTCTGCATCCCCAGGGCTCCAGGCCACCTTCGACAGGGACTGGCAGGCCGGGCGCATCACCCATGACAGCTACCGCAATGGCTCTGAGGATGGGGCACTGGCCTACAAGCTCCTCATCCAGACTGGCAACAAGAAGGAGCCCTTCAACTTCAACCAGGTGAGTGGTGGCAGGGCTGGGCTGACTGGGCTGGGGATGTCTCTGCCCCAGCTGCCCAGCTCATGCCCACTCCTGGTCTCTCCTGTAGCTGACCACACGGCGACTGGTGGATGAGAATGGCATCATCCCCCCCGACACCTTCTACATCTGCCTGACCGTGTGGGCCAGCAACGACCCCCTGGGCTTTGCTGCCTCCCAGGCCAACTTCTACCCTCCACCCCCTGAGTGGATTCATGACAAGTACGACACCACGGGCGAGAACCTGCGAAGTGAGTGAGCATGGTGGGCTCCTCAAGGTCCCCTCTGCCCCCAGCATCCTCCTGCCGAGTACCCCACTCCCCACACATTTTTGCCCTGAAGGGAAACCCCTCACATCCCTCACCCCATCTGGTAAACTGCCTTGCTTCCCAATGCTTAACCCTCGTCCTCTTGCATCCCACACCCTGAGCATCCCACTTTGTATTCCCTGTGCCCTTAGCAACACATGCCTGCTCCAGCCCATGAGCTTCTCACTGCAGAGTAACCCACTAATGCACAAAAATCCTACAGCCAGAGAAATGCCCTGCCCTCCTCCTTGGCCCCAGTCTGTTCCCTACACACTCCCCAGACCTGTGGTAGCCAGCCAGGCATCAGGCTGGTGTGACTGTGGTGCTCTTGTGCTGCCTGTCCACCCATACTGCTCATACCCTCATACTGCCTGTGATCTCCTCACAGTCCCAGCAGCCCAGCCGCTGGAGTTCGCCCAGTTCCCTTTCTACCTGAGCGGGCTGCGTCGCACGTCTGACTTTGTGGAGGCGATCGAGAGCGTACGGGCCATCTGCCAGGAGGCTGCGCAGCGCCACGGCGTGCTGAGCTACCCCAGCGGCTACCCCTTCCTCTTCTGGGAGCAGTACATCGGCCTGCGGCACTGGTTCCTGCTGGCCATCAGCATCCTGCTGGCCTGCACCTTCCTCGTCTGCGCCTTGCTGCTGCTCAACCCCTGGACCGCCGGCATCATCGTGAGTACGCACCCTGCTGCCCGGGGATGGCCCTGATGGGTGGGGTCCAGGGCATCCAGCCTTTCTCCCATCCTGCTGAGTGGCCCTCGGTTCCTGCTTCATGGGAATTGGCTGATGGAGTGGCCAGGGGAGGGAAGGGATGCCCATATGAGGGTGGCCATGGGTGGGGGACTCCTGTATGGAGGTACCAGTTATATCATTGATGAAGAGAATAGGGGCCCTGGATACATCCATGCAGAAGAGTGACAGGAACACCCACGTGGAGGTGGCAGTTGTTGGGGGAGCCACATGGAGGGATCAGGGAACCCATTATGATGGGAATGTGTGTAGTGGGCAGGGGTTTGATGACATCCATGCAGAGCAGGGTGAGGGCTACCCCCCCAAAAGATGGGACAGAGGGACACTCCACATAGAGGGAAGAGGGTTGGTCAGGTGAGGCTGCCCTATATGGAGTAGGGTCAGGCTTGCCAGGAAGGGGGGACAGCCAATCAAAGCCATCTCTCATTGACCCCACCACCCTCCAGGTCTCCATCCTGGCCATGATTGCTGTGGAATTGTTTGGCATCATGGGGCTGATGGGCATCAAGCTGAGCGCCATCCCTGTGGTCATCCTCATTGCCTCGGTGGGCATCGGTGTGGAGTTTACTGTCCATGTGGCCCTGGTGAGTACAGGCTGATCCCAGTTTTCCCACTCCCTGGCACCCTCACCCGCTTTGCCATGTGCTGATGGGTTGCCCATCGTGGGTGGCACACAGGGACAGCCCCACATGACATTTTCATCCCACTCAGGGCTTCCTGACAGCTGCGGGGAGCAGGAATGTGCGCTCGGCCGCAGCACTGGAGCACACTTTTGCGCCTGTGATGGATGGTGCTGTCTCCACCCTCCTGGGTGTCCTCATGCTGGCTGGCTCTGAGTTTGATTTCATCATGAGGTGAGCACTGAAGAAGGGTAAATCAGCCACGTGCTGCCCTACAAGAACTTTGGCAGTGGGGGCTGGTGGGTGTCCAGGGCAGTCCCCCCTGTCTGGCAGTAGGGATGTGGGGTAGCTGGTGAGCACATCTTGCGAGGGACTGCCATTCCATCTCGCCTGGAGGCTGGGGAGACATGGCAGGGCCAGGGGGGTGTGGAATGGGAAGCCATGTTTGTGATGGGACAGGTTCATGATGGCTGTGCCTGCTTACCCCATGTGCCTATGGTCCCCTCAGGTATTTCTTTGCGGTGCTGACCATCCTGACGCTGCTGGGGCTGCTCAACGGGCTGGTGCTGCTGCCCGTGCTGCTCTCTGTCATTGGGCCACCCCCTGAGGTACAAGACCCCTCCATCCCACCTCTCCCTCGTCCTCCCCAGCCCTGTACCCATGTTTCTCCATCCCCCATTGCCCCTCTCCCCGCCCACTTTTCATCCTTTATCCATCTTTGCCTTGTCCAGTCCCAATCTCATCTCGAACCCACCTTGGTCTATCCCTTGCCCTGTACCATCCCTCTTTTACCTCATCCTTTCTCTGACCCATATCCTACTTGCCCCATACCTACCTGACCTTGTTCCTGCTTTATTCCACACACAACTTCCCCCATCCTTCCCTGACCCATTTGATCCCATCCGTGCTTCACCTGGCATCACTCACATTCCCACCCTTGCATCAACCCATACTCCCTGCTTCTCCATACTCCTCTATCCCTGGCTCCTCTGACCTGTCTTTTCTCCCCAGGCATCCCTGGTGGATACTGGCCCCTGCCTACCCCCACCAGAGTCGATACCCCCATGTCTGGGCCCTGGGGGACTGTACGTCCGGCGTGCTCCAGCCTGGCCCACCACCTTCCCTGAGCCCTCCGACACGGAGCACTACACGGAGAGTGTGGGGCCAGGCAGCCCACGGGGACCCTTCGTTGTGCCCCCTGCCCCAGCACACATCCTACTGGAGGCTGGCAAGGACCCCAGCTTCCCCCGCATCACTGTGAGTGTCTCTATCCATTGTGGCATTGCCAACTCCTCTGCATCCCCAGAGAGAGGGTCGTGGATAGAGCTGGGGGATGGGGGCTGGTGGTGTTGCCAGAGGGATGCTCAATATGACTGGAGACCCTCATGCTTTATGCTCCCCCTCCAGGTGCTGAAGCCCTACAAGGACAGCCTAGAGGCTCAGGGGAAGAAAGAGGCTTCTGGCCCTCAGCCTGCAGCCCCCCTGCCCTTTGGGGAGCCGTGCACCACGCTGCCCCGAGATCCCCCGCAGCCCTGCCCAGCAGGCACCCGGCCAGCGCCCCCCGCAGCCCTGCCCACCTACAGCACCCACCTGCAGGGTCCTGCCGGCAGCTACACCACCGTCACGGCCACCGCCTCAGTGACAGTGGCCCTGCACCCCACACTGCCCGGCTCCTACCCCACCTTCAGCCCTGAGGGCTTCACCAGCGGCGAGCGGGACTGCCTGGACGAGCCCAGCACCAGCGGCGCCGCTGTGCCCGACACCTTTGAGATGCAGAACATGGGACACCACCATGGGGCAGGTGCCTGGCGCTAGGTGAGCTTGGGGATGCCCTACCAGGGCTGGTGCATGGCGGTGTGGGGGTGTGAGGTGGGTGTGGAGGGACCCAACTGACCCCCACATCTCTCTCCCTGCAGATTGCTGGTTCCTGGGCAGAGCACCTCCCCAGCACCCAGTGGGCACAGGAGGGTGCAGAGCGGGGTCACCCGTGTCGTGCTGCTAATTGCCGGAGTGGTCTTGGCCAAGGAGGACTGGCCCCCTGCACCCTGCACCGGGGCTTGGTAGGGCAGGCTGGCACTTCTATGCAAGCTGTGTGCAGGCCAGGCCATGCCCGTGTGTCCCTCACCCGAGGCTGTACTGTTGGTGCCGTGTCCCATCACCCAGGGCTTGGGGTTATCCTGCCCTGGACTTATTATTGCCCCCCAGAAATGGAAGCACTAACTCCCCCCTCTGTTTCTGGAGCTGCTGGCAAGGTGGACTTGGTGCCATGCCAGCTCCCCCTCTGTGGGGTCACTGCCTGCTCCCCATCACCTCCTCCTGGGACCACCCATCCCAGGCCATGAGTGGGGGTACCCCAACAGGGTGCCCTGATGCCCCCTGTTCTGATAAGGGGGCAGCCCCAGAGCCAGCTATGCCCTGGCATGCCATGGGCAAGGCCTAGTGTGGGCACCCCCACCTTTATTTATTGCAAAGGGAAACTATCTATAGAGAGATATATATTTTTAAGCTTATTTTAAAAGATTTATTTCTCAGCCTACAGCCTCACCCGGCTGCCCAGGGTGCAGGCAGGGAGCGGGCAGACTCTTTGCCCAGTGCAGGGCTGCCCACTGGAGGCAGCAGGAGCCTGGGGGCACAGACCTGGTTCATGCCCCCACTCCATGGGCAGCTCACCCCTTCCAACATGCTAGTCCGTGCCTCAGTTTCCCCAGTGGCAAGTATGGAAAGGCTGGAGATCATGGATGTGCCACAGTGGAGAAAGGGAGCTTCTTTCTCCCCAGCACACAGGCAGGGTTTAGGAAGGGGGAGATCCTTGGAGTGGTCCTTGCTGTGCCAAGCCCCTGAGCTGTGCCACGATCACAGCCCCTGTGTGACACTTGTGCTCGGTCCAGGGGATGGCACAGGCTTGAGCACGCACAGGGCGCTGCACGCTGACGTGGGCTCCCACGGTGCCACCAGGCACATCTTGCTGGGAAACGGTATTTCTTACCATGTCCTCGTGCAACGGGGCTGTCCCTGCAGCCGGCCCCTGTCCCCGTCCCCGTCCCGGGCACCGTCCGCGCCGTTACCCAGCACTTTAACTCCAGCGGTGTTTGCTGTGCCTGCGGCCCCAGGCCCCCCCGCACTGCCACTGAGCAGGGGTGGCCTTGGGGACCCTGTCCCCGTGCCAGGCGTGGGCATGGCGGGCAGCCCCCCCCCCAAACACGCCATCTAAGTTATTTATATCAAAGAGAGCAAAGGTTTATTTTTGTAGTTTGTACAGGCGGTAGTGGGGACTGAAGGTTTATTTTTAAAGAGTAAATATATATATTATATATAAATTACCTGCTGTGTCCGGCCCTTTCTCCTGGGGAACACAGCTGGAAGGGGGGTATGTGTGCTTAAGACAGACCCAGCTGTGTGCACACACTCAATGGGGGGTGCAAGGAGGGCTGCACACCGTGTGTGTGGCACATGGTGGGGCTGGCAGCCTGTCCTGTGTGTGTGTGGCCTGCTGGTAGGGCTTGGCGGGGGTCGGGAGCCTGTCGGTGCAGCAGTGTGTGCAAAGATGCCCATGTGTCCCCTCGTAGCTGCACCCCCTCCAAGCCCCAGGGTACCTGTGCCCCTGCCAGGGCAGGTGCTGGCGCTTTTTCCCACTGCAGCACGGCCCCGCTGCCGGGGGAGGGCAGCACGGCCCCGGGGAAGGCAGAGCTCATCTTGGATCCCCATCCCGCAGGGATGTCTGCAGCCCCACCACCCTTGGGTCAGTACCTGGGCAGTTACACTGCACTACCTGCAGTGTCCTTGCACCCATCGCACAGCCCAGCTCTACCCTACCCCCAGCCCCTGCATCACTTTTAGGGTGACCCAGACATCCTGCCCTGGCCCTGATGTTGTGACATGGGACAAAGCACCTTAAGGATGCTCTTGGCCACGGCAGTATCAGTGCCCAGCCCCACTGCCTGCCCCACTGCAGAGTCCCTGGCTGGGCTGGACAAGACTCGTTGCCCAGCCCCTACTTGGCGTGTGGCTCAAGGTGACGGTGATGGTCGCGGGGCCGTGTGCCCCGGCGGGGACGGCAGAGGCGGGAGGGCACCCCACTGCCCCTCCTCAGTGCATGGGCACGCCAGGCTGCAGCAATGTTCTCCACCTGTGGGGATGGGGGCATTAGCATTGCCACAGTGGCCCTCCTCAGCCTATCCCACAGCACCTCAGCCCCGGAGGTCAGTCGGGGCACACTAAGAACAGGCAGCAGCTCACCGGGATGAGGAGGTCCTGCTGGTTGTGGCTCTCCAGTGTCACCAGTTCGCTGGGTGCCAGCAAGGGCAGACGCAGCTCCCTCACTGGCAGGGCAGCCACCTCTGGCACTGGACGCTCGAGGACAGCCTGTCAGACATCAGGATGTGAGGGATGAGGCTGGTGATGTCCTGGGCACCAGGGGAGACAGGGGCCTGGGGGCAGTGACACAGCTTCTGTGTGCATCACAGAGCCCTGGGCTCAGGGACAGGGTCCCTACACCCCCAGCCTGGGCTGGTGGGGGCCCAGGCACCCCTGGGTGGTCCTTGCTTCATGGCACTCACCGAGCTGACGTGTGCCCACTCCCGCACAGCCTGCACCAGCTCCAACTCATCCACGGCCAGGCGGTCACTGCGCAGCACCCGCGCCAGCACCACGTCAGAGAGCTCACGGAAGCCCTGGGTCCGCACCACTGCCTGCCAGCACACCACAACACCAGGGTGCTGGAACCAGGACCCCACACAACCACCACCCCCATCCATCAGACACATCCTGGTGCCATCCCTGCCTGGCACTCCAGCATCCCCTAACACAAACTCCAATCCCCGGGCACTCCAGTACCCCCCAGCCTGCCTCTGCCAGTCACCCAGCATCTTCTCTCCAAATACCATTCACTCCTCTCCCAGCCTCTAGGCATCCTGTCCTTAGGAGCCCTGCTCCCTTGCCTCATGCAGTGTTCTCCATGCCACGTGCCCCCCATACCCGAGGGTACCCCACACCATGCTCCCCCATCACCTGCCACCGTACCGCGGTGCAGCCCTCGATGAAGGCCAGGCAGTGCTGCTGGAGGTCCACCTGCCCATAGGTCACTGCAGCCTGTGAGACAACACAGACACCTGCAAGGGGGTCCAGGGCAGGAGGGACTCCCTGCCAAAGCCCTACAGAAACATGGGCACTGTCAGGGACACAGGTGAGGCACACATCCCTCTGGGTTGGGTACCACAGCGAGAGCGTGGGCAGGAAGGGGCACCAAGGCCCGCTCCTTTTCTGGCCAGCCCAAGAGCAAATGTTTTGGTGGCTCTAATGCCCATAGTGGTCACCCAGCCCCACCCTAAGCAGGACATGTGATTTTCCACCTCTGCTCAGGCACCTCACCAAGCCCACAGTGGGTGAGAAGCCCTGGTGCTGTTCTCACAAGGTAACACTGCAGGCACATGCAACCAGCAGCCCCCAGTGCTCCTTGTGTGGGCACAGGATCAGCTTAAAGCCTCCCACAAGCACCCCACACCCCTGGTGCCAGCTTCAGCCTGACCCACAGCTGCCATCCCCCACTGCAGCAGGAATTTGGGGCTGCTCTCATTTTCTCCCAGCCCTACTGAGCAATGCTTGTCCCAGGGCTGGCACTGCCTGTCAGGTTACCAGGAGGGCACGACCCCCATCCCCCCCCAGCAGCCCCTGCGTGTGGGGTACTCAGGACCAGCACAAGCAGGGTGAACATCACATCCCCCTCCACCACAGCAGGGGACCAGTGCTGACGTAAGTGAGGAGGGCAGACAAGCTGTTTTCTTCAGGTTTGTTTTGTTCTGGGGTTTTGGGGTTTCTTGTTTTGTTTCCTCTGGGCCAATTTTAGCTCCGTTTATGTCGCAGTGGTCTGGCACCACATCTGGCTGGGTCTCTGTGTTCTGGGGCAGGCACCTCACCCCAAGATTGTTTCAGCTTGTGGGAGATTAAACAAATACCCCTTCTCTGGGGAGCAGCCTTGGTCCCACCAAATAGCATGGCCAGGGCCATTAGGACCGTTGCAAGGCTATTTTTAGGTGCTTCAACTCTCAGCAGGGGTTTTAGGACTGGCTCCCCAAAACCCAGTGCCTCCCACGTTCATGCAGATGATGACAAAGCCCTGGCACTGTGGAGTTCTGGCCAGTCCTGCTCAGGCTGACAGAGAAGACACTTCTCTGCCAGGATCTGGTGGCACCACTGACCCTTGCAGCCGTGGTACAATCCCAGTGGTCTGGGAGTTGGCAGGGCAGCTGCTGGGCCAGGGGTGAGTGGGAAATGCTGCCCCACTGTCCAGCAAAGAACAGAAGGGTCAAGTCTGTTCCTGCCCCAGAATTGTACAGGTTATTTTTAAGCCTTTGTGACCCCATTGGTGTGACTCTTACCTGCAGAGCCTCGCAGACCTGCTCCACACTCAGCGTGTCCTTGATGAACTTGACACAGAGCTGTAAGGCAGACAGAGAGAGGGTGGGCAGAGTGGGAGACACAACCCTGCCATCCCTCCACACAACTCAGCATCCTCTGAGCCCCCAGCACATGGAATGTGGGGCAGAGGCACCTTCAGGCCCCCAGGACTTCATAAGCATCAGCCTGTGGGATGAGGTCTTGCAGTGTGGATGTGGGCAGCCAGCTTGGTCACTGATGGAGCCAGGGACCAATACCGATGTGACCAAACCCAGCTGATCTGATAGCCCCAGGTGGGTCCCCTAATCCTGTCTACAGAAGTTCTGACATAGGACACAATCCTGGTGCCAGCTGCAGTGCACTGGGTGACCTCAGCTTTGTTCCAGCCCTGCCTGCCAGTTGTGCTCTGGCTGTGACTGCTGGGGGAACAGCATCTCCAGCTGTATCCCCTACATGGATGATGCAGGTGGGATGCAGCCAGACCAGCATGTTTATCATAAGTGGGACCTCTCTCCTGCCTATCTCAGCTGCCTACCAGAGTCCCTGGGAAACCCAAGGGGATGTGACATGCAGGGAGGAGCTGTCAGCTGGGGCAGAAGGGCCCTGAGTCATTGGCAGGAGGGATATGAGGTCACCCTGCAGCTGGGCACACTGACATGGTTTCACCAGCTGTCCCTGGTCAGCCCCTTTCCCTCCCACCCCTCCTCTATGCAGGTCATCCCCCTCAGGATGCATTTGCTGGGTGGTGGGGTGTGACTCATGATAGGAGCACCAGGTCCCCCTTTTCTGCAACACCCCTTCCATCCCTTTCCTGCCCAGGCAGCTGTTTGACAGCTCTGTGCCACATCTGGGCTTTGGCTGATCTTGTTCCCACAGGTCCCATCCCACCACTCTGGCAGACAGGAGCCCACGATTGCTCAGCTCCTGAGGTACTTTCCCAGTGTGATGGGGAGGGAAGTCTGGGTGTGAGATGTCAGGTCACGTGTTCAGCCAGGCTGTAATTCAGGAATCAGGCTGATGACGTGGCCTGGCTGCCCTCCCCAACACCGAACTGCTTCAGCTCCCCAGCCCCTCCTCATTCAGCTCCCACCCTTCCTCTGTGTCCCTGCTGCCTTCCCAAAACCTTCCCACCCAAAGCAGCACAGCTTTGGCAGCACCACAGCTGAGGTGCTGACTGCTCCCAAGGACTGGGGCTCTCTCTAACTGCATCATCCTGTCAGATGACCAGACAGCACGTGTGGGTGAAGGCACAGGGGCTTTCCTCCTGACCTTAGCTGTGCAGGAGATGTGAAACTCCATGTCCTTCCTCGTGATTTCTCGGGATTCCCCTGTGGGATTCCCGGACGCTGCTGCACCCCCTCAAGGGGGATCCCACTGGAGAGACTTTCCAGGATAGAAAAGCAGGGCCAAGCCTGTGTGATTCACCACAGTGCTTTCCTCAGAGGCACCTCCAGCTAGCAGCCATGCAGGGACCATCTTGGGGTGCTGCCCAGCCTGGGGACACTCAGGGACCACTGCCCACAGCCCAAACAGCACCGTACCTTGCACAGGTCCTGCAAGCCGTACTCCACCGACGAGGTCAGCACCTCCAGTGCCTGCAGGCAAGAGGGATCTTGTGATCATCAGCGTGTGGGGCCATGGACGGGCACAGCAGCCCAGGGTAAAGGGCAGGTGTGCCCCAGCTTCCATGGGAGCTCCTGAGTGGGGCATGGAGTGGGGCAGGCTGCTGCATGGAGAAAAATTTAGGTCTCCTGCTGTGGTGTCCCCATTCTCACCATCCAGGGTATGCATAGCCAGAGGTCCCAAGACTGGGACAAGGTGCTCTGGACACCCCACTGTGCTGGGTTGTCCAGAGCACCACACATTCATTACCCTGTTAGCCAGCCAGAGAGCATCACACAGACCATCTCCTCCAATTTTGGCACATCAAGAGTTGCAAAGCATCCCCTTCCCCTGCATCCCCTTCTTGTCCCTCCCATGTCCATGGTCCCCACCAGCCCCATCCCCACTCACTATGTGGCTGTTGAGGGTGACACTGTTGGTGTAGAGGAACTCAATGACGGCCAGGAAGACCTCAGGCTGCACGTTGCCCAGGATGAAGGGGCCCTGGGGTGGGACGCTGCTGGAGGAGTCCTGGCTGAGCATGCCACGGAACACCTGGCAGCGGCACGCCAGCACACAGCGGTGTGCAAACACCTTCTGCTGCTCCTGGCCCACCACGAACATCACATCACTGCGGGGGAGAGGGACTGTGAGGGACACGGTGCTGGAAAGCAAGGACACAGCCTTCCCTGGGCTGGGACAGGGCACACAGGAAGGGCCCTGCTGAGTGCCCAGCACAGGGGGCAGTACCTTTACTTTTAACCCAGCGGTTTGTCCCAGCAGGGGAACAGAGGGGACCTTGTTGGTGGCTCTTTCCAGCCATTTGAATGCTGCAGGTGAGGTGAGCACGACAGGTCCTCTGGAAAGCACAGAGAGCCCAGGGTGCTGGCATCGAGCAGGACAGAGAAAGGCCAAGGACAGCTGGAGAAAGTTACTTTCTCTTTTGGCATAGCAGAGCCAAGGAAAGCGTTGCTGTCACCGGGATCAGCCTCCTTGACTCATGGGAACTGACTCATCATCTCAGGGATGTGAAGTCCCTGGCATAGCTGCCAGAAGGGCTGGCACTGGCCCAACAGGGCAGC
This sequence comes from Camarhynchus parvulus, assembly GCF_901933205.1. Taxonomy (NCBI): domain Eukaryota; kingdom Metazoa; phylum Chordata; class Aves; order Passeriformes; family Thraupidae; genus Camarhynchus; species Camarhynchus parvulus. The sequence goes on from NC_044578.1 coordinate 9,683,188, forward strand.
TTGTGGCATACAGTAGAGCACAGGGACCATCCTGTTGCCCTGATCCCCTATAACACTCCCCTCCCCAAAATGTTTCCCCATCTCCATGGCCCCAGAAAGGGGGGCAAGACCAGGGGAAAGGAAGCAGGCAAAGGACATGGAGTCTCCACCTTGAGCACATCTGTGGCTATGGCCCATCTATCCCCCTGTTCCTTCCTCCATCCCAGCAGGCCAATGAGCCGAAGACACGCCACCCAAACTCTGACTGCCACAAGGACATGCACAAACCCTCAGAGTGTCCTACAGGACACTTCTGCTGTATGTGCCCACCAGAAGGAAGGACACCTGGGTCATCCCAATTATTTATCAGGAGACACACAGCTGGGGCAGGATGGGTGGTGTGAGCAGAGCCCAACAGGTCCTCCATGACTGCTCCTGCAAGGGGGATCATGATAAACTGTCCTGTGATTGAGGTCCACAGGCCAAGAGGGGCAAGCGGAACGCAGGATGCAGGCTGTGAGATGTGGAATGCCAAACGTGATGATGGCATGCAAGGTCTGGAATGTAGGACACAGGCTGCAGGATGGATGCATAATGAAAGTTGCAGAACAAAACCTAGAGTGTGGGCTGTGAGATACAGGCTACAGAAGAAAGGATGCAGGATGTGGGATGAAGTAGATGGATGCAGAGCACAGATTTCAGGTTGCAGGATGCAGATTGCAGGACGCTGGATAAGGGGTATGGGTTAACAGATGTGAGCAGCAGGATGTAGGCTGAGAATGACCAGGCACTCCTCTACTGCCTGGTGCTGTGGCTGGGGAGTTTTTACTGGGATTTCTCTTCTGGGTGGCCAAAAATTTCAGCAGGAATGGGGATTTCCTTAGATAGCTCTGGTGTTAGATAGGCTGGCCAGGCCTCAGCAGGAAGTGGGTGAAGAGGACCACAGCCAGGCAGGACATACCATGTGGGTGAGGGAAGCCAAGGCAGCATCTCCATCTCTCCTCTGGCAAGAGGTGGCAGGAATGCCAAACCCTGTGAGGAGGGATGCTATGTCCTCTGGGGATAAAACACCAGTAAAGCCAGGTGGGAGAGGAACTGAGCAGGGAGGAAGCTGCTCCTGGGGAGCCCAATGTACCCCCATTCCCGGCAAGGGCAAGAACTCCAGCACAGGATTTATCCTGGGAAACTGTCTTGCCCTGTTGGCACCGTGCCTGTGGACAGAGGGGGTCTGGGCACACCCGGGAACTTCCCCTCCTCCTGAGAGAGGATGGCTGTGCAGGGTGGGCTACACCGGGGCAGCCCTGGCCTCCTGTCGGCATGCGGGTGTGTGGGGAGCGCTGCACAAGCCACGTCGGCCCCACCAGCTGCCCGGGGCTCCCCGGATTCCCTGCGGGCCCCAATGGCCCCAGCCGGAGGGTTCGGGACTCCGGGAAAGCAGCAGGAGTGTCTGTGGGGAGGCAGCACGCCCCGGGCCCTCACCTGAACTGGGGGTTGTTGACCAGGGTGCGCAGGGCAGCGCTGAAGGCGGCCACGTCGCCCTGCAGCCGCGCCGAGCCGGGTCCGGCCATGGGCGGCCTCAGGGAGCGCGGCGGCGGGAGGAGGCCCGAGGCTGGCGGCAGGCAGTGCGGAGGCTGTCGGGAGGCCGGCCAGCCCGGGGAGGCCGCGGGGAGGAAGCCAGCAGGCTGCGTCGTACGGCACGGCCCATCGCTAGGGAAACCTGGCAGGCAGCGCCGGGGCTGGAGGCCGGGCTGCCGGGGGAGCGGTGGGAGGGAGCCGTGGGACAATGAGGCGTGAAGCACAGCCGCGCTGCCAAGGCGGCTCCGTCCGGCACTCACCGGATGGGGAAGCGGGGCTGATCCGCCTCTTGCAGCGAGTGGAATGCCTTGCCGTGATTCGGGGCTTGGCTCTGGCACGCCTGGCACGGGGACGATGCGGCCCGAGCTGGTGGCTTTGCTGCGGAGCACAGAGATGGAGGTGAAGAGAGACTGGCAGCTGGGATTTCGGAAAAGGCAGCACAGGCACGGACATCACCCTCACTTCCACCTGCACAGCTCCCATGGAAAGAAGCCGCTGGGCATGGCTGAGTCCCCAGCAGCAGCACCGGAGCAGACTGGAGCCCGGCAGGGAGATTTGTCCCCTGAAATGGGAGAAGCCTTCTCTCCTGCGATGCCCCAGGCCAGAGCCCTGCAGCTCTCATGTCTGCTTAGGGTACAGGTACCTGCAGGCAGAAAAAAGCATCACGAGCCGCATAGAAAGGCTTGGGTGGGAAGGGACCGTTTACTTCCACCCCCCCTGCCATGGGCAGGGATGCCATCCACTAGATCAACCCAGTAAAGCAACCTCTCACCTAAGCCCAAACCCAGTGCTGTGCCATTCTCCAACCCCTGGCTGGCCCCAAGCAGCCCAAGGAGGGGATTACCCATGGAGGGATCCACCCTTGCTTGTCAGTGGGTGGTGCGAGGGAAGGCAGGAATGGGGCTCGGAGCTGAGGCAGCACCCCAAGGGAAGGGGTCCAGCTGGCACTGTGCTTGGCAGCACTAGTCAGAGGCAGGCTATAAATACCTCTGACTGGAGATAGAAACACAAATGCCGTCTCCACTTTCCTCAAATAGCTCGGCAGCCGGGCCAGACAAAGGCACATTGATGGAGCAGCCATGTCGTACCAGCTGGGCTGGGCTCCACTGGCAGAGAGAAACTCCAGCCAGGGTCAGGAGCCCCCGGGGACCCGCTCACCCCCAGGCATTACAGCAGCAGGTCCCTGGCACACGCCAGGGCTGTGCTCCATCCAGTCCCTGGAAGTGTTCAAGGCTCAGTTGGAGAGGGCTCTGAGCAGTCTGGTGTAGGGGTGGCACCTCTGCCCATTGCAGGTGATTTGGAACTAGATGATCTCTAGGGTCCTTTCCAACACAATCCACTATGTGATTATATGGTTCAATGGGTGCTCACCCAACACACACTCTCCCTTGGTGCAGTGGGAGATAAGTAGCCTAAGGATGCAAATGTCTGAGCAAAGTCAAGCTGTTGGAGGGCCCAGCCCCAGTGCAGCCCATCGTCAGGGCACAAAGTAGTGATCACAGTGGCTACTCTCCACCCCCTGCTCTTCTTTTGCACATCCAACACCAGCCTGCATGTTTCAGGGCTGGCAGAGAGCTGAGATTGGAGGGCACGTGCCTGGAGTAACCACATCCCTGTGCTGACACAGCTGAAAATGCAGAGGGCAGGATTGAAGGGGAACAGGGCTGTCCAGGGACCAGGAAACAAGGAGTTACAGAAGCCATGCCCCAGAACAGCCTGGGAGACCTAGAGTGTCACGTAGCAACACTTCACCTTCCAGGAGCACAACAGGTTTGTTCCAGGAGCACAGCAGGTTTGGCCTTGCTCACAGCAACTTGCAAGATAAAGATTGGTCCTGGGCAGTGACATCCACCAGAGACAAATCCCCCGCATTTACTCTGGAAGGACAGGAGTGGAACTTAGGGTAAGTGTGGGATCCAGACTGAACACTGGGGAAAGAGTCACTCACCTGTGCTGGGGGAAGGGCTGGAGATGGCAGAGCAGAGGGCTGTGTGGACCATACATTACTGCAATGGATCAGCCCCAGCTGGCTGAGTCTGATGGGCATGGAGGCACTGGAGAAGGGAAGACAGCTGCCATGGATCTCCCAGCCCCTCTGCATCTTGTCTCATGGAGGCTCACATGCCAGAAGGCATGGGATTTGCCAGAAGGAATGGGATTTGCAGAAGTGAGGCAAAGAGGCAGGGGAGTGGAGAGGCTACAGGACACCTGCCTCACCTAACACTCAGGTACATCTCCTTTGCAGGCCACCCCTATGGCTGAGCAGCCCGTCCCAGAGATAGCCCTGCTAGCCCAGGTGCTGGCCAGCACTGAGGCCCCTGCACTCCGCAGCACACGCCGTGGGTCCCAGCCCACAGCCCCAGCCCGGGGCCCTGAGGACAGCAAACCTGCCCCGCTGCTCTCCCGCCGCAACTCCATCCTCAGCCGCCGCAGCTCCTTCGGCATGGTCCCGGGGAGCAGGCGGCCCTCCATTGGCCCCTGGATGCTCCACAGACGTGTCAGCTTCTCTGGGCTCCCAATTTTCCAACCCATCCTCAAGACCCGCCTTGAAAACACTTACAGGATAGGGCCGGACAAAGGCTGCAGGTTTGACGCGGGGCGGGTGCAGCGGGTGCTGGAGGGGACCCTGGCCTGTGCCTTGGGGACCACTGTGTACAGTGCCCAGGGCAGTGCCCCACTAGCCCTGAGCCTGACTGAGCTGCTGCAGAACCAGGCCAAGGAGGTGGTGCCACCCCGCTACAAGCTGGTCTGCCATGTGGTGCTGGGCCAGCAGGGCCAGCAGAGCCTCTTGGTGGCCAGCCGGGGCCTGTGGGACCCTGAGACCGACAGCTTTGCCTCTGCCACCTTCTCCAACGCCTCCCTCTTTGCTGTGGCCACAGTGTACGGGGTCTACTTCGAGTAGCACATGCCTCTCTGTCCACCCAGTTTTGTAGAGCTGTAGGGAGAGAGCAGCTGAAATAAAGAGGTTTTGACCAGCTGTGTGTCATACCTGGAGTCTTGGGCCAGGGTGTGTGCAGAGAGCAAGATAGGGGTGCTCACTCCAGCCTCAGCTCACACCCACGCTGCAGTTCCCAGTACTATGGCTTGCAAAAAGACCCAAGCGGCAGCAAACACAACAAAAGGCTGGATTTCCCTGGAACAGGCAACTGCCCAAGGCTGTTGGAGCAGCCCAGGCTGCTTCCCACAGCACAAGCTGCTCCCAGGCAGATTGATTACACAGATCACCTTCAAAGCAAGCTCACAGAGCTCTTTCCTGGCTTCATGCCCAGCTCATATCCCATCACATGAGATGTCAGTGCAAGGGCCCAGGCAACCCCTCCACCGCCTGGGTCATAGCTCCTGCCTTCTGCAGCTCAGCAGAGTCAGGAGAGCAGCTGGGTTGGGTCCAAGTGCAGAAAGGACTGGGAATGTATTTGGCAGCAGCAAGGAGAAGATGAGGCAGCTCCAAGGCTCCACCAGCATAAGCAAGAGCTAACTCTGTCCTTTGTGCCAGTCCCATGAAAGCAGTGGAGGTACCACAGAGGCTCCTCCCTGACCTTATCCCCCACAGCAATCAGTGGCAAGAAGGGTCATCCCCAACAGGCAGAAGCAGCTCTGGAGCAAGAATGATGCTGAAGCTCCCTTTATGACTCCAGTTTCAAATAAGGCAGACATAGTTTGCCCTTAACACAAATAAGTTTTTATTGAGGCGAGTCAGGGAGAGGGGAACTGCACGTGGACAGACCAACAGGAAAATAAATAATTCCATATAAATAAGATACATAAATAGTCCCACATGGCAGAGACTGCCTTGAAATAAGAAACAACCCTGGGTCCCAACAAAATGAGGGCTTCTCCAGGCAAGTCCTCAGATCCCATGCCCCACCCTTTATCAAACCTCAGGTTGTACCAGACAATTCACAATTTGGGAAGAGACTGGGCACAGTTGGGCCCAGCACAGCTCCCTCCTTAGTGTAACAGTTGTGGAGTGGCACACACCAGCCCACAGAGCCCCTGGCAGAGCAGGCAGCACCCTTCACCCCTGCCCAATCCTGGGAAGGGGTTTTCCTATCGCACAGCACCCAAAGTTTGAGATCGAGGCTGTGGCAGCCATCTCCAGGCCATGCAGAGGGTCTGTGCAACTGATGCATCAGCTGGGGCAGGGGAGCCTGAGCCTCCATCACAAGTAGTTGCCAGCCTCGAACAAGGCCCAGCCAGCCCCAAACCCAGCTGCAGGACACTCACCCACCACCACCCTCCTTGTAACACCCCAGTCCATTCCATCAAGACCAGCACCACCAGAGCAGGAGCTGCCAGGGGGAACACAGCGATTGCCCAGAGCCAGGGAGCAGCAAGGATATCCAGACCCGCTGCTGTAACCACATCCACATGTCTTAGTCCAGAGTCCAGCTGAGCACCAGGATACACAGTGCCCAGGGGGATAGCCAGCACCACATCATCCCTCCCATCCCATGGGAGGGCAGGGGGAAACCTCCAAGTCCATACAGGGTCCCCCGAGGTCCCAGGCTAGGCCTCAGCCCATTCTTGGAGAAGCTTGAGGATGTATCTGAGGCGGTGGTGGAGCTCAGGAGAGCAGCCCAGCTCCTGGAGGCTGCACAGCTTGTAAGTGTAAGAGTTGCGCTCCCGGTTGATGTAGGTGACAAGGCAGGAGAAGTCAGGCTTGCTAATGATCACCTTGGTGTGGTCGTTGTAGAAATTCACCTAGGAGACAGGTTGGGCTTGGTTTAAGCCATGCTTCACACAGCATGTCGGGAGCCAGGATGGAGCCAACATTTCCTGCCTCAACCCGTTCCTCCTCCCCAACCTGCCTGGGAGCATCCCAGCCCATGCCCCATGGCAGGAATGAGCCAGCCCTAGCACAGGGCAGGTAGAAGCATCCAGCTGAAGTGCTATGTCTCTCCATGGGCTGGGGAAGCTGCAACCAGCAGCTCCAGGCATTGGAGCAGCATCCTGCACCCACAGCTGTTTTCACAGCTGGATTTTCCATTTGGGCTGTGGCAGACAAGATCCAGCACAGACCAGAAGACCACCTTCTGGCCTCCTCTTCACAAGGGTCTGGGTATCTCCACTGTGCCCCACACTTACCTGGAGTGTGCCATTGCTGAAGAGCATGAGCAAGGCTTGGTCAGTCTTCACCCACTGCAGGAGGAGCAGGGCTGGCTGCCCAAGGTCATCTATGCTGGGCAGGTCACCTCCCTTTGAGAGAAGGGTCTGCATAAGCCACTGGTCCCACACATGGGAGCGCTTCCAGCAGCGCACACAACACCAAAGCTGGGTACCCCCTCAGTGGAGACCCCACTCCCAGGACACAACCCTGTGTGCCCACCTGGCCAAAGCTGCAAGCAGGGAGTCCAACCAGCTCAAGTGGTGTGGCCAAGCCGTGACCCAAAGTCCAGTCCTGGGCCCCAGCACTCACCTTCATGAGATGCTGCTCCATGTAGGAGGCGAAGTAGCGCAGGACACTCATCTGTCCCTGCAGCTGCTCGGGGATGGCAGACACAGAGAACACCAGGTGCTTGCTGTTGGTTGGGTTGTAATGCACAGTCCTGGAGGGAGCAGAGCACGAGTTTTGGGGATGTTATAGACTCCCCTTCCCACCCAAGGGGCTCCCCTTGAGACAGATCAGTCCCATTCCCACGGCTCACCTGTGGTTGGGGGAGAGTGTCATGTGCGTGCCATTGTTGAAGAGGATCCCAATGCTGCGGTTGGAGAGCTGGTAGCCAAAGCCATACTTGTTGGAATAATCCACCCACTTGCTCACCCAGACAAAGTGCTCGTGGCGGGCCAGGGAAGCTGGGTTTTTCTCCGCTGTTGGAAAAGAAAGGAGGTGAGCAGCCAGCCAGCCCTTGTCCGTCTCACTGCCCAGGGGGAAGGGATCCCTACAGCAGGCTCCAGCACCATTTAGGGTGCTATTTGTACCCCAAGTAGCAGCCATGCCTTCATCCCAGGGGGAAGGGGATGCACAGCCCCCTATCCCATCCCAGAGCAGTCCAACCGGTTTACCTGGAGGCATGGAGGAGAGGCAGGCCCTCAGGAGCCGGACAGCTGACTCGATGATGGCGGAGGCAGTGACGCAATCCTCAAAGGCTGCGGGGAGAAGATGACAGGCTGAGTCAGCCAGCCCCGCTATCAGCCCCGGCATGACAGGAAGCCTGGGGCAGGCTGGGGTGGCTGGCACAGGTATTGCTCACCTTCACAGCTGCTGGCCATCGTTCCCCGGATGGAGGGGGACGCAGACTTGTGAGATGTCTCCTCCACCACTGTCTCCACGGGGCTGGAGCTGGCACTGCGGCACGACACAGGAATGGCCTGTGGAGAGACATGGCTTTATCATGGTCTGCCTGCTCTGCCAAAGAAGAGCATGCATGGCCTCAGAGATGTTCTCACCTCATTCCCTTCCACAGTTTTATAGCTCATCTGACGACAGATTGAGGTCTTCATCAGCCCAGTAACTAGCTTGGAGATGTCATCCCTGTCCTCTGAAGAGCCCTTCTTGGCTGAGGAGAGAGCAAGAGATGAGTACACTGCAGAGCATAGAGGCTAGTGACATCCAGGCCACCCGTCCCAGTTGCTCGGTTCTCCCTTATCTATTCCCATGCCCATGGAGACAACGAGGGTGCCAGACAGCTGTCTCCCATTTTCACTTCCCAGTTCTCATGCAACACAGGGCTTCCAGGAGGAACTACCCCATGGGTTGTGGCACAGTATCTGCTCTCCAGGCACACACCCATGCCAGGCCACCAGCACAAGAAGGGCAGGGGCACACCCAGCTTGTGCTGTCCCCAGGCAGAGGGTCCAGAGAGATCCATCAGGTCTCTCCAGCAAACAGGATCCACTTCTTCCTGAAGGAAGAGTCACCCAGAGGCTTCTTGGCAATGCACAAACTTACCCTTGGGTTTCTTCTTCCCAAAGAGTGTCTTGGTGACTTTAGCAAACAGAGTCTTTGCAGGATTTGGGGGACTCAGCTCTGGAGCCATCACGCAGCTGCTGGGAGGGAGTTTCTCAGGCGTGTAGCCCTGCAGAGAGGTCAAGGGAGAGGTCTGGTTTCCACAGGCCACATGCTCCAGCTGCCCTGGGCTGACCACAGTCATTCACATCCCTCCTGACAGCCAGCTTGTGTTTCTGTCAAGCCTCAGAACCATGACTGGCATCAGCACAGGAAACAACCCCCTGCTATAGCAACAAGGCAGCAGAAGCACACCAGATCCCTCAGTTCCTCTGGCTGGCATTTGGGCAGGACAGCGGCTGCTTCCTTTGAAGGACTGACCCTTCGTACAGGACAAGGACAGCACCCTGCACAGCCCAAAAAACCGCATCCCACCTGGAGAAGGTCCCTTGGCCCAGGCCCCCACCCACCCACCTTGAAGAACTCGTGGTCCAAAATCTCATCAAGGGTGAGGCGGTCCTGGGGGTTGCGTCTGAGGATGCCAGTGATGAGGTGCTTGGCAGGCAGGGAGAGGAAGACGGGGAGGGTGTATTCCACTTGCTTGATACACCTGTAGGTCTCCTTGAGGTCAGAGGTCTCAAAGGGAGGGTTCCCACACAGCAGGGTGTACCTGGGAGGGAACATGCATGCCACTGTCAGATCCCCACCAGGCCTGTGACTCAGCAGCACTTAAAGCAAGGAAGTTATTGGCATTTGGCTGGCCACACCTGGCTGAGAGCAGCACTTCCAGCCCTGACAGCCACGCTCACATCCGGCCATGCTTCCTCCTAGCAACTGTTTAGAGCAACAGGCAAGGAGCCTTGAGGAAGGACAAAGAGCTGGCAGCAAAGGCCACCCGCTGCTCCCACCCGCATGGCCATCAGGGTGGAAAAGGGAGCAGGCAGCAGCCGGGCCAGGGGCTGCATGTGCCAAAACAGAGGTCGCTCCCTGAGCAAACAGTGTGGCAGCCACGGAGATTTTCCGTTGTTTATCAGGTTCACAGTGCGGTCAAGCCTGCTCTGAACCAGAGCTGAGTGTGGCATGAGCACACCCGCCCCATGCAGTCCTGCTTGCACAGTCCCCACACAGCATCCCAGGATGGCTGCAGGCAGCACCTGCTCCCAAGTAAGGCTGGGCAGGATCCAGCCAGTCGCTCCCCTCCCCCTGCCTGCCAGCGACCGCTGCAGAACCACGAGGCACAGCACAAGGAAACTTCCTCATTGGGCTGTCCACAGAGCAGCTGCCCCCACCCCAGGCAGGGTGCCTGGACCCCTCCCCACCCAGGGACTTACATGACACAGCCCAGAGACCACACGTCCGACTCTGGCCCATGGCCCTGTCTCAGCAGCACTTCTGGGGCCAGGTAGTTGGGGGTCCCACATATTGTCCTGTGGGGCAGAGCACCAGATCAGTGCATGCTCTCCATCCCCTCACAGACCGCCTTCCCCTGCTCCAAGCCCTGGGATTTACCCTTGTCCTCCCCACTCCATTTTGCTCTTTGTGCCCCCCCTCCATCTACAAGGAGCCCCATAGAGACTCCTGCCTCTCCAGCTCACGGAGGTCAGCAGCAGCTGCTCTTGGGGAGCTGTTGGGAAGAGCCTGTCCCGGAGCTGAGGAGGAACAGAGCCTTTGTGTCCCAGCCTGTGCAGCCGGCACGGCAGCCGGGCAGGCACAATAGCAATAGTCAACACATTGTTCTCCCCGACGGCTGCAAGCTCACTCCTGAGGAGCCACAAAGCCCCCAGCCCCCTTGCCTTGCCTGCAGCTGGAGCAGGAATTGCTCCCTCACCCCAGGAAGGGGCCCTAAGGCTTCCTTTCCTAAGACCAGGCAGGACCCCTTGCACCTCCACTCTCCTGGGAGGCCACAGGAAGAAGAGTGAAACCCTGGAGGATTCTGAAAAAGGAAAATCTCAAACTTACTTTTTCTTCTGGTCAGAGACATCCTGGCAAGCAGCCAGCCCAAAGTCCCCCACTTTCAGCTCCATGTTTTCATTGATGAAGAAGTTGCCTGCAAGTCAAAGGCGATGCGTCACCACAAGTCCCTTGGGGACAGCTTGCTCCCCACACAACACCATGGGCCACCCACAGCACTCACCAAGCTTGAGGTCTCTGTGCAGGATGCCCTTGAGGTGAAGGTATTTCAAGCCTGAGATGATCTGTTTGAGGTAATAGCGCACTTCGGGCTCCAGCAGAGTATGACGGGCCTTCCAGATGTGGGCCAGGGACTGCAACGGGAGAGAAGACAGCTTGTGATGCAGGCAGGGAGAACAGGCAGCCCTGCTGACTAGGCATAGGCTAGGCAGGGTCAAAGCCAGTTCTTCCAGAAGTTGCACATTCACAAATAATCCTTCTTTCACAGCCATGACCTCAGCAGACTCCCCACACGAGGCTGAGGCTGCTCACCAGAGCCATGGGAACCTATGTCTTTATGGTGGCCACACCATGAGCAGTCCAAGACAGACAGACAGACAGACAGACAGACGCTGGAGTGTCCAGTGCTGTGCAAAACCACTCTGCTTACAGTGAGCTCAGAGTGTGACAGCTGACAGCTCAGGAGAAGGAGACTGCTAACACAACACCTCGGCAAGGCCTGCTCCAACCAGCTATGGCTGTTTAGGAGATCCTTTGACAAGGAGGCCACAGCAGCACTGACCTTCCTACTGCAGTGCTCCAGGAAGATGTAGATGCTCTCTGAGTCCTCAAAGTAGTGGGAGAACTTGACGATGTGCTTATGGTGCAAGTCCCGATGCAGCTCAATCTCGTTGGTGATCTGACAGAGAGCAGCAGTGCCAGGTGAGCACAGGTGAGCTGCTGCCCCCCAGCAGCCCAGCCCAGCCCCCCAGCAGCCGCTGGGCACCCACCTTCTCCCGCTGGTGAGGTTTAGCCACCCTGCTGTGAGGAATGACCTTCACGGCATAGGTTTTGTTGCTGGAGAGGTCTGTCATTTCATAGCATCGTGCAAACCCACCCTGCAAGGGAAGAGGTGGTTACGGATGGGTGAGAGACAGCTCCTTACCCCTGCCTGCTTACAAGCCTCCTCCTCCTGCCTTCCCTGGCAGCACAGCCCGGCGAGCGTCACACGCTCCCTCCTGCTGCGTCGCCCACTAAGATATGAACTATGATGCTCTCAACCAGGCATTTTCTTCACCCATTTCTTGTAAAACCTCCAAGGCATTTTCCCTCCCACTATGGCCGGACTTTGCATCTTTCCACATGACAGATCAACCTGGAAAGTCCTGCGCAGGGCAGGAAGCCCGGGGACCGGAGGCCATCGAAAGGCAGCCCCATGGAGACAGGTTTTTCCTGCCGTGATGTCACCCTCCAATCTGCACACTCAGCCGCTGAGCCCACTCGGGCCGGGCTGGGAACCGGCATCCTCCTCCTACACACGCCGCTGTCAGCCAGAGGAAAAGTTGCGTGCGGCGGAGCGGCGCGGGCCGGCACCCCTGGGAACCGGGGCACCCTCCGGCCCACGCACCCGCCGCGGGGCGCCCCGAAACCGATGCGGCTCCGATAGCCGCCGAGGCACGCAGCCAGCGCGGGTGATTCACGGCTTCCAGCGCTGCTGCGGGCCCGCCGGGCGAGGCGGGGAGGGTGGGGGCGGCAGCCGGGGGGCTGCATCCAGCCCCGGCCGCCCGGGATGGGGGGTCGAGCAGGCGCGCAGCCCCCGCCCCTCCCCTCGCCCGCACCGGCTCACCCCGGCGCAGCCGGCGCCCTCCGCGACAGCCCAGCCCCCTATCCGCCTTTCCCCATTCCCGGTACCTTTCCCAGCAGGCGGCCCTTGCAGTAGGAGCGGCCGGACACCGGGTCGGTGATGATGCGGGTGGTCTCGGCCGCGCGGGGCGGCGGCGCCGGGGCGGGCGCGGGCCGCGCGGGGAGGGCGGAGGCGGCGGCGGGGAAAGGGGGGAAGAGGCCGGCGGACTCCATGGCGGCGCGGCAGGATCGGGAAGCTCCGGGACGGAGGCTCCGCCGCGCCCCGCGCACGTGGCCCCGCCGGCGCGCGCCGCCGCTGCCACCCCGGGAATCCCGCCGCCTTTATCACGAGCCACGATGACGTCACCCGCGGGACCCCGCCCCTAGACCGATCCGGGCCGCCCTTAAAGGGGCCGCAGCACGGGGAGGGGGCGCGGCTTCGGGATTCTGGGAAGGCACTGGTGTCCCTCTGCCAGCCGTGACACCGCGGGGGAAGCTCCGGCAGCGTCTCCACTGCACAGGGGCCCACCCTGCACACACAGCGATGTAGCTGCATCCCCCTCCTACAGACAGGGACAGGCACAACCTCCTCTCGGCTCAGGGTTCTCCTACGGTCACACTGAGACCCCACAAACGCGCAGAGCTCCCTGCCCTGTCTCCCAGGACACACATAGCCCCCTGCCACGCACATGTGTAAATACACTCACACACAAAACATCTGCTCACGGGGTGTTTCCCCTCACAGGTGTTACCAGCGTGTGTCACACGACCAGCTGGGGTCCTCACACCTCCTTCCCATGGAGAGGTTGTGGCCCAGGGAGGGTTCTCAAAGCCCCTGTGTGCCCTGACCTGCCCTCCCTCCCTCCCTTATGGCCAACTCAGACGCAGGTGGACACTCGCCAGGGGCTTTTCACTCTGTGCCAGCATAGAGGGTCACAGGTGGGCGCTGGGCACACAGGGAACAGAGGAAGATGCAGGGATGATGGGATCCACCATCCCTGCCGCTCGGTGCCTGGGCACCTCATCCTCAGCCCTGCTGCTGCGGTGGCCTGGGCGTGCAGGGTGTGCCACAGCGGTGCTGCTCCCTAATGGCCGTGGGGAGCACTCGCCTCTGTCGCCCGGATCGGGCCATGGAAGGCGCTTGGCACCTCTCCGTCCCCACGGGCCCGGGAGCAGGCGGTGTGGCTGCAACACCCACAAACCCCATGACTGCGAAGCAGCAGCGTTGCAAGGGCCCCTCAATCTTCCTGCTGTCCTTCCCTTGCTCACACCACACACAGGGTGTCTCCGTGACCATCCCGTGCTCTGTGCCTCAGTTTCCCCCCGCTGCTGCTCAGGGCTCTTGGCACTGATGCTCACTGTGCTCCTGAATGTGGCGAGGGTTTTGCATGAGCGCCTCTGGCAAACAGCCCCGTTCTCCCCAGCACATCCCCTCTCACCCTGGGGTACTGGGGATGAATCAACTCCATATTTTTTTTCTGCAGAAAAACTGAGAAAAACCTGCCTGAAGAGAAAGCGGAAACAACACAGATCTGTTTCTTCTCTTGTGTTTCCAGCTTTTGTAGGGGAAGCACACAGGAACCCACTGCCCATCAGCACACACGGGCCGGGAGCAGGCTGGGATGCTGCTGCCCGAGGAAAGCTGCCTGTTTCCATCACGCCCGGGGCTCCCCGGGCATCACAGGTTTTCCGATGGAGGCCCCGGCTCGGGGCTGCCGGAGCTGAGTCAGCGTCTGAAGGCGATGTGTGTGTGGGTGGAGGCCCCGCGGGACCTGCCCGGCTGAGGTGACAGACGGGGCTGTCCCGGGATTCCCCACAGAGGGACAGGGGGACCTGCCAGGACTGAGAGCTGCCATCGCTGCTCCTGCTCCCCACTGCCTCTGGTGAGTTCCTGGGCAAGGGCAGGGATGGAGCCCACAGCCCACGTCCTGCCGAGGCTGGGGCACCTCCTCTCCAGGAGGGATGGAGCCTGGGAGCAGACCTGTGACGGTGTTTGCAGGGGTCTTAGGAGGAGAGAAGAGACGAGAATGTTGACTCCATGTTTCAGAAGGCTTGATTTATTATTTTATGATATCTATTGTATTAAAACTATACTAAAAGAATAGAAGAAAGGATTTCATCAGAAGGCTAGCTAAGAATAGAAAAGAAATGATCACAAAGGCCTGTGACTGACCGAGACAGTCCAGACAGCTGGGCTGTGATTGGCCATTAATTAGAAACAACCACATGAGACCAGGTGCACAGATGCACCTGTTGCATTCCACAGCAGCAGATAATCATGTTTACATTTTGTCCCCGAGGCCTCTCAGCTTCTCAGGAGAAAAAATCCTAAGGAAAGGACTTTTCATAAAACATGTCTGTGACACAGACCCATCACCTGCAGCTGGGGTCCCCTGTGGGGTCCCATTGCAATCACAGTTTTGCCATCAATGATCTGGGGCAGTGGGAGGAGCTGAGGTTTAAGATCGCCAGCCTGTTGGACCTGGGGAAGGGGAGGCTCTGGGGTGAATTCCCGACTGCCTGCAGCTAGTTAGGTGGCGTTATAGGAAAAGGGAGTCAGGCTCTTTGGGGATGTGCACAGTAAAATCGTGAAAGGCACACAATGCAAGCTGCATCAAGGGAAATTCCATCTACATACTGGGAAACTTTTTTCCCCTTGTGCATGTGGTAAAATATCACAGGAGCCCAGAGAGGCTGTGTGTTCTCCATGATACTCAGCCCTGGCCTGGTCCCCCCACCCTCGTGGCATTCAGCAATGCTCAGCAACATCAGGAGCAGGGGAGCTGAACCCAGCTGCCAGCTCACGTCTGCACCGGGGCACTGCTGTGTGCCCTGCTGTGTGCCTGCACGCAGTGCCTGGGCTGCAAGAGCAACACCAGCCGAGCATTGGGGTGCAGACAAGCTGCCCAAGACCGGGGTGACAGCCCTGACCCCCTCAGGAGTGAGGCTTTCCCATCCCTCAGCACAGCTCTGCAAAGCATGGGGCTGCAGCCGCCAAGGAGGAGCATGGAGAGGGTGGTTGGTCCCTTGGGTGAGCTGGGGAAGGAAGAACCAGCACCAGCAGGGCCAAGGCACCCCAGGAACAGGGGCACAAGGCACCAAAGTGCTGCACACACTCAGCCCCAGGTCCCCTCTTAGCCACCTCCACAGTACCCAAGCAAAGAGCTGTTGGTACACTCCATGTGCCTCAGTTTACCCAATTCACCCCGTTGTGAGCACACATGCACTTTCAGGGGTGGAAACAGAGCTCCCCTCTCCAGCAGTGCTCTTCTGAGGGATGTAGTGCTCATGCCTGACCCTGCTCCTCCTTACCGGCCTGGCACTTGTGTGGGATGAAGGGAATTCATCAGGGGTCCAGCGATGGAGCACCACGCTGGCCCTTTGGTCCCCATCCGGCAAGAATGTGCACTCTGCATCCTTTCCCCAGTGGAGCTGCAGTCGCACCCGGCCGGGCAGAGCCCTGTCCCCATCCCAGGAGAGAGACAAACTCAGCAGAGCCCAGCCCAGCCCTTCTCCAGGAGCTTGGGGGGCTGATGATGGAGTAGGGACAGGACTGGAGGGACACACGGCTTCTGGGGGGCAGAGGGAGAGGCTGGGAAGGGACACTGTTTCTGGGGAATGGAGAGCGGAAGGATGATGAGGGAATGGGTACTACGGCTTATGAAGGAGGGGCAGAATAAAGGGGGACCCCGGGCTGGTTGACTGCAGGGGAGCTGGGTCAAGCGAAATTTGGGGGTACCGCTGCACAGGGCGGCTGGAGGGGCCATGGCTGGCGGGACCCCTGCGAGGGGACGGGGCACGGGGGGCTGAAGGGCGGCCATGGGCCGGGCCGGACGGGGCCGGGGCCGGGCCGGGATGTGGCGGGGCCGCCCCGCGGCGAGGCGGAGCCGGCGGCCGCGCCCGGTGGGAGCGCGGCGGGAGCGGAGCAGCCCCGGAGGATGGGGCGAGCGGCGGCAGGTGAGGCCGGGAGGGCACGGGGGGCACGGCCGGAGCTCCGGGGGTCGCTCGCTGCCCGCGGGCACCCGGCAGGAGCAGCGGGACATCGCGGGAGAGGCAGCCCCGGGCCGGCGGGGTCGGGGGCACTGGAGGACGGCCCGGGAGGACCTGCGGCGAGCGGGTCCTTGGAGGGGAGGAGAAGTGGGGTTCAGTTCCCCGCCCGGGAAGGCTGGAGAAAGGGAGCGGGAGGGGCACAGGGAGTCACAGGGAGTCACCGTCCCCTCTGCTCTCCCCGCAGGCGCCGGGCTGGGCACCGTGTCCCTCTGGGGCAGCCTCCTGCTCGCTGCCGGCCTTGCCCTGGACCCAGCACCGCCCGTCTGCAACTGCTCCGAGCCCATGGACTACCAGGCTTTCCGGGAGGCTCCGCTTCCCGAGAGCTGCTGCCTCAACTTCACCAGCTCCAACATCACCCACCTGGACTGGGGAGCACTGGTGGCGTGCAGGGGCTGCGGGAGCTCTACCTCTCCCACTGCAGCATCACGGCCATCAGCAACGCACAGGGAGTCCCTCCTGCCTTGGAAATCTTACACTTGAGCCACAACCTGCTGGAAAGTCTCCCTGGAAGCTTTCTAGAAAATGCCCCTAATTTGAGGGTTCTTTATCTGGACAGCAACCAGCTTCAGGAGCTACCCAGGTCCTTCCTGAAAGCCTCTTCCCAGGTCCAGGAGGTTTACCTGGGCTTCAATGCCCTCACCTTCCTTCCTGCCAGCCTCCTGAAGCCATCTCTGCTCCAGCTTCAGCTCTCCAACAACAGCTGGGACTGCAGCTGTGCTCTGCTAACCACCCTGGAGGGCTGGTCCAGCCAGGCTGCTGAGGTGATCTGCCACACACCAGAGCAGTACCACGGTGTGGGCCTCCAGAGCATCCCCCGGGATGAGCTGTGCCGCTCGCACGGCCTCACCGCCCTCTTCATCTGCCTGCCCCCCCTCCTCATCCTCGCCAGTGTCACTTGGTGCTTCTGCCGGCAGAAGAAAAAGACCAACTACAGCCTTCAGAGCAGGTCCCAGAGCCAGCGGGCCGTGGCAGAGAGGGGCAATGTGCCACTGTCTGCAGAGCCCCACCACTACATCCCCTACGAGCTGCCTGCTGCTCCCTCCAAGGCTGAGAAGAAAGTGCTGCTGGGGAAACAGGTCATGCTCCAGCCCTTCGTGGATCCACTGGAGAGTGGCAGAGACCTCTATGAGGAGGTGGAGATCCAGGTGGGATCCCCCAGCAGTTCCCAGGTGCCATCCCATGAGGGGCAGCTGGGCACCCCGGCACCAAGGGCAGAGGAGCTGGGCAGTGAGCCAGAGGTGGACACTGTCAGCGTGAGTGAAGTGCTGAAGGACTCTGCTGACCGGGAGAAGATCTACATGAGTCAGACAACCAGCTACTACAACCTGGTACCTGGCATCGAGCTGGAGGACTCAGACAACCTGGAGTATGAGACCATTGACCTGCACTGATGCCAGGACTTGGGCTGTGTCTGGACACACAGCAGGATGGCAGGGGCTGGGCAGCAGTGAAAGCCACCGGAGCAGGAGAGGCATGAGTTGTCCTGCCGTGGCCGACAGTGGGTGTTCGCAAAGCTGCTCCCCCAAATACCCATCCCTTCCCCTGTGCTACCGTGTGAACCCCTCGCTTGCCATGTGCTGCAGCTGGGCAAGGCTGCAAGGGTGCTTCAGGCTCTGGGGACCCTCCCACAGGCTGGTGGTGCCTGAGGAAGGGTGTGCAGGGAAGGTGGAGGCTGGTTTTGGGGATCAAGTGATGATGCTGGGAGTGCCAGACCCACTGACCAGAGCTTCCTCTCTTGTTGAAGCCAGATAGTGTCTGGCACAGACCTGCTGCTCTCCAACCTGCAGGGAACACGGTCTGGAGACATGAAACAGGGCTGGCCCTGCCTGTGTGGTCTGCAGGGAGTGTCACATTTGGACGGGGTGCCCTGGGCCTGTCAGGGGAAGCCTGTGGTGGCTCTGCCTGCTGCCCACCCCACAGTGGCACAGGGACTTGAAACAGTCAATGCACGTGTGCTGCTTCATGGCATGTGTGTGTGTGCACAATTATGGGAGCAGGTGTGTGAAGTACACACACAAAAAGGGCAGCATCGGAGGAGGCCCCTTGCAGACAGCCCTGTAGGATCCAGCTCTCAGTAAGAAATATATCATTTTACTTCTGGCAGTGTGGCTCCATCCCTTTGTGCTTTGGGGTAGTGGGGAGCCAACAAGTGGGATGTGGGGAGTGCAGGGATGGTGGACTTCAATCCTACCCCATCTACCCTCCCCTGCCCTGGGTGATGGCCCAGTGAGGGTCTTGCCCAGCACCCCTGGAGCCTCTCTGTCGCTCTGGCAGAGCAGAGCAGGGCACTGGCCAAATGCCAGCAGAGCTTTTGCTTTGTATCAGGATTTACAACAGGGGTGGGGAAGGTGTCAGCCTGCTGTAAATGGCACAGATCCTGAACAAAGCAAGAATTTGTGGGGCTCCTGGGAGCAGGGCAAAGGCTGGGGGTGCTGTGAATCACTGCTCAATACAGGCAGCAAGCCTCACCCATGGTGCTCCAGCCCTTCTCTGCAGATGTGGGGGGACACCCTCGAGTCCTGCTCCTCCTGCCCAGGGGGACATTCTCCAGGCTGGAAGCTGCATAGGCCACCCTGTCTGCTGTGGAGCTGGGCCTGGTGCCCAGGCAGGAAGGGAGGGAGCTGGGCAGGGCAGGACGCGGTGCTCCGGCCGGCAGAGGAAGTGGTGTTTCCTGCAGAGTGCTGTGGGGCTTCCAGCAGCCCATGGTGGGACTGCTCAGCCCCACACGGCCTGGGGACAAGGATAGGATGATTTTCCTTCATGTCTCCTGCCACTCATGGATGTTTCTCCCTGTTTTATATCCAGCTGGACTTCTCCCTTCCCTGCTCTCTCCTGGGCCCTGGGAAAGTATCCCAGTCTTTAATATCCCTCCATCACTCTCTGCCAAGTACTGCAGTGTACCCTGGCTCAAGCCGCCCCCACATCCCCACAGGGACAGAGGGACCACAAGCTGCTACAGGGCAGTCAGGACAGGCAGGGCTGGCAGCTGTCTCCAGGGGCTGCAGCCCATCCCATGGCTGCAGATTTTGACTAGGGCTAACAACAGCTGCATTCTTGACCTGTGCTCTAGAAATGCCTGCAGTCCTTCCATGGGTGCCCCCTCTGCTCATGTACCCTGGGGTCCCGTTCCCAGGGCCGCTGGGAATGATATAACATCCTGTCCTTTCCCTCCTTCTCATGGAGCCTAAATTCAGATGCCACAGCTGATGCAAAGGGAGTGACCCAAATCACCCCACTGGGTCTTGTCCAGCCTTTGCTCTGGTACCTGCAGCCCCTGCCCAAATATCAGTCTCTGACAGGTGGCAGGGTGGTGTGACCAAACCCAGCGTTCCCTGTTCTTTGTCTGTGACAGCCCTGGCACACTCAGACACGCTTTCCCTAAGAAAATTAGATTAAAAGTTCCCTTTCCTGCAAGTTCAACAAGCCAGCCCTGCTTCTCCTCCACTGCCTTCCAGGTCACTGCTGGACCTATTGAAGTGTAACCACAAGGTCATTTCCTGGGTTGGATCATGTCCTGTGAAAATACCCCAAAGTTAATACCGTGTGGAGCTGAGAGAGCCACTCAAAAGCAAGGAGGAGGACATCCCACAGCCTGCACCACTTTGGGAGTGAAGTGCCACACACCTGAGCCAGCTGCCACTGCTCTGTTCCCATGTCACACCTTCAGGTGCCACTTCTGTTCCCATGGGAAGTTGCCCTTGGCAGCTGTATTTCTCAGAGAAGTAACTTTGTAAACAGCACACATTGATGAGCCATAATCCTGCTCATCAGGGGACAGGTTTATAATCCTGCTCCGACACCAAGCTGGCATTTGCTCCATAAAGCTTGAGTTTCTCCATCGGTACAAAGTTCCCCAGAAACACCCTGAATGCTGTTTGCACTCTGTGGAGGATGACGGGAGAGAAGAAACACACTCAGAGGAAGCAACCGTGACACAGCCCTGCCAAGTGCACTTATCGCCTCCACTCCACCTCTGGAAAGCAGGGAAAGTTTACACCGGATCACCATGGAGAAGGAATGTGCTTGTGAAAACATCCTACCCAGCCCAGGTCCCACTGCCAGGGACTCCTGGACTGCAGGGGCACCAGCTGGGCTCAGCTCTGCTCACAGTGCCCACGAGCACTGACCCAGTCTGTGAAGGGCTGCCAGTGCACACCCACGGCACTACCCGCTGCCAGGGTCATCAGAACAGGTACCACCGTTCTGCAGTGCTCAGCTCTGGTACTGACTCATACTCACCTCCCTGCCAGCAGCACAGCATGAACCCACACTCCCCAGGCACTCCTCCAGGGCATCTCCTGCTGTTATACTTTGCAAACATGGCACAGCATCACAGGAAAATAACTTAAACTCCTTCCCCCAAAACTATCGGGTGGGACAGAGTTGCGTTTTTGAAGCATGAGACTTAGGTCTCACCACAACTCTCCTTGGGGCAAGATGATCATGGACCACCTCCCTTCAGTTCAGAGCTAATAATTGTGATGCTGGGGCTGCAGGAAGCCTGATTTGCAGCAGTGATCCAATGGATAAACGAGACTTTTGTGAAAATACACAAATGGGATTAAGTGTGCAGTGTGTTCATCTGACAGGCACAAGGTGTGTGAGCCTGGCCTACCCCATGGCACAGGACCAACCCTCAGATGGGCTCCTGACTTCCCCCAATACCTGCACAAAGAGCAACTACTTTCAGAGATTTAAGGACAGGAGCCTCTAGGAATGATATCACCAAAACACCCAGAAAAGCTTTTGTTCACCACAGCTTTCCAATTCCACCCAAGTGACAGGGCACAAAGCTGGAGTTTGTATCCAGCTTTCGAAAGGGACAGACCATGATGTGAGCCTGGCCCTTCTGCTAGAAGGAATTGATCTTGCACTGGAATGAGACCAAGGAGGTCAGGGAAAGACCAGCTGGTCAATGAGCAGTGCCACCTAGTTTGGTTAGAAGACACTGGATCCTGTGGGGAATTGTACAACCAGGCAGGAAACACCAAAAGGGGCTGCTGGCTTGAACCAGGGAATGGGAGCTCACGTAATGTGGAAGGCAGAGTTACCAGCTGCAGAGGCTGAAGGTGAAATAGCCAAATTTTCAGCCAGACTTGGCCCATTTTCCCACTAACCTCTCCAACACCCCAGCTGCAGCACATGCTGACCCAACACAGCACAGGAACAGGGGGGAAGTGTGCACAGACCTCAGGAACTCCCAGGAACCCAGAACTTTTACTGGAGGTGCACACTTGCACCTACCTCCCTCTCACAGGTTTCCAATAGTGGACATTCCCCACTTCTGCGACATCTAATAACTCTTTTTCACACACACTTGGTCCTGCAAGTCACTTAGAACCCACAGAGATGTTTTAGTTGAGCACATGCAGGGTCAGGTTTTGTCTGAAGATGTTAAAGGGCTCAGGGATTCCTAGAGTTCAATATTCCTTCACATTTTACAAGGCAGGTGGAGCTACAGAAGCCCTCTCCATACTGCACACACAAATGAGCACACAACCTGTTAGGGTAGAAGACTCTTGGTTTATTCGTTCTCTTAGCACAAGAGTTTCTATATTCATTTGCCTTTTCTGGCCTTGATCTTCCTCAAGTAGAACTCCAATTCCTTGCCTTCCAACACGTAGCCATCGGCTCGGCCACACTGTCCAGGTCTGGAGGCAATGCAGGCTGCAAGGAGAAGTCATGCAGTTAAAGTCTGGCAATTCCCCACCCAGTGCACACACACACTGCACGCAGCCTCTCTGCAGCAGCACGGACGAGCAGCTCAGCAGTAACTGGGTCACCAGGCCGTGTGCCTGGGCAGCACCTCTGCCTGAGGTACTGTGCTCTGGAAGCTGCAGTCCCTAATGAAGTCCTCCTCAGATCTCCAAACTGTCATCGCTCGGGTTCAGCAGCAGAACTGGACAAAGGTCTCATCACCAGAAGACTTCAGAACACTCAACTGTTTGCCAGAGCTTGAAACATTAAAGCTCTCAGATGCCTGCAGCACATTTTTCTGACACACACTTGCTCATTTTGCTAGTCTTGAGCCCCTTTCTTTCTCAAAGCCCCAACAGGAATAATGAACTGCAGAAGCCTGGGTAGCCAGACTCCCCATCCTGCCACAAGTGGGGTATCTCTGGAGAACATAAAAGAGCAAGCTACATTAATGCTGCCAGGGACTCACCAAGTAGCTTTCCTTGCTGGAACTGCTCCTCAAGAATACTTGCTATTTTGGCATTCTTCTTTCGCTCATCATATTTTTTCTGGATCTTCTTTGAACGCTTCTTGTTCAGTATTTCCTCCTCTTCAGGAGTCTAAATCCAAGACCAAAAGCAAAAAAAAAGTAGTTTAACAAATGGCCACCTTCCACTAACACAGGTGTTTTCCACTACCATGAAGGAAGCCCTTGTATTCTCAACACTGTACTGTTTTCAAAGTCATACCTGGCTGAGGTACAAATACTTTCATCTCACAGAACCAGGTGCTGCATTTCACTTTTGAGACCAAGAAATGTAAGTAACATTGCTAACCAGTCACTGCTGACAACTGAGCACATTACCCTAGGGAAGGCTGTTCTTAAGTCAATGAAACTGCAAAGGTTTCCCTGGTGAACCAACCCCTCCTCCTACAAAAAGCAGTGAATACTCTTTCCCTCTGCAGAAATAATGAAAGCACTTGGGTGTGGTGCAAGCCCAGGCAGACGAGCTCTCCCCCTGCTTCTGCACTACACAGCACCCAAATGAGAACTGCTTTGCTTTCAATGCAAGGATTAATCTGAATGCTACATGTGGCGTTTAAAATACCTTCTAGCAATCCAGGGTTTGATTAATAGATTAATGGTTCAGTGTAGTTTCAAGACACTTAAAAACAGGCGTAAGTTCAATTAGCAATCCCCAAGCTTCTCACCAAAGCAATCACTGCCCAGCACAAGAACCCAACCTACAAAGTCTTCCTCAGCATCCTAAATTGTCATCGCTCTCCCTTCAGTAGCAGAACTGGACAAGGGTATCATCATTAGAAGACAAAGATCTTGACAGGCAGGTCCTTGTGCACAAATGGGTGTAATGCTTCTGGGAGAGCTCCTGCTACTGAGCACTCCATTAAGAGAGCCAGACTTATCCTGGGAACCAACCGATGGGAACACAACTCGGACAAGTACTGCTGGTACCCAACCCTATTCTGGCAGGCACTGTCTGTCCAGGATGGGTAAGTGCCTCTGGCAGGAGCCCAAAGGAGAAGCCCAGGCGTACCAGTTTGGCGCCCTTCTTGCGTCCCAGGGGCAGGGCATAGTGTGCCTCGTACCACTGCCGGTACGGGGTGCTGTCGATGAGCACGATGCAGTTCTTCACCAGCGTCTTTGTCCGCACCAGCTCGTTGTTGGAAGCGTTGTACACAACGTCAATAATTCTGGTCTTGCGAGTGCAGCCTTTCAAGAGAAGAGCATGAGTTCAGACCTACAGGGATCAGACAGCTGAGTATGCAGCTCACAGCATCTCGCACATACCCTTTAAATAACTTTGCACTCAACACCCCATCCAGTATCTTCCAGCCTGCCTGGCATTGAATTAAATTTAACTAGAAGATGCATTTATTTTTCATCTGTCAAACTTTCTGTTGTTAGGACAGAAATCTACACCTGGAAACAAAATCCCTCCTACATGTAAAATCAGCATCAGTAGCCTTGCTGGAACTCATCTCCAAAGTATCTAAGCAATTCCAGAAAACAACTTTCCAGACTAGCAAGATGAGCAGATGCCAACTAACACTGCCCACAGGGCTCAATGCTGTATGCACCTGCTATAATTACTGAATTAAGCCATACTGAGTGGGACTGCCCCGCAACACATCTCAGAAGCCATTTCTACAGCATGAGGGTCTATGAGCAAATTGAGAAGGAAAGCTGGTGTTTTCACCCTTCCAAGACCCACCTGAAGTATGCAGCCTTAGCTACTAGATTTGACTGTTTAGCAGTCGCCTGCCCTGAAAACAGCCCTGCACATACACAAAGATCAGGCACAAGGTGGGTTTTCTCCCTTCACTCACATACCTTGTCCATGTTGCAAGGTACACTCAGCCCCTTCACATGTGCAATACTGACTGTAATGACACTTTTCACTGCACAGACAATGCTCTGAGATAACCGAAAGCATGTCCCATCCCCTCACACCATGCAGGTCACTAAGCCACCACCCTCCTTACTGCTGTTTTACCATCCTACTCAGCACTCAACACTGGCTGGGCCCAGGCTCAAGTGATACTGCTGTCTGCTCATAAAGCAAAGAAAACCCATCTTGCTCAGGGAAAATATGACAGAATCCCCCTCTTGCTTCTGGGCTTACCACTTTTGCTTAGCAAAGCAGAAATATGAAATTGCACATGCTAATGTAACATTGTTCTAGGGTCAGGCCTTTTCACAAGCATCCTCAGCATCTTTCTCTGTTGCTCAACATCATTGAACTTTTAGTAACCATACTCACTGACAAACAAAACTTGTGTTTCTGAAGAACTACTCATATATAGGATTTCAGCCCCTTTTTAGTCCCCCTCCCCCATAAAAAGTTAAGGTAAGCATGTCACTCAGTGTAACTATGACACTCCTATCACTGTGAACTTAGTGGAAATCCAGGTCCCCTAAGGCCACATAAGGTCAAAGTTATCATCATCACCATGCATGCTGCTTCAGCTGCAAGCTCCAGGATGCTCAGGATGCAGCTCCAAGCCCACAAATCCATGCTTGCATCCCTCCACTGTGCAGCAGTCCTGCAGACCAGCACAGGTTTCCCTCCCACGCAGTGGGCTCAGCACATACTTACATTCTGACCCCCAGGAGAAGTTGCCGACATCCAAGCGAAGGGCTCGGTACTTCTTATTTCCGCCCCGCACCCTCACGGTGTGAATCCGGCGTGGGCCAATCTGCAGTCAGAAACAAACACGGGGCTGCTCTTGGCGCTGGAATGCTGCACGGCCCTCACAGGAGCCCAGCACAGCCCCAACCTCGAAGGCAATGTGGTCAGTGTAACTATGACAAACCCCAGCATCGGCAGATACAGTAAATGACCAGAACGGTCTGTTGCATCTACCTAAGGTGAAAGCTTCATCACTCCAATTGCCTCTCACTGCAAAAATGTATCGCTGCTTTCCATCGGCAGAGGGGCAAATACAACCTTCTAGAGAAAGATGGTCAGATATTCAACCCCATACCAAACAGCAGGGATTTAAACCTCTAATAGCACAGAAGCAGCAACTCGAGTTGCTGCAGCAATTCCGACCAACTCTGCTCAATCACTCACCTTAGTGTTGGCAGGAGGTCGCCCCAACTCATACTTCCTTTTCTTATGGTAGGGCTTCCTCTTGCCCCCAGTCTTGCGACGCTTATGCCAGTTGTCCCGGGAGATACCTGAATGGAGAGCAGCGTGGTCAGAGGGTGCCACCAGCCCAGCCGGCTGCAGCAGCAGGGCACGGCTCTGAGTCCTCAGCTCTCCAAGGTTGGTATCCGCACAGTGCACTCAGCCTTATGCAGCAGTTAGAGATGCTTCATCATTGATACTCAGACCTGCCCCGAGCACATCCCTTCCAGCACAGCTGTACAAGCAGACAGAACCCCTCTTCCGTGCTCTCCTTGGGAAGCTGCCTCCCAACGTACCTCGCGTGCTCGGCGCTCTCTGGGAAGCGCCCGATGCCGATGTGACAGGCACGCTACAGCAATCATCCTACGCTACTGGCAGGATGTGGTAGGTCCGCTATAGGAAGGGACCCCCATCCCACCCGTCCGCTGAGCCCCTACGAGAGATACCCCGAATCAACTCAGCCTGCTGGGTCCCCAGCGGGGACAATCTCTGCAGAGCACGCCACCTCCCGCAAGGGCCCAAGCTGCCAACTTGCGCAGCGTTCCACAACGCCAGCCCGCACCCCTCCTGATGGGCCCACTAAACGCTGTTCCACCTCACCCGCATCTGCTCATCTGCAGCAGACACCGGGAGAGAGCCCAGCGCTCAGCACCTGCAAGAAATTAAGGCGCAGCGAGACGAGGCCGCCCACCCTCATCCTCCACCAGCCGCCATGTTGGGCCCGCTCACCCTCCCCCCGCCAGCGGCTCGGCACTACCGCAGCCACCCCCGATGGCGGACGGTGTATGCCGGCGGCAGTCCCCGCTTGCCACCCGGTGGGGGACCGGGGCGGATGCGATGGCGCAGCGGGCGGATGGCGGCGGATTTCGGCAGGCCCCGGGCCCCTTCACTCACCCATGGTGCGGCACCGGCGCAAAGAGGCGGGGCGGAAGCGCGCGGGGCGGCTTGGCGGGGCGAGCTCTCGCGATGCGGTGACGTCACCGCGCCGCCAGAGCGAGGCGCGCGCCGTTGCCTGGAGACGCGGCGGCGCCGAGGGGAGCCCGCGGACAATGGCGGCAGCTGCGGGGCCGACTCTGCCCCCGGGGCCGGCTCTGCCCGCCGGCCCGGCACGGAGCGGGCATTGTCAGCGGTCCGTCTGCCGCAGGCCCGTCCTTCCTATCCGGCGGGTCACCGTGCGAACGTCTGCAGTCAGGGCCCAGGGCCCGGCGTCCCGCGGCGGGACTGAGCGAGCGCAACAGCCTTTACTTACACGGGCTGCGAGTCGTGATAGCCTCATTAGCATATGTGTATTAGTATTCTGAATCATTTGCATCCCCGGTGTGCACCGCTGGGTTCATTAGCATATCCCCTATTAGTATTCAGATTTATTCTTGTACCCAGGGTGCACCGCGCGCCGGCGGAGCGGCCCGTGTCGCGCTTTCCGCCGCTGCTCCCCGGTACCGCCGGTGTCCGGCCGCGGGCTGGATCCCCGTTTGTGCTGCCGGAACAGGCCGGGGCGGCGGGAGAGCCAGGCGGGACGATCCCAAACCGCCGTGTCCTAGAGAGGGACAGCCGAGGGACGGTATGTGCGCGAGGGTAGTTTGCAGCATACTCTGGTTTCTCTTCAGATCGTATAAATCTTTCGCCTTTTACTAAAGATTTCCGTGGAGAGGAACAGGCACGAGTGTCGAGAAATTTTTTGAGGCTCCATTTCGGTGGAGCTACCCCTATTCTGGTTAAAAAACAGATTAAAATATTATCTTGAGAAAAGCTCTGAGCTGTGTTCTCAGTTAGTACAAGCTGACTGAGATACATGTAATGGATTGTGTAATGCTATAACTAGCAAAACTGGTAACTCAATCCTCCACCGCCATGTGTGTCCAGGTTTCACGGACAGATTCTAGGAATTAGTTGGATGGGTGCGGTCACGGTGCTGCGAGCATTGACGTTATACCCAGGGGAGACAGGTGACAAACGCTGTCCCTCAGGGCTGTGTCTTGGGACTGGCTGGGGCTTTAATATCTTTATCAATGACACAGACAGTGGTAGTGAATGCACCCGCAGCCAGTTTGCAAGGTGAGTGGTGTGGGTGACACACCTGAAGGACAGGGTGCCATCTAGGAGGACCTGGACAAACTTGGGCCCATAAGAACCTCAGAAAGTTCAACAAGTCCAAGTGCCCTGTGCTGCCTATGGGTCTGGACAATGCCAGACAAAAAAAAAAAAACAAAACAAAACAAAAAAAAAAAAAAAAAAACCCAAAAAACAAACAAACAAAAAACCCTGGAGAACACATGCTGGAAAACTCACTGAGGCTAGGTCTGATGGGAAAGAAGTGGGGGTGAAAAGCTGGACATGAACCAAGAGTGAGCAGTCACAGCCCAGAAAGCCAACTGCATCCTGGGCAGCAGTTCAGAGGAGGGCAATTCTGCCCTTTCCTGCTGAATCCAGCTCTCTGGCCCCAAATACAGGAAAGACAGATATGTTGGAGCAAATCCGGAGGAGACTGTGAAGATGATCAGAGGGCTGGAGCCTCTCTCCTGTGAAGACAAGCTGAGACACCTGAGGTTGTTGAGCCTGGAAGAGAAAAGGTTTTGGAGAGATCTTATTGAGGCCTTCCAGAACTTTAAAGGGATGCATAAAAAAAAAAAAAGAATTACTTTTTACAAAGGTATGCAGCGATAGGGCAAGAGAGAACGCTCTAAAATTAAAAAAGGAGACATTTAGGTTGAATATAGAAAGGAATTCTTTACTGTGAGGGTAGCAAGGCACTGGAACAAGTCCCCTACCCCTGGAAGTGCTCAAGACCAGGTTGGATAGGGCTTTCAGCGATCTGGTCTAGCCGACTCATGGCACAGGGATGGGAACTAGATGATCTTTAACGTCCCATCCAACCTAGACCATTCTGTGACTCTATTTTATTTTCCTTACAATTTTTAATTTAGTACTATTTTGCTTTAACTATTAAACTCCTTATTCTCAACCCACGAGTTTCTCCCTTCTGTCCCTCCCGCGGGGCGGGGGCAGTCAGCGAGGGGCTCTATGGTGCCCCGCTGGGCTCAAACCACTGCGGGGGCGCGCCAGCCCGGCTGAGGCTGAGCCGCCCCGCCCCGTTACTGCCTGATTTGCATACCCAGGGTGCCCCGCGGCCCCGCCGGTGTCCGGCCCCGCTGTGTCCGGTGCTGCGGCCGCTGCCCCGGGCTGTGAGGGCTGTCCGGTGTGTGTCCCCCACCGGGGCTGGGCCGGGGCTGTGGGACTGGGAGCGGCGCGGGGGGAGCCGTGCGTCACCCTGACTTTTGCGGCGTGCAGCAGACATGGGCAATGTCGGGGCGGGGAGTGAAAGCATACTCTGGTTTCTCTTCAGATCGTATAAATCTTTCGCCTTTTACTAAAGATTTCCGTGGAGAGGAACAGGCACGAGTGTCGAGAAATTTTTTGAGGCTCCATTTCGGTGGAGCTATCCCTATTCTGGTTAAAAATAGACAAAAGCTCTTATTTTGAAAACATCAATCACACCAGAGGCGTGTAAAAACGTTACGTCCGCCTCCTACACTGACCGTCACCACATTTGCTCAAACTCTGCGGGGTATCCAGCGGCACCTCGATATACTGCTGGCTCCATAGCCCTGTCTGGCAGCGGCTCCTCCGCCCGCCCCAGCCTCCATTCCCCGGGAGGGGCGCCGGCACTGCCCGCGCTCCGGGGCCCTATCTCCCGACAGCCACACCCCGCCGCCTGGCCTGCCGGGAGATGTAGTCCCGGCGCCACTCCCGGCAGGCCGCGCGGCACGCTGGCGCGCGGGGTTTAAACCGGCGGCGGTTGCTGTGCGGGTGTCTCGCTGCTGGGGCGGGACGCGGTTCCTGTCCCCGAGCCATGGACTCCCGCCTCTGCCGCAACGTCTATCCCGGTGTCGTTATTAACATCCAGCGGAGCAGTGGTGAGGAGTGGGGAATGGGGCGTCTGCAGGCTCCTGACCTCTGCCGCCCGCGGGAGTCCCGGCGGCGTGGGGTGCCAGGTTTGGGCTTAATGCTGGCTTTTTCCAGGCTCAATCCATAAGGCCACGGTGAAGGTGGTGGACGTGGAGCACTCCAGCGTGACCGTGGAGTGGTGTGAGAGTGGTGTCACTAAGGGCAAGGAGGTGAGTGCGGACTGCTCGTGGCCCTTCCCTTCCCTGCGTGCTCCGACGCCGCCGGGCCCGGGAAGCCCGAGGCTCGTCCGGGCGCTGCTGCCCCGCTGCGCTGCTTTGTTTTATACGTAAGGAAAGCAATGCTCTAGGTGTACCAAGGTAAAGTGTGAGAGCTGCAGTGCCTAAGCTGCACCCTTTGCCTTTCGGAGGGATCAGGGAGGTGTTGGGCCTCTCGCACTGTCGACTATCCCAATGCTCCTAAGATTCCAGTTTGCTAGCTCTGTTTGTTGGCTTTCCATGTCTTATACTATGGCCTTCAGTGTTTCCTTAAGATCTGTAACTAATAAGGTGCTAGGTTTGATTTCCTGAATTTCTGCGCCAATATGAAATAAATATCGTGTGAGATGGGATGGGAGAGAAGGGAGTCTGAGGCTGAAATCCTGACACTTAAACAAGTCTGATACTCAGCAAATGTACTTGTCCTTCTGGTATGTCTAGAAATGTGTAGACTCTGGATTTCAGCAAAAATCTTAAAAGTTGCCATTGCCTGGTTGTTAGAAACCAAATCTTACTCTGTGCATGTGCCTGCTGCATTCAAATATAACAAATGTACAGATTTGCATATAATTATTGGCTAAATTGTATTTATGTATTAAGATGTTAAATCTTTAGGAAAATACTTCAAAATCCAACAATTTTCTTATGTGCTTATGTGTATATGCTGTGCATGTGATGAGGTGAAGGCAGAACTATGATTTCACATCAGGGGCAGTCAGGAATAGCTGGTCCCAGGTGAAATTGTTTGCAGTAGCAAGTGAAGATGCAGGTGAATTAAGTTATGGATTAAATGCTGAATCCTTCATTTCCCAGAGTCTAAGCAGCTCTTTGACGTTTATTTCGGTAAGCACAATCACACAGTAAACACTTAATGCTCCCCTAGCACAGAAGTTACAGAGCTGCTGAGATTTACTAAGATTAGCAGTGGCAGATTAGAGCAGGGGATGCCAAATGGGCTTTGCCCTTCTCTTCAGAAGTGCTCTATGGCACCTGCAGAGCTGTGTGGTGTTTGGCAGATGAGGGTAAATGGCTTAACTAGCACATTTTTTCTGGTGTATTTAGATGTACTAGATTGTTCAAATGGAATAGGAACTACAGTTTTGCTCTTCCAAGCAATTTTAACATAACATTTGGCAGGCAGTGGGTTAAGTTTGCTTGCCTTCACTGAAAGTCCAGATTAGGAAAAACCAGTCCCTAAGTGGAAGCAGCATTATTCTACTATGTAAAATTCTGCCTTTACTCTTGCAGCTTGATATTAGTGATGTCATTGCAATAAATCCTGAATTATTAGAACTACCTCCTGCTGATGTGAAAGAGAATGTTCCCTTGCAAGACAACGTAACTGTACAGGTAAGTGCTTTAAAGTGGTTTTGTTTTTTCTAAGGTATTGTTGCATAGGTCTTGTTCTATATAATACTCTCAGTCTTAAAATTTGAGATCTCTAACTTGCTTTTCTGTCTCATAGTTAGGCTTTGGTCAGGAATTCTTGTCATATTGATGTTGCCCTGAAGAGCAGTGCTAGGTGCTTGCTGTTTACTCCAATTGCTTGCAGCATTCCTTGTTTTTCAGAAACAGAAGCGTAGAACAACCCTTTCAAAAATTCCTGCTCCTCGAGAAGGTGAGAAAATGTCTTTTTTTTCTCTCTGCTGTGCCCTTGTAGAACTGTGCTGGTCTTTCACTGGAGCCATAATATTGTGCTTTAGTGCATCATAAAGCTGCTCATTCGGGCAGTGCTAACAAATGTCTCATACCAATGTTTTGGACTCCTGAGGGCAGGAACTCTCCTAATAGGTTGCTGTCCTGCTCCTGTGAGCTGGGGTTTGTTCATGTGTTCTCCTCTTCTGCAGTATTCCTGTAGTTATTCCCTGCTTTAAATGTCACTAGACAGTTGCTGTTGCAGTGAGTTTTAAAGCTCTGTATGGAGCTTTGAAAATGCCACAAATAACAGAAGTTAAGTGGCAATTATTAAGATTAAAAGTGTCAGAATGAGAGTAGGAAGGACAAGAAAGAAATAGTGGTGACAAATGTATGTCTCCTCATTAAGCAGCCTCCCTGGACAATAAGTAGAGCTTTATGCTTGGAGACCTTTCACAGCAGGCAGCCAAAGTGCCAGCTGGTGTGCCCAGCTCCCTGATTGCGTGTCAGTACAATGTGTTGAGCAAAGCCAGAAGGGTAGATAGAGATGTCACCGTGGGATTGCTAAGAAATTGTTCTTCCTGAGGTGTCAGGAGTTAGAAAATGCCTATTTTCTACCTTCTCTTAGCTTTATTAGTTTACTCTTTAGGCTTTTTAAATTGCAAATGGCAGCATTACAGGTCTGTTTGTAAAACACTGTATGATGCTGAGGTTGAATGATTGCTGATTTAATGATTCTCTTAAAGTGCATACTTAGCCAAAACTTGTGCTTCTCCATTCAATTGAGCTGTAAAGAAAACATCTGGGCATGTTTGGCCTCTTCTGTTGCATGCAATGTGAGACAGGGAAGCTGGTCCCAGAAGACAACAGTACAAATTCCCTGGTATCAGAGAGGCAGGAGTTATCCAAGAATCCTAATGTGTAAGAAGCTGTTCTGTACTGGAGTATCCTGATCTTTCTCAAATTCAGAGAATTCCATAATTTTTGTGAACTGACAAACAAAATCATGTGGTAAAACATGACTGCCTATATATAGGTCTGTTAATAGAACTGGATAGCCAGCTGGAAAACACGTGTGTTAATCCAGTCACTGGTTGATGGAAACATGTCCTTGCAGAGGTTACAGCTCTCCTGAGGTATAGAATCTAATTGCATCACTGAAATATCTGTTGCCTGTCCTAGTGGCACAGTCTTGTCCCTGCTCAGAGCTTAGAGCAGCAGTGTTTT
This sequence comes from Camarhynchus parvulus, assembly GCF_901933205.1. Lineage (NCBI taxonomy): Eukaryota > Metazoa > Chordata > Aves > Passeriformes > Thraupidae > Camarhynchus > Camarhynchus parvulus. Next base: position 9,715,761 of record NC_044578.1, read on the forward strand.
CAGTATTCATCAAATAATTTCTATTGTTAAAACTAGCTAAGGCCCAGGAGTGTCAGAGTATCTGTCCTGTTGCAAACTCTGCACTGCACCATTTAGAAAGCTAACATCAGCTTCTCTCATGTTCTTAGACTAAACAAATTAAAGAAGATCAGCAGGTGTCTGTCTCCATCTTATCCAGGAAAGGAGAGAAGCAGAAGCAGTGCTTTCAGAATTAATTAAGGAATAGATATTGCCTCAGTCCCATGAATCAATAGGAATTTTTGAGGATGCTGAATACCCTCACTACAAGAATCACTTGAATCAAACCCGTTTAGATGGAGTGAATCCTCCAGCTACTCTGCCTGTCCAGGAGCACCAGCAGTTATAGAAACAGTGCTGTTGAGTGTGAGATGAGATCAGGTCTGGGCATGTGGGACAAGAGAAAATGGAATAAAATACCCTTTCTGAGTATAATGAAACTGATGCTTTTTGTTTCTAAAATTGCAGCAGTCACATTTAATGTCTCTGCACATGAGCAGAAGATTCAAGGTAAAGAGTTAACGGGAACAATGAATTTTGTGTATGGTTTTAAGAAATTTGATTCAGAATTGAAAAGAACCCTTGGTCTCCAACAGATCTGGTGTCCTTTGAAATAAGTGATTCCTTCTGGATAAATTCTAATAATTGCTGGTCACAAGGGGTGAAGGTAGTTCTAGCTTGCATATCACACTTTATCTTTTATATCAGATTTGCTTTTTTTTTAAACAAATCTATTGAGGTAAACATTCCAATCCTTGTCCTAGGAAGCTTTGTAAAGAGCTTGATCTCAGTGAAAGAAATACCTTGGCATGTGAAAATGGAGACTGCCTACAAAGGGACCTTTTTCAAAGATTTGCTGTTGTAGTTATACAGGATTTTTTAAGCTGAATGTAGTGCTACAGAACTCCCAGCCTACTGTGCACCGCACACAGGCTGTGTGTGGGTGCCCTCATGGTTGGTGGGCACAGTGCTGCCCATGGCCAGTTGCCAGGCTGCTATACCCATGTCACCATCAAAGAGTTAATTCATCCAGCCCTGCAAGCGTGAAGCTTCAGAGCATTTAGTGGTTTTCTGACTTGAAACTTCCTCCTTCCTAGGTATTAGGGTGTTAGGGTGCTGGAACTGCCATATCCTTACGTGAATCCTTAGTGGGATCTGAAAGAAATTCCCTGGAATTGCAAATCTGGAGTGAACTGTTTGCTTTTCTGTGGTGGTGGGTTTATTGACCACTTTTCACCCACATGCATTGCTTTGTCCTGCACTTTGCTAATGGGAAAGATCCTCTTAACCACACCTTCTTCTACACTGCTCTGTACTCTGTGAGCAACTGATTAATTGCAAGTGTCTGAGTGTCCCTGGATTCCTGTTTCCAAAGCTGTGCGTGGCCATTCCAGGATGTCTGCTCTCACAGAACCCCAGTGTGGCTTCCAGGAAGATGAAATGGCAGTAGATCCCTCCACTTCTGTGCAAACCAGAAAATATGTGGCTGGTAAGTGGAGAAACAGAAAATAATTGCTGGTAAGTGGAGAAAAGGTCCAGTGAATTCTTAATGTGAAACAATTTTCACTTTGAGTGCATTTAATTATTCAAACTGCAAATCCCAGTGGGAGAGCAACCTGAACTTTTTCATAGATAAAATGAGAGACCTAGATGTCTGCCCCTATGCAAATATCCATTCCAGCCTGAAGTGTTTTCCAAAGGAGTTTGGAAACAATGTTGTGCATAATGATGTACTTTCTTAGCCAGAGAGCTGTGGTTGGGCAAATTGGGTGGATGTGCTATCTGCTTAACGGCCTAAAATGGTATTCATGTTGTTAGAGTGGGAAAAGAAGTGCCTAAACACTGCTGACAACACACCCTGTAACCATATTGGTAGTAGTTTTACCTATACTGACTGAGTAAAGCAAGAACTTGAGCCTCCTTGAATTACAAAATTGTAGTTATTTTACTAGGCTACCCTAAGAATAGCTGAGGGCATGCCTTGCATGTTAAGTTCTACAAAAACACTGAAATAAGAGGCTTGATACTAAATTTTTGTCTAGTTGGTTTGGCCTTGATTTGCAGCATTGCATGAAAATTGGTTTTTGGCAAAAGGTTTAAAAGTTTACTTGCACATTTACCACAGGTTTTAGATAGTTCACTCTCCTGCTGCAGGAGTTGAGAAATGCCTGTGGTCTATGAAGCTTTACAAATTACAAAATTATTCTTGATCTTTGCAATCTAATTATTGGTTTTGGTCTGGCTTCTTTGCTTCTTTCTGCAGCTGGCCGAACCAGGCCTACTGGGCTGGGTTGTGTTCCAGAAGCTTCCCTGGAAAACGTAAATGGAAATACAGAGAATCATCTGCCTGCTGCTAGAACAAACTGTTCAGTGAGCCCAGGTACCTGGGAGCAGTGGGTAAAGACTGACTCATCAGTCAGCAGTGAATCACTCTGATTGCTGCTTTGTGTACTCGGAGACTAAAGCTTTGAAAAGGTGACTTTGGCAGCAAGACAGAATATCTTGATCACTTTATTACAGATGTGTAATTCTGTTATAGTGATATTGCCTTAGAAATGCTGCCTTTGCTTCAGGGTGGTAGCGTGACTTCCAAGGTTGTTTCTGTGATAGATCTCGTTTGGGAAGGAAGTGCTGCAAAATTAATGGCCATCCTTCTGAAGATGATTGTTTCCTGTATGAGCTAGTCTGTCAGCAACCTGGAAAAGTTGAAATATTTGTCTTATGCTTAAAAGCTAGTATGAAATTTAACCCAAGGAACTGTTTTCATTTTATCTAGTTCGAAGAAGATCTAACATTGTGAGAGAGATGGAGAGAATGAGAACCAAGAGAGAAGAAAAGAGAGCTCAAAATAGTGAAATCAGGATAAAACGAGCACAGGTGGAGTACTCTACAATACACCTGTAAGGGGAAATTCTATAGGACCCTGGACTACAGTAGTTGAAACCAAACATATTTTGGACAGGCTTTGTTCTTAGAAAGCTCTACATAAGGATGGATTCATCCTGATTTTAGGAAGTTGTGAATCTTGTAAAATGCTTTGAATTGCATACACCTGCTTGTTTAATATCTCTGTGGCCTTTTTTTGCTGTAACAGATCAATTGCATTCACATCCATGGTTTTCCATGCAGGAGTTTGACAGCAGCTATCCAAACTGGGAGTTTGCACGTATGATCCAGGCATTCAGAGCAACTTTAAGCTGCCAGCCGATATCTATAAGTGATCCAGTAAGTAAATACTGAGGCTACTAACTGCAGCCTGGCGACAGACTTCTCTATTTTGTACTGAAAATGTCGGTATCAAGCAGTTTGTGCATTGCTGCACCTTGGAAATCCTCTGAGCATATTGAGGAAGTTGGGGGTATCTGTAAGGTCACTTGCCTTCCCTATTTAGGGCTAAGCTGTCTTGTTTTACTTTGTCACTAGTGAAGAGTCTGTGGTTCAACAATTATCATGCAATGATGTGTGACCATCAGTTGCACAGCCACTGTTATAGGAATAGGCACAATTTAAAATGGTCTGACCTATTACAGAACATATTAATTGATTTTTAAATATGTCAAAAAGTGGAGGAGCAAAAGTAGAGGTTGAAAACTAGAGAACCCTGGCTTGATCAGTACACTCAGCCATTAAAAAACCCTGTGTACCTCGTGCTGTGTGTGACAGGAGAAGAGCTTGTTGCCTTTCCCTTCTGTCTCACCCAATGGCATATGCACTTCCCAGCTCATCTGCTGTGTAGCTGTGCTGCACAAATAGCTCAACTTGCTGCATCAGTAAAGAACTCCAGGTTACCAAAAACCTCTGGGGTAAATGAAAATATTAATTTGCCTGAATAATTACTTGACCATAGCTGCAGTATTGATATCATAAATTTTGCTGGAAAGTATTTCCGTCTTACATGTTGGAGAATGCTGCATAAAGGTAAATTATTTGTAGTTTTGCTTTTGCACTGAATGTACTTTAAGACTGACATCCCTGCATGAGTGGGTCGGCTCAGAAGCAACTCTGATCAGCATAAAGAAAAATGGATGTGAGGGAGCACTGGATCTCTCTGTAATAAAGAGTAATTGGGAAATATTTACTTATTTTCTTACTTTTCTTTTAGATAGAAGAGCACAGGATTTGTGTCTGTGTGAGAAAGCGCCCTCTCAATAAGCAAGGTGAGTATACTGACCAAACAGCTCTGTCTTGAACAGTTTGACTTTGTTCAAACTGTTTTTGTTGAAACTGAGGGTCTTTTCTGTCAACAGAACTTCAAAAAAAGGAATGTGATGTGGTTACTGTTCCGAGCAAGTGTGTCCTGATGGTGCATGAGCCAAAGCAGAAAGTGGACCTAACAAAATACCTTGAAACCCAAACGTTTAGATTTGACTTCTCATTTGATGAAACTGCTTCGAATGAAATGGTGTACAGGTAATGCTTGCTGCTTACTGGAAATGGCTTTCAGATAAAAGCATGGAGCTGTGGCCAGATGGCATCTAAGCTTAAGAAACTTACTTGAAATAAGTATTAGAATCCTTTTTGAAGGAAGCTGAAGGACTGAAAAGTCTAAGGCTTATTTTTGGCATAGCCTTGCTGATTGCCTAAGGATTTGCTTATTTTTTTAGTTTTGTTTCTTGTTAAAACTGATGATGAAGCAGTGTATGTAATATTTGCTGTAACTATTTTTTTTAATCTTTTGAATATTCAGATTCACTGCTAGACCTCTTGTAGAGACCATCTTTGAGGGTGGGAAGGCGACATGCTTTGCATATGGCCAGACAGGCAGTGGCAAGACACATGTAAGTTTTTCTCCAAGGTCTCAGATTTTCTAGCTTTGATAAGCTATTTCAAGGCTTCCTGATGCTTGAGCATGAGTAGAATTGTGTAAGAATTTTGGATCTTGGTTTTATTGTCTTCAAGCTAATACTTTGTAAGATGTAAACTCTTTTTCTGTAGCTTTATGTACTAGTGGGTTTCCTTTGACCTTGTGTGGAAAATTGTACTGGCTTTTCAAAAGAATTAGAAAAAATCTTTTTAGAAAAAATAATAAGAAATATAAAAAGATTTTTTTTTTCTTTAGACAAAAGAAAATCTAGCTTTTCAAAGGTTTAGGATGTATTGATAGGTCAGTTTTAGTCATGGCTATTCCTTGCCTCAAATGCCTGTTGCTGTTTAACTCCTGTCTGTATAGAGGGGCTGTTAGCCTACATCAGACATAGGCCAGTCTGTCCTGTGCTTTGAGCTTGGAGGCTTTCCAAAGAATTCAGCAATTATATAAAAATAAGCCTCATGATGCATGTAAATATTTAAGTGATCTGGTATTTGTGAAGTGGGTGAGTTAGTGTATTTGCTTTCTAACCACTCCTTCCAGTCTAACAGTTGCAGCTTTAAGAGTTGTGAAAATTCTTTTGTCTCAAAAGAGAAAGCTTGCTCTAAACTTTCAACAGCTGTGTTGTCTTTAACTTTCTCCTTCTGGGATCTATGGGGAAGAATCCTCACAGCATGATAGTGGAGTCAAATGTGCTGTCCTGCTCTGCAAGAAGCATTTACCTTAAACCACAGTGATCTGCACTGGACTGGGCTAATGCACTGCTTTGAGTAATCAGTCATTGCTGTTGTTCAGTGATAGAGGCAAGTTTTAGGCTAGGACCTCCTATCTTTGGTATGTAGTGAGCTGTAGATCTTTTCCAGTAATCCCGACAAAAAGTTGGAGCTTTATACAAGTTTGAACACAGGCTGCCTTCATTGTCCTGGAAAGGGCAGAGAAACCTGCTTACCTGAGCCTCATTACAGGAATACAGCTGTGATGCACTAAAATCACAGGTGAAGTTACTTTCCCTTCCCAGTCCTAGGGCAAAACTAGTGCAGGGATAACAGCTGTACCTTGAGACTGGAGTGTTGCACATTAAACTCTGCTAGATTGAGAATGTGTCATGGCATTGAGCTGTATTTTAAATAACAGTGGTAGAGCAAATCACTAGGATAGCACTAACTGAAATTTTTTTTGTAATTAAAGATACTTTGGTCAAAGGAGTTAAAGGTATTGTCTGCCCTAAATTTGTATTTTCATGTTAACTTTTGCAAGTAGTTGTAAAAATCTTTTGACCTAGATCCTAACAAATGAAGCTTTCTCTTCTGACTAGAGGCTGTTTGGTTGCACTGTCAAAGTAGTTTCCTTGGAGGAACAATTGCTTTGACTCTGCACCCCAGAGCCTTAAAGGTGCACTGCTTTGTGTAGGCCAGATCTTCTTTTTGAACTGATAGGAAAGCTGCAAACTAATTTAGCACTGCATTCCAGTAATCTTGCTGGCATTGGGGCTTATCTATGGTAATTTCCTAGTCTGGTTTTGGGACAAAGATCAGATAGGCTGACTTATTGGTGCCATGGCTGACCTCTGGCCTTTTCTCTTCACAGACTATGGGTGGAGACTTCTCTGGGAGAGGCCAGAATGCCTCGAGGGGCATATATGCTTTTGCCTGTGAGTTGATTCTTCTATACATACAAAAATCAGATTAATGCTTATTTTTCTTAACTAGGTAAGATCTGTTTTTTATGGTTATTTTAAACATGCACAGTAGAAGATACATAAAGTATTTGTGTTTTCAATAATAAGAGGTGGTGTTTGCAGGAGGTATGATTATTTTTTCATTCATTTTACAAAATATTTTTCCTCTAGCCTGCAAGTGTCTACATCCATACTGAACTCACCAGAAGCTACTTGTTTCTGATAAGTTTACTAATTAGGCATTTGCTGGGCAGAACCATTTAATTTTGATTCTTCTGCTTTGCTTTTGTCTCAGACATATCTGAGTACAACACAACTCTACCCATTTGTGATATAAAACTTGTTAGGCAAAAGGAGGCATGTATTGTGTTTCTTTCTATAAGCCTTAAATGCAAAAAAACCTAGCATGTCCAAAATTATTTCAGGAAACAGATGCTTAGAAGCCCTTCCTTGATATAATGTCTAGAAAGTACCACAAAACCTGACCTTTACCTTCCCTTTAGAAAGACACAGTGTGAACTTAGTGAGCAGCAAAGCAGCTGAACCAGGAACAACTGTTGGCTGATCTCTGAAAAATAGTTCTGACTGGCCCTGAAGGAGTCTCTGCTTTTCAGCTCAGCTTCAAAATCTGGAGCCTGATTGTGAAAAGCTGCACTGGATCTAGCCACAGGGTCAACTAAGCTGGTATATTGTCTCCAAACTTCAGCAATGCAGATGTTCAGGGATGCATGTTTTCTAAACTTTCTGCAAGATGTACTTGAAACACAAACATGTGACTTTTTCAGGCCTGTCCAAAACAATAGAGGATCCCAGTGTTCCCTTAGAGCAGTAAGGATTGTTATCTGTGGGTGGCATTAGCAGTTGAAACTCCTGTATTTCCCTGGTTTCAGTCCCTGGGTAAGGATGCTGCTCAATCTGTTCTCCAGATGGTAGCACAGCACTGATTGTTAGCATTTGTTTGGACGACTGTCACTCAGTGCTAGACACTGCCTCATAGCTGTGCAGTGTTTGACAGTAGATCAAGTAGCAACTAGAATGTGTTTTAAACTAGTTAACTAAACTTCTGTCTTTTCTCACTAGCACAAGATGTCTTCCTCCTCCTAAACCAGCCCAGGTACAGGAATCAGAATCTGGAAGTCTATGTGACTTTCTTTGAAATATACAATGGAAAAGTAAGACCTTTTTTTATTTTTAAATCTTGACCTGATTTCTTTGGTTGACTATTTCATAAGTAGCTGAGTCAAACTTCATGCCTTCTATAGTTCTATGTATTATGTTTATATTGTTGTGTTTTGGTTTGAATTTGAAATCTACGTTAAAGATGTGGTTTCTATATAGCTTTATACAAAGACAGAGAAAAATACTTACAAGGAGTCCTTGTTCAGATTTGCCTCAATCTTTTTGCCTAAATATAGGTGTTTGACCTCTTGAATAAGAAGGCCAAACTTCGAGTCCTGGAGGATGGCAAGCAACAGGTCCAGGTTGTTGGTCTCCAAGAAAAACCAGTTAGCTGTGCTGAGGATGTCATCAAAATGATCTTGACGGGCAGTGCCTGCAGGTGTGGTGACTTAAAATCTGTAAAAGAGGAGTCGTGTCCTGTTGCATCTCCATGTTTAGAAAAGCATATATGATGCCTATAGCTGGTGCTTTGAGATTTACACAGAAGCTTGTTGTTCTCAGTGAAGGCACTGAGCAGCGCCTCTGCATGAATACCAGGGAGTGGTTACACAACAAAGGAGTGGAAGGGCTGGGTTCAGCCTGCCTTCCACAGGAAGTGTCAGAGCTCCTTGTTCATGTATGCTCTTGGAACTCCAATAAGAGAAACCATTCACATAAGGAGATGGCTGCCTTGATGCTTTCTAGTATCAGCTAGTCCACAGGAATACAAGTAGCTCCCTGTGGGCTTGTAAGATCAAGGAACAGCAGCTGGTATGAACCATAATTGCAAAAATGGTTTGGCTTAACTGCAGGCCAGATGAGCTATTCCAATGGCAACAAAAATACTGCATGTTGTTCAGGAATCCTGTCGAAAGAATCCTTGAAAGCAGGTGCCAAGGGACAGCTGTAGGCTTGGCACATCATCCTGGCAGGAAAGGCCGTGGTAGGGGCAGCTCTGCCATCATACTGGTATCTTTAATTGGGAGCTAAAATCTGTATTACCAAGTGTTATCTGCTTCAGTTAAGCTGCCACTGCTATGGAAATGTTTGTATGCAAATGAGAGCTTCTTAGCTTCTGTACTGCACTGTGTGGGCAAATATGCACATCCTAAAAGCTTATTCAGCATTCTGTGCAGCCTTTTTTGGCTAGCAATTTAGTCATGAACTGTTTTTACATTTCAGGCTACTCCCTCCTTTTTCCCCAGTAGCAGGGATGATGGTGGAACAGTGAACCTGCCAGCATTCTCAGGGAATAAATGATAAAGAAGGTCACAGGGAGATTTAAATTAAAAGATGTCACTCTGTGCCTTGCAGTAATGGGGCAGGTGCAGCTGCACAGCAGAGGTGAAGTGCCAAGCCAGCTTGGCTGGAGAAAGGGATTTACCATGATTGTAATGTGCTAGCACAGCTAATGCTGTTTAGTGGGGAGCTTGGCTGAGCTTACTGTATAATGGCAGATGCATTAGGAAAATGACATGTGGTGTGCTGAAGGTGTGACTTCCAGCTCAAGTGCATGTGAGGCTTTAGCACTCAGAAAGGCATTCCAACGTAGGCTGGCTGAGTTGAGCCAGGCAGCTTAAATGGCCTTAAATTTCTATAACCAGGGTGCAGGTTGATATTTTCCACAAGTAGTTCTCTGCTCTTATATCAGAAACAATTCTATAGTTCACACAAACTTTAAGTATTAATGCGTGGGATATACCCTAGGAGGTTAATTGAATGGCTACAGGTCTTATCTAGTGCTGTCAGGACCTGTTGTTTTGTTACACATTTCTAAGGCTTGTTTGCATCTCTGCTGAAGGACATCTGGGCAGACTTTTGCAAATGCCAGCTCTTCCCGGTCACACGCCTGCTTCCAAATCATCCTGCGCCGAAGAGGACAAATGATTGGCAAATTTTCCTTGGTGGATCTGGCAGGAAATGAAAGGGGTGCAGACACATCTAATGCTGATCGGCAGACACGGATGGAAGGTGCTGAAATCAATAAGAGCTTGCTGGCTTTGAAGGTGAGCTACAGCTCCTGGACCAGAGTGATAATCCACATGTGGATTCTAACTCTGGGGTTATCTGTTCTGTTTCATTCCAGTATGAGGAAAAAACCAAAAAAGTCTTAGTTTAGGATGTGAGCAACCTAAAAATAGAGTATACTCCCATTTAGAATGTTTCCAGCAAAGTAGTGCAGTCTTGTCAGCCCAGACACTGGTACAGCTATTTCAATCTTCATTCAATATGACCTTTTTAGTGTGGGGGGGTTTGTGACATATGATGGCTATACCTACTGTCCTGTGACAGTCAGATACTTGGAGTATATTTTAAAGACTATGAAGAACTTGGAGCAATACATGTGACCATTCTTCAGCTCGTTGGGTTTACCGGCAACTGGTGGTTGATAGCTTGCAGAGCTGTTTGAAGAGAGGTGCCACACACTGCATTCACAATACTGTCTTTTTGTAGGAGTGCATCCGAGCTTTAGGGCAGAACAAGTCTCACACCCCTTTTCGGGAGAGCAAGCTGACACAGGTGCTGAGGGACTCTTTCATAGGAGCAAACTCAAGGACCTGCATGGTGAGTATGCACATGTCAGACACAATGTTTGGCTTCTATAATTCAACCAAATAGCTGCATGTTCCTCTACAGCAAGGGTTTTTTTAAGTCAGAAAGCTTTAGATCTTGTTAAGCAAACAAAAAACCCAAATATTTTCCTCACGGAAACTTGCCTGTGGTGAGTGAGATAATAAATTTGTGAGTTGTGCCCAGCTGTTGTAGAAGCAGGGCTCTGGAAGTCTTTTAATACAGTGAATCTGCAAGAGAGCTTGGTGCAGTCTCAAAGGGCTTTGCTTTCTGTGGATGGTGAAGGACAGCAGGTGCACACAAAGACAGTGGAAAGTTGGATACAGGGGTGCTGGCATGTCCTACAGAATCCATAAAGAAAAATGGACTTGGCTGTCTCAACTCCAGCCCTTTGTCCTCAAATGTCCCAGCTGCGTGGTGAGATCTGTAGGAGCATTAATGAGCAAAAGTCAGATAGGAGTCACTAAGGTTTCTTTTGTGTTTGCAGATAGCAATGATTTCTCCAGGCATGAGTTCGTGTGAATACACCTTAAACACACTGAGATATGCTGACAGGTAATGGCCTTTCTGACCTGGGGATTATAATCTTATTGTAAAAAGCATTTTAGCTGCTTTTACTCTGACCTTTGGAACCTCAAGTTCTCTTGTATTGTTTGTGTTGGCAACCTGGAGGATGGTTGTTAAGAGCAAAGTATCTTAGAGTTGTCATATGAAACCAACCTGGGTGTTGTATGTGAGACATAATAGAGATGATGTAAAACCATGAGTAATGTCTCTTCCTCAAAGGAATCTCCTCTCATGCTAGACTTCAGGCTGCCCTAGTTCTTGTAGGGAGTTTACCCTGTCCTGAATGGTTATCTCCATGCCTTTTACTTTTTGTAGTACTTTGTGACCCATCTGTAAGGGTGTGCTAAGAATGTGTGTACTCAATGAGTGTGTTAGTTCACTCAAAGAATCACTGGCAAAGGTAGCAGCAAAAGCAGGTTCAGAATTAAATGAAAGACACAGTTTGTTGGCAAGGTTCACTCTACTACTGACTAGGTGGTTAAAGCACACAGAGAAGAAAACTGACTAAAATCAATCAATCTAAAATTAAAATCAACTTAAAATTACCTGCCTGGAAGCCTGGGGAATGGAAAAATGGGTAAGGTTAGAAAAAGAAAGGGTAAAGATGAAAAGGACTAAAGGAGACCCTCTCCTTGAGTTACAAGGTTCATGATGTGACCCCCTTGTCAAACATAGCCCTGGACTTGACCAACGGTTTAGGCCTAAAGATTTTAACTGCACTTAATCCATAGCCTAATTTAAATAATTTAACATAAGATTCTATTGAATTTACTATAAGCACAACACTCACAGGCCTAACTTACTTACAAATACTTAACATACTTAAGAATCTAAGACTGTAACCTTCATAGTATATTTGCTATAGCATAGTCACACACATACCAGGGGTATGTACCACCTGCTGTGAAGGGATTCTGGTCCCAGCTCAACTGATGCCAGTGTAACTGCCAGAGTGGCTCCTGGATGCCAGACAGAAAAGTTTACTTAACACAAACATCTCCTGGCTTTCCTTCCCACAGTATTCAGGAGTTTCTGCCCATATAAGCCTGTTCTGGGGATGGTAACTGTGTGACTCTTAAAGTGCAACTGATTGTTTCTTGCTGAGTGCTGATTGATTGATTGCGGCAGCTGCTTTGTGATGCTGTAGCCAAGAAACTGATGAAGATGGACTTGAGTGACAAATCTTCTTGTTGCAGAGTGAAAGAGCTCAGCCCTCATGATGGAGGCAGCGAAACTCAGAGTCAGATGGAGACTGAGGAGGCTGAGACCAGTACTGAAGGCACAGGTCTTCAACTCAATGTATGTGTGTGCAGTGGGCTAACCAGAACTCAAAGCTGGGAACAACTTGCTGTTCTTACCTTGCCTGTTTCTTGCAGTTCTCCAAGGATGAGGAGGAAGAGCTCTCTCCACACATGTTCAACTATCGAGAGGTTATGACTCAAATTAGTGAATGGGAGGAGAAGGTTGTAGAACAGCTCAGAGAACTGAGACAGGTATGGGGGAGCAGCAAACCCAGCCCAGGCCACCTTCTCTATGTTGATAGCAGCTTGCTTTGTGTGGGCCAAGTGCTGCTGGGGAGGCACCAATGCAAGATGATGTACTACTGGTGTTACTTTTCCCCCACTGCCAACTTTTTCTGGCCTAGCTGGTTAAACTGGGGCATTTCAGTGCTTTTGCCAATTCCCCTCCTCTCCAAATAGCAACCTCTACTTGCTATGAGCACTGATGGCTCCTGGTCTGTAGAAGTTCAGCTATTTTGATTAGACTGCAGATTTGAAGAAACAAATCGAATTTCTAGAAAGTCCATTTCTCATCACTGTTTTGCTTATAAATACAGAAAATGACTACTGAACTTGACTGCCTTTTGGAAATCACAGAGAAACCAGATTATGATCTTGAGACCTTTGTGAGCAGAGCTAAGTACTTCATAGAGGACAGCTCAAGAAGTTTCTTTAGTGTCAGAGGTATGTTAGAGCCTGTATCTGACTAGCACTGTTACTAATGCTTTTCCAAAGACCTGAAAGTAACACCAGCATACCTGTGGGGGTTTGAGCACCCAGTCCTGCATAGCTGAGGTCTGCTAAGTCTGACAGCTGTTTTGGAGAGTTTAGCTTCCTGATCAGTCACCCTGTTGCTCTTCCCTTATTTTACAGAAACACTGGATGCCCTGGGGACTGCCATGCAACTGGAGGAGCAAGCCAGCAAGCAGATTAGCTGGAAGAGGCCTTAATCATTACAGCAAAACCTGGTTCACAAGCAATCTTTCATGCACTTGTCTTGTCTTGCATGTTAGTCAGTGGTTTGTATCACTCCTGTTTTAAATGTGGTAGGGTGTCTGCAGGTCACATGCCCAAGGGCAGTGAACACAGCAGCGTTTTTCTTCATGGCCTGTATCAGGGTACTCAGCAAAGTGCTAAAATGCACCCACTGCAAGGCTTGGGTAGGGGGCCAGAGAGTCTGCAGTCTCTGCCTGAGATAGCTAGCCCTTTGCTGGTGACAGTGGTCTCCCCTAAGAGAACTAACTACACATGTATAGTACATTACCTTTTCCAGATGTGCTTGAAACATTGCAAAACTGTTACAAGTTTTGCTTTTCTAGAAGGAAAGAAAATGGACTATGTGATTGTAAAAACCAGTATTTTACGAAGTTGAATAAATAAATGTTCTTGGATCTCACGATCTTATCTGTCCTATAAAAAATATTTCTTGTTGATTATGGTAAAGTTTTAACAGCTCCTAAAGACTGGCTGGTTGTTGGTAGGGAGGCTGATTTCTTGGATGAAGTTTCTTTTCAAAATCTTTATACTTGTAATGTTTACATAAAAATCACTCAAAATACAATTTGTCTCTTAATTTTGAGATGCTGCTGGGATCCCCTAACAGGGGGGAAGGTGGCTTAGGTGTAGCTGTCTGCTGTCATGGCCCTTGTGTGCAGCCTGGGTCCAGATTGCCGTGCAGACCCTTCCTCTGGGAAAGAACAAGTTAGGGGAGGAACAGTTGTAGGGCATGTGCTAGTGCCTGCTCTTCTACTTATTCAGCTCAGTTCAGCATTTGTCTTCAAAAGCACAAAATAGTTGTGTGAGCTCTAGGTTCAGCCACACAGGATGCACCTATGCAAACATCAGATCACAAAGGGACCCTTCTACCATTACTCCCTCTTTTCTTAGAGCTACCTTCTCCCTCTGAAAGTCAAGGCTGTAATTTAAATGACAAGGCCACCCCCTGCTCTGTACCTGCCATCTGTGGACTGCATCCTTGCTGTGTGTCTGGAGGTGCTGACTATATTGGAGACCAGTTACTCAGCCTGGACCGGGTCAATTGTGTGCAGTGTTTCAGGGCTGGCCTGGAAAAGACAGCAAGAGTTATGGATCTTTGAGAGATGTGAGCAAACATTAGTCACAAGCACTTGAAGAAGGGATACTCCAACCCAGGCATGATCCTCCTCCACTGCTTGGGTGTTTTGTGCTCAATAGTTTAGGTTCTGGGAGCAGAGTGGGGCTGGTTTCTGAACTGTGAAAGGTGACTTGGACCTAGGCTCTGCCTGCATTATACTAAGATGGCACAGCCAGAGTAGAAGGGCTGTTATGCTATACTAAGTCTGGACAAAAGCAAGACAATCCTGTTCCACTTCAGGTGTTAGTACTCTTGGATTACCCAGCCTTTCCCTGTGCAAGGAACAAGGTATTGCCCACTTCCTTCCCTCTGTGGCCCTAATATTGGTTATTTTCCCTGTATCTGCAGGCCATCAGCTCCTACCCTGCATGGGGGAAGAGCCACCCAATGGCCTGAGTCTGTGCCTCTTGGTGCAATCCCAATGGAAAATGCTGTGTTCCTCTCCTGCCCTAGTAGCACCAACAGACACCAGAGTGCCAAAATAAACAAGAAATGTTCAGCTGTGCATGGTTTGACAATCATTTAAAACTGGGGCTTGCTCAGAACCAACTGTTTAATGATCAGTGGGAGCTACCTGGTGTATATTAAAGTCTGGCAAGTTTCCTATGTCACCATAAAACCCCCAGGACTCAAACATCACCACCCTTACTTCTGAGGGGATGTCACTGGAAAACTCATGTTTACCTCCCTACCTACCAAGCATTTTCTGTCATTTGCTTTTGCAGAAAAGGTGTTCTAACAGCACTATCTTGTGGACACTGTAGGAAATTCACACTGAATAAACCAATTTTAGTGCAAATAGCTGAAATTCATTGAGGACTATGCAGTCAATGCTAGGCACTAGATTTTCCAGTGGGTGGCTGATGTTATAAAAGGGTGTTTCACTGCTGGCTCTGGCTCCCAGCTGTGTGGAGGATACAGTGGCTATGAGCAATGCAGCACCCCTCAGGCCTGTGCAGGACATATGTTGCTTCCAGGCCCAGCCATCAAGGGTGACAATACACAAGTCAGATTTCACATCTCTCTATAAATAAAATTTCAAGCCAGTTCCAGTGGCAGGAGCAGGGAGGGTCTGAGCACTTCTACCCGCAGGCAGTGACTCTGCCTCATTCCCAAACGCAGCCATCTCCAACCATCTTAGGGCTGGAGCCTTGACAGAGCTCGGATACTCAGCAGAGAGAGCGCCAGAGGTGAATGGGTGAGTCTTTCCTGGGAGGAACATGTCCCAGTCCTTTCCTACTGAAAGGATGCCATTTCTCTAAAGTTCTTTTCATGGTCCTGTGGATTCTGCTCCAGTGTCTCACGCAATGGCTTTTGTGCCAGCTGCCTGTTAAGCATACTCTCTCAGCCAAAGTGTAGCTGTGTGTGTATGTGGACCATTAGGAAAGAGAGAATGATGCTTTGAAACACTTCTAAGATGTTAGAGGTGGAGTTACTCTGCTAGCATGAAAGGAGGATGGATGTAGTTTTTCAGGAAACACTGTGGCTACATATAACGATCTGTGCACATGCTGCAGCTCAGGCAGTCTGGGCTACTGTGGCCTGCACTCCTGAGCTGAAACTGTTCACCATCCTCAACAGCAGCCCTCAGCACTTCTGTGGAGGCCTGCGGGGCAGTATCAGTGCTGGACCAGGGCAGCTCTTGCTGCTGCGCCCCTCACCTCAGGGGACAGCGCCCTGCACCTCCCCTATCTGCCAGGGAGAAGGCAGAGCCCTGCAGGCGATGACGGACGCTAAGCATTCGCATCGGCTGGACAACCTAGGCGGCCACGGTATAACAGCGCGACTTCCAGCTCTATTTTTAACCAGAGTAGGGATAGCTCCACCGAAATGGAGCCTCAAAAAATTTCTCGACACTCGTGCCTGTTCCTCTCCACGGAAATCTTTAGTAAAAGGCGAAAGATTTATACGATCTGAAGAGAAACCAGAGTATACCAACAGTTTCATCGCCGACCTTGCCCCCGTCTGCTGCACCCCCCATAGATGAGGGCGAGAACAGCCCGCCCGCGGATCTGGGACTCGCATCCCCGCCCGGCCCGGCCCCGCGGGCCGCACACGCCGGGCAGTCCCCAGAGCCCGGGGGGGACAGCGGCCGCAACCCCGGACACCGGCGGGGCCGCGGAGCACCCTGGGCACCATGGGCATGCAAATCAGCCCCGGAACGGGGCGGCCGCAAGGAGCGGGAGGAGCCGGCGGCGCGGATGGGTGGGGCGGGTTGGTGTTGCTGGCGTCGGTGCCACAGCACGTCCATTATCCCCACAGTCCGACCCGCTAGGGATTGCTTATATTCCCCATTGCCGCAATTAATTATTAACAACTCACCCCAGTGCGCTCAGCATTCGCTCTTTCTTTATCGTAAATGGTTAGCTCTACCGTAATGGAGCCACAAAAAATTTCGTAGGACTCGTACGCGTTTCTCTCCACGGAAACGTTTAGGAAAAGGTGAAAGATTTATATGATCTGAAGAGAAACCGGAGAACAGCCATGCTGCACCCTGCACATATGCCCACTGCCCGCTGCCGCCCCACAAGACACGGCGACCCTCACTCAGTTCCTTTCCCTACTTCCCACTCCTTCCGGAGCTTCGCCCGGCTCGGCACCAGCTCCGGCCGGTACCACAGCCCGGCTGGCCCGAGCCCGGAGCGGCGCTGGGCGGGGCCGGCCCGGTGATGCCCGCCCTGCATCCCGGGGATGCTGATCACACCAAGCAGAGGGGGCGGCCCGCCCCGACCAAGCGCAGTGCTTCCTGCCCAGGATCCTGCCGGGGCGGGGGGAGCGAAGCGGGGCCTGGGGACAAAGCGAGCCGGGAGCGGATAAGGACCCCGCGGCGCTCGGGTCTGGTCGCATCATCGCCACGGCAAGAAGACGCCGCGCAGAGGCAAAAAGTCGGCTCCGGGAAAGGCCACCATACGCCGCCGCCACGGATGGGAGCTAGACAGAGAGGGGGCCTTGCGGTAGGGGTCCTACGCAAGGTGCTGAGCTCCGAGCGGGCGCCAACACCACCCCTGTCCTCCTGGGAGGGCTGGAGTGCCCGGGACTGCCGGGCAGGTCCCCGGCTGCCGCTTCTCCCGCAGTCCGAATCGCGGGCACGCAGCTGCTCCGCTGCATCGCCCGGGCCAGGAGGAGGAGGAGGAGTTCCCGATCCCCGCCCCGTCACGGCCATCTCCTGACCCGACACGGGCAGCGAGGCGGCCGCCCGGGCGGGGGTAGGGGTGGTGGGGATGGCGCCGTGAACGCAGGGTCCGTGCTGCGTGGAGCGGGACCAGCGTAGGTGGCGCTTTCAGCCCCACAACAACTCCCATATATCCCCCCTTGCTAACACACTTTAAGGTCAGCAACTTTGGAACGAATTACACTTTGTTCTATTTTTAACCAGAGTAGGGATAGCTCCACCGAAATGGAGCCTCAAAAAATTTCTCGACACTCGTGCCTGTTCCTCTCCACGGAAATCTTTAGTAAAAGGCGAAAGATTTATACGATCTGAAGAGAAACCAGAGTATGCCCCAGTAGCGCACTCGGCAGGTAGCTACTCTTGGCTGTTCCTCTCTCAGATACAGCGACACCGCTTGCCCCCAGTTTTGACCTCTGCCGCCTCGCCCCGTTCTCCCGGCAGCGCTCAGAGCTCAGCCTGGCACCGGACCAGCGGTACCGGGGAGCGGCGGCCCGAACTTTACCGTGTCTGCGGCACCTCCGCGCGGTGCACCCTGGGTATGCAAATTACCCCGAATACTAATAAGGTGCTCAGCCCCGCCCAGCCCCGTATCGGTCGCAGCCAGGCCGGATCGGGGTCCCAGGGATGCTCGACGGAGACCTCCTGTGCCCGCCCTTCGCCCCCGGCACACTTGCCCCGGCTACCCCACACCGCCCAGGGTGGGTAGGCAGATCTTACCTTGGTACTGGACCTCCAGGTGTACTGAGCAGAGCACACCCAGCCTGGGCTCCGGGAACAGACCGGGCACATCTCCCATCATATCCCGGGGGAAAAGGGCAGAGTGACAGGGACAGTCTTCACAGTCTGGAGAACTGTTCTCTTCCCGGCAGTAGGGCTACCCGGTGCAGCCAGAATGCCAAGGAGACAGGCACAGTTCCTGGCTGAGCAGGGGTGGGGACAGGTGGTAACACTGCCCGTTGCCTCCAGCAAGACCCACTCCTCACCTGCATGAGCCTGAGTGTCTGCAGAGCCCCGTGCTGGGCTTGGGGGGAGGTACACAACACCACAGCTTCGAGGCCTTGGGAATCTTGCCTCTGGTACTTGGGGTTGCTGTGGCCCAAAGAGTCCAGCAGAGCCTGTGCATCTTTTTGACCTTCTGCTGTGCTGGAGGCATTTAAGAACTTGGTCTGGGCTTACACCCTTGTGCAGAGAAAGAGATGCCATCAGCAGGCAGAGGGAAGGGAATGGCTCAGTGCAGCAAGCAGGTGCACGGGCCAGAGGTCAGGGAGAACATCCTTGCCTGGATGAGGACAAAGCACAGATGGACATGCTGCATACCACAGCTTTCACAAACGAGCTCCTTATACCCCCTGCTAGTGTCTCCAGTGAGCAACAGCAGCTTTATAAACTCTCTTTTGTCCTCTTCTTTCAGGTGGTTCAGCCTCAGTATTTCCAGAGGAATCAAGACACCTCTGTTTTCCAGAAATTCAGTAAGGTATCTGTGGCTGCAAGGCTGCAAGAATAAGGGGAACAAGGACAGAAATGTCACTTGCCTTGGAGCCCATCTTCCTCTGCCAGCATGCCATGTCCTGGGAGCCATCACCTCCCATCTCACTGCAGTGGGTAGAGGTCTGAACTGGATACTGTCTCTGCACAAGAGCATGGACTGTCCTCTTACAGGCAGGCAGAGGCATTTCTCATCCAAATGTGAGAAGAATACTGATTCTAGGTTCCTGAGAGATGGGTTACATGGCTTTCCCTTCAGTTCCATCTTTTGATAACCAGGGTGTTTTTTCAGCCTGCAGAATGTGGCTGGATATGGATGTCTCTGTACAAAAGCTTATTCTTTAAAAAAAAATTCAGTCGAGACCGTGCCCATCCTCTCCATCTCACTACCACAGCACCTCCAGCTGTCCAAGGAAACAGATGCAGCATCCTGAGGCACACTGTTAGGTGGGCCAGAAACAATCTGTCTCTCTGGGAACTTCGGCCGCAGCTCTGGTTCTGCCTTGTTTTAATGAAGCTGTTGAGGATGCAGCAGTTGTTTGAGCAACTTTGTGGGCACTATCCCATTCCTGCAGGTAAACCATGATGGCTAATGGCTTCCTGCTCTTTGACAGATGCCATGATCTCTTCTGCCTAGAGAAAAATGAGAAAGAAGTTTAAAAAGGTCTGTGAAAAAAGACTGTACAAATGAATTGTCACTAGAATCACATTTTAAATCTCTGGCAAATGATATGAAAGCAATTAGTAACAATTTAATCTTATTTTCTCTTATGCTCATTTCATAGATAGGAAAACTAGCAAAAGGAGAGTTCCTGATATGTCTGAAGCTGCACAATGAATCTGTGACAGACTTGACATTATTTTCCTGGGCAGGTGGTTTCACCACAGTTCTTTTCTCTGCTCTGCTAATAAAGTCATTTTGATGTTACCCATTACCCCAGCCCTGTTTCTCACTAGCCTCATGATATGAACACTGCGTCTCATATCTGACCTGCCAGGGAATAAATAGAGTGAAATGAGAGCAGAAATAGGTATGGATTTATGGGGAGGGACAGGGTCAAGGGGGCTATAAATGCCTGTTAGCACAGCAGCACAGCCCTCACACACGTGATGGAGCAACAGCCATGTGGCCATCCACCCCAGGAACATGTGTCTGGCCTTGGCAGTGGGACAGTGCTTTGGCACCCTTTAGCATGACAGATATTTGCTCCCTTTTTTCCCTATTTAATTTTCCTGGCATGTTTTTAAACAATCTAAGAAAAGCTAAAATGATAAGAGCTATAAGCAAGAAGACAGAAGTTCCAGAAACATCCCTTGTCTGCACTTCCTTCTATTTCTTCACACAGGTGTTAAATAAAGAAATCTACATTTTTCCAAGTGTCTTTGGCACACTTTTGGCCCAGTATGATATCCCCTAGTGCAGCTTGACAAATGTGAAGGTGCACTTAGTTAGGGAGATGGAATATCAGGGACTGAGCTTCCATTTGTGTGGCAGTCCCACAGCTGTGCATGATTCTGGCTGGAGGACACTGACCAGTCTCAAGGAGCCTCACAGTTAAACACCAGGATCTGAGGGATAAGGTCACAAACAGTGGCATTAACACAGGTGCCTTGCCCTCCACCAAGCTGTATCAACGTGCCTAAGGATAAGAAAGGAATTCATACCTTGTCTAATGCACTTCTTGGGCTTCCTACCTAACAAAAGCACCATTTTATGTTTTATTTAAGTGTGGTTTATTGTCAAAAAGAGTTAAAATAGCATAAATCTTTGTGTTTCAGAATAAGAAGTTCCTTTC
Source organism: Camarhynchus parvulus (assembly GCF_901933205.1). Classification (NCBI taxonomy): domain Eukaryota; kingdom Metazoa; phylum Chordata; class Aves; order Passeriformes; family Thraupidae; genus Camarhynchus; species Camarhynchus parvulus. The sequence continues at coordinate 9,736,406 of NC_044578.1, forward strand.
AATGTAATACAAATCATCAAGATTACCAATTTCCCATTTACAAAGTTCTTAAGCTCTTTCTCCTAGTATTTGGAGCAAAATTTCAAATCAGTTCCAAAATATCCCCAAGATAGCTGCTCAAAAATAACTTTCTACTCCTCTTACCTGAACCAGACTGAAAACAACCACTAAGACAAGAACATGTATCTCAGTGCCTAAAAACAAACAAGTAAAGTCTTCAAAAAGCTGGCTAAGAAACAATGTTTGAGAATTAGGATGAGATGAAATTTCATTTGGGAATTAACGGTCTGTGTTCTGTAAGGCATCTGTGTCCTTGGCAGGGCGTTTTCAGGATCTCCTTTGCAGGGAAGCAGGTTTAAAATAAATCCATTTTCCCAAAATAGTTGTGATTGAAAATGTTATTAGCCATAACAAATGTTAGTGCTGACAGGAGAATGGCCTGTTAGGGGCCTCTGCTGAAACAGTCAAGTGAAAGTCATATTTCACATTATTGCAAGCATTTTCCTGTGATTTACAGAATATTTGTGAAACATTACTTGCAAGGCATATGATTGATATTGAGAGAACAGCTCGTGTGTAGGGGGAATCTGTATTTCACAGAGACTGTTTGCATGAAATTTACAGTCCCATAAAGTGCTCCTCTGTCTTCAACAGAGATCTAGTTAAAAGAACTTTACAGTCTGAAACATCCCAAAATTGATTGTAAATTAAGGTTGCTGTATTTATGTTTAAGATGCTGGTGGTGTAATGCTGCAGTAAGCCCCCCCACTACTTAGAAATACTAGCACCAGCCTCTGGACGTGAGGATTTTAGTGATACAATGGGCTTGCCTATGCATCTATGGGGAAAAAAAAGAAAGAACTTTGAAACAATAATGACATGGCTTCAGAGGATGAGTGGTGTCTGTCTCTGGCTGCTCTAATAACAGCATTTGCTGACATAGGAGTCTTTAAGCCAACATTGCAAAGTACCCTGAAAATGTACATTAATGTTTTTATTATGACCATTTTACATATGGGAACATACAGACTCAGGGGAGTTAAATGACTTGCCTGAATCATTTGTCAGTGCTAGCACCAACATGTAACTCCTGGTTGTTGGCTTCAAACTCTGCTGTCAACAGTGCTGGGCTGCCACCCAGTCCACTGGGCCTAATAATCAAAACAAGGCTGGGTCAGGGCAGGGCTTTACTCCTGCCAAGAAAAAAAACCAGTGATTTAGGAACTGTCTCTGGCAATTCAGCAGTTCTTTACATCCAGAGTCCTGCTTAATCATCAGATTGAGATCAAAAGACACACTGATGCTGCTTCAGCGTCACACCGGGTGTGAGCTGCCAGGGAATGATGGCCTTGGACTCATGGAAGGGCAGAGTGGCAGTGATTTGGTGTTACCTTTGCATCTTACAACATCAAGGTTGTGCCCAGCCTCAGGCAGAACTTAGGGCTTGTTTCCCTGGCAGGTTTACCCTTTTCTGGCACGCCTCAAGTCCTCCATGCCCAGTGCACCTTCCTCAGTGTACCCCAACACCCCCAGCCCCTCAACCCACAGTCCTGCTGGGCCGTCTCTGACCCGTATGTCCTTCCTGTGGCCCCACAGCCACAGCCCCAAACCCAGCCCTGCCCCATCCCAGCCGGGCCCTGCACTGCCCCCAGCATCCATCCCCACCTGATTCACTGCAACTTCAGCATGCCCTGCCCCAGGGAATCCACCATCCCACAGCCCCTCCTAACCCAAACACCCAGAGCAGGGCCAACAACCCCTCTCACCCTCATGCCCGCCGTATCCCCCGGTCCCCCTGGCTGCAATCCCCGCTCCAGGCCCTACCGTTCCCCTCAGCCCCCCCCGGCTGCAATCCCCGCTCCAGGCCCTACAGCTCCCCTCAGCCCGGCCCTGCGGCCCCCGCCCGCCTCAGCCCCGCGCCCCTGCCCCGAGGGGGCGGTTACCCTGCGGAATGACTGACACACGGCTGAACCAATCGCTGCCAGACTTTCCTCCCGCTGCCCAATGGGTGGCCAGAGGGCGGGGCGCTTAGTCGATGCTAAGGGCGCGTTGCTAAGGAAGTGTGAGGCGGGCAGGGGGCGGGGCGGACGATGAGGCGGGGTGGGCGCTTTCCCTTCCCATTGGCTACGGTGAGGAGGTGGGCGGGGCTTCCGGAGGGGGCGGAAGCGGCGGCCGGTGCGCGGCCATGGGCACCCGCGGGCTGAGGGGCGCCGTGGTGGAGCTGCAGCCGGGACAGGCCCGCGGTGCGGGGGCGAGCGGGACCGGGGACACCGTGACAGCGGGGACGGGGCGGGCGGAGAAGGGGCGAGAGCGCTGGGGTGTGGGAGGAGGAGCCGTGGGGCATTGGTGCTCCGGCAGGTGTCTGGCAGCGCCTGGAGCACAGGGCAGGACGCTCCCCTGTTCCCTGGAAGCGGCAGCAGCCGCCGCTGTCTCGCCGGGACGCGGGAGGAGCGGTGCCGCCCCCCGCAGGGAGCAGCTCGGTGCTGGCTTTGCGGCACTGGAGAGCGGTGGGAGCTGCAGGGGCTGAAGCTGGGCTGTGCAGTACGCCCACGGAGTGAAAGCGGCGTGAGGCAATGCTCGGAACTGAGCGAGCAGTCAGGCTCATACTTGCTTCACTATTGCCTTTAAACTTTAGTAACCAGGCGAGCTGCTGTGAGCTCTGCTCGGGCGGCTGGAGGGCAGCTGCTGTAACACTTGTGGTCTGTTCCAGAAGGCAGCACAGACAGACGGCCTGCCGAGGGCCAGCCCGTGGTCATCCTCCTGGGCTGGGCCGGCTGCCAGGACAAATACCTGGCCAAATACAGCGCAGTCTACAGCCAGAAGGTGAGTGGCCTGTCTGTGTCTTCATGACACTGTCATACTGTGAAACGGCCTTATTTTTGTCTGTTGGTAAAGTCTCTCTGAAGCCTCTCTTGTCTGGCTCATGGGGAGTGAGTGAGAGTTCTCCTGTCATTGAAAGCTCCTCGTCTCTCACAGCCCGGACAGTGTTATCTAACAGCTGCTGATGTCACCTCTGTGTGTGCCCCTAAGGCAGAAATGCTTCCTTGGAGAAACTTTCAGCTGCTGTGTGACTCACTAAAGTATCTTAAGGCGTTTAAAGTTCTGGGATTATTCAGGAATGACGTGAACTGTGTTAGTTTTCCAAGCAGGTAAACATGCAGGGAAAGATTCTGTGTTTGCTGCTTGCTGTTAGGCCACAGCACAGACATGGTGAGGCTGGGCTGGGAACTGACAGAACACACTGGCATCTGTCATGCCTTTGGCTCTTCCTTCCTGTGAAAATGATTCATCTAAATGCTGTAAGCCCAATTAATTTTATCCTGTCTGTGAAACAGGCATCCTGTGATAGTCATAGCTGCTCACTAGGAATTCCTCGTGTTTGAACTAGAGAGATCTGTCCTACTGCCAGTTCCCTAAGTTATGATATTTTCCTTTCTAATACTGTATTTTACTGGAATGACCCCAGCTTGTAGCATGGGGACCCAGTGAAACATTAGAATTTTTTTTCTTGGTCAGCATACAGGGAATATTGTATTTATCCAAATCTATTCCAACTATAGGCGGTAAAGTTTGTACATTAACAAGTCTATTGTTAATGTGTAATCCAGTGCAGGAGTCATTAATTGGCTTGATCTAGGGAAGAATTAGTTGTTAAGTGGCTTTAAGATGCTGCTGAGCGGATGAGGAGCACGTTACAGGGCAGCATGACAACTTCTTGGAAAATAGTTTTCCCTCAGAAAGATCATAGAAATGGGAAAGGAGAGGATGGGTTTTCTTAGCTCACTAAGAGGAAGTGGCTGTAGCCATGGCAAGATGGTAGAGAAGGTTTTGATTTGAGAACTTGGTGTCCTCTTCTAACTTGTTCACTGTCTAGGGAGCTCTGGGGGGGTTGTTTTGGTGACTTTGCTTTGTCCTTGTCAGTGTAGGGAGCTCAGGCTATAGAAAAGGTCTAAAGCATTCATAAATGTAGTTCCATCTGCTCTATTTTGAAACTCCTCCAAGATCCTGTTTCCAAATCTATACCTAAATGTAAGGCAGTTGCTCAAGAGTTCTGAGTCCTTGAGCCAGAGCTCCTTCTTTGCACAGCTGGAGTGTTTCAGGAAGGTCTACAAAAACCATGTTGGTGTTTGGTGGTGGTGAGTCTCAGAGACAGCTGCAAACAAGTGCACCCAAGGAGAGGAAGAGTTCCTCTTTCTTCTTATATTTGCTTCAGTGTGATGAGCTGGATGTGTACCAGAGCAGGCTCGCTTACCAAAACAGCTGATGCTGAAGGTTTGTGAATCAGGGAGATGGTTTTCTTCTCCTGGATGAGGATTAACACCCATAAAAGTGGGTGGCAGTGTCCCCAGGGGTTGTGCCAGTTAGCACAAGATTTGAAAGGAGCTCAGACTTGACCAAAGCCAGGCCTCTGCCACTGCAAGGTCTTTTCATAATACTGTGTGCTATGATGATTAATGTAATCTATATTCATGTCAGTGCCTTGCTGCTGACACTAAGACTTTCTTCTGGCCCTGTGGTTTCTGTTGCAAACCTGTCCCAAATTTTCATGTTCTTTGTACTGCTGCTTGCCTGCTCTCTGTAATTTGCAGCACAGCTTAAACGTGTGTGGGGTCACTTTCTGTTGTTCTCAGGGCTGCACGGTCATCCGTTACACAGCTCCATGGAGGATGATATTCTTCTCCGAGACCTTTGGCATCAGATCCCTGCAGACCCCAGCCAGGCGACTCTTGGAGCTGCTCTTTGACTACAGAGTTGAGAACAGACCGGTTCTTTTCCACGTTTTCAGCAATGGTGGTGTCATGCTGTACCGTTACATCCTCGAGGCGCTGCACGCCCACACGCCCTTCCAGAGCCTCAGGGTAGCCGGCACCATTTTTGACAGCGCCCCTGGCAGAAGAAACTTGCGAGGAGCCCTTCGTGCCCTGGCAACTGTCCTGGCCTCCATGAACGTGCTGCTCAAGTATCTCCTGCTGTTCACCTTTGCCACCATGGCCGTTGTGCTGCGGGTCCTGCTGTACCCCCTGACCCGCTTCCTCCACGAGAGCCATTTCGACGCCCTGCTGAAAGCGCCTACACGCTGGCCCGAGCTCTACCTCTACTCCCAGGCCGATCTCATCATCAAGGCCAGCGAGATTGAGCTCATGGCCAGTGCCCGGGAGCAGCTCGGGGTTCCTGTGAGAGCCGTGGACTTCTCAGATTCGCCCCACGTCAGCCACATGCGGGTGTACCCCACCTATTACCGCAGCCTCTGCGCCACCTTCCTGGCTGACTGTGTCGGGGCCTCGCCTCCTTAGTGCTCTAACCACCTGCAGTGTTTGCCGCTCCTTGCTCAGCTCTGATGGGAAATGTCACCTCCTTTGCTTTTGTGTCTTTGAACTGAGGAAAGTAGAGGCTTCCTTTTTGTTTTGTTGGTTTTTTTTCCCCTACTGTCTACAAGTTTGAAAGCCTCCAGCCTGGCCTTTGGACCAGCCACGTTGGAGCAGACAGTAGATATGGATTAATTTAAAGTCCAAGTCCTGAAGGTGAAATCCTGTCATGGTTCATGTTGATGTGCTCTACCAAGGTGTCACAGACCAGAATCTCACACTGAGTATTATTTGTTTCTTCCTGTCTCTTCTTGTTCTCGGCTCTCCGTGTTGTCTCCTTGTCCCTGATGTCCCAGGTGCATGTTCTGTTGCTTGTATTAATTTTACAATACAGCTCCTCCATGTCTTTCTTGTTTTGTTGTTTTTTTTTCTCTCTGCTATTTCTTTTATCTTGCAATGAGCAAACAGAGACAAGTCTGCAGGACTTTCTACTTTTCTCAGTGCATCTCAGCTCTTGTCGTACTCTCCTTGCTACAGATCAGGCCCTGAAACCAAGTGTGAGACCAGGAGAAGGTGTGTGTAGGGCAGTATGACCAGACTCTGCTCTGGTTCCATTAAATAGCTGAGATAAAACAGTCAAAGCTCTCTGATCCTTGGTGGGAGCTCAAATGTTTGTGATAACTTTTGTGTTCTTCAGGATTTAAACTAACATTTTTGAATGTGTCTAGTGTTTTTTTCTCTTCCTTCCAGTCTTTTGTGCATTCTACTGAGTAGTTTTGCTTTCTTGGAGAGCTACTTATTTGTTAATTGTATGTCTTTAAGCAGCCTATATTTTGCATCTGGATATTCAGGGAAATTTTTGGATTACAGCTGTGCCAGACCCCAGAAACAGAAAGGTGGAATTGCAGAAGAAAATGCAACTGTCTCTTGGAGCTATGCTTTATACTGGGTATTTCTTAAATCACCTCCAGCCTACAAATGACCATGAAAAATGATGTTTTTGTCCATAATGCTCTCTTCAGATGATCAGTCTTTGCAGTCCATGCAACGTGTACAAGAAATTAATTCCTTCCACCTAGTGAAAAAGTAGCTCATTGCACTTTACTTCATGTTTGGGTTTAGGTTTTATTGTTTATTTGGGGGAGAAGTGGGGATAAAGACAGAGAAGAGCCTGCTGATATGTGTATGTTCTGTCACAGTATGTCAAGCTAATTAATAACATGGTGAACAAGTTTAGCCAACTTTAATTGCCAGGAGGAAGCTCTGGAGGGCTGTGACATGGGCCTGCTTGAACAAGGAACTGCCCTAGAGAGGTAGGCACTTAAACAGCAGGAGGAGTTTTGCAAAAGGTTCTGCCAGGGGGTAGCTGTGCTGCTCTCGCCCACCCTTGGGGTGCTGTCATCCACAATTACAAAACTCCTGCTGTTCTAGACTGAAATGCAGAGGGGGAAGTCCTTGGGAAGCACTAAAATAATTTGGAAGTTTAACACAAGAACTGTAACACCTCACAGAAGTGAAAGCACAGGGTGAGTGGCCGTGGTGACCACACAGCTGGCTCGTAGCAGACTAGAGTGACAATGCTCATTTGTCACAGAATAACCCCTGGTGGGCATGGTTTTAGAGGGAGGCTTGGGCTGTATATGGGATAAGTGAGAATTAACTGAAAAGAACCTGATGACCTGGTTTGTCTTTTATTTTTTAAAAGTGAAAACTCTCTCCAGGCACAGGAGCTTGTTGCTGGGGACCCAGTCTTCTGTAGGTGTGATCCCAGTTCCAGCTCCCACTGTGACAGTGGGGTGTGAGGGCTACTCTGTGGTAAGAGCCTTCAGCCTTCCCCTTTTCATGGAGAAATTCTCATTTCTAGGGTTTGGACCTGTAAAATCCAGGCATGGTCCCCTATCTCCAGAAAGCCCATCAGAGATCTCCCAGCTTTTTAAAGCAGGGCCCTGGTTTGTGCTGTTAGTGCTGTAACTCCTGAGCTGTGATGTGTTCATCTGCCTTTTCAGAGGTCTGGGCTAGGGTTTCTCAGCATCCAGCCTGTTCGTGGCACTGTGAACACTCCTGGGGAACAGAGGTGATAAAAGTTATTTAACCAGCACTTGCCCTCATGCTGGTTTCTACAGGTTCAGTATTTACAGATCAGTTAAACACTCCATAATATACACCTCTGAATTAATACAATTGTTCCTGGGAATCTCCTGCTCCTGTTTATTGCTGTGGGTGTTGAACTTCTCCTGTTTAAGGACTCGGGCTGTTACAGAACATGGCTGGCAGGAGCTGGAGCTAAACCCTCTGCCCCTGCCTGACAGGATGGTGAGGGCTTCCTCTGGGAGAAGCCTCACATGTCAGCTGCACCTTCCTTCCTCACTTTCACCTCCCCAGCATGGTGTTGCCACTTCCCCAGCTCAGCCCTGCTGCCCCACTGTCCAGCTGCCTGCTGCAGCTCTGCAGTCAGAGGTGTCCCGAGCTTTGCCAACAGGAGTGTGCTCACAGGCCTTTCCACTGCTGCAAAAGTGACTTGAAATTCCTAGGTGATTTGTGTACACAGCTCTCTGAGAGCAGGGTGATCTTTGCCAAGCCAGTGATTTACAGTATCAGTCTTCTGAGTGGTTTTGTTTTCTGAGTCCCAGCAAGTTTTAATTCTGATTGTGAGCGCTGTGTGAGATGCTGGCCTCTGCTTTCCTGTACTGCGTGTGCCCCCACCTTCCTGCCCTCCCTATTCCTGTGGCTTATTTGAAACAGAAGGTTAATAACTTGGAGCCTGAAGGCACATGGCTGAGAACTGATCCAAGCACTACTGGATTTACAAAAACCCAGCCTCAGACCCTTAATCCTTGCTAAACTGTCACGGTTTGGCGCAGCCGGTGTTCCTAAAGAGCTTCAGCCTGAACACTGAAAGCCCAAAGGTTGTGATATCTTGGCAAATCCAGGTAAATCTCTGAGATGAGCTACGGGGAGGAGGGGCACTGCAGATCTGTTCATTGGGAGGAAAAAATGCAACAGCCCTGGACTTGCCTCGAGGGTAGGGAGTGGGATGTGGTCCAGAGCTTGTTTTCCTGCAGTCCAGCCCTCATGTGCAGACTGTGAAATAGTGTAGGTGGAACACCAGCAGTGCTGGGAGAGGAAGATGCTCACAGCTGGCTACCTCAGTTGTGGTAAAGCAAAATTAACTTTCCCTCAGTAACAAAATCTATTTGAGTGTTTCCTGTGAGGGAACTGACTCCTGGCTTGCTCCCCTGTGCTGCCTTCTCTCCCCAGAGGTGTGTGGTGATGTTACAGGGCGGCTTTGGAAAACAAAACCACTTAGTGGTCAGAGTGGCCCGTGTGGCTGGGCTGGAGGGCGCTCAGCTGCTCCTGACAGGGCTGGGAGAGCTCCCTGTGGCACTGGGGGAGGCTGTGGTAGGGAACTGGGCAAGCCAAGGGCAGGATCCAGCCAGCCAGGGTTCAGGTTTGGAGCTAGGGCAACATCTTGCAGCGTGAGTAATGCAAATTAGGCTCCTGGGTGGAGACTGACCTGTGCCCACACCTCATAAAGGTGTTTTAAAGGTGTGTGGGTTGAGGTCCCATTTTCATGCATGTTGGGATGCTGGAGGCATATGTGTGGAGCTCTGCCATTGATGGAAAAGTGGGAGTGGACGGGGTGGAATCAAGCAATCCAAGCCCGTGCTGTATCCCAAAACATGCAGGAGGGAGGCTGGTCTCCATTGCCCGTGGAGGAGGTGGCGGCTGTGCAGACCCCGCGGGAGCCCCGTGCCGGGCAGGAACAGCTCCACGAGATGGCAGCAGGACCCCTCTTTCCCGCATGGAGAGATTTCTAGTGTAGGAAACAGCTGAGCGCATCCCGGCAAAGACCCCAACAGCCCAGCTCAGCCCAGCACTCCTGAGTGCCTGAGAGCATCTCCTGCAAAAGGTCTCCTCTTGGGGCAAGGAAAAAGACCAGCAAGAACTAACTCCAGAGACACGAACTAGAGATTGTGAGTTAATACAGAATAGCATCCCTCCCTAGGGCTGCCTGCCTCTGGAGTTTGTACTAGATCCCATTCCTCAGCTTTAACTGATTGTTAAAACCAAAAGTCTAGCAGCAGGAATAGCTTTCCTGCCCTTCTCACCTCAGCGGACCAGGTCATAGCACTTCCCTCTCCATCACCCAGGGAAGGCTATCTGTTTTTTAAATCAATATCTGTAATAGTGTGATCAAGCAGACCATGGCCCAACTTCTGGGAGCTCCACGTATCAGGACTCTGGAGCTCCCTTGGGTTCCCTGTAGTCCCCAAGCCCTGGGAAAGGAGCTGAGCTTAGTGCTGCTCTTCTGAAAAGGCTGGCAGGACCTCCCAGCACACAGGGCTGGGGGCTGAGGATGCAATTAGGAAACAGGACAGCACAAATGGGGCCCACAGCCACCACCTGATCTGTCTCCTAATGCCTCCTTGTCCAGCACACCCACACAGCTCCTTCACCCAGCCTGGGGCATGAGCATCCCTCCATCCCCTTCCCTTTGAATTTGACCCCCCTCTCTCGTTTCTGCATCCTCATATGGCTGCAAGTGCACTCCAGCACCATCAGAGACAGGCTATGTGGGCACGGCATCCTTCAGTCACCCTCCCAAACCTATGGGGGCTGGGGCAGGGAGAGCTTGGGCAGCCCTGCCCCCGTGGAATGATGGATGAGCTGACAATAGGGTATTGATAAGGAATTAACCTTGAGCCCTTCTTGCTTCAGTGTCAATAGAGCAGGAGCCAAGTACACACGTTTGATTGGAAATCTGTGTTTGGCCTCTGCTGCCTCTGAGCCCATCTAAGGAGAGAGAGGAGAGGGAGATGTGAACTGCCCTGTTGCCCCCTCCCCACTGGGACCCCCTCAAGTGGATCCCTCTCAGCTTCCCCAGCCTCCTGCTGCCGGAGTTGGCTGTGGGCACCCAGCTCTGGTGGCTGCAGCAGCCTCTATGCCCCCAACCTGGCATTTGGAGGGCTGGGTACCAGGGCCCCCCCTTGTTCCCTAAAGGGCCTGTGCCCATCTTGCACTGGCCTACACTCCGAGCAGTTTGTTTAATTAAGTGTTTTGCCTAATGGGATTGCCTCATTTCCATAACAAACTGGCGGGCTGTCATTAGGTGGGCTCCCTCATTCATTACTGTTAATTAGATATGGATCCCCCAGAAGGCGGCGCGGGGTGATGAACGAGGCCCCTGACACACGCTATTACACATTAGCATTTTCTCAATATATCCGATACATCACGGTCCTCCGCTTCCTAAAGATATTTTAAATAAAATATTAGCAGCCTGCTGTGGGGTAGGTGGAGAGGGAGGGAGGGTTTCTGCCCTTCGCCCTGGCCTCAGGCCACCTTTGGGCTGGAAGTGGATGGGAGAGGGGCTGAGATGCTTCGCTGCTCCTCTCCAGCCAAAAAAGTGGCCAAATCCCACCTTTTCCCTCTCCTTGCCACAGCAGATGGAAAGAGGTCCCTGACATCCTTGCTGCCTCCTCCCACCAGCCTGGGGACCCCCCCAGCACCCCGTCCCTGGGGGACAGAGCCATGAGGAGGGGTTTGAGAACAGCCCATTGACCCATCTGCAAAATGTTTGTAAACCAAAAGCGTCGGCGCCAGCCGTGTGCGGGGGGGAACCCGACCTCTGCCCCCCCCGCCCAGCAGCCTCCCCGTCCCTGGGCTGGGGTAACCCTACACTGCACCAGAGGCCCCTAATGCAGGATGTATGGATCTGTTGGGGCTGGGCGTCTCCTGCCCCCACCAACGCAGCCGATGAGACTTCATTATGGGGGTGTCCCCTGAGGGGTGCCCTTCGCCCTGCCCTCCTGCCTCTGCGGGGGGACCAGTTGGGGAAACCCACCCGTGGTGGGGTCTGGCGCACATCCCAGCATCCCCCGCATCTGTCCCTGCATCCCAAACAGGCCCAGGATGCCCCTCTGGGACATTATTCACATCCAGGGGCTGCGGTGTGTGGTGGTGTCTCTGCTGCCCCTCGCCTGCAAAGGGAAACACAGAGAAGCAGAAAGCGTCCGAGAAGATTTATACTTGTTTAATTAATGTCAAATGTAGTTTACAAACGGGAGTGACAAGTACCTCTTTGTATAGTATACACTGACACACAATCATTGACACACCGGAATATCGCTTTGTGCAACTGGGATTCTTTGGGCAAAGATAGGTAACTCTGATATTTCACTTTTTTTTTCCTTTTTAAAATCATTTAAACTCATTACAGAAGAGGGGAAGTGGCGGATGCCTGTTACAAACTGGGATGCCTCTCTCCCCAGCCTTTCCCCTGCAGCTTCCCCCTTGAAAACAGGGGATGGCTTTACAATTTAAACAAAAAAAAATTACCAAAAATAAACCCCAAAGCAAAGAACCAATGACTAGTTACATATGGTTTTACACATACGTACATAAAGCACACGGCTGGTCCACAACACCTGGCAGAGAGGCCCTGGGAGGGAGCTAGGCTATTCCCAAGGAAGGGCTGGGTAGGGGCCTCCTACCCTCTTGCCCTTCCTGGCTGTCTCTCAAACCCACCTGGCTGCACGCTCTCCATCTCTGAGACTTTAACACCAGCACACTCCCAGCTGAGCGATGTGCCCTGCAAGGTTTCTCCCTTTACAAATCCAGCCTGAGCTGTGCGTGCCTGCCCTTCCCCTGCCTTGTGCTGCTGGCTGCAGGGCTACCCCGCAGTGACAGCCCCTGCCTGCAGTACCCCTGCAGTGAAGGCAAGACCCTGTGGGGTGCCCCGGCTTCCTCTGGCTCCCGGGAGCTCTGCTGGCACAGAGCAGAGGCTGCAGCTCTCTGGTCTCAGAAGCCACACACAGATATGAGCTTGGACACAAAGGAAACTCCCAATTAGGAATTGTCACCTTATGATGAGATGTTTATGAAATAACAGCTCCTTCAATTTCATTTGGGGCTTTTTTGGGTGCGGTGGGATCCTTCTGAAATCAGTCGGGAGGTGCCAAGGCTGCAGCTGTTCTCTGCAGAAGAGCTCAGGGTAGGGAAGCAGTAGTGGGACTGTCACACTCCCCACACATCCTGCTTACCCAGCCCTTCCCTTTCTGGAAACACCCCAGCAGCGCTGGGGATCCAACTCCCAACCTCTCATCCACTGCTTTTTCCAGACTCTTTTAAAATGCCCCGGCTGTGTTGTGCTGCCAGGTGGGATCTGCTTGGAAAGGAGTGGGGCAGATGAGCTTTCCCATCTCCCTGTCTTCTGGCTATGGGGAGCTGGCACCCCACAACTGCCCAGGAAGCCGTGGCAGGGATACACAGCGTGGAGTCTCAAGGCCTTGGGAAATGGGTCAGTATCTGATTCTTGGATCCCGACAATAAAAGAAAGAACAACAAAAAAACCAGGCCAGATGGCAGCTTTGGTTAAGGCTGAGGATGCGGGAGACAGGGACAAGCATGAGGGACTGCAGGGACTGTGGGGGACCTCTGGGTCCAGCTGAGAGTGTCTCTGCTGGACCCTGGGAGTGGCAGTGGGGACAAGACAAGGCTGCCTTGGCTCTCTGCCCTAGTGCCAAAACCTCTTAGGAAAAACGCAGGCTGCAGGAGAGTGGGAGCTGGGGGAAGTGAGAGCAGGGCAGGGCTGGTTCTGCAGGGCTTGTACAGCTCTGCCAGGCAGCCCCACAAGGGCATGGCTGAGTGTCTCTGGGCAAAGCCACCAGCAGGACCATCCTGTCCCCTGCCATCCCCAGTGTCCTGCCTCAGCACCATCCTGAGCAGCCCAGGCATCCTCAGGCAGGAAATGCTGCCCAGAGGAGGAAAGCACAGCCAGGCAGGGCAGGGGAAGGGGCTATGGCTGGAGGAGCACAGGCATCAGCCAGACCCTCGAGCAGGCACTCCCAGCCAGGGGAGAGGGCAGGGCTCTGACAGACTCCCTCCTTCCAGCTCCTCACTATTTGCTCCTTCCCCAGCTGGGAAAGATAAAGGGGCCTGAGCCAGATTCCCCCTGTCCTGCCTGGCCCCCCGGTGAGGAGCTAAAAGCTGTGTCTTTCTGGGGATAACGATTCTATTATAAATAGCCCCATTAGCTACAACTAATGACAAAAATCCACCTCCTCTACTCCCCATAAGTTCTGTAAGTTATGGGCAATGCTACAGCCATTACTAAAAGCTGTTAACTTCATATCTGAATGAGGAAATATACACCACAGAACATTAAACCATTTATATTATATATATGTATATATATACTTTTTTTAAACTAATGACTTTAATGCCAAAACTTTGCTGAACCAAGAAAAATATGGGTTTAATGTTCTCTGCTCATTTTTTTTCTTCTTTAAAAAAAATACAACCCAAAGAAAAGAAAGGGAAACTTATTAGTATGTAATGTTTGAGTCTATCCCATTTATACACAACATTGTAAACATATATAATCTATATTACATGTGCTTCATTTCTGCCTGGGTGTGTTTTTTTTTTTTTTCTTTAAACCTTTTAGTCATCACTAGAACACCACAAAAAACCAAAAAAGAACCAAACAAAAAAAATCAAACCAAAACAAATAAAAACAAAAACTGATCAAGGAACACAAGTTACAGGTTATTTAACATCTTTCTGTGAAGGGTCCCTTCCCCAGTCTCCTGGGGGCAGAGTGGTCAACAGCACAGTCCAAAGGAGGGCTCACGAGCCATCCACAATGCAAAGCCAGCTCCAGGGAACGGGTGACGGGGAACACTGGTTCTAAAAAAGGGGGCTTCACAACAAAGCATTTGGTTTTGCCCGCTGCAGATGCTGAAGGAGGTCTCAAACTGCGGGACCTGGCAGCCGAGGCTCCCCACTGCTCCTGTATCCTCAAGTCCATGTCTGGAGTCTCTGGTTTGTTTTTTCTTTAAATTTTAAAACGTCTTTTTTTTGTTGTGGTCGTTCTTCTCCCCCTGGGTGTGGTGAGCTGAGCCGAGTAGCTGGGTCCTGCCCTCCTGCTGGGTCCTTCATAAGTAGATGCGCCGAAGGTCTCCAGGAGACGTGATGGTGTTACACTGAGGACAGAGCTTCTTGGCACCCTGCAACCAGCAGATGAGATGCACAGTGTGAGAGTGTGAAGGACATCCCTGCCCTTGGCCTGGTACTGCAGGAGCAGTAAGGCTCTCCAGGCAGGGCCATGGCCTCCAACAGTGAGCACAAGATGTGTGAAAGGGGAATCCCAATGCCTTCCTTGCCTGTCCTGCAAGCCCCTCGTCCTTCTCCAGTCCCTGGCATGAGGCAGCTGGACAAGCAGGGGCTCTGCAGAGGGCTGAAACCCAGAGCCAAGCTGCATCACCCAACTCTGCACCTTTGTCACCACTGGTTTCCAGGCAGATCTGCTCCTTTTTGTTTCCCTTGCTCACCTGCAGCCCTCGATGAACGAGTTCAGATCACTGAACAGGCAGAAAATCAACCCAGCTGGAACAAGTGAAGCTTGCAGCAGGGATGACTGAGCTGGTTCATGGGGGGCTTGGACCATCCCTTTCAGGGTAGTACAATGGCACACTGCCTTGTCCATCCTGCAAAAGCCTAAGAACTGCTGGCATGAAGGAACCCTCTGTCCCATCCTCCCCAGCTCACACAGATACTGCAGAGATGAGTCTCTTCTGCCAAGGTGAGCTGGAAACAGCAAACTGATGAGAGCTGGGGTGGGGTAATGGGGGGCCGACAGGAACACTACATGAAATAAAACAAGGGCTGATGTGCCATCTATCACTGAGCCTGACAGCACGAGGGTGTTAATAAGCCTAGAATCAGGGTCAACCTAAGCCGGTCATCATTAGATTGGCAGATGTGAAAGACAATTGATGGGAAAAATGACAGAAAGATGGCTCTGCTGTGAGGCAGCCTCCCAACTACGGCACCAGCAGCGTGGGAAATTGGGATGGCCCTCTCTGTTCCCACTGCACATTATTCCCTGCAGTCGTGGACTTGGCACACCTGCCATTCCCTGAGCTTTGCACTTCTGGACACTCCCATTTGACAGCCCTTGCTGCCAGCGGCTCAGCTGTTGACAGAACACATGTAGGGACCCCGGGCACCTGCACCTGATCTAAACCAGTCACACACCAAGTCCTGTTGAGCTAGAGTTGAATGAAGTGTCTGTAAAAGACACCCAAAACAGCCTGGGCACACCTCAGGGTGAGTGACACTCTCGGGGTCAGTGACAGGCTGGCAATCTGAAGAAGGACAGACCACTGGTGGTCTGGATGGCACGCCTGGTGCTGATGCCTGTGGGCACATCTTCCAGTTATCTGGGACAACCACTGTGTCTGTTTAGATTTTCAGCCTTCTAGGGCAGGGAGCATTCTACATCCCATCCTATGCACTGGTCTTCACAGAGTAGACTTGGCATGCTGGATTCTGGGAGGAGCAAGTGCAACCTGTAACTCAAAGGAAAGGCTTAAAACGCTGATGAAATGGAAACTTGAGTGCAGTGGACTTCAGCAGAGCCTGTTTATTTAACATGCCTCTTTGCTCATGCTCAATGCCTCAGCTTTGGATTTCCAGAATTAGAAATGGCAAGCTCTACTCTGCATGTCCCAGTAAAAACTTGATGCAGTGGTGAAAACATGAGAGAAAAACCTGAACATCTGCCCCTTCTGCCACTGTGCTGACATAGCAGCATTCCCCAGGGGCTCACTAATCTGGAGGCAAATGCCACAAAATATCCTGTTTCAATTGAGTCTCTGCTCAGTTTCATGTGTTTCCCTTTTCCTTGGAGGCACCTGTTGCATCTAGTTGCCCTCCTGGCATCAACTTTGTAGCTGGAGGGGGTCCCAAAGGAAGTGGCAGGGAGGTGCTGAGGAATTAATTCACAGCACGTTGTCTGAGGGACAGCAGCTGGCAGCTGCCTGTTCAAGCTTTCTTGTGTGCCCTGAAAAGCAGAAGTGTGCATGGGGACTTCAAGCATCCCAGATGTGACTAGTGCCTGCATCTGTGTCCATGCTCTCCTTCCTAAGACAGGCTTACTGGCAAGAGGCAGCAAGGCATTGAACCAAAAGCTGCAGGTGCTCACTCTAAGCACCGGCCCTCTGCACTCAGCCCACAGGGATGGCAGAAGTGAAATCAAGTGCATCTTTGCTGCTCTCCTCCATAGCAAAGCAAGGTCAGGTATGCAGTTCCCTCACACTACAGGAAAAGGGAAGATGGCTGGATTTATCTTGCCAGACCTTGGGATCTCTGTCCCAGAGATCTGTTTTCTGTACCACATGCTGATGGCTTTAGGGGGATTCACTCTCCCACTTAAGGCTGAGAGCTGCACGTGCATAGCCAGGGACAAGTTTTCAACCATGTCACAAAGCAAAACCCAACTACATGGAGCTTGACCTATTTCCTGCAAAAGCTGCATGATCACAGATTGATTTAGGGCAGTGGTGGATACTGCTTCACCTGCACGTGGGAGGCACAGCTCATCCTTGAGCTCTGAGGTGTGGGTACATTGAAGGGAACAGCAGCATCCTGGAAACCTTCAGCAGCCTGGCCTGAATGTGGTGCAGGCTGCACGTGGTAAGCTGGGCCCAGTGCTCTGGGTTTCCTAATACTTTGGACACTTGGGGATGCATTTTTCTTTTATATTACATAAAACTGCCCTCCTCTGAACACATAAGCATGTGTGGTAAATTCACAACTAATTCCTGATTTTTTACTGTTTAGACTGAAGTTGCCCAGAACCTTGTTCCTTATATCTGACTTTTCGGTGTAGGTATAGAACATTTATCTGGACCAGTGATTAAGCTCTCCTCTCTTGTGGAGAGGCACATAAGCTTGTACACACACACATGCTGGCACAGGCACAATGAAAAAGCGTTTGCTCCCCCACTGTTCACCTGCCAGCTGGGGTTACTAAACTTTTCCCTTGAAATAAAAATGCCGTGGAATAATAAGTCCCACCTGTCGGCCATTTCTTTTTCTTTTTTTCCAGGTCCTTCTGCTCCTTTCATCATAGCTACATGGAAAAGCCTTGATGTGTTATAGCTGTGTGTGCTGGAGTAAAGGCCACCTCAGCTTTTCCATTATAAACCCCAGTTTTGAGGGGTTTATAAAACTCTGCTGCAAGAAGTTTGCTCCAGGGCTGTTACAAAGCAAAGAAACGGGGCTGGAACCAGGAAGGAGTTTATTTTTTCTCCTCCTTTCTTAATTAAAATTTGGCAAGTGATTGATCCACAATACAGGCTAATCACTTGGGGTAGCAGTTTGAAAAATGCATTAACGAGAGCTGAGATGTTGAAAAGTCGTTAGGGCTTACATGGTGCCAGGAAGGATTGGACTAGTTTGTCTTAAAATTGACTCTTAAAAAAAATGGTATGATGTGTGCTATAAATTGGCTAAAGCAAGTAAACTCACAAGGAAGGATTTAGGCACTTCCTGCTGTCCCGTGGGTATAAAAATGGGCAATTTCCAAGAGGGATATGATACCAGGGACAGAGAATAAAGAGACAAAGAAACAGAGCAGGCAAAGAAAGTAAAATCGAAGCAGAGAGATGACAGAAAGGACTCAAACCAAGGGTCAGCTTCTTGCCAGGAAAGGAACTGAATGCCAAGATCCAATTCTCAACCAAGGCATCAGCCTCCTCTCCCACCCATGCCTCCACACAAGTGTGGAGCTTCTTGTCTGCAGATGCTAATTCTCAGAGAAACAGCTGTTGTCCACTCCATTGTGGGGTAATGGGGTTAAACCACCAGGAGAACAACCTCTTTCACCAAACCTCCTCAAAGGGTGGAGCTCACCCGCACAGGCTGCTGGAGGCCAGAACTGAAGAATGCTAATTAATAACCAGAGAGATGAGAACATCATGAAGGCTCAAGCGCAGCATCCATGCTGCTGCTGACTCTGGAGGTCACTCTATGTTGCTGAAGCACTGAGGAATCACCCAGAAGGGCTGCTCTGTATCTGTGCTGTTCTGTACAAAACCACTCCAGCCCACATGGCATATATGGTACTAGAGCCTAGGAAGAGTGGCAAGGCTAAGGATGTAGTAATTACCAAAGATATAAATGTGTCAACTGCAGAGCACACGTATATATTGATGGATCCCCTGGAAGCATTTTGTGATGAAGAAGGCTTTTTAGAAGTGATTTTTTCCTGCTCTTGTAGTTGTCATTTTCAAATAAGCCCAAGACAGGCAGGCACAAGCCTGAAGTCAGCAAATACATGTGGGAAATGCTGGATCTGGCTTGTACAGGTGATGGGGGAAACTCAGTAAACTGCATTTGTTCAAATAAACCTGTCCTCTTTCAGCCCTTGCACCAACCAACAACAACAACAAACAGCAGCCTGACTTAGTTTCCAGCTCCATTTACCTTGTAAAGAAGGATATCAGGGATTGGGAAATCACACAACTACAGCTTAGAGGGACATCAAGAACTTGCTGACCCATTCCATGGACAAGATCACCTCAACCTGAATTACTGCTGACAGACACACATCAACCCTGTTCTCACAAACTTCCAAGGATGGAGGCTCCAAACCTCCCCAGCAGATCACTACAGCAGATGGACAATTTTTTCTTCCAGAGAACTCTCCTCAGGAGAAGGAAAATACAAATCCCACCCACTATTAGCTGTAAGGTCCCATCTCAGGGGAAGGATGGAGACTGATCAGACTCTTACAGAGGGAGATTCATCCCCTACCACCCCATGACTCAGGCTGCAGTCCAACAACCAGCTGAGGATGGACACCCACCATGAGGATTATCAACATTCAGGGAAAGGAACTCCACCTGCTGCTGCCCAGGCTAAGTCTTGCTCCTGCAACACCATTTCCTCTCCTACCTTTAAAGAACCTGCGCATGCTTTCAGGGCTTCTAAAAGGGATCACAGGTAAATCACTCCATGATTCTAGTTCTCTTAAGGCATCTCCAGGGTCCCTTTCTGCAACCCCAGCCTTTGCTTTAGAGATGGAGTCTCCTCTGGTCAATGTTTCAATCCCAGGACTTGCAACCTGTTGATGCGCTGAGCTCCAGTATGATTATACCTAAGCTAGAGAGTCTAGCAGTCATTTGTAGAGTTAGTGATTAAAAGTCTCTTCCTTGTCCTTAACAACAGAACAGTTATAATTTGGAATTGAACATCAAGAGCCAAAAGTCCAAAAATTTTATTTTCATGAAGTCTAAGCATTTTAAGATCCAATCCTCATCAGTGCCCTAAACACTATCAAGTCAGATGCTCAGACCATTGTACTGTTGTATCCTAGAAAATGTTTAAATCTTAGGTCCACAGACACATGTGAGCATCACATTTCACCTTGTCTTCAATACCCTGCAGAGGTTTAGAAGTGCTCCAGGGCACTCTGAGCCTTCAGTTCCAGGGCCTTGTTCAGTACCTGATCTTTGCTCTCTCGGGCACACTCACACTCTAAGTTAGTATTAGATCTTGGCCGGGCATGCAGGCACAGGCACGGAGGAGAAAGGGGACTTTTCACTAGCGTGGATGGCAGATCTCCAGACTGTTCAAAAGGGCCGGAAGCCTGACACAACCCGCCTGCTCCAACTCCTATTAACTCCAACAAATTGTTTATTGCACAACAGCAGAAAAACGCTGCCCCTCTCCCCCAGCCAAGTCTTTCCATGTGTGCTGCACGCGCAGGCTCCCTCCTCCCAGCCCGCTGGGGAGCCAGCTTTATACCCAGGGAAAGGTAACAGCAGCGATTATTACACACACTATCCCACAGCTCCTCGCTTGTTAAAAAAAACAAGAGTCTCTTTTGTGCCCGAAATAAAAGGAGATACCTTAATTAGAACAATGCAGGTTGGTAAGCATTAAACACTGAGCCCAGCTGCTGTATGCCATTAAATTCATAAAAAGGGAGGGGGGAAGGAGGGCAGTCTTAACGAGATTACACACATTGACTTTGATCAAGACACAAAAGCACCAAGGCGTTCCAGGGTTTTTATTGCTGTCTTCAGGCTACATTTTAATGGTTACATTAGAAACATGCGAACACAGGCTGGGAGATTTTTTTGAGATGGGAAAGGGAGTGCAAGCATGCCTTGTGAAAAGGCCTGGTTTAATAAATTGGGGGCTGCAGGGAGAGGCTAGGACTGGGGAACACATGAGTAGTCATTTATTAATTGCTTCCCCTATGCAAGTGCCAAGTCCTAACATGATATCTTGCTGGACTACTCCCATCCCGCCTGCCTGGTCAGCAGAAGAGCCATGTGCAGATCACACACAGCCAGATTCATCACCACCTTTCTCACAGAGCTCTGTGGGGAGATGGCTTCCCCTCTGCAAGGGAAATGTTAATCCCTCAGCACCTGGAGTGACTTTCCCTGTTCTCATGAGAGGCTGTGATTGCTGAACATGACAAAAAAGGACCCGACTGAAGTTGAACTAAGTTGCTGCTGAGTCTAAGAACAGCCTGAAATTAGTGCCACAGATTTAGAACATGACTTGGGGCTGGTGGGAAGAGGAGAGGACAAAGACTTCAGAGTAAAGAAAATGAAGAGGAAATTAGTGTTTTATCCTGTGCTTGTAGCACCACTGAAAGACTACTCCTCGCTTAGCAAAAGTGGCAGAGCACACATTCATCCAGACGCCTCACAGCAACATACCCACATATGTGTCTTTTATAAGATGCTGCTAAAATGTTTACAAAAGCTTGTATAACGTAAATAGTGACGGGGTGTAGCTGAAGAGCTATAAAATACAGCCCAAGGGATAGCCAAGTTATTGAGTTGCTATTAGTACTCAAGCCCACAGGCACTTCACCATCCTGGTAACTTTTCTTGGACAAGACTTTTAAAAGGCAGGATTTAAAGGAGCACGATCAGCCTAATCGTAATTCCAAGCACACAATGTGTTTTATAAAGTAGAGTAATGCCTTCCAGGAACAAGTTTTGAGGAGTGGCATTCCCTTATATTTTTTGCAACCCAACACTGTATCATCTTGCTAACAGGAGAACTAGAAAGCACAATTGACTATTTTCCACTCCCCAGCCTGAACAAAATGAAAGCCCTGAAAATGAGCTGCAGTGGAGACGTTAAAGGCTGATTAAAGCCCACAGTTTTAACACATGAAAAGAAAACACTACTGGGTCACCTATTCAATATTCAACGTAGTTCCCAATCTTGTAAACAGAATGGCATATGCTTGAAAACCACACAGTGCTATTCCAAATAACCTAAAAAACATAGATTCACATTATAAAAGCTTCCTTCTATATCCTCTCTCCTGAAGATGATGCCCTTTGCTTCAGGGGAATATTATGTTTCTCAGAAGCTACCACTTCCATGAAATCTCAGTGGATTTGGCCTCCACTCTCACAGCTTTACCTCTCTGCATGGATGCCCCACAGAAAATTACTGAAAGGCAAGGTAGTCCCTCGCACAGAGCTCTTCCCACAGCAGCAGAGGAAAAAGCAAGGGGCAGGACAGAGCTTGGGTCACGACTCAAACAACCATGTCAAAGCTAGAGTGGGGTGTTAAACAGCCAGGCTTGGGAAATCTGCAAGCACAGCACTCAGATTGTTTAAGATAAAGCAAAAAGCATCCTCCCCTGTGGCAATCTAGAATAAAGTATCTGAGAAGAGTGGAAAAAGGCTGTAAGTCAACAAGAAAGCAGACAAGAGCCTCACCAGAGTCCGCAGCCAGCATTCTTCACAGTGCACATGCCAGCACTGAATAGAAGTCAGGGGCATTGTGTAGGAGTCCTGAGGAAAAGAAGCAAACGTATTATTTCCATAGCAGTGATCCAGTGATTGTTCACTCCCAACCCCATCACAATGCCTTTCTTTGTGGGTAATACTGTCTTGTATTTTGTTAAAAAAGTTGGTTAAAAGAACTAACTTGTGTAATATATAAGTTGTATTTTTGTAATGTTTGTACAGAAGTGGCAGAAAGTCTCCTTCAATCCCTTTTCTTGGCTTCCCAGAACTTCTGTTGGAAGTCCATAATTCACTCAAGTGATGACCTAGCTCAGCAGAGTTATCACAAAAGCATCTGAAGTTGCTCTGGCCACCTGCCATTATTCTCATCAGAAAGGTCACCAGATCATATGAAAACCAGTGACAGGGTAAGATCAACCCTTATCACAACTCAGCTGTGCAGGAACAGTGTAACTACATCCCAAGACTGCTGCTGCTATTTCAGCAGACATGCCTTCTCAAGTATCTATCTCCTATCATTGGTAACAAACCTCTGGAAATCAGCAGCCAGCTGCTGTCCCTTCTACGGGATGAGTGACAAGGGCTGCACTCCCACACCTCCAAGCTGGGAGCTGGCTGGGAGAGAGAAGCCTGTGCATCAAGCTGAAGTTGCAGAGGGACCTCTCCACCAAGCAGAATGTTTTGTCCTCAGCAGAACACAAACCCAACAGGAGATGTAGAGCCCTGCAGGCTTGGACCATCAGAGGGAGCTGCTGCCCTTCCTGAGGAAGGCCACAGCATCACCAGAGAGCAAGCAGGACACTGGCAACTTTATATGCTCAGGCAACACCCCTGCTCCAAATCAGAGAAGGTGAGCCTCTGATCACAGATTCTGCTCTCTCCCATGTACCTAAATTTGCACATCCAGGAAAAGGACGTTGGTATTTGGTTGTTTTCTACAGTAAGGCAGAAAGTCTTCTGAAGCTGGGTCTTTCTTGATCCTGATATAGAGTGACAGCTACAAATACCAGTGAAACAATGTAATTCATACAGAAATTTGAGTTATTAAGACCTTAATTTGGAAGGCTGATTGGTGATGAGTTCCCCCAGTCCGCCTGAAAAAGGAGTAAAGCTTCTCCCCTCCTCAGCAAAGATACCAAGACATTTCTGATTCATTACCACGAGTGGAGTGCTACTCACCATGCAAATGAGACATTTATAGCGGTCCCCACGGGAAAGCTGCCTTTCTAACTCACGGACACGAGCCTTTAACGCTTCAAATGTTGTCACTGCGGAGTCTTCTGTAATTCTGCAAAAGATGATGAAGAGTGACCATCACTGAGCACACAAGACTGTTAAGAGCTTGGGGGAAAAAGGATCCCACAATAGGTACTGCACAGGAAACGGCATCGCATTTCAAACTAATACATCCAACTTGGATTAAAAAACACTACTGAAAAGCCTAGTGTGAATTCTTTAAAGTGTCTTTCTAAACACTTCCAAACACATTACAAAAGAACACAACCAGTGCTGGAGTTGCTAGCTTCATACAGAGCAAGACACAGACATTTAAAGAACAGATACTTTTGTTGGGGTTTTTTGTTTGTTTTCTGCCTTTTTTTTTGTCTGTCTTAAGAGATTACTTAGGACCACATGCTTGAGACAAAGTTCTGTATGTTGCTTTAAAGCTGCTGATATAACTTTTTGTGGGCAATAGGAGCTGTTCTTCCCCTTAGAGAGTGGAGGCCTTTGCTGGCCATCAGCCTCGTGAAATGCAAAATCAGCTCATTACACAGGATCAACACAATGGCTTATATTAATGAAAGCCCCAGCTTTTTGATTCTAATACTGAAAGAATGGAGAAACCAAAAGCACTGGACACGGTGCCAACAGGGTGGCTATAAAAGCAGCTTTACAATCTCAGCTTTCCCATTTCCTAGGGTCATTTTTGATGGGCAGCATTATCTCTTTTGTCACAGAGGCACTGTGCTGAGGCCAGGCAAGTGTATTTTCATGATTCTGCAAGGCTGGTGAAAAGAGCAACTTGCCAACCTAAAGGTAAGGGCAGACAGCAATGCTTAGCAAATGAAATACAGGGAGCATTACAGACAAGGATGTGTCACTCCAGCATGCTGCAAAATCTGATTTCTACACAGTGCAGCCATAGGGAGGGGCCCTCAAGTATTCCCCAGAAAAGATTTAGAGAATTGACATAAAGGTTCTCACTTTCTTGAATAAAAACAAACCCAACAATTTTCACATGTGTCAGTGCATTTCTGGCATCTCCAAGCAGACTCCAGCTCAGAAGAACCTGAAGAGCATCTCGACACCAGAAGCTGCATCATCAATCACAAGATAACCCACAGTGGCACCTGTGTCTTCTACCTTTTTAGAGGATGATTCATCAACAGGTGGCTAAAGCACAGTCTAGTGGAATTACTACAACCAGTAAAGTGAGCTGAAATCTCAGCACTGGCTGCAGCAGGCACTCACTCCTTTATTCATTAGTCACTTGTTGCTAGCATGCAGGGAGGGACTTGGGGTTATCTCCCACAAGCTGATTCTGATGGCTCTTCCCAAGGCTTTGGTAACAGAACTAGTCAAAGAGATCTTGGGTGATTTTCCTAATTATGACGCTTCAGAAGAAAGTGAAGCTGCGGGAATGTATATGGTTAACTACCAGTGTTACAAAGCTCCTTCAGCTTCACTCGTGCCTTTGTACTGATGAGACACGCTCTGCATGAGCTGAGATCTTCATCAGAAGGAGATTCATTGCAAGTGACAGCTGCCAGCAAATGGTAACAAATTTAAAACTGCAAAAAAGGTAAAGAAATACAAATGTCCCATGATAGCCTAGTGGGGGAGGATTGTCTGGGGACAGGGACACTATAGATTCAAGTCTTGGAATCCATAAATATTCTTTGGAGCAAGATGAAAGAGTTTCAGTAGGAGACAGCCCTCCCTGCTGTGAAAACACCCACTTGCTCCTGCTCATTGGTATAAATTATTACCATATCCCAGCTTGAGTTCTCACCCTCAAGAAAGAGTTCCTAGCATTTTCAAAGAAAGTCTAGAAAGGTGTTAGTTTTGTCCAAGGAAGAAACAGATTTATTTATTTATAGCTTGAAGATTATTTTTGGCTGAGAAAATAGTTTCTCTTCCAGTCTGGCCCACCATTGAACTGATGCTGGCTGAACACTGCAGATAAATTTGACTTCAGGGAGTCCATTTCTCCTTCTGCATGCACAAGGGAAGTGGAGGTGTAACGCCAGTGAGTGTGACTCCTGCCCAAAGCAGGTGGCAAGCAGAAGCTCAACCCTTGCTAAATTCTCCTTTTACCATCTGTGGAGCTAGCTCTTCTCCTCAGATAGGTGGGCAACTCAGAAAGGAAAGGGAAAAGTTGATTCCTTGAACAGATACAAACAATCCCCAGTCCCAGCCCAGTAACAGTCAAAACTTGAAAAGGAAAAATTTGCCACTGCAACAACTAGAGAAGATAGAAAATGGCTTATTTATAGAAACCTAAACAGCTGACCCCCATTGGCCAATTTCGGAAAGTCTCTGAGATAATCGCACCTGTCCAGTAATAAACGAATGAATCAGAAAAGGAGGCTGAATAGAGGTATAAGCAATAATGCTCAGAGGCTGCCTGATACAATGGCCAATCAATAGGAGGGCTGTAGATCAGGGTGCTAGTTAGCTGGAAAATTACCACACCGCCGCGTGCGTCACGCTGTAGGGATCCTGGACAATCAATGTGGGAGGTATTGATTTAGTTATTATCACTTCATACGCTCCAGACATTGTTAAATATACATTTATTAACAAGACTGGGGTGCATTGGTAAGAGAGGGAGCTTTAGCCACTGCGATACCTCCCAGCACTGATCAAAGCTCAGCTATGACAGAATTTAAAACCTGCCAAGCAAGTTCACAGGACAAATCCTGACGCACAGCACAGTGCTGAAGACACAGCTCCTACTTCAATGAGAGATAGGAGTTTTGGCTCTAAGTGAACATTTTGCACTTGAGATTTCAGGAAAACCTCTCGGAGCAGCAGCAACAAGGGATGTGGCAGCCAAGGGTCAACCCAAAGTGAGCGATAATTGCATGGTTGCTTCGGAAAAGCTGGAGGAAATGAGGTCAAGGGAAATAGGGAGAACATTAGTAAATAAAGGAAACTGAAACTACCTCCAGGGATGGAATAAAGACGAGAGTCACTTCCCATGTGTCTGGCTCCCGTGGTGGCCAGCGCACTTGGGACACATGCCATTCCATTTACTGTCATTTTACCGTCAACCTGCCGCTTGTATCCTAAAGATAAGCATCGCTTAGGAGCAACTCTTCCTGCAGCAGCAATCTTGGGAACTCCCTCAGGATTCCCTCTTGTGTGCGCACCTTGTTTGCGCTTGCCTGGACACAGCTGGGAGCAGCCTTGGGCAGAATTTTTACAGGGTAACGCCAGGGTGGAGCGAGGGTCAGAAAGCCAAGTGCCATGGACAGGGGAAGGCTGTGTACAAGTCCCTGCCAAGTGAGGCAGAGGGAATTACGGAGAAGGAATTGGCTCTCTGCTTTGTCTTGACCTCATGTTGGATGCAGGAGGACTCTTAACAATTTTGCGGCTCAGCGCTCTGATTTGACGTGTTTGGATAATGTCATTTATCAGCCTCCAGGGAGACCTGCTGAGCACAACTGCTGCCAAGAGCTATACCTTGAGCCCCAGTGCTCATGCTTCTCCAGCAGGTGTGAGAGGCCTCCCCAATTTGTGAACTGTCCTCCCTGGCTGAGGATGTATTAAGAGGGCGCCTCCATTATGGAGTAGAGACTCACTGTGACAACACCACACACAGGGGAGCCTGAGTGAGAATGCTTATACAAGAGCAAAAACAGGAAGGGAAGGCTCCTTGTGGAAGAAGCTGGGTCCTGTACTTCTCCCTGGACTTTGTGGTTAAGTTTTCCACACCTTGGCAGTCACAGCTGAGGATGCTGGGTATCAGGAAGCAAGTCTGTGAGACTGGGCAGACAGCATGTGATAATTTTCAGTCTTTGTGCCCAATGCATATTTTTCCACCACTCACAGCATTTTCCCCTCAGTACTGAAAATAAGAACACTTTCTTTCTCTGAGAAAATCCTTGCTTTGTTCAGGTACAAGGTCAGAAGTAGTGCACAGAAACACAGTGGTAGAAGAAAAAGGACCTATCTGTAGCTTTGAGCAGCATCGCCTCCTGAGAAATCTCCCCTGGGAAATGGCCACCCCCTCTTTGCTAAAAAACTTAAACCCAAACACTGGTTATTTGTTAAACATTAGCATGCATGTGATCTTTGTTTCTCCAAATTAAATCGAGCAATTCCTACCCGCTGTCCCAGTGGACAATCACAAGCAATTCCGTTAATTAAATTATCTCTGATTCTGCAGCTCTGGAATCTCTCAATTGACTAAGTCTGTGCTTTATCATCAACAAAATACTGGACCAAAAAGGAAACAAAAAAATGCTGATGTCAGTGTGATTGGCCTTGGTTAACCCTTCCCAGCTGGGTATTAAGGGCTGCTCAAGAAACTGCTGTACTGGAGCAAGCCCAAGAGTGAGAGCCTTGTACCACAGATACCAGTAGCAGCTGTTCACTTGTGTTTCCTTTTCACTGTACATAAAAACACAAACACCACACTGTCCCTTGCATCCAGCATCCTGCCTATTTGGGAGCACAGAAAGATGCAAACTGTTAGCTGCTGAACAAGCAGGAAAACACCTCAAAGAAGCCCCTGCAAATACCCCGTCCACATCTTATCCAGATCACATTTGATGTATCCTGCTGTTGAGGAGTCTCCATAAAACATTCCCCTTTGGTTTATTTCAACTGGATATAAATTTTCCTTTCTTCATAAATGGCTACACTGTACACAGCATTCCATAAATTTTTACAATTCCACTGTTTGTATGTACCTTGTAAAAAACACTTAGCACTGATTAAATGCACCACCAATAAAATTTCATGGGCTACTTTTGACACTTGATATTTTGACCTTCTCTCTTCCTCATACATTTATTTTTGCTTTCCTCTGCCTGTAAACACAGACTGTCAGAGAGGAAAATGTACAGTACCACTGACATACCTGAAAGTGATGTATTTATTTTTAAACAAAGCCTTTATCCTCCCTTGTCCAAAGTGGAGAACCCAGCAGAACATACATGCCACCTCCCTGCACCAAGGGCAGAGGTCATGTCACTAGCAGCTTACACATCATAAATATTAGAAACAGACTGGTCGATGCTTTGAAGGCAAAGTCAAGCTAAAGTAAGATTCTAGGAACAGAGAAATTGCCCCAGGCCATATCCAACCTCAGCTGTAGATGACAATTATCATAACCACTACTACACTGCAGGAGAGAAAGCCCGGTGCAGTCCTTGCTTTGTGGGGCACAAATCTTCAAGACTCAATAAAATGACCCCACCATCAGTGCACAATCATGCAATTGCAAGCCTTCTCTCATAGCCAATTTACATCTGGGTGAGAGGGCAACTCTTTCGGAGAAGAGACCCTGTTTTATTAGCCTGTAACATGCTGTGCACAGCTCTGTGACATTCAGGAGCAGAATGGCAGAGACAGTGATGCTGTCTCAACTCTCACTCATACAATGTCTCACACACCATTCCCTCACCACCTGAGTTTCAAACACTAACTATAAACACCCCTATGTTTCTTGGGATAAGAACTGCTTTCATTTTCAATCTGATGAAATAATGTGCACCCACTTTCAATTTAGCAAGCATCATCTGCAGCAAGTACGAGAGCTAAAGATACAGGGAGTTAATTTTGGCAGATGTGGGTGAGCAGCACTGAACTCACTGGGAGATCCACAGACTGAAAGGACTTTTACACTGACTGGAGTGCAAGAACATAACATAAAGCTGAAAAAACCCCTCTGCTACTAACAAGCAAAACACTTAAACTGACACGTAAGTTCTTAAAAAGAAAAGTGACAGGTGGCTTTAAAAGAAAACAGATACAGCTCAGGCATTTTCAGTATCTTAAGTCTCTGGAAGAAGCCCAGCATCAGGCACTGGTGGCAGATTGACTGTGAATCACCCCACAACATGTGGGCTACCAGACTGGCACAGCGTACTGAGATTTTATTTCACTAGATGAGCTGGTTATAGCAGAAGGGGTTTGCATGCCTTGATGTAGAAAACTGCCCAGCAAAGCTGTTGACAGAAAAGCCATGTCAAATCACACCAAGTGAAGTTTAGACCCTCTAAAGGGTCTGCAAGACTGCCAATGCTAAAAGCAAATCTCCTGGCAAGACATCAACATTTCAGGAGTTGGCTTCCCCTTTATTTAGCTAAAAATCTCATTTATTGGGTTTATTTGTTTTTAGACTAACCTCCTTTAAAGAGGCTGACTTATAATCCTGTAAAACGTTGTCACATGTATTGAGGAAATTGGCAAGGATGCTAATTTATTGTCCTCTAGGAAAAAAAAGCCCTCTTTCCTTGATTAATGTATGTTTTTGTATTGTAAGATATTAAAGAATGTTGCTTCACCTGTGATTATAGAGAATAGTTTACTCTGGCAAAGTGCCCTGGCTTCTGGTTGCCAAGTTATGAATAATGCAATGTTCCCCATTCTAATTTCCGTGTTCTAAGTTGTGAATTTGGAGCAGGGTGCATGCAAGGGCACACACACACACACGACTCCAAGGCGCTCTCAGTCACGGGCGCCTCTATTTTATACTTGCTTGCACAACTTGTTAATACTGGCATTTGCTTGCCAAATTCAGAGTTTGCTTCTGACTAATTTCATCTTGATGCAAACCAAAAATGTTGTCTCTTTTTTTCCCCACAGAGGAATTATTTCTCTTACACTTGCATGCACCGTCGCAATACCACTGAGGGGAGCTTACCACTGCAAGAAGGCGTTTTAAGCTGCATTTAGTAGGGACTTGGGTAAAGATTCCCTGAAGAATTTAATGACAGAAGAATTCATTTTGCTTTCACATCTCCCCCGCCTCCATAACACAGAACCCAACAATGTCTTTACAGAAGCGGGAAGTAAATTCAGGCGCTGGCTCTTTCTCTTCCCTTTTTTTGGCCCATGTTTTGCTGGGACACATGTGTCCAGCCCCAATCAAAACAGAGACAGATGGCACCGCTGATCATTCAGAATAGAAGGAGCCTCGGAGTCAGCATGTTTAGATGCATTTGTAGGGCTATGCAGTATCCACTGGCCACTGGGACTGATTTAAAAAGGCGGCGAGTCAAAGGCTGAGCTTGCGCCAAAATTTTAAATGTGCCATTTGAGCAATTATGGTTCGACATGAAAGCTGGGAGAAAGAATGCATAGGTCATTCTGATTAGATTTAGAGACTATGTTCCCTGTTCCAAAGAGAAAATAAATGCAATCCCATTGCTTTACTGGAGCAGCTTTGGTGATAAAGAAAAAAGCCATACTATGGAAAAGTGGTTTGCTGTAGCAAGGTTTTGTAGAGGCAGCACAGGCTGAATCAGAAAATGATTCTCTAAACAGTGTTCCTAAAGAGAAAAAATGACTCATCTAATGTGTTAATATCTCTATTCACTTTTCAAACATATCCGTCATCCTGCAGACCCCAACTGTATTTCTAACCGATCTGTGAAAGTGCATTGTGCTCTCTATCTTAATACAAGCCAGGGCCACAAAAGACAGGAGGTGGAAATGGTAAATGCAGCTCCTCTCCTTGCTGAGGCACGTGGGCTAAAGGTTCCAGCCTACGGACACTTGCCTCCATCCACAAGTAAACATGTTTGGATTATGACCAAGCTCCATGTATAGCTAGGCAGGTCTATTTTTCTACTGGAAGACTTATGGCAGCTGTAACTTGTCATCTTACTGTGGCCTGGAGCTGGTCTGGGATTATTGGTAGTTCTGGTGGACAATCAGGGCACAAAATTGTAAAACAGCCATGAAATGAAAGAGGAATAGCAAATTCCTAGGGCTGAAAGTTGCTCAGAAGGTTGGACATGCAGCTGAGTCTTGCAGCCAGCCTCTGTGAGCAATTAAATAAATGTCTTCTACTCCCATGGCCCCCATCCAAATGCCTGAAATAAACAGGAAATATCTATGCTACTACAGCAGCACTTGGATTCATCTATAGCCTTTTAAGGGCTTTACTGTGGAGGTGATATGCTTTCCAGAACCTCCATTCATGACTGCTGATTGGAGGCACCCAAGGGCAGTGCGATAACACATCCTCCAGACAGCTTCCTACAACTGCTGCGGCCGCCCTAGAACTTTTACACTGCTGCTGTTTCCTTTACAGGGAAAGAAAGGATCAGAATTAGCATCATTTAAGGTAATTGTGCCTTCAAAAAGAAACACAAGGCTATTAAAGGAGGCCAGGGCACATAAGTATCATATAACCAATTGTGGTCCCAGAGCTAGAAAAGGAAACCAGCAGAGCAGTGGAAGGACAGGTCATGAGCTGGCTATCTGAGGGAAAAGCAGGAATACTTATGCAACTGTGTGGGAAACAACAGCTTTTGGCAGCCAAATCATCAAAAATGAAGAAAGAAGATAATGGAGAAACAGGATGAAGTGCCTGTAGCAGTGGGGTGCAAGGTTAGGAAAAGCACTGACACTGAAGTGAGGACAAAAAATCAACATGGATATTAAACCACTTTAATTATATTACTTGCCATTAATTTGCTTCTGTAAAGGCAGTGTTGGGTTCTGTGTAACAGAGGCAGAGGAGATATGAAAGCACAATTAATTCTTCTGTCATTGTATTCCTTGGGAAATTTTTACCAAGCTCCAACTAAATGTGATTTAACACTCCTCCTTGCAGCAGTAAGCAACCCTCAGTGGTCCTGCAACTGTGCATGCAAGTGTAAGAGAAATAATTACCCACTCTACAGTTGTCCCAGACATGGTTTACTGAGAACAAACAAAACCGCTCCTTTTTAAAGTACTATTTTGTATTTATACTTACTAACTGTAGCCCAAGAAATGCATAAACTACCAAGAGCTGTAATTACAACCATCCTGTTGTCAATACAGCAGCTGGCACAGCACAAACACTTACTGAGTCCTGCCACAACAGTTAGTAAGTGCCAAGGAAAGCAGTAGCCCTGTCACCATCAGCATACAGCTGGCTTGTGCAGCCAGGGCTGCCCTTCAGCAGATGCAGGAGAGAGACAGCAAACTAGCAGAGGATAGGGCACAACATGATCCCTCTTCTGCTCTTCAAAAGAACATTTTCATCTAAACAGGGAGTGCAGCCTACATAAAGATAATTGTTACTTTTCTCTTGAGAGCATCTGGGCACCAAACAAACATTTCCTAAAAAAAAAATAGTATCTGTCCCTGCCTCTTAATTCTTGTAGGATAGCTAAGGGATGTGAAAAAAGAGTCACATCCTCAAAGTATTTTCAGAAGGAACATTGCAAGATCCACAATGCTCCATCAGAGACAATGTTAAACAAAACAGGCTAATTTTAAGGACGACTCCTCTCTCTGACAAGCTGCTCACACATCTAAGGGCAGAATTCATTTGCTAGAAGGCAGCTGTTTGTGTTTTATAAGCTAAAGTTTCTCTTACCTATGGAATAACTCCAATATTTCACAGGGAATCATCATCCATCTAACTGAAGTACCCTCTAACAGACCATCAGCTTCATATCCCCTTTGAAATAGCACAGCTGAGCACTTGCTGGGCCACGATTTATTTTTTACCTTCTAAGACATCTTGGTAACTCTATAGCTCAATAGTGACAGTCGAATTTCACACTGTGATAGCCCCCCATCGATTTTTCATTCCCAGGAAGCAACTCTACAAATTAAAGTTAACAGCATTTCTGAAACTACAAAAAGAAAAAAAGGGGCAGGCAAAGAGACATAAATTGCAAGATGCTTAAACCACACCCCCAACATAGGAACAAAATTCCATCCCATCACCAGTTATGCAGGGATGCAGAACCTACTGCCCCCGAAGCCAGAAGACCCCTTGGGTTTACAGATGCTTCAGCTTTAAAACATCACAGGTTCAACAGAAATAAGAGTCTCTTCCTATATGAAGATGTCAAAATCTATAGAAAACTGCCTCAAGGCATGAAATTAGACCAAACCTCTGGACAACACCACACTTAACAGAGATACCACCTACCCCAGGTCTGCGCTTGTACAGTCACAGCCTGCCTCGCTGAGCTTTGTTAACTACAGGCCAGTGAAGAACCGGACACTGATACAATTTCAGTTTGCACAGTGGTTATAATGTTTGAGACCACTATTGGCACATGCACTATTGGCACATGCAACTTCTCTCCAACAGTTAAAAGAGGGAGCAGAATAAAGAAACACAGCCAAGCACTCTGCTCTCCACTGTCACATCCCAGAGGAAGAAGTAATGCCAAAGCCTCACTTCATAAAGAAATGAAGCATCTTCCTCCATACCCTTTCAGCACTGAACACCAGTACGCAGTACAAATACAGTATTACATACTGCTGAATTACTGAAAAGGAGTAAAGCCTAATAAAGATAAAAATCTGGACACAAGCAGCACAGCCCAGCAGCTCTTTCTCAGCCTTTGACAATCTCACACTTCAGTTCAGTGCCCTGAATCCTCTCCCAAGTTCACGTGGGCTGTTCTAGTACCAAACCCACCAGCAGCATCACACTCTCGGCTTAGCAGAGCACAAAGGGTTAGTTCATTTATTACTCAAGTTAATTTTTACATTTTGTCTTTGCTATGAGATGTTCTTGTCTCCCAAAAGCTTATTAATGGCGTGACACTGTGGAGAAGGGCTGGGTAGCACTTATTCTATGGTGTGAATGCTCAACAGCTTCTGTTTTCTCCGACATACCAGCTTCAGCTGCTATGAAAGGGGCTCCTTCCCTTTCAGGCCTCTGCTAATCCTCTGGCTTCCCACTCTGCTCCTGCCTGGATGGGTCTGCCTGGAAGCAGGATCTCCCCGACAGACACTGCTACCTCCCTGACTGCTCCCACAAACCTGCCTCTGTGCACAAGGACCCCAGTCTAAACTTTGCTTAATTTTAACTGATGCTCCTCCTTGTGCTGCTGTGCCAGAGCCCCTCCAGAGCCAACGTTTCAAAACAGCTGGACTGGAAAGTGGTGAGGTGGGGGGGAAGGGGAAGAAAGAAGAGACAGGAGAAATAAAACAAATACAATTGCTTTTTGTCTCTAAAACCCTCTTTTTAACCCAACAAGCATCTCATCCAATGAAGCATGATAAGCATGAAGTGTTATATAAAGAAGATAATTATAAAGGGATTTAATGCTTGGCAGGCTTGTATTGCAAGGTTCAGAGCAGAGGTAGCACACAGCCTTGTGTCCGGGTTTGCTATTATGCGGGCAGCGTGGCTGGGGCCAAGTGGAATCAGAAACAAGATTTGTTTTGTAAAAAAAAAAAAAGCACAGCCCCCTTCCCAGCGAGGATGGCAGTTTCAGTCCCACCTCCTTCTACTTCTGTCCCATCCCTGATTAATGATGTTGTCTGCCTGATTTATGACCCACCCCAACAGATTAGAGTTTCCCTCTTCAACCTCCCCCCATTTCACCCCTCCCAGAAGGCACAGCCACACTCCGCTGGAAATATTAGAGAATTATTAAATAAACATTCATACGTCATGTCTCTTCCCATACTGAGCTCATCGTAGTCAATGCTCAGCGGCCGGGCCCTGTTTGCTTTGGGGCTGACACCAAACAGCTGGAGTGATTCATGGAGAGGCTGGCTACAATGCTCTGTGCCATACATCATGCTCGCAGCGCTCCCTGCCCCGGCGGAGATAAACTGATCAACCACAACGGGCTGGAATGAATTTATGACAACACAAAATTGAGGAAAACAAATGGGAGGTGACCCAGTGGGCCACTAACCCAGACTCTCTCGCTGGCCTGCAATCTAGTCTTGTAGCAGAAAGCAAAATTGAACATTGGCACTCTGAATTAAGATGCTGGCTTTTAACCCCGAGGAACCTCGGTTTCAAAATGGCACCAGACCCTTGCAAGGCAGGGAGAAAGACTTTTTGTGGGGAAGGTGCTTTTTGCAGCTCTCTGTGAGCAGCATTTCTTCTGCTGAGAGTCCGATGTCAGTGGAGGCCATCAGGGAGGGTGCCTGGGCAATTAGGGACCAGCTGCTCTCTGAGCAAAGCTGCATCTCGAGCTGAGGTAAAGGAGCATTGCACCAGCTGAGCTTTGCCTTGGCAATGGTTGGGGTCTTCAGCAGACAGGCAGGGCTCAGACAGTGTGATGCTCCTTCATCTCTCCCCAAGAGCCTTCAACACGCCAGTGTCTCTTCCAGACACCTTACATTGGCAAGATTAAAAAAGCTCAGCACTGAGATACCTCACAGTGTTGGGAAGGAGAGCTGGGACAGCACCATGTCTCCCACTACCCCTGGCTGCCAACTGAAATTCAACATTACCCAAATGAGATCAACTTGTCCAAGTTACTGATGGTCTGGCACACCAGAAGGAGCAGAGCAAAAACTACAGACTTACCCCAAACCCCATCTAGCTGTTCTACATGCAAGAAACTCTCCCACAAATCCCCATGTTTAGATTAATTTAAACCTGCTCAAGTGAAGAAATTCAGCTGTGTGACAAAAGGAGAATTGCTCAGTGTACTGTATTAATGGATTAAAAACCAAACAAAACTACACTACTCTCTTTGCCTGGACTTATTTTTGGAAGAGGGGAGGAAGGAACGTCATTCTTATGAGAGAATGATCAATAGGCAGATCACTGCTAACTCTATTAGCCCCTGCTCTAAACAGAGAGCACAGCTGACACAGGTGCTAAGCCATGTGCTTCTGGACAATTTTAAAAATGCTAATCAGATGCTACACAAGGTTTAACATGCCAATCAATAATGTTCAGATTTAAAAGCAAAAACTGAAGTTACAAACAATGGAGTAAAGTGATGCTGCCAAAAACTTCCTGTAAGCACCACCCAAAACAAGAAAAATGAAACCAATTTAGCTCCAGATTAAGAAACAGGAACTAGAGATGAATCAATTTAGCCTGTTGGGCTAGGTCGCCATATATCATGGCTCAGCAGCAGAGTGGGAAGCAGCCAGACAGTGAGAAACCCTTCCCCCTCCTTTTCTGTAGGCTTCTAGCTCTGATCCCTGTTATCAATTAATTTAACAGAACCCCTCTACACAGACAAGCACACAGAGCATTCAGACTCCTTAAATGGCAGGACAGAAACTATTTATCACACATGAATCTCAAAGGAAAGGAGAGAAAAAAAAAAGATAGCTAGGAATTCTCCACCTGAAACGCTGTCTTGTTTTCTGAACCTTGGTGAAATAAACTACCTTAAACTAAAAGGTCCCTATGCTACTTTCAAAAATTAACATTATTGGAAAGACTGAACAAGACATTTGAGGAATTCCCTGTAATTTCTTTTGGGTTTTACTGACTTTTAGCAGCACTGAATCTTCAGCAGGCAAGGTTATTGCAGAGCAAGGTGTGTGTGCACAGACACACACAGACGCCCGCTCTCCGCACGTCACAGCAGCGTTAGCACGAGAGTTGTTTGGAAAGGATTCTGGGACCCTTCAAAAGGTGCTAGCTAAAGCCTCTTTGATCAGATTATTAAAGCTATGTCAATTTTATCACTTGAGCTCAAGTGTTCTGGAAAATGTCAAATCCTTTCAGCTCCTACAGTTTAAAGATTTTCAATAGGAGTGGATCTGGGAGGATGGAGGGCTGCTGCACTGACAGGCAGGAGGCCCAAAGGGAAGGCAAGTAGCAGCTGAGACAGAGGCTGACAGATTAGGGCAGAAGGGATGAGTCCTTGCCACCAAGACAGCATGCAAAGGTTGGCTCACTCGAAGGACAAAGCTGGTTCTGCATTGACCTGCAGGCTCCCAGACTCAGTGGTCCTTGGCCAAAGTCTGCTGACCGAGAAGCACTGAATGGCAGACAGCCAACATCTGGGACATGTAGATGGGAGTTGTAGAAAGGGCTTGTAGAAAGGAAAAGGGCTCTTGTAGAAAGGAAAGTGCCAAGACAGCAAAGCAGTGTAAAGTTCCCTCTACAGCAGAGAGTTTCCCCAATTAACTCTGATTGTGAACATATACTCTGCCAGGCTGCCTGAAATGTCAGACACGCAAAAATGTGCGAGGGATGCAACCTCTCATGTCAGGACCAGGGGCAGGAGGAGAATGAACTACATCAGAAAACTGATAGCTTTTTCTAAAGTCAGCTCAATGCTACACCACTAATGTTTCCCCATCCCAAACTGTCAGTGGATGTCACCCCAGAATGTAATATTTAAAACCCACCACCACATCATTGCTTCCACCTCATTCAAGTTGTTTGGTCTCTCACTTGATCTTGGGGCAATGTTTTCTATCAGGCACTAATCAACTTAAAACACTGTCCCATCCCAGCTAATGCAGTCCATGGCAGCAGAGAACAGCCTGTAGTTTTAGGCTTGGACCATCAAATCTGTCCAAGCAGTAAGTTACCCCAGCAGCACGTGAAATAAGGTTTAGAACAGAGGTTGTTACTCAAATGAGCAGTACAGATAAATCCATTTATTTCTATTTCAGACTAGGCTGCAGCACATTCAGTGAGCAGAAAGGACAGGAAAGGAGATGCCCAGCAGTCCCTCCACTGCTGTATATTAAAACACTGTGACTGAAATTTCTGAATCATTGAAAGGGTTGCAGGTAAAAAACTCAGAAACTGAGACATTATTTCTGTTAGGAACCATGCAAAGGCTCAATACAGATCTTAAGGAAAAAGAAATTCTCTCTGTGAGACTTCTTCCAAGTAACAGTGCTGCTAGGGGGAGATTCTCTTTTGTTGAGAGATGAAAGATGGAAGATAGAGAGAGCAAGCATGGATCTATCTATTTACGTAATTTAAAAGAAGGCAATTTGCAGTGGAGAAGCCCTTTGGAAGCTGTGCCCAATTCCATGTCACTGGGTACCTGCCCTCATAGATACCTGGTGGAGAACTCCCCACAAGCCCTCTGTTAACACAGCAGTGGTGAGTGCTCCAAGTTCAGGCTTTGTGTTGCAGCACAATTTCCCCTCTAAGTGGTAAAAGCTTCAAATATGCCTACCTTCAGATTACCACTGCTGCTGGGAGCACCAGATGGGACACTATGGCTCTTTAAAACAAGAAAAAGAGAAGCTACCCACTTCACACTCACTTTTCAATGTCACTGTTCTTACAGGTCTTCTGCATGGTCTCCTGTTTACTGCTTTCACCATTACTTGTTGAGGGCATTTCTGTGGAGGGAAGAACAGAAAAATTAGTAAGAAAACATTAAATCATTCCAATAAAATATTTGAGCAAGTCACCATTTCAGAGGACTCCAATGAGTCACTTTCATGCCAGTTCTTGTAAGATATAGAGAAGTGACTGATGCTAAGTGTCCTTGTCTGGCAGGGGAGGGCCCTCTCTGGATAGTGTATTTCTCTGATTCAGGGCTCAAAATACAACTGCTCTTCATAGTGATCTGACCCCCCCACTGATGTACCCATTGTTTAAGTCAGGATTTAATTCAGAAGGGTTGATGCAGCTGCCACATGGAAGTGCTCTTCTAGAAAGGTGGATTTAGAGCAAATCCACCCAGCCCAGACCCTGCTCTCAGCCTCTCCCATTTGCTGAGACCTCACAGACACAAGCAGAAAAATATATACCAGGTAACCAGAATGACAGAACAGTCTCCTCATCATGGCTGTTCCCAGCACAGGAGAGGGTGTGAGACACCAGGTGGAGATGAGAAGACGAACCAGCCCCAGGGTTGTAAGTTCATCATCGTGGATTCAGGTAAAAGGTATGAAGAAAACAGCTCATAGCAAATGTCATCAGGGCTGCCTCCTTATCACCTCCATGGCTACAGCTACTAAAGCTGGTAATACCTACAAGCAAGCGCTTCTATATCACAGAAAATAAATGTGATTGCCTATCCCACAGAAGGAAATGCCTGCAATAGATATCCTATGTTCTCCATTTAACCATCATGCCCTTGGCAAAACTGGTTCTGCTCCCTTCCCCCATTCCCACTGGCAAGTAGTTATATCTTGTAGGTACTTTCAAGGCTGGGAATCAAATGCCCAAAGCATGACAGGAACAGAACAGGGAACAAAATCATTGGGACATGTCTCTTCAGGTCGCTGAGCTTCAGTTTCCTTCCTAAGGGGGCTGCAGCAGCACTGCCCAGCTCTGGAAATGGATTTGGCATCTACAGCTGGAAAGCGCCAGGTTTTATTATTCTCATATTTCCACTAGGTTGCTGCTTACATTTACAGTGCTGCTGGCATTGAATAAAAACTCCCAGCAGTCAAATGGGTTTAACACTTCCCCCCTCCTTCTCAATCTGATGAGCTTTCAAGTACTGTATGCAAAGGTACATATTCACATTAACTCCTTTGCTCTGGAGTCTCAACTACAGGTCATGAATAGGACAGATCCTAGAGTTTCCACTCCAAAGGTGAAGGCTTCATAGTGGTAGGCTTTTCTTGCCATACAAAGGCCAGCAAGGACAAGATCTACCCAAAAGATACAAGTCTTAACATATCCTCTCAAAGGAGGGAAGAAAAAGCTGTTGGAAAAAATCCAATAAGATATGCACCTGTATAGTTTAAACACACAGCAGGTACCACCATCACATTGTCAGGCTCTGGTAGCTTACTCTGTAATACAGCAGTTTGCCTTTCAGTGACATGACATCAAGTCAATGCAAACCCTATCTCTCATCACCATACCAGTTAAGGCATGGTGATGAGAGACAACTGGCACTTTTGGGAACTTCCCCAGCTGCCATTATTGACAATTAATTGTGCTGTAAAGTTCCAAAAAGATAGTGTGGTTTTATGTGCATACCTATCTGATGAAACTCTGCAAGGGTATTAGTAACTACCTCTCCTAAGTACTGGCAAGCAGAAGACATGGACTATCTATCTGTCCCCCTGCAGTATATAAATTAACAATTTCCAGTTTCAACACTCACCGTCACTGGCCCATTTAGAAAACTCTGGCGTTATTCGAGTACTTGGTGTGCCACCACTAAAAGAGAAAAGGACAATATGCTAAAGGTTGAATACAAAAAATTTTGTTGCTCAGGAAAAGCTATCCCCTCCACCAACCACTCCTCTCTTAATACTTCTATCCAACAGTCTAAGTTTCAAAATGTGAGCAGCTGGCCAGCCAAAAAGCAGGCTCATGCTTCATGGCATCAGTGACACCACTGCATTTCTACAGAAACTCAACAGAATTTCAAAGTGCTTTTACAAACAACATCACCTCTTGTGTTGTAGAGATGGGGAAACAAGTCCAGGAAACGCACAAGGAAGGATCTTGTCCAAACAGCAAAACAACGAGTTAGGTGCAAGCCACATGAAGGGACTGGATCTCCTGGCCTCAGGCCTTCAGTTCTCTCACCAAGCACTAAGTGTCTGTAGTCACTGAGAACCAAGAATGCTCCTGCTACAACACCAGACTCCTAGCTGTGAAGGAACTTCAGCATCTTTGTGGCCCTGCTTTTGGACTAGCATGGACAGCAAAGTATTGACCAGACCAATGGTTTGGATCCAGTGTGGCAAATGCCACTTTTCTATGGAGTGAAACCTAATTTTGAACTAGTGCTTGTGACAGGCTAAGCAGTAAGAAAATTTCATTTCACTGCTCTATCAATCACTTCAACCTTGACCCCACAAGATCACTCAGTGGAAGAGACAGAGGGGTAATTTAAGTCCTGTTTTATGCAGGGCAGGGGGCTTAGAAAGCAATCCTAGCTCCCTGTTAAGGCTCATTTTATTTGCCTGGAACGCTTCCCTGAGTGCCCTGAATGCTGGCTGCCTACATCCTCCACATATGGATGTGGGCAGAGCACACATCCTGCCCCAACCCACAGATGAATACAGAAGGATCAGTTTGCATGCCCCACATGTAATTGGATGCAATGAAGTCACACATGGGATGCCAGACTCCTACTGTGCCAACCAAGATTCCAACAGCATCAGACTGTACTGCTAAGAGCCACATTTCATCATGAAGCAAGATGATGCATAAGGACTTGGTCCAGCACAGTTTCCTCATCACCAGAATTCATCCTCTGTCCAGCACTGTTCAGAGCAAAGAACTGGCATTGGCAGGGCAGTGGGGTGGCTCAGAGAGAGTGAGTGTACAGGGGGCTCTCCTGAGGCTGCACAGGTAGAAACAGACCCACCTGCTGGACTGTGCTTCTTGGTAAGTCTCTTGTTGCAACCCTTGCACTCAAGTGAACAGGGTATTTTCCACAAACTAAGACTCTCCAAGAGTAATGAACGCAGTAATTTAGAAAGGCAGAAATGATACTTACTTTAAAACAGCACCTCGGAGCGCTTCCCTTTCTTTGGCTTCACCTGGCTCTTCTCCAGTGCAAGGGATAATGTCTGCCTCTGTGTACCTGAGCACAAAGGGTTAAGGAAGATACAGCCCTGGTGCAGACAGTAGAAAAGCTTTTGAGATGGTTAGGACACTGTCTGGGATATGAAACACATTAATTCCAACTGGGAACACCTTAAGAAATAGAGGGGTTGGTATCTGCAAAGGGGCCTGCTTTTAAATTCTGGATTAAAGTTTTGTTTTAGTTGGAGAGAAACAGAAATCTTTTGATAGTAACACGATTCCACAGTTTCTTGGAAAACTAGTTCCTGAACCCGTGCAAACTTAACCTGCAGAATTTCTGTTTGAAGTACAGAGTTCTTTTACCAGTGGAGGGCTGGAGCTTCAATCCTAAAGGCTGGTACAGATTTCAATAAAACCTAATTCTATAGCTGTACATTGCCCCTCATCACACCTAAGGCAGTGTCTGTCTAATGCCCTTGCAGGAATTCTTCCTTGATGCCTATTACAACTGCTGTGGGGCAGAAGTCTGGTCACAGCTCTCCCAGAGCTGTGCCCAAAGAGCTTGCTCCCAGATGGAGAAGTTCCCAAAATCTGCCTTTAATGATAGTTCTGGCCATGAACTGTCTAATGAAAGAGGAAAAAAAAAATCAAATCTCACAGAGTGGAAGGTCAATAGTGCTTACTGCACAAACCCCTTGAAAACAAAAGGGTGTCTTGTGGAAAATAAACTCAATTCCTATCCTTGAAGCAGGAAAAGCTATCCATATAGAACAAACCTCGATGGAGGCAACAGATTGTTTAAGAAACAGAGAAACTCTAACTGATCCCTTGTTATGTCTCCTATAGACTTCAACCAGGTCTGAAGCAGTGCTGTATCAACAGCAGGATCTCAAAGGGACTAATGGGGAACCCCTCCTAGTTCAAGTAACATGGTAACTGGAGAAGGCTGTGTCATTTCCAGTAGGGCTGGACAAAGATTACCCCCCATTTCCTGGGGCAGATGCACCTCTGGGTTCCCTCTCAGTTAGAGCCTTTCAAAAACGATACTGTGGTTTCCCGTACTCGAGTGTGTCGTCTCCATCCACATCCAGGTCAGCATCGCTGTCTGGATTCTCCTTCCCGCTGCACATGATAAACCCAGACCCTGAAAGAAAATAAAACACACGGGTGAGCATTTGAATTGGAAATGAAGTGCACCAGATCTCCCAAGAAAGGTGCTACAGCACCAGTTTGCAGGCTGTCCTTTACTAACAGCCTCATAAAAGGTGCCCTCTACAAAGACAGCACAAGAACACTCACAGAAATGCTCTAACTTCTTAGATTTTATGCTCCAAATGCCCCCAACATTGAAAACGGAACATTCTCAACTTTTAGGTCTCCACATGAATTATTTTAGAATTGGAGTCACTGTAAGGGTCTCTCTCAAAGGCAGAAAAAGCAATGAAGCTTAATAGGAAAGACTTATTTTTCACAGAAGTAGTTAATGCAAAATCCACACTACTAGCAGGTAAGAGAAGGCCACAAGGATGTTCTGAATTACTTCTTAATTCAGATGCAGAGGGCAGGCAGAGGCTAAAATACAATTAGAAACAGCTTTTCAATTTTGAAATACATTTAGTCATGGCTTAGATTTTTAAAATTTAAAACATTTAAGAACAGCAAACCTGCTCCCACAAGAGGGGAAAAAAAAATCATACTTCTGTCATTAACAGCTCCTCACAAGCACTTACATGAACAAATTGCAATGCGACTCATCAAGAGCTCTGCTCTTCCAGCACAGGGGTGTCAGGCACACATCCATTTCCAATTCCAGCAGGAAGCAACCACTTACAGTTCCACCTGAGGCTGCTTGTACATCAATTCCCACTTTCTAACAATTTCTACATTTACTTTGGTCCCAAGCACATTGTAAACTGTAACCAGGCTTCTTTTAATTGAATCTGCACAAATGTCTACAAAGATGAATCTTCACATGGTATTTTCTGCCTAGGGTTTATTAATAGAAGAGGAACTACAGGAGGCATATTTACTCTTTATGAGAGCTAACACTGAATATGCTCCCTCTGTAAGACTGGATATTAAGCAAAGACCTCCTGAACTCCAAGGTGCTGGCTGCAAGGTCCCCATTTGTGCTCAAGGTCCCCATTTTGCAGCAGATCTAAGCTCTTTGGGTACATTAGCTGTGCAGATAGAAATGTACTCACTGCAGCTGCCTCCAGGATGTTCCTTCACTTAACACCCCTGTCCAGACAGCAGAGCTGGACACCCGGCTCAGACAGAGGTACCTGCTGGAGCCTGAAGCACCTGGCACATCCAGAGGCTGGTGACCTAAGTCTGTGGTAGACCAGGGAACACATCCCAACTGCAAAGATTGAAAGGGTAAGGTAGATATTGCCTTGGCCTTGCACCAATGCCCCAAAAGCCCTA
This sequence comes from Camarhynchus parvulus, assembly GCF_901933205.1. NCBI lineage: Eukaryota > Metazoa > Chordata > Aves > Passeriformes > Thraupidae > Camarhynchus > Camarhynchus parvulus. Next base: position 9,780,046 of record NC_044578.1, read on the forward strand.
TGGTCCCGTACTGCAATTATGGCTCTATAATAATGTTAGCCTGTATTCTGCATTTAGAAGCACTGAGTATTAGATGCATGTCTGAAGAATGAGGACATTCCAAAGCCTTAGGAAATCCTTTTCAGGCCTTCAAATGTCTGAGTCTGTTCATCCCACTGGGTTCTCACCAGCGCACTTAAGAGAAGCCCAGAAGAGTGAACTGTATTTCTAATGGTCTGCATCTGTGCAGACAACAGGACAAAGCAAAGGTCTCATTTCCAAGGATACCATGCAGACACAGGTCTTTACTGTCGCTCTCTAGGAATGGATGCTCTCACTGATTCATTAAGCCCCCAATAAAATTTGTTTATATGGATTTGATATTTCTCTTCCCTGAATATCAAGAAGGTCCTTAACGAGTGACAACTGTAGCATGACAATGATTTTAAGACTAACCTTTCCCTAGAAACATAAACTACCTTTTACTTCAAAGTAATTGCCAGCCTAAATTTTTAGCAGAGGTAACACAACTAGCACCAACAATGCAGCACCTGTATCTATGCCAGGTACTGTGGGAGCCGTGCCTGTAGGTCAGCCCCATGGTGTCACTGGGGCAGCCCTTTTCCAGCACACCCCTTTCAGAGGGTTTCACATACTGGCTGTACACTACCAGCCAACACGTGTCACAAGCTGCCTCCTCTTGCTGCAATGGCTCATCTAGTAAATCTTGACTCATTCAGTTCATCACAATGTTTGGGAGAAGATTTAGAGGGGTAAGAGAGACCTGTCAAAGAAGCTACATAGTCTTTCAAAGCTGCTTTAAAAGTCAAGAGTGGGCGATGGGGTGGTAATTTATAGGCATGGCATTTAACCTGCAGTAACACCATCCCCTGCACCTGGCATTACTTTAGCCCATCACTTCTCAAAGGCCATAAACTTTGGACACACAGGTCTTCATTTTTCTTGTAGCTATGGGAGACACAAATCATGCAAAGCTGGAGCTGTGACTTGGCCAGTCCCAGGGGGCGATCTGAACATTAGCCAGACAATGAATACTTGGAGCAAGTGCCTTGGTGGGGGGAAGGTGGCCAAATGAGTGAACAGAAGTGGGACCACCCCTTTGTTACTGTCTCTGCAAGGATGCCAAGCACACAGCAGACATGCATCTTTCCATCAATTTTGTTTCCAAGTGACTCAAGCCAAACGGTGGTTTATGGCTAGAGCTTAAGATGAGAAGATCTGCTTACTACAATACAGTTTACAAATATTAAGGCACCTTGTCTTCAGAATCCTTGTGTCCTTGCTCTCAAGACCTTTGTATTTAAGAAAATCCCTTTTAAGTCTGGAAGGAAAATATTCCAGAGCTTTGGCTGAATCTAGCTCTATTGCCTAGCTGCACTGCCAGCAGACTACTATACTTCCTAAGCAGGGAGTGTACAAGGGAAGAGTTTGGATAGCGTGTGTTATGACGGCAAATACACACTGGGATGATCTGAGAGAGCCTTTCACTCAGAGTGCACTGCAGAGAAGTTCTAAGGTTGAAATGAGGGACAAGGAAAAGGTAAATTTTCTTTTCTGATCAGACAAGAACTCTCAGACCAACACCTAAAGGAAGGTGCAATCAGGTGATCCAACTCTCAGTTTTTCACTTAATATGGAATTTTTTTAATGTGACCAAGTGCAGTCCATTGCAACATGGTAAAAACCAATGATGTCGAAACTGTATGTTAAACAAAGTAATCTCCATGAATCCAAAAAATATTCTGAATATAAGTTCTGCTATCAGTTTTAGGACTTCCGAATCTGCTTTAAATAAAAAGGAAAACCAAAAAAGCCACAAAACATGTTTCTGATACAAATCAAAAGATCCATAAATCCCAGTACTGCTCCTGCACACAACAAAATACTAAAAAATGGGATGCAAAGCTTGGCCCAGCATCACCTGGGGAATGAATGGCTGGCAACCAGCATCCTATAATACCTTTTCATTCTGCAGCAGGGATGGATTTTGAGGCCTGCTCCAGTGGGATCGGGTTTGGTGCCACAATTTCAACCTGACCCTCCTTGTCTTACTTCCTGGGGTTGCTTCCATGCACAAAGCCAGTGAAAACACCCACGCAGCTGTTCAAATATTTGACGTCTGAACTGCTTGACATTATTCATTCATCTCAGGCTCATTCAAACCAGATTTCTGGACAAGTGCTGTTATAAATGGATTAAGAAGACCACTAAATGCAAGGAAGGCCCAAAAGGATCACACCTGCTTCTCACTAACTCAGCCCAAATGTAAAGAGGGCTCACAACTTCCAGCTCCTGCCGGTGGTGTACACTGCCATCCAGGAGAAAGGAAAACGTGAAATGGAGTGCAGAGGACAAGAGCTTCCACAAGACCCCCTACCAACTCCACTGGGGTGATTTGCAATTCAATAGTGTGCACTGAGAACAGGGAAGGGTTCCTCCAGCAAGGCTCTGCTTCTGAAGGTCACACAATAATTCACAGCCATCAGCAACACTGCCTAGAGTAGAGACCTCTAAAGCCAGTGTGTTATCCAGAGGTCAATGCACGGGACCAGAACTTTATTCCCACGTGTTAACGAAGTGAAATCCCACAACTGAATGTTAACTTATGAGTTTGACCCAGGAATTCATAAGAGATGTGATCTGTTATTCACAGAAGCAGCTCTGACTCTTAGGAGTCACCCAAGGCCTGAGGAATGTAATTCCACATGTGAATTTGAAAATGCTGCTTTTAGATGAAAAAAGAACACATCCAGTGCAGACTCTTCCATACCTTTCTTGTCCCTTGTTGAGAATTTTTTGCTCTTGCTGTGCATTTGGTAGGAGGCAACCCCTTGTCGTATGCTGCCAGCCCCAATACAATTAGCCTCCTGATGCTAAAGCAGCACAATTCTCTGACAGTCTTAATCCCAGCTGCCTCCTTAAGGACCAGACAAACAGGAGTGAACAGGCAGGTCAGACGCTGGGGCCATTAAGCAGAGAAAAAACAAAGTTACAGCTCTGTCTCCAATCCCCATTGCTCTTGTAGCCAGGTGCTCTGACAAGCAATTCCAGCACTGGTATTGAGTGGCACCTCTATAAACCCTGTGACAGTTTGGGAGACAAACTCGCCCATCAATCAGAATGTACCTATCAATATCACTTACCTAGCACTGCGTACACAGCTTTCTTTGCTTGGGCTGGTCTCAGAGCAGTCTGCCTGAGAACCAATTCTTGCTACTTTCTGAAAAATTTAGGTACTCTACACAAGCAACAGTGTTTCTGAAATACTGACTCAGAGGTGAGAAAAGCAGGAAAAACTCGCATGTCTCGTAACTGCTGCCAACTTCAAGCGCTGGCAGGCTACAGGAATCAGCTGAGCTTGAAGGTAAAAACACTTCCCATTCTTTCCATGCACCTATTAATAATGTCTGTAGATAAATCTCAGCAGAAATCCTTTCCTTCCCCTTCTTAGGGGAAGCAAATAAAATAAAAGCACTTTTCTTTCTCTCAAGTTGTCCCCTATGCCTAAGCATCCTCTCTGACCTCTGCACTGCTTCTCAAATCTCCCTTCCTTTATGCAGTCCCCCTGATGAGTGGTCACCTGATCAACTCTCCAGTGAAGGGTGGCCCAGGTTAAGATCAAGAGTTATTAACATGATATATAAGCAGATTCACAGGACAGATAAAAGGACTGCACATTCAAGCACCTCCTTTTCTCCATCACACTCAGTAGCAGATGGTCCAAGTGACAACATATGCTGCTTCAGGTGCTGACAGCACTGCTCCTGCACAGGCACAACTCACAGGGAAACTGGCAGTCTTAGGGGCAGACTGGGAACACAACCAGAGCACTGCAGACCCAAACAACCCCACCCTAATTTCGTGAGCACAGGTAGGAAAACACAGACCTACTGTGCCCCCCCTCTGCTCCTCAACTCCTACCTAGGCAGATCAGTTTTGGTGACCAGCTGGTCTGTATACATTTAATTATATGTTTATATTTCATTATCACTCCAAAGAAAGCCAGGGAAGAAAACTAAGATGTCAGTATTAAACTAAGATGTCAGTATTATTATTTACACCACCATTGTCAATGCAGCTATGAGATACTGCTCATGCAGAGGATCAAACTCACCTGGATGACTAACTTTTCTCCAGCTTGGCCCCAAGGAATGGGAGAGTGTGTGTGCATGTGTGTGTAAAAAAATCGATACTAGAAATATTCTAGAAATCCCAAATTTTGTGTGAATTCCATAAATGGGTCTAAACTCAAATCCATCTTAGAGGCCTGGAGCTCTACTGGGGCCTATTTTGGCTGGGAAGAGGCATTCATTCTGTTTGCAGGTAGCATACATGTGCTCAGGAAAGAAGAAAAGCCTCCCATAAATCTGCAGAACTGCAGCCTTTGCTAATTACACTCCCTGCAGTGACCCCCTTCTGTACAACCTCCCTTTCCAGCACGTTCACTCTATTTTCTTATCGAAATGGCACTCGTTGCCTTCTTGGAGAGTAAAAACAAGGAAGGCAATAAAACTAGTTTATGCAGACTCACGGCCAGGCCTCACATACTTCCAAGAATGGCTCTAAACTGGGTTTATTCCATCATCTGCTGAAGTATCCCAAACTAATACTAGGAGGACAGGGTGGCATAGATGCCATTTTATTGTAAGAGACATCTGGGAAGACAGAGAAAGCCACTAAAAATTCTTGAAAATGAGAGGAAAGCAAAGATGAGACCATGTTGAACACAGGTCTTTCTACAGATCCATAATGCCTCCCCAGCCTTATTTTTCAACAGTGAAATTGTTCCCCCACTTTTTCCTAGCATCAACAGGGATAGAATAGTTCTGGTGATGTTCCCAGCCTGTTGCAGAAAAAAAATGACATTTAAAAGCCAAGAAAAGCTGCTTGCAAAACAAGAGTTTTATTTCTCTGGAGCCAGATCCATTTAAAGCTAAATGGTGATTTACCTGGAAAACTGACACCCAACTGTGTTGTTACAGCACACACCTGAAACAGCAGATGCATCCATCTGATGCTGTCTATTAGCTACCACAGGGGCACAAATGGGCTGTCAGAGCCCTGACTGCTTACCAGTGTGGATGCTTACAGGGATCTTTGCTAACAGATCACAGAAACAGCTGCCTTTAAGGAAAGGGGCCATATAATTTTATGACCATTACCATAATTTTGCAGCAGCATGCTGAACAAAGGGCAGGCAAGCACTGCTGTACAGGGTAAGAGCCAGCTGCTGCAAGGCTCAGAAGAGGCTTCCCCACCCTTTGCAGCATTGAGGAGTATTCCAGAGACGTCTTTTGTGTCTCCTGTAACCCATCAGGTACAGACTATGGCTGCAGAGGGGAAAACACACTCGGACTGGACCAAAGGTCTGATCTGGTTTAACAATTCATGGCTGCCTCCTAGAGCGTTGTGCTGATGTGATACAGAAAGGTGAGAACAGCCTCATGTCTATCTCAAAGGCTGCTCTTCAAAACCTGGAGCTGAACTGCAAAAGCAGCAGCAACAGCCATGGTCTTTGCAGCTACAGCTCGTTTTCCACAGTTAGGGAAAAGGTGGATCTGAAAGGTTTTGTTCCCCTGGGGAGAGGGCAGAAACAAACAAAAAAGGAAGAGGGAGAATTAAAGTAATCTTGAATCACTAAGCAGATTCACATCACTGGATCAATAAGCACCACTGACAGGGATCACAGGAATGTCGCAACTTTGCCAATAATAAAGCAGCACAGCAGAGCTCAGAGGATGACTTTTCTAAGGCAGCCGAGCATGAAGCTGCAAGGCTGGTGAACAGCTGAATGTGACACCCTGGCTTACAGCAGGCTGCTGCCAGTGGCGGGGCTCAATGCAGTTTGCTTTAAATAATGATGAGCACAGAGATTGTATTCATGGGGGAAAGGCAACCAAGGAGTGGAAAAACCAAAGGCTAAATTTCATAGGCCAAACACATGTGCTTTTCCTCCCAAACTAATTCTTTTCTAGGCTGGAAAGAAGAAAGAAAAATCAGTGCTAATTTAATCAATTGATCAGTCTATTGATTGCAAAACTGTAGCTGCTAGTTAGCCATGTGCTGTAATGCCCTCAACTCTGAAACCACAAAACACACCATTGATTTCTTCACTTCCAGCTCCAAAACAGGAAATAAAACCGGGCTTTCATGGAAAAACAACTTCCTTGTCCGGGGAGAAGATGCAAGCAAAGAAGAGAGGCCAGGAAACAGGGACAGCCGCATCTTGCGAGGTTCAAACTGAAATTAGTTACAGATGCAGTCACAGTGTCTTGTGTAAACTCTATCGATTGGGTGGCTGACAGTCTTGGGAGCCTCCATAGTAGGACAATCAATCTGGCTGCAGTGTCACCTGCCACTTTGCTGAACAGTTGACAATGCAATTATCCAGTGTGGAGGCAGGGAGTTGGCGTGTGTCAAACGCAGTTAGCCACTTTCCGGGCACTACTCGATAATGCGCTCCACCGCCGCGTGCAGGAGACGACACGCGGAGACAGGAGCTGTTCAGAGCCATTGAGACCTGTGCTCCCTTTTTCCTTTAGGAACATCTCACTGCCCCTGACTTAACAACTGTATTCTAAAATGCTATTAAAATCACGTCAATCAACTATTGTGTGCTTAAAGCTCAAGTCTGACCTGAGTGTCCAAGAAGTAGGTTGCAGCTCTAGCAAAAACTGCAGACCCTTGAAGGGAAAAAAATTAAAAATGTATCAGATTACTACCTTAAGGCTGGGATTTTCAAAACTACACCTAACAGACCAGTAGAAAACTGGATTGCAGAGCAACTAATGTCCGAGATCTACAAAACCTGAAGTTTAAAGGAACTGTCAACTGAAACACAGTCTGCTTCTAAAAAGGAGTAGTTTCAGGTGCTCTACCTGCTCCTTTACTCCCCCTGCTAAGCTGGTGTTACAACTGCATTTTCTGTTTTCATTTTTTCCCCGCTTCCTTCCTCTAGGAAGGGGCTGACAGACATCCCTTTTCATCCCCCAACTATAATATGTAATACTGGAAAAGGGAAAGAATTCCACTTCTTCCTGCAGAAAATCTTCTCCTGGTTAGAGTGGCTGTTGGTGTTACATAAATCAACCAGCAAGGTTTACTTGATTGTGCTCCTTTCAGCTAATGCATTCTAGCAGTTGGAATATAAAAATTAGATTATTTTATTTTTGTATGCATTCAAGTTAACAAAAATATACAATCAGCAATGAGGAATTTTAATGGCTATCTTCACCAATTTCTTTTTTTCCAGTTAAAATTATTTTTACTTTGCTAAGTCCCATTGATTACTTTGTGTTCCAAAATGAAGGAAATGGTGTTCCCTGAAGAATTATGTGAACTTCAAACACACATGACACTGGACATCAGTTACATGGCAGGTCACGCTGGCTTTTGCACTTAAGGTGAGAGGTTTTTTCCTTCTTAAATCACATACTATTCTGATCTGTTTTTCTGGCTCACTGGAGTCAACTTATGATATTAATATACAGGAAAATACTTAAGAGATATTTATTAACCACATCCTTCAAATTATATATGCAGACACAAACTACAGAGAAAGAATCAGGTGCAGCCCATGTGATTACTGTATTTAACACTATGCAAATAGACTTTGTTAGCATTTTTAGGTCAACTATTACCTTATGGGCAAGTACCTGCTCTCAAAAGAGAGAGGTGCAACTGTTAAGAAGTGGTTGAGCTATTCCATCAGACTGATCCGAATTACTGTGCTTCTGCAATGGAGGGATTACCAGGATTACCACTTTTACACAAGAGCTGAGGTAAGGGACACAAGTGCTCTGGAGCTCAGCAGCCCTCTACAAGGGGCATAAGGCACAGACTAAGCACTTGAGAAACATGGAATTTGTACATCTTGCCCACTTGGAACCTTACAGAAGGTAGAAGTGACCAGCAGAAGGCAGCAACCCAAACATAGGAAGGCTAAAATTCAAGGGCTGAGAGGCTGGGAAAGATGCTCAGATGTACAGACACATTCACCTTAGAAAGAGACGCTGACACTGGAAACATGGCAGAGAAATGCATGGGATTGAGCTCTTGCTAAATGGCAGGAAGATTAAGAATTTCATTTCAGCACAGATTCCCTGTACTCTTAACACAGACTGCTCTTGCACCCAAGCTGAAGTTTGCTTTAGCTTACCAGGGTAAAAGGAATGTATTCTGGCTCATCTACACAGCAGCAGCAACGATGATTCTAGTTACTAGACCACTCTTCCAAAAGGCCTAAATATACCAGTGACATCTTCCATTTCCCACACAGCCTCTTAAGAGAAGACACACATTTACTGTTGAGCTCAAATGCTTTTGCTGCATTTGAATAGATCAGTTTATACCCTCTTACCAGTATAACCTCAAATGCAGCCTGACTCTCCTGACATGAAAAAAAGGAAGTCTCCTTGCCTCTTGAAGCTCCCTGTATGTCTCATTATATTTTATCTGAAAAAGAGGGCACAGCTGCCTACTAGGTGAGATTCCAGAGCAAGACTTTAAAGGTTTGTCACCAGCTCTGCTACTATCTTTTTAACACTAGAGAAGATGCTTCTCCCTGCTTCAGTTTCCACATACTTGTCAAACACAGATTTTAAAAGTTTTGTTGTAGAGTTCCATTTTCATGAAATTGCACAGAGAAGCACAAGCAAGTTTTCCCTCTCTATTTGGAGCTTTCTGCCAGGCAGTTACCAGATCCAAGAAGTCACTGTAATCACAAAAACCTGTTGTTGAGGTAGGAGAACTAAAAAGTATCTATTTAGATTCTGAGGCCAGGACCTCACACATGAAAGAATGATTCTAATGCTGCAGGGACTTAAAAGGAGAACAAACTGGAGGAGCATACAGCTACTGCCCCAATGCTCTTTCTGGAACAACTAACCCACACTGGACAAAGGCTGGCCTACAACATTTGCTGCTCAAACTGAAGCATATATTGATTCTGTGTTGATAGAAAGCTGGCAGTGGGAGGACTTCAGCCATTTGCTAGAAACTTTTAAGCATTTTAATACAGTCCTACTTTCCAGGCAGCTGCCCTAATTGTACACGACATGAGATCCAATGCAAATGGACCCCCAAGGATAACTGTAGTTTGCTACAGCTTATAAAGGCTTTACCAAGTCCCTCTATGCATACACTTAGTTGTGCTATTCTTTTCCCTTGGTAAGACATTAGCAAATAGCGCCAAGCCCTTTGCTAGCTTGGGAGAAGGGCTGCATGGAGAAATAAAAAGAAATACCAGAAAAATAAAGAGAAACTTCAGAGTTAAGTAATCCCTGTGTGTTTCTCCTTCAAGAGTATCACAATCTATCAGGCAGATCCTTGTCATGTTGATCTTTCTAAGAAAGTATCATTCCCTGAAAATGCTCTGCTTGCCATTTTAGCATTTTTAAAGTCTTTCTCTCTTCTGTGTTATTTTTGATGCAACTGATCTGCCAAAGCAAAAGAAACTGAGAAGAGCAGTGGTGACTGGCTTGCTACTGCACCTAGAGGAAGGCTTTTTGGTGGGGGAGCTGGACGGGAGAAGAGGAGGATGGGGCGGGTGGAGAGAACTTAGCTACAATTCTTCAATTCTTTCATATCTAAAGAGGACAGCAATCTCTGTTCTATCAGACCGCACGGTTCGTGCTTTAAATGGTACTTGCTGCCAGCTTGCTTTCCCTGTCTCTCTCCCTTTGAAGCAGACTGGACAGCTTCCTCAAGCTGGCGTTATCACTCCCTCTAACCACTCTTGGCAGGCAATCTAATTCCCCCTGAAAAGGTCACCGCCATTTTAACTGCCTTTCAATCACATTAAGCACGCTGCCGCTCGTGCTCAGAGCACTGCGCCCGCAGCTCTCCTGACTGAGGTGCGATCGATAAACTGACATCCCGCCCAACACCCAGCTCCCCAGCCGCCCCAGCCCTGCTCTGCTCCATCCCCTCTCCTGGGCAAGCTGCCTCCCACAACGGACCAAAAGGGACCAAGTGACAAAATCCTCTCCTCAAATCTGAGGCAGCAGAAGGGAACCGCTAACCTGGCATTTACTAATCTTTGTCCCATCTGTTAAGAAACAGAAGGGTGCAAGCATCCCCCCCCCCCCGCCTTCCCTAGTCCTACAGAGCAGCAACTTCACAGGACAGTTTGCTTAGGCACCAGTCCAGACACCTTTGAAGCTGTGTTACAAAGAACAAGCCTCCCTCAAGCTTCCCTCAATGCAATCATTACCGTTATCTCTCCCCCCGAGCTGCTTTTTTTTTTGCAGTTACGAGTTATGTGTTCCACCCATCGATCCCTGTGTAAGACACTGTTTTAAGTCCTCTTGCCTTTTGACTGTGCTAAGCCGTTTAAGAGATGACAGCAGCTTCTATCAGTGTGAAGCTGATGTGATTCTTTTCAGATAAAGCACTTTTTTTCCACTTCCCCCCCTCCCTTCCCTTCTTTCAAGTAAGAAACATACACACAAAAAGAGACACTGAATCTTTCAAAGAAAAAAAAAACCTTTTGAACTTCCCTCAGGAATTCTTTAAAGGGATAACCTTACAGTGTAAACACCGAGGGTAACGTGCATCCATTCTGGACTGGAATAGAAGAATTGCTACAAATATGTTGAACATTAAAAAAACCCTAACAAACCCCACATCAGAGACAAAGCCACTTGACGCTTTCACTTGCGAAGCCTTGTTGGCATCCTAAACACAGAAACTCATTAAAGGTGGCATGAAATAATCCTGTGCAACAAAGAGCTTCAGAGGGAGATGATTCAGAGACGTGGGGAGAGATAGTTACTGAATGTTCAGGTATTTAAAGAGAAATTTTAGTCTTGTGACACTGTACCGAGGCAGGGGAATATCTGATTATTTTATCAGTACAGTTTTACACTTTGAAGTACACACTTGATTTAAATGGAGTTTGGTATTTCATGCTGGTATTATTCTGCACCTACCCCCAAACAGAACCACAAACTCTCCTACAAACCCCTGCTTCAAGCAGGACCTCTGCTGAAACAAAGTGCGTCCAAACCCTATATAATTGCCAATAATCTTAATTTACACCTTACATCTTTCCAGTTTTGGACAGCAAATTGAATGATAGCAAATTTTAAGAAGCCAGGAGGACAGCTAGAAGTACTAAATATTTCCTGTCTGAAATCCTTCACCAAACCCAACAGCTTCCGAGAAAACACACTGATGCCTGCACTTCTCAGGTCATATTCCTACTTGCTGCCACAGCCTGTTCTTTCCACCAGCTGCCTCAGGTATGCCAAACTGTGGCAGACAAGTAGGTGTGCTATGGCTCTGCCACACTAGACCTGACTGGGGGCTTGTAGCTGTAACACCAACAGAGAAGACAATTTCCAGCTTCTAAGACAGCTCCTCAGGTCAGAAGAGCAAGTTTTTCCTGCAAGTGCTCTGGAAGCAGGAAAGTGTCATCCTAGGAACTTTACAAGTCAGAGTTTCAGCCTGTGGTTGCTTCTACGTTTTAGACCATCTTCCAGAAAACCCAAACAGGGCTGCTTATTCCCCTGATGCTTCTGTTTTTAGGAAGAAAAACCCTAAGGTCTCTCAACCTTACTCCAACTGAGAATCTGTCAGCATTTCCTATATAATTGGCAAAGAATTTTCCTCATGTGGAGAGTGATATGAACCTTGTCCCCTAACCAAAAATGATAAAAAAAGCCAGGATCTCTGTTAAGTTTGAGACGCTGCTGTAATGCTGCCCAATGGACTTGCATGCAACACACAGTGGCCACAGTGTCCTGCTCCCCCTTCACCCCGCTGTGACATCTCCTCAAAGCAACACACCATTAAAACTGAAATTAATGAGACACATGGCCATCTATTTTCCCCTCCGGTTTTATGTATTTCCCCATGTCATCTCTTTAGACATTGGTGACATCCCTGTAGCCTGGTAAAGGCTGTCTGGCATTATAAAAGACATTTGATTTCCACATCACTGCTACTTCTCAGCAAAGGGAACAGAGCCAAATGCAAAGCCTCAGGTGACAGGGGTTAACGAGGGCCTTGCCAACTCCAGACAAAGCAGTTTTAAGCATTAGAAAGCATCTACAAAACGTTGTGCTGTGCTTCAGGGCTGTAAATTAAGAATTCTGTCTGGCAAGAGCCAACACTGGCAGCAAAAGAAGAAAGACAGTCACCTTAAGGTTACCTGAGAGTGCACATAGCAGTCCTGAGTGATGGAGACCCATGAATGCAGCAGTCAGAGACAACAATAGGAAAGCCACAAAAGAGAGCATGAAAAAGTGTAACTTAATTAAAAATAAATGCAATCAGCCAGCTGTAGGAGATCACTCCAGCTTTGCTCTGGCTTTCCAAATTTTACAACTTCTTGCACAGAGCAGGTAGATACCCTGTACATATTGTCTGATTATCCCAAAATACTAGGTAGAAAGTTGTTAGGAAAAACATTTACCCAACCTAACTAGAGCAATTGCAGACAAACTGTCCACCTGAAGCCTCATTTGAAAGAGGGTCTCCAATATGACCAAGGTAACGGGGAAGATTCAGATCACACTTCAGTGAATTAACTCAAAAGCAACTGGGAACATTTACCAGTTGAAGATAGCACCATGTCCACACCAAAGAAATGGAAGAGCGTGCTCTCCTCAAATGCAGGTGTTTGGTGGGGATGAAGGAAGAAACCACTCAAGCACAAAAAAAGGGGAAGAAATGAACTTAACAGCTTTTTCTAACAAGGACTAGCAGTGATGACAACAACAGAGGCACACAGACATCCCATGCTTCCCTGCTTCAGACTGTAGTGTCTATGGTACATGAACATAGTCTAAGATCTTGCATGGTCTCATCAGGCCTCTATGTGGAATCATGCACAGACACAACTCTCCATGCACTCACAAAAAAGTTAGGCTACTGACACAGCATGTAATAGCATGAGCTTCACAGGAGGTCCTTTAAAGCCCAAAGAAGCTGCTCCTTATCATCTGCTCTGCTATAACCCAGCTACAATTTAATTTCAGAGGAAAGCAAAAGCAGATCAGGAGTGCCTGGTTTTAGCAGAGCACACGGCTGGCTTTTAAGTCCAACTCCTTTATGCAGTAGCCTTTCCCCTTGAGATATTTTAAATTAAAATCCAAGCTGATATAGGAAGAGATCACATCCCATCCTCTTTATTGAACGAAGGGAACCAGCATTCCTCCTCTCATTAAGCATGCGCTACGTGGATTGCTTGAGAGAAACTCTCGTGAGTGCCTGAGGTTCATGCCAATGAACAGTTTAGTAAATCCTCCTCTTTGAGGCCAAAGGGCTGAATGTAAGAAAGGGGCCAGGTTTCTAGCTAAAATTACATTCACCAATAAAGCTCACAAGAGGTCAAATTTTGCCATAACTCACTCTCTCCTTGGTAACTGATTTCCCCATCACTAGGGACGGAGCAAAAGAAGGAGGAAAAATAAAATGTGTTTGTCTGAGAGCCCTAAGGGCTTGCAGTGCTGGAGGTGCAGAGCAGGTTCCTGGATTCTCATTTATCAACCTTAAAAGGGATGGAGTGATAAATGCACAACTGGCCCTTTAATATTTTATGCAGGTGCTAAAGCGACTTAGCTGTCACCTCCAATACATCACCAGAGGCTGATACACCAGCTTTCGTCACTCCAGGCTGGGAATTTTTACAATTTCATTTCTATTTCCCTCTCTTCACATATTTCCATGTATTTCTTACTATGTGTGAGATATAAAATGTTATTTTCCCCATACGATCTACCCATTCCCTCTTCAGCCACATTTCTTGAGAAAGAAATAACCCCACGCTTTGTTAAAGATTTGCACAAATTTTAACTCTCATCGCTCAAGAGGGACAAAAAACTGAAATTGCTGTACATTCTGGCAAAGGCTGATGATTCTGGCTTTTGTAGAAGGGAAATCCCCATGTCCCTCCCTTTACAGATAGGTAATGATCAACTTCCACAGGAGAATGATTTACAAGTGCCCCCGGAACACTGGCGCACCTCGGAATCCTCCCTCCAGGAGAGTAGTGGCCCGTATCCTCTTCTGCCCACACCACTCGTACTCCTCAAAGCGGTTGCCGTTCTCGTTCTCGATGTCCACAGAGTCATCCTCAGTCATGCACGAACCTTCTCTCTGCATGGGGTAAAGCAGGGGCAGAGCGTTGAGATGCACAAAATGGCTCTTTGGGGTTCATAACTTATCATGGGATGGGGAAGAAAAGCTGGGCTGCTCCCAGGACAGCTAAGTGTAAAGAGCATACAGCAGCCTCTATTCCCATCCCTGTTCCAACTAACCTAAACTAGAAGTAAATAGATACTGGAAGAACTTGACAACCTAAGATTAAAACAAGTTGCAAGTTTCATAATTTTTACTCAAGGAAATATAAGGTCTGGTCCCTACAGCAGTGCTGGTGCTCATTTCAACATGCATTCCCCTGCCTTGCAAGCAAAATTCCTCTGTCATGGAGGAACATGATTCCTTTGACCCCTAGCAGAAGTGTTCTCCTGTAACGTAGTTTTGGGCCATACTGATCAAAATACACCTCTCTTTATACTATGCACCACTTGAGGCAACAAGTCCTCTACTGAAGGTTTTTCCTGAGAAACGTGAACAAAAAGCCCTATGACATAACTCTCTCCCTCCCCTGGGGCCTGTTTCTCCTTCCTTGCTGTCTTTGGGATGAACAGCAAGAGAACGGTTCTGCTTAAATGCACTTCCCTGGAGTAAGATGATCATGCAACCTTTAAAAATCCCAGTCTGCTACAAAAGAACCCAACAAACAATTGTAATGCTGTCAAAGGCACAGATCAGAACGAACTGTTCTTCCTGTGCTACGTAGGATGCCTGAAGTCCTACAAAAGGTTCATAAATTTCAATAGCTCCACCTTTAAAATCTACAAATTAGAATTCCATAACAGCAGGACAGCGCATGAAGTAAAAAGTTGCTAATGCAACAGGACAGAAAAAATCCAGAAGAATCCATCTTCCCAGACGAAGAAGTGACTACAGATCTTAGGGAGACAGTTAGCATTGCCTGCAAGCTCAGCAATGTTAGTTTTTGCCCCACATTAGGACAACTACAGACAGAGCTGGGAGTAGGGAGAAGGGAATGGCAGCTGGTGATCCTGTTGCGCCTCTACCTTTGCAAGGCATTGTTCCACATGCCTACTCATCTCCTCCTCGGATCCTGACAGAGGCCGGCTGCAGAGGGGACATACCTGCCCTTCGTCTTGCTTCCTCCGTTTCATTTTTCCAATCCGAGCTGCATGGAGAAACCAGGGAAAGAAAACAAACAGAAAAGGAAGACATGTCAAGTTTGTAGATCCAGTCTTTGCTCAGCTCCAAATAATAAACCCTTGGCAAAAATGGTAAGATTTCACAGTGGAAAATCCCATTGTAACTCCCAATTCTGACCTCTATGAACAGTACAGAGACTGTTACTTGGCACTTTTCAGAGGAAATCTGTAACCTGCAGCTGAGCACTCTGATTCCACGGAGGCAGCTATTCACAATTTAACAACTAGGAGGAGAATATCTGCTACACATCCCATGGTAAGTTATTAGAATGGTTAAAATCTTTCTCTTGGAAACTTGAAATTGTTTTCAAAGTTGAGTGATCAAGCCACTGAACCCTGTTTTGGATTTTGCCTTCTGAGGTCCTCCCCTTAACATGTCTATTCTCTCTACAAGAACTTAGAATGTGGAAGGATGACGTAGCACCCAACAGCCTTGGACAAGATATTTTAAAAATCACTTCCAGGACCACAAAACCTCCTGTACACCTGAAAACCTCCTTCTCAGACCACCACAAACAAGTCAGAGCACCACCTTTGGTAGCAGGCAGTATTTATGGAAAGGAAAGAGATTTGCTACAAAAAACTGAGGACCCATGCTAGATAGCTTCTGTCTCTCTACTGCTTTTATTTCATGAAAACTAGGAGCTACAATGCCTTCTTAAAAGCTCGCTCTGGGAAACAAACATGTTAGGAATCACAATGATTAGAAAAAGCAGCCAAGGTAGCCTGTTGCTTAATCCAATAGCTGGTTAATTTGAGCCATCGTTTAATGTGATCAAAACATCTGGAACCAAATCATTTGCATTAAAAAGAACTTCTGTCTTTTATTATGATAGCTTTAGGCAGGTATTACTGAATAACTCAATCACTGGCTGCAGGAAAGTCACTGTTTAATTAATAAGGAAGGTCAAAATTCTGAATGAGAGACAAGAAAAAGCCCAAGGAAAGCCCATGTGATAATGAGAGATGACACCACCAAAAAGCTGCATTAGCCAGAAATCGTTACTGACATTGTGAGCACTGCAGCATGCTCTGAGAGCCTTCATGCCTGAACACTGTGGGATCAACAGCTCCCTGCAGCCAGCGAGTCACAGAAAGCTTCTGGAATGCCAGGATGGGAAGGACCAGTGTACAGGCAAGTTTCTGTGGATTGTTTTCTCAAGTGCATTAGTTTAGAGCACACACATCAAGTGAATTATAAAGTTTCACATCAGCACAGACCAGAAAGGCCTCCTTCAAGACTTTCTTGTTGGCTTCCCTGGACTCAGACTCTCTGAGTTAGAATACACTTTCCCACAATTGGGGAGTCTTCATCATCCCCTATACTCTCTCATGCTCCAGCACTAAGAAAGCTTCAAATTAACCCGTGGGCATTGTTTTTCCTCACTTAAATACATATGTAAGAAAACTCCCTGAAAAATACATCTCCACTCCACACATGCTGGAAAGGATTCTGCAAATGTGACATTCCTAGAGTAAAAGACAGCAACCTGAGACCAAAACAAAAATGTTTTTGATATCTGGCACTTTAAACAACATAGACTCTCAAAAAACACAGCTTTCATAGTTTCTCTAAATTTTATTTGCTGAAGCTCCACAACTCTCCCTTGTGTTGGGTACACCACACTGACAGTTCCACAACCCTCTCATTTAGGCAGAGTTAAGCCACATTCTTTCTGGCTTGTGCTTTAGTGCCCAAGAGATTTCTGAAGTTCTGGTTTAGTGCATACCTATATCCTTCAGCATGGCTCTTTCATTTAAGTTTAGGATGCTCTTTCCTTGCCTCACTAGCTCTGTAGAGCCAGCAAAAAATATGGAAGGAGGCTGGAATCAGACATGACTTGAACATTCCTCAGCAAACACCCATCTGGAGAGAAACACAGAAACAAAGCCTTCTCTATCCTGATCACAGACACAAATTTCTCTCACCTCATCATGTTTTTAACAGGGAAATGCAAGGAAGGAGCAGTTTAATTATTCTGGTAGGACTCCCCATGGCCAAACAATTCAGTTAGAGCAGTCTGCCTGGTGAATTTATTAGTATTTTAAGGGTTTCTTTACTGCCATCCTCCAATCCATGCACTGTAGCAGTGACAAAAGGAAGACAACTTATTTTGGATCTTCTACAGATAAATTGTTGGGACCATTCTGCCAGAACAAGCACCTGATCCGCTGCTGAAATGTCAGTGCAGAGCTGGAAAAGAACCTCACTCTGCTCCAGCTCTACACCAGACCCAGCAGCCAGCCCCTATCTTGGCTCATTTAGCTCTGCAGAGCAGCATCCCTTTGAGTTGCAATGCCACAAGTGAAAAAGCCACCGGAGGAAAGAGGTGTTGAAAACAAATCCCCCTGCCATTTTCATTCTCTGGTCATTAGCAGTGGCAGCGTCGTGCCCACGGAGGCCAAGGGTGCCCCTGGTGACAGGAGGGACGGGGAGGGAGCAGCCTGGAAAGCAGATCCGAGCGGCGCTGTCCCTGCCCGACACACGCAGCCCGGCCATCACTTCCAATCAGCGCGGCGGGGACGGAGCGGCCCCAAAGGCAGGGGCTGATTGTGCCGCTGTCCCGAAGGGGAGCAGCTCAAAAGAACACGCAAGTGAGACCACAGGATTGCTAATTAGTGTTGATAGATGCGATCATTTCTAATTAGCTCACTAATCCCTCTCTCCCTCGCTCCTGTCGCAGGAGCATGGAGAGGAAAAAAAGAAAAGAAAAAGTCATTCCCTCCCTCCCTCCCATAATTCAGGAAGATAAAAATGCAGCCAGTTGAGGACTGGATGTACAAAAGAGGACAGAACTTAGGGAAGGAGGTTTTTGCACAAGCCTGGCCCATTCTTACCTCTGACTGAACAAAGATTCTATAGTTATTATTCCAACCTTCTGCCAGAAGGTGAGAAGTTCACTAGTTTTTATTAGCATTAATAATTATTATTAGGCTATCAGAGGGCTTCCAGCACCTCTGAGGCCTCACTTTTAAAGATGTACATTACCCTATACATGGCTCCTGCTGCAAGTGCATGTTCTCTTTCAGATTACATGAAACCGTCAGGCACCCAGGGAGTTTAAGTCACCACAGCAGATGAGTGAGAAAGTAGCACACAGAGGTGAGCAAGAACTCGGATACTCTGCAAGGGCAGGGGGTCTCAGTTATGGTCTCTGACTTAACCTAGGAGCTGTGCTGGCTTTGGAATTACTGCTCTTCCCTTCACTGATATGTAGTTCTCCAATATGGGGCTGTGCAAGGTGAGAGCTTGCTTGCACTGGAGAAGGAGCCAAACTGCACTCAACAGAGCCTCTGCTGCTGAGGGAACACTGGTACCTGCCTTCCCAAGGCGCAGAGACAAGGAGCCAAGCCACCACTGCTGCCTTATTAGCAGAAGAGACCGAGGATGTTTTCTAACAATGGGCTCTCCTCATCAAGGCTGAACCTTATTAATGCCCAAAGATCATGTTACTCTCTAGTCCAGCCAAACTTCCTGTGAGAAAAGCTAATGGATTTTAGTTTTCACTGGTAGTCCCCTCCCCAGGCAAAAATTCACCTTCAGGACACAGCACTAATTGCCTCAGAAGTGCTCTTACACCGCATCTAGCAGTGGACATTGCACCAACCTCTCCTGCAGCATCAAAGGCCATGATTAAGTTACTAGCAATATCTCTTATGGTTCCCTCCACCAGTTTGAGTGGTCCCCTGAGTCCTATGCAGACATCATTAGCAGCTCCTGCAATGGCAGGCCAATCAAATTAAGTGGAAGCATTTTTGTCTCCTTTCCAGTGAAAATCATCCAGCTTTATTCCTCCCCCACCCACCAGCTACAAAAGCACAGGACATGGTGCTGGTGGTTCAACAAACTGCACGGTCTACTTGGAGAGACAGGCTGGGGGTAACCACCAAAACTGGACTCACCTTCTCAGGGAGGTGCAAATGGAGCTTTGTAAGGACCTAGTTCACAATTCACCTGAGAACTTTGGAAATAACCCTAAACGTACACCAAAGATATTCAAGCACAAGAGCTAGCACCTGCTCTGCAAATCGACTGCAGGAGTCCTGAGGAGGGGCTATACCTACTTTTGTTAGATCTGTCACAGAAAGCTTTTGTGAATGATCAAACTCATCCACAGCATCTGATGCAAGGGAACAACAGCAGTAGTGGCAGAGTACAAAAAGCCATCTCAAGAGGAAGCAAAAGTAAGAAAACAGATGGTCAAGAAGGAATCCATTTCAGACCTTAAGTACAATTTGCTGCTCATCTGCCCAAAAAAGAACATTACGGGCCAGTTCACAGAAGGGTTTCAGTGCAGCTTTCAGATTTGCATGGTCAAAGTTCCACACAGATGATTTTCAGCAACCTTCAATCTGACACTATTCTCTGAGGTTGGCACCTACTTAACCTGCTGAACCCATGTTCTGATACACTAAGCCAAACTTTGTGCCTCTAATTTTGAATGACTACCTAACCTGCTCTGCACTGCTAAACTCCACAAGCATCAATTT
Organism: Camarhynchus parvulus; assembly: GCF_901933205.1. NCBI lineage: Eukaryota > Metazoa > Chordata > Aves > Passeriformes > Thraupidae > Camarhynchus > Camarhynchus parvulus. The sequence goes on from NC_044578.1 coordinate 9,799,803, forward strand.
ACAGGGTGGCTTAAAGTGTCCAGTTTGGCAACACTGGAAATAAGGCAAATGAAAGAAATGCTTCCTTTGTCACACAGGTTCATCAGGAATCAGCACCTCATATGCCTGGGTTCACAAGGACACAACCTCTGGAAAGTGAGTTTAGCACAGGTGAGAGGCACAGGATTGACTCACTGAGGCTGACAGGGAAGTTGTGATACAAACACTCAACCAAGAGCCTAACAGACAGAACATTAATCTCCTGCTCCTGAGCTTGAAAATGCATTTGCCTTACTTACAGCTCAATTTAAGTCACAGGTTTGACTTACAGGATTAAAATTCTGGCCAGTCAGGTACATGTGAACCATGTTGCTATCAGGACCTAATCATGTTGTGGCCAGGCCAACAGAAGCTCACAGAAGACATTTCCCTCTCTACCTTGTCTTCCCTTAGCTCTTTTTGCACATTCCCAAATGAACACAACAGGATGGGAGACATCAAGGTCCAAACAAGACTGAGTCATAAACAGCCTGGGCAGCCAAGATTAGAGTCAAGGACAATGTGAAAGAAGAGCAAACACTGTGAGCCCTTTTTATGGGAGGAGTTTCCAGAAGTGCTTCTAGAACTCAGCTCATAAATGCTTGACAGAAACACCAAGATAAACTGTTACAACAATATTGAAAAGTACACATAAAACATGATAAAACAAATGAAATAGATTTTTATTTGACAGACTGCATTTGCTATATCTTAAGTTTCTGCAGTGTGTCAATGAGAATATGAAACAAAGAGCCAGTTGTCCTTGGACAAGTCCTACACAACTTCTGTTCATGTAAAATAATCAGGATTAGGAAACTAAAGTTGCATGATCGATTAGAAGCTCATTAAAACATGAGATATAGATAAATAAGAGTTTTTTTTCTCTAAAGCACTCCAGTGTTCTCCATCTAAAGCATTACTGCTCAAATTACTCAACAATAAGGTGGCATAGCTTACAAATACTGCAATTATTTCAGTACAAACAAATGGGGAGGAAGAAACTAGAAAGCAGCCAGTGTTCAAAAGTACAAATGTAAAGACACATGCAGACAAAGGAGCAGTAGAAACCACCCAACCACGTGGCTGGGTGCAGCCTGGACCAGACATCACTACAGGTATCTTCTGAGAACAGCAGTAATTAGTTACAAAAAGCTAAGGTCAGAAGGAACCAGTCCTGATCTAATCTGATCTTCTTTGGGACCCAAAGCACTCCACCTGAATTTCTGCACCCAGCTCCCTGACATCTGGACCCTCTTCATCTCAGAGTGAAGAAGAGAACAGACAGCAAACCCCAGCATTATTAGGGCAGCACATATATTCATTCATTTGGAATATGGCTGTACCACAAAAGGTACATAAAGAAGAGTAAAACATCCAGCAAAAACAATGCAAATGCTGTACAAAACTACCTGCCTCCCTTCAGATGAGCACAGGTTCACAAAAAAATCCAACAACCCAGGCCAAGAAGAGCTCCCAAAAGGAGACCACAGTCTACCCAGACTGTGCTGCAGCCCTGTTTTGGGTCAGAGACAAAAGCACAAAGCAATACTGAGCCAGCTCAGCAGAGCACGCTCTCACTGAGAGCTTCATCTCACGCTGAAGGACTCCACAACACCAATTTCACAAGTCTGATTCAGACTTAAAAAAATATTTAAAATAAAGTGACTGCACCTTAACTGCTGGCCTGAAAAAAGGTGGAAGGAGAGAGCTTAGCCCTAGCTATCCAACTATGATAAAGGAACAGTTTGACATCCTTGACTCCAGGGACCTTGGTCACACAAACAAGTCCCCACAGAGCAGCAGCTCGTGTATCTGGGCCATCTGAACTCTGTGTCTGCCCGCCAGCACTTCCTGCACTCATCCTGGAGTGCAGAGTGAGCACCTGCCAGCAGTTACCTGTCACTGGTGCAAGGTAACTCCTTTCTTTGTCCTATGGCTTACCAGACTTTCTGGAGTTTGCAGTTTTTTGGCCCTCTGGGTTGATATTTAAAAATTGTTAGACTAGGTCTAAATTCACCTATGTCTAACTTATCGAAGTTCTGGATCAGTAGCTTCTATTTGCTTAAGACTACACTAGATATGGAGGGCTTCAAATTCAAGCAAAGTGTTTTCTATCAACACACTCTAAACCTTTTTGCTATTTTGTTCAAGCAGATCTTCTTCTAAATGAAACTCCAAATGCTCATCAGAGGTGTTATAGTGAACTATCACATCATGAAGCTCGAGATTAATGAGCCTCCTATTAACCTGAATAACCAAATTCTGATTAAATATTACATACTGAAGTAGCTACAAGCAGTACAAAACTAGATGATAGAACATTCTTACTGTGTACATGGTAAGTTCTGACTTCTGAACTTTGAGAAAAGTTTCAACCTCTTCGGCTCTATTAAAAAAAGTTTCCTTTCAGCTTTTTTTTCCAGTTTCGAAGCAGAGATGGGCTTCCTTTCTCTGAAACTGCCTGATTTAGCTTTAAATACCAGGCCACTGTCCACTAGAAACAGTTGTTTACTTGTTAGGAGCATCCACAGATACAAGATAAAAGTACCACACCAGCATCTGTGGGTTTGAGAGAAAAAAAACCCAAACAAAACAAACCATGACGTCAGATGACGCTCAGGCTTCCTAAAAGTTTACTGCAAGATTGAGCCATGTGAGCTGTGAAAGCTCAGCAGCCGGGCCCCGCACAGCAAACACGGCTTTGGGGCCTGTTTTACACCGGCTGGGGGATCCCGGGGCGGGGAGCCGCGGGTGAGCGTGGAGGGCTTCACCCGAATGGCCCCTGCGCCCTCCCGGCAAATCGAGGCCCCGGCGGCGCTGGTGGCGGCTCCCGGCCTGCGGTGCGGGGGACACGGGGGTGCCACACAACTCGGCCCAACTCTGGAAACTTCTCCGGAGGAGCAGGCGCGATGGGGGCCGCACTCACCGTTCAGCCGGGTCTGCCGGTTCGCTCGCACCCGCAGGAAGGTCTGCAGAAGGGAGACAAGAGCGTCAGGACGCGGATGTAAACAACTCTCCCCTCGCCCGTACACAAGGCCCGGCCCGGTCCCCCCACTCCCCGCGCATCCCCGGGACAACGCTCCGTCGGCGGGCCTCCCCCCCACCGCAGCACCCACCTCTTCCCGGCCCCCGCCGCCGGGCCCCCTCTTGCCGCTCTGCATAGCCGCGGGCGCCGCGGGCGGGCGGCGGGCCCGGGATGCGGGTGGATGCGGCGCGGCCCGGCGGGCGCCGCCGATCAGCCCCCGGCGGCCGCCGCCATGTTGGCCCCGGTCATGTGACCCGCGGCGCGCGGGTGAGAGTTCAGCAGGCAGTTCCCATGACAACCGACAGGGGGCGGCAGCACCCGGCGAGCCCGGCCAATCAGAGCCCCGGGTCGGCTGGAACCCGGAGGATCTGGCCAATCAAAATTCAGGGGTTACGGGGGAACCCTGTGTAGCTGACCAATCAGAAATAAGAGATTACTGGGACCCTGGGGCGCCTGGCCAATCAGAAATCAGGGGTTACTGAGACCCTGGAGTGCCTGGTCAATCAGGAATCAGGACCCACTGGAACCCAAGGGGCCATGATTAATCACACCCCAAAGGCAGGCTGCTGCCCCGGGGCAGCTGACCAATCAGAGCCTGGGAGCAACTGGGAAGCAGTTTTCCTGATTTCCTGGTCGGACAGATTCCCTTGTCCAATAGTGATTGAGGACCCTTCAGGTCCAACGTCACTAGCCAATCAGAGCCTTAGCCGTAAAAATAACCCAAAGGCACTGACCAATCAGACACCAGCATGTCACACCCCAACTTCCTCTGCCCAATCAGAGCCTGGGGCCCAAAGGCTCTTGGCCAATCAGAATCCAGGGGTAACAAGATCCAAAGGCAGGTGGGCAGTGGGCCCTTCTGTGGCTGTCCCCCCACCCTGGCCTTGCCGCGGAGCCCCCAGGGCCTGCCCTGGCTGGGGCAGTCGAGCGTCGGGAAGCAGAGCCCTGGGAAACAGAGCCCCATCCTTCCATCTGCATCTGCCGGGGCCAGGCTGAGCATCCACCTCAGCTCCAGGGCTCTGACACCTGCCTGCCCTGCCCAGAAATGGCCCCTACCACAATGACACCTTGGCTACAGGCGAAGCCTGCACTTTCCAGGCACTCCTCCCTCTTTTCCTTTCCATGGTTCAGCAAACCTGGGCGGTCAAAAGTGTCTCATGGGTTTCCCTCCCCTATTTGCTGCACAGTTGTGGAGGAGGATGGCCCCAGCAGACTGGCCTGAGGTTGGGACAGAACTGGGGGCTACAAATTGGGCAGCAGAGGCTCCTATACACACAAATCCCATCTGTTCCCCGCTCTGCAGACTCCTCAGACTTTGTTTCCTGGAATCAAACATACATTTTGGGTCTCCTCTCTGGCACCTGACAGTCTGTCTCTTCTTCTTCTGAGGGAAAACAAAAACCACCTTGATCTCCGTTTTGCTGCCCCAGATGATGATGGCAGCAGGACAGCTCAGGTGCTGGCTGGTGAGCTTTGCACAGTCTGTCCTACATCCCAGCTCTGCCTGCCTGCTGCACACGCAGCTGGATTTTCATACATGGCTTACTTACAAAATCACGGCTGCTGATTGTTGGCTTTACCCTTTTAATGAATTGAGCTGTCTTTTGGGAGGCACGCTTACCTGAGCTTGGGGGGAGGGAGGTGAGCCTTCCCCAGACAAGGATTTTAGGTTTTTGCTTACACTACATTTGCTATTCAGTCACAAATATTCTGTGGGCTCCCTCCAAGGCTGAAATGCCATCGTTGCAGTACGATGTTTCACTTGCAATTTGCTGCTGATTTCTCCACTGGGTATTCAGGGTTTTATCTAAATGTAACTAAAATGGCTTTGTTTTTACGCAAAGCTCCAGCTGACAGAACATACTGTAAGAGGTGTAGTGCCTATTGACCAAATCCATTGGCTGCCACTACCCTGGTCTGATCAGTCTCCATGTACCAAACTCCAGCAAGCAGGCTTGGCACAGGGGAGGCAGGAGATGCCCCTTCCCCATATCCAGGAGCCCCCCACTGCCTTTGCTGCAGCCTCCTCTCAGCATGGGGAGCAATTCAAGCAGCCCTAGTGCTGGGCAAGCCCCTATTTCCATAGCACTCCTATTCATTAATCTCCTTCCCTAAGTATCCCCATTGGTACATAAGCACAAAGACTGAGAAAACTGAGCCACAGGAATTCTGAAAACCCAAACGCCAATAACTCACGTTCTAGCATGTTACGAATACAGTGTATAATCATGATTAGATCACAACACAAGGGACAGCCATAATTCCAGCACACCTCTGCATATGGAAAGCTAAATTTTGCAGCCCTTAAAATCACCACCGTGAGAGTCTTCTGCTCTGCTTCCTGGGCTGTTTCCCTTGGTAAGCCAGGCAGACTGAAATCTTGTTCATATTGTGGCTTTATTAAGAATACACTGAGGCTTTACACACCCTTGGCACCCACTCTGAGGTCCCTTTACACTGCCAGTGCAGCGTAACTCAGCCAGCACAAGCATAAATGAAAATCAGGCCCTAGAGGTGTTTTCTCCCTGCAGTGCAGACTTACAACTCCCATTACACATTTGCATTAAGGGCTGCAACCCTCCATAAAATATGCTCACAAACTTAAAGCACATTAGAGAGTAACTGGACTCAGCACATAGAGGGGCTTCTGCTAAGAATATTTGTCTTTGAGTATGACATAATAAAAATGTACAGGAACAGAGGGCTGCAAGGGGCCACCAGTCTCACAGAGACTGAGGTCTGGCAGAGTGGGAAGGGAGGGGGGTTTTCCAACAAAGGGGCCATAGCAAAAATCTCTTCCATGCTCTTTTGAAGTGAACATAATTTATTTATTAGCCTTAATAAACAGGCAGGAAAGAGAGCAGGTTTACCTGAAACAGGCATTTCTGCATCTTCTGCAAGGTTTTGCTTCTTTTGCTTTGCTCCAGCTTTTATTGTTCATGGGAAAGTAAAGCGGCTGTGACGTGACACCAAGTTATACCTCAAAGCCACATGGGACTATGATCCACAACTGATAGTATAACCAATAAATAGGACAGAGGATGGAATAATAGGCAACAAATGCACAAATCTGCTACTAACAGAACCCATCTTCAGGAACACACGTTATAAGTGGGTCTGCTCAGTAAGAGCCTCAGCACTGGTCATCACAGTGGAGGCTCAAACACAGACTGGGCTTGTGCAAAGTGGCTGGTGCAGGAAGATATGAGTGCCTGCCTGACCCTGGGCACAGGGTATGGCTGCAGACCACCACAGAAGAGAGGGTGATAGGTGTTTGTCATGCTGGCACAGCCTCAGCCCACCCAGCCTGTCTGCACAGCAGGTGGACACAAGCTTGGGTCTGTGCTGATGACCAACATTGATTTATCTGCTGTCTTTCAGAGAAGCCAGTGGCTGAGTACAGACTTGCAGCCAAAGAGCTGGATGCGTGTTGAGTTGGAGTCAAGTGCGTCAGCCTGCCCCAAAAATATAGATGGACTTACAACCATCCAAACTGTACTTGTGCTGCTCCCCTTTTCATTTCTTGCTCCATCTCCCTCAAGTTTTACTCATTGCATCACCAAAGTCAAGACTTGTTTCTCCTCTGGGAAGAGAGTGTTTTATAAAAGAGGCTGGCATGGCTGTGGATTGTCCACTCATTTCTGTCTTTGATGGGAGTCATGAGTAAAAAACACCACTTCTCTGAAAGCTTCTCAATGGGCACAGGGTGGGTAATGACAAACACAGTCATGGAAATGAGACCAAAATGGTGAATATAATGCAACAGAAACCTCTACAAAGATTTAAAAACATTTTTAAATACCACAGTGGTTCTAGTCAGAGCTGAGAGGACTTTGCAGACAAAAGCCCACCTTGTCAGTCCTGTGAGGGGCCAAGTGTTCATGTCCCCATGATGTCGGCAGGAGAACCAGGGCAGTGATTGCATAGCCAAGAGCAAGGCTGTCACACAGAGAGAGCTGTGGGCACTGGGTTGTGCTGGCTCCCTGCCTAAGGCTGAGACCAGCAACAGCATCTACCTGCTTACCTGGTATCTGTCTGAGTGATGGATGTCATCTGAGGAGTGGGGTGATGCTGTCGGAGAATCTCCTTCCCGCTTGATTGAGGCCGACAACAAAATTGACTGCAAGAGAAAGGAGAAATTCATGTTGTGAGCACTGTTGAGCTCTCTGCCTGTCTCTGAGCTGTCCTCAAAGCCATGGACAGCGTCTGCTGAGCTGTGGTACTGTGCTGGGATGGAATACTGCGCTGTGGGTCTGGCTCTGCTCTTTGTGAGGGACTCTGCCCCATGAGGGCACCAGGGTCTAGGAAAGTACAAATGAATGGCACAGTCATTTTTACCCCAGGTCTGGTGGCTGGGGCAGAATCAGGCCCTGCTGGAAATGATATGTGAGGACCACACCAGAAATTCTCATGATAAGGCACAGGAGTGCTGAGGTGGAGCAGTGCTTACACGTCCTCATCTGCCCTTTCTAAGTGCCACTAAATCTCTCAATAGCTTTGTAAACTGCACTAAAGCTCTCAGCACCTTTGCAGTGCAACTACCTCTTCCTTCAGTAATTATGCTATTTATTTTAATAAGTAGCACAGAAAAAAAAGGGCCTTTTAGAAGGTTAAAAAGCTCTGTGATATTTGAGACCTAAGAGATCACTGATAAACTTCAAGTCCATAGTAGGTAAGTCTAAATTCTACACACAGTGAACTCTAGCAGGAAAATTACTATGGGAGTTTGACAGCATCTGAAGAAATGTACACTGAGTTGCAATTGAACTTGATGATTAGAGTACTTTGAGGGAAAAATGCAATTTAAAATTCTGTCTAAAATTATAAATTACCTAAACTAGGCTAAATATAGCCCACTACATTGTGAAAAAATGTGCACTGGAAATGCAGCTCTGCAGATGTTTGTTTCTGAGAATCAGCTGGCAAGATTTGACAATAAATGACTGCTTGGAGATGTGTGTGTTTGTGAAGGGAAGTGTAGATATCATCTGAATTGGACAGGTCAAGTGTGGTGACAACATTATTAAAAAGCATAATACCTTGGAGAAAGGCAAGTATTCCAGAAATATTTGCCTCTGGGCTGAAATGAAACATGAAGAAATGTGCGTTTTTTGGGAAAGATATGAGAAAGTGGAAAAATGACTCAGCATACAAATTGGTTCAGTCAGCAGCAAGCAATCCCCCAGGCTTGGACAGGAGAACAGCCCAGCAGTGCAGCCAGCACGGGCATGGAGGGAAGGCAGGCTCAGAGTGGTGGTGGAGGAGGAGAGTTTGAGTTTAACCCCATGGGTGTGAGCTGCCAGCCCTGCCATGAGGGCAAGAGGCATGTGCCAGTGTGCAGTGCACACCTCTGCCATAAAGCCCAGCTCTACTGGCTGTGGGGAGATGTGATGTCCTGAAAGGGGTCACAGAGGAGCTGCCTGCTGGGGTGCTCAGTTATTTCCTTGTACAAAACCACTTCTGCCAACTGAGACCACATCTTGGGGCTGGCTTGCTCCTCAGCTCAGCCCAACAGGGATGCCAGGCACTGGGAGGGGCAGTGGGAGCCCCACAGGGCTGGGGGCATCCATCACAGGCTGCCTCGAGAGCCCAGCCTTCACTTTCCAGGTGGGCAGAGCAGGGAGGCTCTCTGGCTTCATGTGTTAGCTAAACCCAACTGCTAATGGGCTTTGGTGAACAGCTCATTTATTTCTGGAAAAGCCCTCTGCAGAATTTCTGCAGAGTGCAGACCACAAGTTTTGCTGTTGTTTAGTTGTCGTTATTTTCTAAATAGAGAGTGAGGACCATTTTTGAATAAGCAGGATTGCACATGTCCTAAAAAAACCATGGGGATGAGGCTCAAAGCCTTCAGTTGTGACTCAGAATAACAGAATAACAGTTAATGCCCTAATAAGCCAAGCATCCTGGAGCTGGGAGGGTTAAATCTGTTTTGTCGTCCAATGTATTCTAGAAAAGGGGAAAAAATACCCATCTCCCCATTCCTCGACGACAGACAGACAAACCCTGCCCACCTCCCTCTCCCCCCCTCAGCTTCTGGTAGCTCTAATCCAATATTATTATGTGAAAAATGGTTGGGCTAGCTATGGAGACAGTAAATTAAACGTTATGTATTAGTTTTTAGCGTGTGGTCCTAGGAAGAATGCTGGCCCCATTTATTCCACAAACCTCCTGAGCACCATGGCAATGACCTCTGGAAAAACGCAGGGCTAAACTAATCCCAAAGATGTCAATCTCGAGGCCTCTTCTACATACACTTGCAGTTTAGATTAATAAACTGTCTATTTTTAAATTGTGTGCAAGCACTTCAATTTTAAATACCTTGCCGGCATGTTAAACACAGCGTTAGAGATGCCAAGTCACACTTCCCCTTCACTCTTAGGGAACTTGACTTCATTTGTTTTTCTCATTTCCCTGTGCTGTGCCACACTTTGCCTCTCAGGCAGCCATGGGGGCAGGCAGTGATGCAGGCTCAGAGGCTGAGGGATTAGAAAAGGCACTCACCGTCAGGGTGACATTCAATCCTGCAGGAGGCCAGCCTCAACAGTTCCAATTTTGGCTTCTTTTACCCCAGATTGTCATGTTGAGGCTGTTTTTCAATGGCTGAGTAGTGAGCATGACTGACCACAGGATACCAAGCCAAGGATTTGCTATCCCTGCACCACTCTGGTCATTCCCACATTGCTCTTGGCAAGCAGAGGAAGGGTAGTGATACAATTCCCATTCCTCTGTCAACTGCATTCTAGGAATGTGGAGGGAAAAGATGCTCTCCCAGCCCTCATGCATGCCCATGCTGCATGGCAGATCCAAATTCTGGCATCCCAGCCCAAAAACATGGCACTGTGTGCAGACAGGTCTGAGGGGGAGATGCTCTCTGCCATGGGACCAGGTTCTTCAGCATGATGGGAACAAGCGTTGATGCTGAGATGTCCCTTTTCCCTTGGGTTAAGGCCACCAGCCAGCTCATCCCTGCCTGGCTGCCAGTACATGCCAGCTGCCCTTCAGAGTGTGTCTGAGTGAGGATATTGGGGGGAGAGGACCCTCCTCCCTCCCTGGTCTCCCTTCCACAACTCCCACCATCAGAGCTGGAGCAAGGGCTGTGTGTGAGTGGTGGTGCAGCTTCATATTTCTCCCTCCCCTTTAAATCATCTCTCCATTGGGTAGAGGCACTCTCTGTGGAGGTTATAAACCCTGAGAGGATCAGACTGAGCATTACACCTGGGGCAAGCTAAATAAAAAAAGGTCACCGGCGCTTTTTAAACATGGACAAAAAAGCAGTAAAATGTGTTTGAAAAAAAAATCTGGCATTAAATCATGACTTTTTGCCTGCCTTGGCTCATTAAAAGTGGCCTTTTGGAAGGTAAAATTATCATTGTAAGTGATAAGATCTTTAAGAAAATAATTCACGGCTTCTTCACCCTTTAATATGATAGCCGCCACCGGCTAATTTTTTTCTTAATGGCAACGAGGCCATCAATCTTGTCCGAGCCCCGTACTCCCTCCTTCCTCCTGCCCCTCCTGCCATGCTGGGCAGCCATGGCCCTGCTCAGTGATTCCTTCCTGCCCTTCGGAGCCCAGTGGTGCCGTGCCACAGAGAAGAGATGTGTCTGGATGTGCCCGGATCAGAGATGTGTCTGGGTATGCCACGGATCAGAGATGTGTCTGGGTGTGCCCGGATCAGAGATGTGTCTGGATGTGCCATGGAGAAGAGATGTGTCTAGATGTGCTACAGAGAAGAGATGTGTCTGGCTGTGCCACGGATCAGAGATGTGTCTGGCTGTGCCACGGATCAGAGATGTGTCTGGATGTACCATGGAGAAGAGATGTGTCTGGATGTCCCCAGATCCCGAGGGCACATCAGCCTTGCTCAAGCTGCAAGGCTCCCCTTGGTCACTCCTGACACGCTCCATGGACCTGCAATCCTGTAGAGATCAGCTGGGAACCTTTCAGCAGCTCACTCAAACGAGGAGCAACACCTAGTTTACATAAATAAACACGGGGGCAGGTTTGGAATGAATCAAATGTGCATCCTGCAGCCTGTATGCCAGCTGCTGTGATGGCAGGCCATCGATCCCCAGGCCTGCTCCTCCCTGCCGGGCCGGAGGAGCCGTGGGCAGTGCTGAGGCAATGTCGCCAAGGACACCCGTGCCAGCCCACCAGCGGCTCCTGACCTCCAGGCGTGGGCCCCGGGCAGCATGGGGAGGGCCGGGGGTCAGGGAGCAGCTGCCAGCGCTGGGAAATGGATGGAAATTGCCGGCACACGCCGCCCCCAGCCCGAAGCGCGGCCTCTCGCCGGCAGCTGGGGCAGGTGTCAGCGTCGGGACAGCCCAGCCCGTGGCTCTTACATTCTGCTGCCTCTCAAGGCCAGTCATTTGAGAGTATTAAAGTGCTGGACTCCTCTTTCTGAGAGCCCTGGAAAAACATAAGGAGTCTATTTTTCTTAAACAATCCATCACAGCTGCTGTCAGCAGAACAAATACCCTAACCCTGCTTTTTATGTATCTATATGGCCTTTTAAATTTTTTTTTTTTTTTTTTTTTTTTTTGGCACAAAATGTTCCCTGCTTGATGCATTCAGCCTTAACTCTGCCATCTAAATAGGTACTTATCACTTAACATGGAGGTGATGGCTTGACATGTTTTCTGTCTCCTGCCCTCCCCTCCACGGTAGGGAAGACGTCAAAGTGTTGCTAATAGCTGTTATCACTTGGGAACTGTAACCCGAAAGCAATAAGTGATACCAGGCCTTGCTGTGATTTCCCCCCTTAACTCTGCTAGCCGTTTTTTATGTTATTGCTGGAGGATCCCCGACACAAAGATGCTACTATTAGAGCTGAGTTTCCTAGAAGCTTTTGGAGGGTCCACATTTGCTCCCGGGAAAAGTTAGAGGTAAAATTATCTAGTGGCTTTTAGCTGGCAGAGATAAAGGTGGGATGGAGCTGGGGATGAAAGGCTTAAATGTGAGAAGGGTGTGAATGGCGAATAGAAATAATGGTATCAGCAGCTTCTGGCCTTCACTGAAAAATTCCAGTGGTTCCCAAGCAGAATAAGCTTACAGAAATGTGAGCTACTAATTAATTTCTGTGCATGTTACAGTGACACCTGGGATCGTAATGGAGCTCTGCATCCTCTTGGAAGAGACACCAGCTACATGGAGGGAAAAGGGGCCCCTTCCAGCAGAACTGCCATCAGCACCCTGGAGATGGAGGGGGAAAGAGGTCTGGCCCAGGTCTGCCCCTCTCTGCTCCTTCTGCCAAATGCAGTGGTTTCCCCTGGTCTAACAGGAGGGTACAGCTGTTTGGCCCAAGGGGAGTGAAGGGCTTTGTTTGGTCATGGGGCAATTTGTTTTATGGAATAAAACCTGGCAGATATTGGTTTTGGAGTGACTCTGGTATTCATCACCCCAAACTGCAGGAAACACAGCCAGCTAACACTCATCCTACGTAATTTCCTCTCCTTCACATATCTGTGGGCTGTTCTCATGTCCCCAGGTTGGCAATAGCTTTGCCACAATACTCAGATGTAGCTTTTAAATCTTTCCTTGTAAATCACAGTTACAGAGGGAGGGAGCACAGATAGGGGAATGACTTTGCCAACCTCCCACTCTGTCAGTGACACAAGAGAAGGAGTTAAAACCTCAGGGCACTGACACCCGTTCCTCATTCCTACCACTGTGGACATGATATGAAGAAGTTAAATGATTGTGCTAGAAATTTCATCTCAAGTGAGGCAGCTGGGAAGGGCTAAATACAGACATTCTGTCAAGGTTTAAGGCTCCAAATCTTGCTTGCTTCAAAGCTCTTTTTCCTTGGAGGGCTTTAGTGGTCAAATTTCCCACTTGATGTTGTAATTCTCTCTCAAACTGCTTGGTGAAGCTGTAAAATCATGGGGGTGGGTGGGGGAAGCAAAGAGCTCTGGCCCTGTGGCTGGGTTCCCAGCTCTGCCGGAGGTCTGGGAGCAGAGTGCTGGCTGCCTGCCTGTGGGCACCCTCTGTGGAGCTGGGTGCACACCTAAACAAACCAGCCACAGGCATCTGCTGGGTGCATGGGATGGACTTTGCTCGTGGCCACTCATGTCAGTGTGTGCAGCAAGAGCACAGCCAGGACTGGGAGTGGGAAAGGCAATTTGCAGCCATGTATTAGGAAGCAGCAGTGAAAAATGGATGCTGAACCCCCCACAAGAGCTGGGATGCTTCATATACCCAGTCTCTTCCCCTTCAGTGATCAGTACCAGCTCTTCCACAGGGGATATAAGTTTACCTGTTAGGTGACAGATAACAGTCTGCAGCTAACACCCAGAAATACAGGCAGTAGTGAAGTGCTCTTAGGTAGCAAGAAGGATCTGGGGATGCTGACTCTCCAGCTAGCACCAGCTGCTCAAGGAAGAGTGGGAACAGTTGGATTTACACCTCACCAACACGGGTTCAACCCAATGTGTGCTCCTCTCCTGCCTTGCAAGAGGCAGCCGAGGCAAGGGGAGAAAGGCAAGGGGAGAGCATGAGGTCTGGGAAGGATACCCAAGGGAACCTCTCTCTGCTGACAGCTGTGTGCAGACTCCTGGGCAGCCACCAGTCCAAATGGAGTCTGGTGTTCTCCATGTGCCTCTGTGAGACATTCCTGTTGCCTGCTCTGCCTGAGACCCAGGCTCTGGCCATGCTGGGGAGTGCTGCAGAGAAGCTCAGGCCTCACAGAGGTCTGGGACATGGCTGGCTTGGACAGACCTTCAGAAAGGGACCTTCCGAGTGACAACCTGCTTGTCCAAGTGCCTTGTCCACACTGGTGTATCACCATCTATTAGGCTTGGTCTCTAAGGGCAGATGAGGATCCTGAACACTGCAGATCTGTGGTGCTCAGCGCTGCCCTTTGAGCTGCCTTTGCAGAGAGGGAGCCCAGGCACCAAGCAGTGGTGCTGGCTGGAGCCCCAGCTTGCAGCCCTTGCTGGGCTGCCACTGCCTCAGTCAGCTCTGATAATAGAAGAATCTGATACAATAATCCTGCATTCATCACATCCCATGTTGAGTGATTGGATTTTCTTTGACATATTGCCATGAAAATTGACCCAGTGCAGTGAGTGACAGCTCTTCAGGGGCAGGGGAGCAGTGAGGGACATGCGTTTACATCTGGGCTTTTATTGCCCAGAGAGATGTTTGCTGGGGCAACTGTGGGGAAGGAGTGAGAGCAGAGCTAGGCCACAGAGCATGAGAAGATTAAACCCCCAGTTCCAGCTGCCCCCCAGGAAGAGCCTCAGGCCAGCACAGAAGTGGCAATGGTAGTGATGCTATGGGCAAAGGTCCTAAATGAGCCCTAAAGTGGAGTTAGAGCGACCACAGGTTTAACTACCAGCCTGCAGCCATTCCAGTTTTGACATCCCTGAGTGAAACCAGCCTGCCCTTGTTTGTTTTGCCATTGGAAGCTCCCCAGGGATGGGGAGGTGCAGCCCCTTCTCCCATTGCTGAGCTGCTGGAGCTGCTGGCCTTTTTGTTGGCACCACAAAAAGGACTGGCCAGGAAATATTGCAGCAGCCCCCTTCCACCAGCTCACAGTGGTACAGATCTTCCCTGGAGGTGCCTTCCAAACCTCCAGTGATGCCTGGGTGCCTGGACATGGACTGCCAGCCCACTCCAGGGGTCTGTACCCCATCCCTCTGCCTGGGACTGTATCAGAGGGCCTTCACAACCCGATGGGCTATTCATACCCCATGTTGCAAACATGCAGTGGGCACAAAGGAAAGGAGCAGACTTCATCTCCCCACCACCCTCCTCCTCAATCCCACCTGGTTACAAAGGGGCCTTTAATACCAATCTCAGGTGAAGGTGACAGCACTGTGCCTTCCCATGCCACACAGGACTTGTCTCCCAGCAAAAGCCACATAGAAATAATGAATCCTCCTGGGCTGAGAAGCTTTCAAGCTCTCTGAGAAGGGAATGAAAGATTTCCTGATTTCACCCTCTCCCTCCCTGCTCTCCCGGCTTCTTGAAGTTAATGTTCTTAGTCCCAGACATGACGGGCAAAGGGAAAAGATCCATGTGGTGACAGGGGACGATTGATCTCTTTTACATAGAACGACGCTCCAGTCCCAGTTTAATCCCCTCGCTCAAGGCAAATGGGATTCTTTGTCAATGGAAACTTCAAAAGCCTGGCCCTGCCGTGAGATGGACCTTCTTCTTTATCTGGTCTCTGTCAGTCACTCACTGTGTTTGCCTCCAAACAGCTAATCTGTCTTCCTAGCCATCCTTCTCCCTCACAGGAGATGTGTTTGGGACTGCTGAGTTATCTACACAGAGTCCTCATGGGGAGGGAATGGGAAGATTGCAGTCCAGAGGCTTTCATTTTGCTGGTGCCCTTTCCAGCTCCTTCAAGACATCCCAAGGCAGCCTCACACTCTGTGGATTATCAGCAGTGGTGGGTTTGGGGATTCCTCTCTGCTCTGCTTGTTTTCATGGGATAAAGAGTCAGGTCTCCACTCTCCTGCATGACTATACTTTGCTCCAGGATAAAGGAGGAAAGCATGGTCATGCAGGAGACAAAGGTGTGGAGCACTGTGGAGTATCATTGCAATTTCTTTTTTCCCTTGAAGGATTTGGGAAATTGTTGGAGTTACTTGGGAGTCATCCCTACCTGCCAGGAGCTCAGGTCAGCACAGGGGCTCCCAGGCCTCTCCCTTGGTGGGGCAGACAAGGTGTTGATATATTTGGCAAGACACCCAGCCCAAAGGAGAAAATCTAGAACTGAAATGTCAGTCTTTGCTTCTGACATCACATGCCAAAAAAATCACCATAAGCTTTCAGAAAAACCAATGGGGAATGAGACTGGAAGTTAATTCTAATAAAATAAGCATGAAGACATCTCCTGTGAGAGATGCCCTGCACTTGTCTGGAAGCCAGGAGCCTCCCTCCTTCACTTGGACTGTGTCATCAGAAGTGTAGGAGAACCTGGAGCACTTGTCTTTGCTCACCTTGGAGAACACAGCATGATTTTGAGAGGTTGTGCTCCCTGCCTCCTGCTCACCTGCCCAAGCTCTGGTCTTTCCCACCCTGTGCCACATGAAGTCCAGCTGACAGCAAATCAGTAAATTATGCCCTTTGCAGTGATGCCGTGATGCTCTGTGAGTTTGATATTTCTGCATTGTGAGCCTAGGGGATGGGAAGTGGGTCCTGGGGAGGGGGTTGAGACTAAGATGGGGTCTTTTAGTGATTTGGGCTCCTCCTTGGGTGTGCTTCACTCCCTTGAGGCAGGCCCACTCTCCCCTTCCAAAGCTGGCATATGGCTCTGGCTCCAGGAACTCCCACACGTGATTTCCCAGGGTGAGCTCAGGCTGTGTGTGATCAGCTTTCATTAGCTGTCATTAGACACAATCTGGAGTCCCAGAGCCCAGCAGCTCCTTCAGCTCCTCTGTTCTTGGCTGCACAAGGAATGCAGAGCCCTGTGCAGGGACCTGGCTGCTCCACCCCAGTGGCTGAGTGGGGACAGCAGCTTTCCCCAGTGCCACCAGCCCTCAAAGTGTGGCCACCTCCCTGGGACACATCAAGTAGCAGGACAGGGAGCGGGCTGGGAAGGTGGAGGGGTGTAAAGAGCATCCCTTGGGACAGGGAAAATATGCTGAGGTTTGCTCACTTACCTTGGGGGTGCCTGCTGCCATGGCATCCTTCAGGATGGAGCTCTTGCTGCCAAGAGAGAAGAGAACGAGGTCAGTCACAAAACTGGCAGGCAAGGAGGGGAGTGCTTCGAGAGATCTCATAAGGTCAAATAGCAAAGCACATTGTTCCTCTTCCCTGGACCAACAAGAGCCTCCTCACCCTGCCTGGAGGGACATGGGAAGGAGGGCAGTGCCAACTATTTCTCCAGCTGTAACAAAGTGGTCATATGAGTGGAAGTCCCCAAACAGCCACATGAGTCAAACACTGACTCTCCCCGTGCCTGGGGCTTGCAAAGCTCCTCTCCCAGCACTGGGAAAAAGCAGAAGGCAAGTCTGCAGGGACATAGGGAAGAAAGCCAGGGAGAGGGCAGCAGAGGTGGTGAGCCCTGTGAAGGGTCAGGCACAATGAAAAAAGGAGAATAGGAAAGAGAAGGAGATGAAACCGGTATAAGAGCAAGGGAAAAAAAGATTTCTTCAGCTCCAGGCACACCGGGGAAGCAGCAGCTCTGCTGGAGGCTGGAGTGATTTGTTAATTCAGCTTGCTCTCCATTTAGCAGGGAAGGAGGTCCCTACCCGGTGCTCCTCCTCGCCTGCCCTCGCCAGCGGGAGATGCTATAGATTTAATAACACCTTCCCCCCTCCAGACAGGTTAAACTTGAAACAATTACATATCAAAGCCGACATGGCGGGGAGGCCTGCACTGTAATTTTTTGGTTATTAAAGTAATCTCTCTCATGTAAATTCTCCTGCTAACATGCTGCAAACAGCATTAGGAAATAAATTATTTCCCCATGATTCGATTTGTCAATGCAAAGCACCTGCAGCAGGCAAAAGGCTCTTGAAATATGTTGCCAAGCCCAGTGCCTGCGCTTGTAAGCACACGCTGGTGGGGTGGCTGGCTCCCAGCTCCCCATAGCCCCGGGGAGATGATGGATGGGTGGGTGGGTGGGTGGAGGGGGGAGGGCAGTGGGGGGAGGCGGGGGCTGGGGAAAGGGGGGGGAATGGAATTGTGTTTAATAACAAAATTTGTATGCAAGCCTGCATCCCAGGCTAAGGATGAGTGATCGGCAGCCAGAAAGTATTAAAAAGCCTCGCTAAACAGATGCTGACAATAGAACAAGACATATCAAATCAGATCTACTTCAGAAACATTAATATACACACGCACACACGCTCGCCCGCGCGCGCGCGCGTCCGGCTCCGCACACCCGCGCTCCTTTCTTCTCAATCACAGCAATATGGGAGACATCAATAAATTTTTATGAGACTTTTAGAAGATCAACACGGTACTAGATGTGACAAAAAAGCAATGTGCCTGTCATGTTCGCTTTGTCGGGGACACTTTAGCCCCAGATGCCGAGCTGCAGTGCCAGCAGGGAAAAATTGAATTTGGCTGGCTTTAATCTGCCTTGATTTGGCAGATGGCTGGGTGTTATGAAATGAGCAGGGATGGAGGAAGGTGTTTTCTCCTGGGGCTATGGCCCCCCTCCTCTCCCAGTGCCACTGCCTTTTGCCCCCTGCCCTGAAATGGTGGAAACACTCAGTTATCCACTGCCATCAGGTCACTCCCAATGCCACAGCTCCGCTCCCAGCTACGGTTCCTGGGGACCACAGATGGATGGGCTGGGGCATCACCTCTCCCACAGCCCCATTTCCCTGAGGGAATGTGCTGCAGGATGCTCACCAAGGGTACAGGATGCCCCCTGTGTCCTGTCCCCAGCTCTGCTCTCTACCCTCAGGAGGTGTCACAGAGCAGAAATAGTTCCTGCTGCCCACTGAGACGCAGCCCTGGCACCTCCTCAAGCCTGTGCAAGAACAAGCACGATGGGAAAGGTTTCCATCCCCTCTCCAGCTCCAGCACTACCCTGAATTTCTCAATCACATGAAGTGTGAAACAACTTTTTTTTTCCTTTTATAATCCAAACACCTTGTTAAAAAAACAAACCCATTTCCTCCCTTTTCTTGTTAAAGGTGTTTAAAATTATTCGTTTTCAAGGGAAAGAGGAAGAATATAATTAATTCCTCCTAGAAATGGTGTTAGGGCCAGGAAACTGAAGTTTTCAGAATGAGAGTCTCTCTGGTCAGACAAAAGATCAAGCCTCTGCTGTTGGGACCGATAAGGAAGGGGAGTGGTTTAGATAACTTGGCAGACTTTATTTTATTCTTCATCTGGAGGATTATTAATACTCACCCTCTTTCTTGCAATGTAGCTCTACTCTATCACTAATAAGAATTTGAAATTTGTTTTTTTTTTAATATCCAGAGATGGGTTAGGAATAGGCATAAGCCCAGGTCATCCAAGCACCCAGACCTTGCAATTTCAGCGTGCTTTTCCCAATCCCACTAAAGAGCCCCCTGAATTACAAGGGCTGCAGCCCCCTGCACCTCTTAAGAATGCTGGCAGCTGGCTCAGGATCGAAAGGCTGTCAGCAAAGAGAAACCTTCCCCTCCATAAACACCGCAGACAAATTAAAAATGGTAAAAGGGAAATCAAGACCTTTAAAGTTCAAACACTTTTCGGTGCCTTTTAAAGTTTTTTTGCTCTAGGCCCTTGCAGACAGCACAATCTTTGGAGACCTTGGGATTCTCTTTAATCACCCAGCCAGGCTGCAGTGGTCTGAAATGATTACACATTTACATAGTAATAACCCCAACACTCCCCACATTATTTCATGGCTAGCATATTTCCACTCAGCGAGTGATCCATGTGTTTTAAATTATAACCTGTACATAGGAAATTAGTTACTAAGTACGATATTCACGGGCTCATCTGACACTTCTAATTAAGGTGATTTACACAGAATTATCTTATGAAATAAAAAAATGGTGTTTTGCTAGCTAATAAAATATAATTACTACCCGCTTTTCTAAGTTACAGTTAGTTTTAATCTATTTGGGGAATTGTTTATCTAGTTCATTACAGCAAAACAACTTCTTTACCTTTTAGGCAACCCCCCCAAAGCACCAAAGAAGACCAAGGAACACCCTGGGAAGACCCAGTGATTTTGGCAGCCTCTGTGATCCAGGACACACCGTTCCTTTAGATTAGGGACCATCAGCTTTAAGAGGAGCCTTTCCTCTCAGCAAGGCTCTTCGCAGTGAAAGCAGAACTCAGGCTACACCAGAGACATTCAGATGTCCTTTAATGCTAGGCACACACATTTGGTTAGGAGCATCCCCAGGTGCAACTGGGAATCCCCTGGCGTGTCCCTGAGTGAGCTTCAAGGGGCTGTTCAGGCCCAATGCTTCTGTCATGATTTCCCAAAGGGCAGCTCAGCCAGCCAAGTACGTGCCCTCCTTATCCACAGTCTTGGGGTTTCCTCTACCCCTGCCATGGTTGCTGTTACACACAGTGACCTTCAAGCCTGTGCAGCTCCCACATGAGATCCTGCAAAACCAAAAATTTCTACAGACTGCAGCCAATGGATGTATTTAATAAAAAACTCAAAAAACCAACCAACCAACCAACCAACCAACCAACCAACCAACCAACCAACCAACCAACCAACCAACCAACCAACAAAAAACCACAAAAAAAACCCCAAAAAACCAAAAAAAAACCAACAAAAAAACAAACAAAAAACACCAAACAACCCACCAACCAAAACCCAATTGGAAACAATTTCTTTTTAGCTGTAGGACTCTTGGCTTGAACATGCAGCCTTGGGATGGGAGCCCCAGCAGCAGAGAAAGCCTCTGGCAGAGCGTGGATGGCAACTCCAGCTGTAACGGAGCTGTCGCTGGGTAGAGAGGGAAATGGATTTTTGTGAATGCCAGTTTAAATAAATGGAAGTGTCACTTGATGCTTAAATAAGGAAATGGGAGTTTGATTTTATACCTAGCTGCAGGTGACAGCCCTCAGCATGGCCCGGTGAGGTCTGTGCCATCACAGGAAGCACACTGGGGTTTTTACCCTGCTGTGGCTCCCCCAGTGGCACCTGCATCCCATGATAGGAAAAGGGGCTGAGTGATGCAAAAAAATTGCCAAAGAGGCTGCAGCCAGGGCTAGAAATGTTCTGCTCCTACAGTGCCAGACGTGCTTCCCACATGCTCTCCCGTCAGTATTTGTGAGACCTCAGTGCCCAACACAGTCAGTTGTGACAAATCTGACCCACAGGGCAGGCACCCACCTCCCCCACAGAGATGAAATGCAGCAGAATCATAAAACACTGTGGCACGACCTGACCATGCTGAAATCCCCTATTTGCTCTGTCCTATTCACATCCCCAACTCTTTCTGCCCTGCTGGATTTTCCTTTATCAACCTCTGGTACCCCATGTCCCCATCAGAGTGGATAACAGATTTCTGGGTGAGGATGTGATGGTCCATGTGTGCAGGGCCAAACAGGAGACCGTGGCTGGGGGGTAGTTTCATTTCTCTCCCGCTATTTGAAAAGGAGGTGGCTGGAAAAATAAAAAGGAAAATTGGAGGGAAAGGTCATGCATTAGATTGATTTGGGGGGCTCTTTGCTACCATGGCTGTAATGACTGTTTAATTATTCCCAGCTCATGTGGCAGTTCAGAAGAGGCTCTGCAGAAGACATGCATCGCCCCAGGGCAAATAACTGACCGGAGATTTATTTCTCACCCTTGGGTTTCCACACAGCCCTTCCCAGGCCTCTGCTGCCCGGAGAGTCAGCAGCTCTCAGAGGAAGGCTTTGCCCTCCAGAGTTCAAACCTCAGCCTTCAAACCCATATCCTGCAGTCAGGGAACGGGCTGCAGGTACCACAGGTCTGAAGGCAATTTAAGGAGTGTTCATAGCCCTTTGTAGCCCTTTTAGGGCACTGCATGAGCAAGGGAAAACATGACCCACACTTTTTTTCACTTGGTGTGCTACCCTGGAAGCTCTGACCCATGAGAAATGCTTCTCACCTACAGATTATGGACAGCAGCCTCTGCCTGCCCTGGGGTCTGCCATGGAGGAGAGGAACAGAGCGTCTCTAAGCAGGGCAGGCAGCTGCCTGGCTTGTGCTCTCTCCATAGGAAAAGCTGTGGGTGAAGGGTCCAGGCTGCTGTCATTGCCACCCTCTAAATGCACAGGAGGAAGCTGGAGGGTCTCTCTTCCCTTTCTGTCCATGATTAATCTGCCACAGTGAGGGGCAGGGACACAAATCAGAGTAGGAATGAAAGAGGATAAATCCATGGTATCAGCAGCACCACATTGGCTAGATAATAAACAGACTCCTCTCCTCATAAATTTCTCTCCATTCCCGCATGTTTCCCCGCCACCAACACTGGCAGACCTGGAGCTGGACTGCTCCTGGGCTTTCTGATGTCCTGGCTGGTGGGAAGAGCTGTGGCTTTGCCAGGGAACCTGGGACCCTCCACCTTGGCTGGCATCCTTCACTCCTGCCCAGACTGGGGCGCAGCAGGAGCACCAGGATGGCACAGTGGAGCCCCATCCAAGCTCACTGGGGTTTAGAGGATGCATGGGACACCTGAGGTGTCTGTGGCAAGGTGATCTATACCAGCATGTGGAGTGGGTGGCAGAAGCACTAGAGACACAAAGCACACTTCAATTTACTTGGTAGTTTCACTCTCTGTTCTCACTGCCCCAACCCCACACTGTGTCCTCACTCCTCATTTTGGTAGCAGCCAGCTCAGCCACTTCTCCACACCCCACACAGGGATGTGACCCTGCTAGCTGCTTTGTGGTGACAGGTGGTCCTGGCCCTTCTTGGGGATCACCAAGAAGCTGACACTTCCAGGCAAGTCTAATTTAAATTGGACAGGAGTCAAACTGCTGGAGAAAGCTTCAGGTGATACCACCCAGCTGGAGATGCATCTGTAAAAAAATGGAAAATGAAACTGGACACCCCTGACTGAGTGCTGAGGTTCTATGCTGAACACCTCTGCCGTGGGTGGCATGGGATGCCCCACTGCTGCTGTGGGGCAGGACTCTCTCCCCAAGGGAATCAGAGCAGAACAGGATGTGAAAACCCATTCTGTGTCCCTGGAGCAGCTCCCAAACACCAGCCTGTCCCCGCAGCCTGGTTTTGCTGGTGAACATTGGCTGCAGGGCAGTCATGGAGGACTCACACCCAGGAGGAGCACTGAGGAGACATCACACGCAATTAACTGCTTGACTGAACACCTAGGGGGACGGCAGAGCCCTTTGGGAAAGCTCTGGGAGCACTGGGAGCGCACAGCCAGGGAGAGGGTGCTGCAGGAGAGGTGCCCAGTCCCACCTGCAAAGCACGCTCAGGCACTTAATGGTACCTGTCCCCAGCATCTCCCCGGCCTGGATTTATGCCTTGAGGGGTCACCTCTGGCGAGACTCTAATAACACGACTTTATTAGCTTTCTTGTTCCTTCTTTAAGATACAGTAGCAAGGGGGGAGGAGGGCAGCAGCACCTCGGGAAAGAGCAGGGGTCGTATGGATAGGAAGCAGCTGCCCTCGCAGTTCCCCTTCTCTGTGACAAGGGGGAGAGGGAGAAAAATGATGCTCCCTTGAAATTTATCATGCACCCAATTACAATGTTAATTGGCAAGTCCCAGAAATCAATTAATTCGCAAATTTTTTTCAATTAAAAATTAAGATAAATCATAAAACGTTATTAAGCAAAGGCCAAACTCCATGAACTTTTTTTTTTTTCTGTAGGCATCTGGGTTTTTTTAAAATTTAAATAAAAAAAAAAGAGCTGTGTTGCCAAAGCCCGATGCCCTTGAGTGCCTTTGCTGAAGCGCAGGGGGCTGTCATCAGCAGGACTGGGCTGAAGACAGATAAAAAAATATCGACCAGTCGGACACACTGCTTCTGCTTTATTGATCAGGCGGGAATTTAACTTGCTGTGCATATCCACCGTGTCAGCAAGGGCCACGGGCGAAATTAAAAGTACTTGGCTTGGAGATGTCGCCTTGATACCGGGGGGTTGGGAGAGATGGAGGGAGGGGGAAGAAGAGGGGGAGAAAGGGAAGAAAAGAAAAGAAGAAGGTGGGAAAAGAAGAGGGAAAAAGAATGAAGAAAGAGACAGGGATAAGTCGAGGAGCAGGAGGTTGCAGTGCCTGCTTGCAATCTCACTTGTTGGTCAGGGCTCCCTCCTCTCTCTGGAGAGCCCGCAGGTGTCCACTGCATGCAAGGAAGGGAATCATGTGTTCCAACAGAGCATTGGAAAAAACCCTTCACTCAAAACTATTTCTAACCTCTCTCATGGAGAGGCTGGGGGACCTGCAGCATTTGCTGCATAAGAAGTCTGGGGAAGTACCTGGCCATCAAGTTAAAGTCCCCAGGCATAAATCAAGGAGACCTGAGGCGAGAGCCATGACCCTGATGTGACACATGGCAACAGAGCTAATTCGGGTTTTACACACCCTATTTATCCTGCAGGGCCTGGCAGCACGGCCACTCACCCTTCCCCAGCAGCCGCCCACACTGGCCCTGGGAAGGTCCTCCAAAGGTCCTTTGGGACAGCACAGTGCTTGGCAGATCCCACAGAAATGAAACTAACACTGCTCTGGGGCAGTGCAAGGAAAGGAGCAGCTGTATTTGAACAGAGGGTTCCCTGAATAGGAGAGGGGTGTGAGGCACATCTCATCACCTGCTCTGGGTCCTTATTGTGGCCAGGAGCAACAGACCAAGCCCCTGTCATTTGGGCACACAGGAATGATGTGCTTGCCAACCTGTCCATTAGCAGGAGTCTCCAGTGCAGACTCTGAGGGGCTAGCACGGATTGACTTTAATCAGAAAGACCATGAAACACTGGGAAAGCAACCTGTGAAAGATGTGAAAAGCAGGATGCATTTCCATAAGTCTGGAGACATCTCTCAAGAACAGTCATCTTGCCTTGTGACCAGTTTATCTCCCAAGGCCCCACAGCCTTTGTGTTTCAGCTATCTTGCCAGTTTCCTCCTTATTTCTTATCCCACTGGACCCAGAGCTGCCTCTGTCCCCTGAGAAGAGTCACTACTGTTCCTCTCTACATAAAGAAGCTCCTCACAGCAGGGTGAGGATGCTCTGTGCAGTGCCAGGGACTGAGGAAGCACTTTCTGCTTCTACCCCGGCTGCAAAAGAAGAGAGGATTAAGAACAGTGAGAGGAAAAGAGCATGTGTGCAAACAAGGGAGAGGAAGCTTCGGATGGAACCCAAAGGAAGATTTAAGCCTGGGCAGAGGTGCACTGAATGCTGCTACAGGAGCTGGAGCACCACAGTTCTGGGGTTGGCTCTTTTCCTCTGACATGAATCAAAGCTGGCTCCAAAAGTCAAGCTAAATCCCCCATCTGGGCACTTCACCCTCTTTGACACAGGCATTCCCACTACATCTTACTCTGCCCTCCTTTGCCTGACACTAT
Source organism: Camarhynchus parvulus (assembly GCF_901933205.1). Taxonomy (NCBI): domain Eukaryota; kingdom Metazoa; phylum Chordata; class Aves; order Passeriformes; family Thraupidae; genus Camarhynchus; species Camarhynchus parvulus. Next base: position 9,824,767 of record NC_044578.1, read on the forward strand.
TTGGTTCTTTGTGACAGCATCTTTGAGGTCACAGAAAACAGCCTGCAGCACTTTCCATCTGCACCAAGGTGCGAGACCCCGGTGCCCTCTGTGCTCCGGGAAATGCTTCGTAATCACAGAGGCAGAAGAGAAATTATTCCTGGACACACAGAAAGGTCATTAGGGGAAATCAGTAGCTCCTGAGATGCTGGATGTGCAGGGATGTGTCCCCATGCCCCCAGCAGAATGGCAAGGAGCAATGAGAGCTGCTGGCCCGGGCTAGGAGCAGCCAACAGGTGGGCACAGGCTTTGTAATAATAACGTGCTCAGAACAAGTACTGATAGCAAAGGAAAAAAGAAAGAAAAGTGAATGAGGGGAGAGTTTGCACAGCCATGGGGCACTTTGAGAACATCATCACCCTCACTGCTCCACCCTCTGGACCACTCCCCAGCTATACTGATACACCTCATCCATTTTTGGGGAGGTGAAATCCCAGCTCTGAAGCATAGGCTTGCTGCTGCTAATGCAGGGGAGAATCTGTCAGCTGTGACACAGTGAAATAAAAACACCCCCTGCCAAATATTTTTTTAAAGGAGCATTGCATATTCAAGAACAGATTGTTATGCTATTAAAACCACTGCATCCCAACCTTCAAACTGCTGAACTCAGCAACTGTAATATTTGTAATGTGACTTCCTAAGGTTTTTTAAATGGCCAATAAATGTCTCTTTCCCAAACTCTAGAAAGAATCATTGTGGAGCATCAGCTGAGGCTGGCTCTACAGCTCTTACTTCCTCCTCTACTTCTGTCAACTCAAATTCATCTTGCCTCCCACCCCAAACTCAAACCAGAGTCCCAAACCTGCCCTTCTCCACCCAGCCTCCCCTCCATCAGCCATGTTCTGTGGTTACTGCCTGGGGAGAGCAGGGATTAAGGGTGCTGCTGCCCACTGCCACCTCTGCTCACAGTATTTACCTGCAGGGTGACACACAGCAATGCACACGGGGACGTGTGTGTGTGTGTCCTGAGGGACACCCCTGGGTGCTGCTCTAGAATGCTCTAGAGTGCCCACCTGCACTCTGTCTAGGTAGTTCTAGGCTGGGGAAATGCAGCTGCAGCCAGAGCACCAGCTGAAGCTTGGAGCTGGGGCCACTGACAGCTCCAGAAAGAGTCTCACATTTCAGTGTGTTCTTTGCCTTTAACACGGATGAGGTGTAAAACAAGTGAATATATATTGAGTAAGGATAGGAGACTGACATCCAGATCAGCTTCATGCACCCAAACCAGGAATATTAATGTATTCTGCGTCGACCAGCCTGGCTGAGGCACAGGGCATAGACACATACAAAGGGTCACTGTTACTATTTCTTATTTTTACATTGGGGGGCACTTAGCTGCTCAGATGGGCACCTTTTGCTCTCTGACTGCACAGGCAGAGCAAGGAGAGCATCCCTTCTGCCCTGCATCATGGGGCCACCCCTCACCTGCCTCCCACTCTCTGCTGCTTTGAGCCTATGCTCTGCAAAGGTGAGTTCCAAGGCAATTTCTCTTTGGAGGAGAAATACCAACAGTCTTGCCTAGCAAGAGTTAAACCCCATAAAACCAAGGCTTGTAGTTTTGTTTTCTTTCAATTTATACCCTTCACTTAAAGGGGGGGCAGGTGGGGAGGGAAAGAGGGGGAGAAAAAAGAAAGCCAGGTGACATATTCTAAGAGGGAGCACCGAAAACGTGTTAAGCACTTCAAAATCTCATATATTCAATCGGCCTCTGGCAAGACATCTGCCTAATGTTAGCGCTTAAATATCCTTTTCCATTTTACATGCATTCAAGTCTCATTTGAGCGAAATGAAACGGTATTATTAAAGGGAGATTTTGCACAAATGGCCTGAATTTGACATGTCAAGTTCAATGAGGCTGTTACATATGTAACACCAAAAAGGGCTCGGAGGCTGCCGGCTCTTGAAACAGCGCCAGTGGCTCAGAAATGAAATTTGCATTCAGAGAGCCCTGCTTGGCTGTGTGGAGCTGTGCACAAGGCTCAGTTGGACCCACACAGCGTGGAGGAGCCGTGGGGTGAGCACAAGCAGGTCTCTCCCTATGCTGTGGGAAACTGGACGCACCAAGAAAGCCGCAGAGTTAGAAACCCAGATACCTCATTCCCACCCAAGGTTGCTTTTTCAAGGGAAAGCTGGACCCTGCACCAGGGTTGGATCCTCCTGAGTGATGTTCATCACTGGTCCAAAAGCTGGGTTTTGTCCCTGGTACGTGCGCAGGACTGCTGAGGCATGGGTGGGTGCTGCCCTGTTGCCAGCACGGCTCCTCCTGCCTCGCTGCATGATGCTCGAGCTGGGTTGACCTTGAGATGTCCCTGTCCTGAGGCCAGGGTGGTCACACCAGTACTGCCCTTGGAGGGAAAAAGCACTGTCCCTGTCTCTGGGGGATAGCAAACCCCATTCCCACCAGCTGAGAAAGGGGTTCATTGGAGTGGGTGAGTTGCTTGTGGTGATCTGGGACATGGGTAGCATCATCCAGGTGGTGCCTACAGCTTCCTTGTATCTCAGCTCCTAGAAGCTCCTGGAGAAATCCCTTTTCCAGAGTTGATCCAGTGCCCACCAAGCCTCCAGTGCTGCAAGCTCAGTGGGCAGGAGGGGATCTGACTTCCTAACCCCAAGCACAGGAAATCTATGATTTTGTTGCAAATCATTAAGGTTTATTAAATCTTAACACCACAAGCCATGATTGGCTGCATCCTCTTTAAATTAGAAAAAAGAAAAAAGCCCTTGGAAAGCAGCCCCCTGGTTTGCTTCTCCCCATCAGACTGATAAGTAACAGCTGCTCGGCCATTTCGGTAACAAGTCTGTATTGGCAGGGAGCGGCCAGGGCTGCCAGTGCCCGTCGCGTTTATAGGCCTACATTTTATTTTTATGTTTATTGGGTTATTTGAGATCATTATTAGTTTCTCTCTTCTCTTGTTGATGTGTTCTTGCTCCTGGCTTCTCCAGGCAGGAAAGGTGGGGGAATGGGAAATGGAGCAACCCACTGTAGCGAGCTGCCTGATGGATCTGGGCAGTGCGGGGGACTTAACCCCATCACACCCCACTGCAAATCCTGCCCACGATTCTGGCCCTTCCTGACTACTGCTGCCCTGGTCCCTGCCTCGGTTTCTCCAGGACTGGGAGAGCCCATCCCTATGGGGAGCTGCTGTGTTACAGATTAGCCTCCATCGCCTGAATCCATGGCCTAGATTGAGCATTATCTATCACACTACGGAGGGAGTCGTTATTTAATAATTAATAAAGACCTCTGATTCTTCCTCGCCGCCTGCGTGGCCGAGTGGTGCAGGCCAGGGAAGCGAGGGCAAGCCAGGGAGAGCTGTCTCCTCTCTAACTGCTGCTGTTATTTAAAGGAATAATGCCATTCTTTTTCATTTGTCAGCTGGCCCACAATGGCCCTTGTCATGCTTTATGATTTAGGGTTTCCTTTCCTTTCCCATTAAACGCCACCTTCCCATCACCACTTCGCGCCAGCCAGCCTCTGCTCCTGGCTTGCAGTTTCAGTTTCACTCTGATATTGGCCCAACTTCTTTGATGGGCTCCTCCGAGCACTAATTGCTTCTGTTCATTTAAACCTGTTCACTAATTTGCAGTGGCCCTTTATTAAGTTGGATGCGGCCCAAATTACACCATAAATTACTCTTGCAAGAGGACTGGGTGTCGCGGGGGATAAATGGGCTGCCTGTTCCCTGCTTCCCCCTTCCCTATCTTCCCGTGCAACACACAGGGAATGTGAGTGTCAGCCTGAGGCTGCAGGTGCCAAATTTGGGATATCTCAACCCAGATCCATTCCGGGAGGTCTGTCTTTTTCTAACTAAAGCTCTCTCCTGTTCCCTCCATCTGCAATGGCTATCATTGAATCCAAGAAGATCCAAGCCAAGCAGGGATGGATTCTGCACCCTCCACACTGTGCACAGCCACATGCAGCCCTCACCCTGACACACACACACACTCACACTGACACACATGCTGTCTCTCCTCTCCTACCACCTGCTGATGTAACTTTGCTTCTGGTAGGCAGTTTGATTCCTTTCCTCACCTTTTAATGACCGGAGAATTCATTAATAATTGAAATAAACACGCTCTTTCCCAAGGCTGCTGACTTTTATTAAGGCAGGGGCAGGGATTTGCCAACCCTTGGCTGCAGCCATTTCCTAAATAACTGCTAGCAGTTAAAAGGCAATTTTTTTTAATAGGTGACTTTTTTGCACTGAGGGTAGCAGAAGGGAGCTGAAGGCAGCTGAGGAGCAGTGTGCACCAATGCTGCAGGGTTGCTCCATCACGGGATGTCAGCAAAATGAGAGCTACACACACCTCCCCAGGGAAAGGGATGTCTGTGACCTCTGGGAGGAATTTCTGCCTGCCTTTACCTTTGCAGTGAACTCCAGGGAAATGTTTCTGCCCCATTGGCTAGCACTAGATCCCCCGCATCTTGTAGCTGTGGGCACCACCATCTTCTCTGCCCCATGCAGGTGCCCCAGCCAGATCACCAGCGGTGCTGATGGACCCCAGGGAGCTGCTTACCTGATGTTCAGCTGTGTGAGCTTCTCCAGCTCCTGCTCCATGTGCTCCTGCAACTCCCCGGGGCGAAGAAGGACCTGGCAGATGGGGCAGATTGGAGCCTGGCTGTCAAACAAAGTTGCTTTCTTTTTGCCTGTGAGAAGGAAAAGAAGGGAAAAAGCTTTAGCTCAGATCAGCTGCCATCAGCATCGTCTGTGCTCTGCTTTGGTTCCTGTCCTAGCACAGGACTGAAATCCAGGGATTTTCTCATGGTACAGCCCTAATTCTCTCCCCATCCTACAGTGCCTGGGGCAGGGATTGGCTCTCTTCTGCAATGGCACAGCAAGTGACACGAGAGGGCCCAAGCCTGGCTGCAGGCCCTCCAGTCTTACAGGGAGAGCAGCAACAGCCACATTCTGGAAGTGCCCCTGTGCAAACCCAGCTTCCCATTTGAGGTTCAGGTGATATGACTTAGAGTAGATGAATGACAACACTGCTCACTGTTCCTATTAACTCATTATAAAGAACCATCTTCATCCTCCTTGACACTCCTGAAGTTGGGTGGGTCAGGATGATCCTCTCTATAAAGGGCAAAGTAGATCTCCATGGGCACACAGTGTTGGGACGCAGAGGAAAACCCGTGGTGTGAGGCTGTGGATGCACTAGGGAGCAGGTCTAGACGCTCACCCGGGATTGCTCACCCTTTCCCAGGGCTGGGCTGGGGCCCCTTGTCCCCCCTGCACCACCAGCAGCTCCAGACCCCGGAGTTCTGGGCCCCCTGGGGCTGTATCACCCCTGGGTGAGATTTGGGGCTGCCTGTGTACCCTAATCCCTAGCTGGGTTGAGTCTTTGAGGCAAATCTGCAAGCAACACATTTCCTCACACCCTCCTTACTCTCAATCCTGTCTTCTGCTTCCCTGCCCAGCCACATCTCCCTGGTTCACTCCCTGATCTGAAGCCAATTTCTTCCAGCTCAGAAACTTTATTGCCCCCTCTGTAAGGAATATACAGCGTCCATTTAACATAAAATAAAACTCTAAAGCAAACAATGAAGTTCCCATAAAAGAGGGAAGCCCTCAGGTCCCCAGGCCCCCTCTCCCAGCTGTACTAGCAGCTCTGCTCATGAGAGGGCGTGTGGAGCCTGGCTCAGATGGCTCTGGCAGGGAGAAACGTGCTTTATAGCTGCCTCTTGTCATCCAGCATGAACCCTCCTGCTGGATTATTTATTTATGTATTAGACATGGATCAAATTGGTTAAATCCGAGTGAGAGGCAGTAATGCACAATAAAGCAGCCGGCGCTGGATACGAGGGGGCTGTGTGCAATGTGGCCTTCCAATCAGGAGCCAAAAGGTGCCATTTTATGGTTCCTAATGATGGTGCAGCCCAGCTAAATGAATCCCCATTAAAGGAATAGACCTTCTCAAAGGATAAAACATTGGTGTGAGCAGCTTTACTGGATCTCTGCTTCTCCCTGTATAACTGCCTGGCACAAGCATTTAACAAGAGAAAGGGTCTGAAGTAAGTTTGAGAGTCACCTTGGCTTATCTTTGCCCTTCAGCAGGACAAAGTGTTAGTGCCTGGTGGAAGCAGGGCTATCACTGGGATATTACCTGCCCTTTTCTTCAGCACCTCTATAGGAGATGGAAGAAACTGAGGCATAAGGGGCAAGGTGGGGGAGGCCAGTGCTAGGGTGCATTCCCTACCTTCCCAGATTCCCTTTCCACAGGGAACTCTCCCACTTGCAGAGCCAGGAGGAAAACCTGACTGGTCTCTCCTCTGGACTTGGGCACTCCCAGAGGCTCCCAGGCAGATCCCAGGTGCTTTGGGCCCTCATTCCCACCATCCTTCTGCCAGGGAGGACATACTGGTTTTCAGCAGCATGCAGCCCATGCAACTTGGAGCATCTTCCTCCCTCCTCCTTCCCTCATGTTTAAATAATGCCCAGAATCCAGCCCAAACCCAAACATCCAGCTCCTGCTGACCCTTGCAGGAAAGGTCGGCATTTCAGTAATTCCATCTTCCTCTTGGAGCTTTTCCACTTTTGTCTAGTGGGGGCCCAAAATAGCCCAGGAGCGTCCCCGACCACCTGCTATTTATAACCCCAACTTCACAGCAAAACAATGGAGCTGTCTGAGTCTCCCTCCCAAAATAAACAGGCAGCCTTTGAGGGACGGGAAATCCTGCTGGATCCCCGCTGTGGGGTGTACAGATGGATGGGTAAACAGGCTGCCCTCCACCCTGCTGTGCTGCACCCCCACTCCTGGCCCAGGCCACTGCCCTGGGGCCCACGAGCCCCCATCGCCATCCCCAGCTGTGGCTGCTGGGGCTGGGATGCTCTCAGCAGCACCAAAGGGCGGAACAGAGATTGAGCATCCCTGTGTCTCTGCTCCACAGGGAGCTCAGAGATGTTCCTTTGCTGGAGGAGGTGATGGACTGTCCTGGACCACAGAACTGGGATTGGCAGCCTTGGGTCAGGCTGCATAGTCAGGGTCCCCTGCTGGGGTCCACCTGCTACACCAGACTGCTGGGATGTTTAACCTCCTGCACACCCAAGGCCTCACACCCTGCTTGTTCTCTGGTACTCTTCCATGAGGTGCATATTCCTAAACAGAGGCGGCTTTGGGTTTCAATGGCTGGGGCAACCAGGAGGAATCTCAGGCCATGGGAACAAGCCTTGCTGTCTTCCAACCCCAGCCCAGGCCAGCAGGAGAAATGAGCAGCAGTGGCCTTACCCACCAGCTACACCAATGATACAGTGATGAATTTGTGCCAAGGAAGGATGTGACAGCTGTCACTCCACATCCCCATGACAGCCAGGGAAGATCCCCTTGCTCCAGTGAGTGCAGGAGGCTGGTGCTTGCACTGAAACAAGGGCTTCCAGAGGGGCAGGAGAACAGGAACCTGGACACACAGCCAAGTCCCTGATGTACAGATTGCAAAGCAGGAGACAGCAGCAGCCCCGGCTCCTGGCCCAGGGGGCTGACAGCTCGCTCTCACAGGAGCAAGGCTAAGTGCAGCTGACAGGCACGAAGGAGGCATCCTCTCCCGTGCCAGGGGGACACCTACGCAGGCGTCCCCAGGTCTGTGGCACCCGCTGCAGGCCTGCAGTGCAACACAGGCTTCTCCTGGAATGCGTCTCCCCAAATCAGCAGCTTCCACATCTGCAGCATGCCCGGAGCCTGGCACACACCCACGCTGCGGCGACCTGCTCCAGGCAGTGGTACCCGTCTCCATGGTGTAGGATGCTGGGTTGTGGGGAGAAGGAGAGGATGGGCACGGCAAGTCCTCAGGCTTTGTTTGTGAACACCAGGGTGGAGAGAGATGCATACATCCCACCTCTCCTCTGCAGAGCAGGGACATCCTGATATCCAGGAGCAAACAAAGGATGCTACATCATGTATGTGGCTGGATGGTGCTGGGGTGTAAGTGCTCACCCCTCTGGATGGAGCAGAGGGCATTGATTTGCCCAGGGCAAAACAAAGGGCCCATATCCCTGAGCAGGGGGGACCTACCCCTGCTCCCTGCTTATCCTTCCCTGCCCTGTGCCAAACCCGCTCCTGGGAGACACTGAATGGCTCTTTTCAGGCTTTTGTTTTTTGGCAGCTGTGTTTTTGTTTTCTTTGCCCCTCTCTCTCCCCTTCACTCTCTGGTTACTCGGTGGGCTTGGCTCCAGTGTTTACCCTCCGCAGCTCTGCTGTGCTTCCCTCGCTGCCGACCCCCCGCTCGCCAGTGCCAGAGAGATGAAAAGGCAGAGCTTTGGTGCTCCCGCTGTTTGCATGGTCTCCTGGGCTCCGCGGAAATGTTTAACTCCAAGTGTTGAAACCGAGTATTTCCTGCTCTGAAAGCACAGTGCTCCATATGCAGATGCACCCCTGTGTGGAGGAATTTGTCCACAGGCTCTTTCAGAGGGCATCTGCAAATGGATCCCAGCTCAGGTAGGGATTGGACCAAACCCTCCTGATCCCACTGGGGATAGAGGGCTGGATCCTTCATTCAGTGACATTGATACGGATCCAAGATAATTCCCTTGGGAAAGGTCTGATTCACTGCAAAGCAGCCAGTAATGGGACCTGGGCTCCAGGCTGGGAACCTGGCTCAGGTTCTGGGGACACAAGATAGGCATGGAGCCATGAAGTCACCCCTGCTCCTGCCCTGCACCTGTGCCCTGACAGCACTGCAGGGTGGGAGCGTGTCCCTTGGAAGGCAGAACTTTCCCTCACAAGCACAATGCGAGCTACTGTTTTGGAGAGCATATATAAGTGAAAAACTCGAGGAACCCAGCCCACCAACAGTGCTGACAGCACAGGGTGTATACAGCCCCCCACCACTACACAGCGCAGAGTAAACAATGCTCCCATCACTCAATGAGCAAAGTTTACAAGGCATGAGGGCTCCCTCTGCACAGGAGCTCAGCGAGTTGCCAGATGAATGAAATAAATTGTCCATGACTCCACTGCTCATCTGCACTGATGCACAGCCAGGTGCCTCCCCAGGAACTGCTGCCGAGGGTGACATAGGTGGTGCCACCTGTGGCTCCTCATGCTGTCCCTCCTTGTGACCAGCTGAACCTTGCTCCCATGAGGACCAGCTCTTCAGTCCCAACTCCTGATTTCTCCTACCTCAAACTCTTTTCCACTTCTCTGAGTACCAAACCCCCCTCTTTGAGATGCCTCCCTCCATCTCACCTTCCTATTTCTGCGCTCTCCCCCTTAAACACTCCGTCATTTAAACCCAATCAAAGCCAGTTGATCTGAAATTCTTCTGAATAGAAATGACCCCATGCTGGGGCCCCGTGGCCCCATGCCCTGCACTGGGGGCTGTGCTAAACCAGGTGGGTGGTAATGGAAGTGCTGACACAGGCTCCTTGACAGCACTGCCACTGCCAGCTCCTGTAATAATCCCTCTGGCTGCTCTGCAACTCGCTTTCCGCGGCGATTATTTTCCATTCGATGATGGGCTTGCTGTTATTTGTGTACTGATAGCAGGTATCTTGTGTGACAAGCCTCCTTTCCTTCCAGCTCAAAAAACAATAATTCAAAGAAAGCCCCATATTAGCTTGGAAATAGCAAAACACTCACTCTTCTCCTGGTGAGCCCACGCCACAACTGATGAGGCTCACAGAGCCCTGGTAGTAACTGGGAGGGGAGATGACAACAGTGGCTCAAGGCAGAGATGGTTCATGTGTTAGTGCAGAGCACTCCAGGATAACAGTAGAGGCAAAAAATAAATGGCAATAAAGTGAGGGAGCAGGAATAATGTTGATGATTGCTCTCCCATCTCCCTGTTATTTACTGGTGTGGTGCCAGTGCTGTCCCCATGGAGTGGCATCCTGCCTGCTGGGCACTGCCTCGGATCCTGCTGGTTGGTACCAAAAGGTATAGGCACCCAAAAACCTGCAGATGAGGTCAGGGCACCTCCCATTCCTTCCATCAGGAAGAGATTCTGATGCCAGAGACAGTGACAGGCAGTGAGGTGACTCTAAGTTTGAGTGCTGTGGCTGGGTTCAGTGTCTGGCCATGACTGCATCCACAGCACAACTTAACTCTGCAAACACCCCAGAGAGCAGCAAGCACATCCAGACCACTGAGGAATCGCCCAGCACTGAGCAGACCTCCCTTGGAGCACTTGCCCTTTGGAGGTCTGTGCAGGCAGGAAGGTGTCAGAGGTCTGAAAAAATGGCTATTCAGGTAAGAAAATATTTTTGAGGAATCACTCCTGCATCACAGCACAAAGATGCTGCAGAGTACCAACAGAAACTGGACTTGGATTGTGCCTGGCACAGCACGAGCCAGTCCTGCCTGGAATCCAGCAAAGAGAGGCACAGGGATGAGTGACAGCTGGTTTTATACACCTAGGGTGTATAAAACACATAGAGACACAGACAGACAGGGGGACCTCTGCAACCTCATGAACAAACTGGGTCACAGAGAAGACCTGTACTCAGACTGCTGCATCCCCACCAAGAGCCTGATACCTGACACTGCTCCATGCTAAGGTGCCCAGGCTGCCAAGCAGCTTAGAAAATACACCTGCTTCTCCTGAGAGTAAAAACTAGAGAGGGATCTGAGGCAGAAAAGCTTGCTAAAATATTGATTTCCCTCCAAAGCAAGAGTTGTTCTTGTAGCTGCCTGTCCAGACAAGCTGGATACTGGAGAGGACTGGTGTAAACTAGTGCAGCGCTGCTGCCATGCAGTTAACCCCAGCTGGGGCTGGTCCCATGGGTCACTCAGTAAAAATGCACGTTTGAACAGCACCCTGGGCTCTTCAGAGGCTGTTGCAGGTCCCGTTGGGTCCAGCACCGTGTTTCTCATGGCCAGTGGCAGCCTGGCAGCAGGAGAGGTGAGGAACCCCTTGTGATCCGACCCTGGCTCTCCATCTGCAGAGATCATGGCTGCCCGGCGTGGGGCAGTGAAGATGGATTGAGCTGGGCAATAATTTAAGGAACGGAGTGAGTCTGTACATCCAATCACTTTACAAATCAGGGGAAAGGGAGAGAGGAGGGAAGGCAGGAGGGGGGGGAGAAGTGAAAAGGCCGCGCAGGGAAATGCATCACAATTACTGTCTCAGCTCTAATGAGGAGCCTGTCATGAGGCTGTCATCCTGCGGAAAGCCACCTACTCAGAAAGATTCAATAAAAAAGTAGCAGAGAGATAAAAAAGAGATATATTTCAGCCCTTGCTAATATTCTTTTCATTTGTCCCAGCACAAAATAAGATACTGCACTTAACCGGCTCGGTTAAAATGAAAAGGGGGGGGGCGGGAAGGGAGCAGCATTGATCAATACCACTAAAAGCCGGGAGACACGGTGATGGAGTGCAATTTTTTTGTCTGTGCTGAAGCATAGCAGAGGCCCGGGCGGGGTAATTTATGATTCGTACGCATGCCGGCTAACTAGAGGCTGACAAGACAATGAATCCCCGATGAGAGGGACGCAGGCTGCCGGGAGAGCTGGAAAGGGAGAGCATGACAGGGACCTGGAAGCGAGAGAGGAAGAGGAGGACTGGGACAGGCTGATGGTGCTGCTCCATGTGGGGATGCTGAACTGAGCAGAAACACTTCCCTGGGCTACACAAGAGGAAAACAGAGAAATGCTGAGAGCAAGCGAAGGAAGGTGTTGCACTGCCTGCTTCCCTGTCCTCCTCTCTTCCAGCTCACAGCTGGGCAGCCTGCCCACACAGGCTTCTCCCAAGGAAGCACTACAGCGCCCAGCCACACCCCTCTCTGGGCTGGAGATTGGCCAAATGAGGTCAGCAGGGGCCAAGGACAGAGATGATCCCTCCTCTGCTCCAGATTCTCTGACGGGTGCCAGTATGAGTCTGGAAAAGCTCACAGCCATGGAGTTGGATCTTCTTGCTGCCATCCATCATCTGCTCTCAGAATGAAACTGGAATCTCCTTCAACCCGGGTTCATCTCCCAGACATACAAGTCCTGAGGAGCAGCTGTTTCTCCCCAGCATCAGTCAGGGTCCCTGACTTCAGTGAACAGGCACGGCAGAAACTCTGCAGAGGGAATCCTACAGCTCTGCGTTCCATACTGGGGGATCTCTTTGGGCATGATGCACCTTGTTTCCCCCATCCTTGAGCTGCCCTCCATCCCATGAGTCTTTTTACACCAGGCACCCAAGACTGGCCAGGCTGTGGACAAGCCACCCAGATCCCCTGGGACCCCAGGATCATGCCTGCAGTTCTGCAGACTCCATGGCCCATGGCCAGTCCTTCCTCCGTGGGACTTGCAAAATGAGGCACTGGGACAGAGCACACTTCCCAGCACATAGCAGTGAGGCAGAAGACCCCAGGGCTCTCTCAGTCCTGTGCCATGGCCAGACAGAGTATGGGGAATGATTCTGCCTCTTCACCATCCCTTCTCCTCCTCCTCAGACACCTGGAATGCCTGGGGTTGTGTACCCAGGGCTGGTGGCTGGGCTACATCCACCAATGTGCCTGGCCTCTGGCCCTGTTTGCTCTTACAAGGGCCACTTCTTGTCGCTGGTTGGACGAGTTACCCAACCTGGACTTTCTGGTGGCTTGGTGGGAGAGGGTGGAGAGAAGGAGCTATTCGGCTACATCGCCAAAGTGTGCCCTAACTATCCATGTTCTGCATCAGCTCTTGGGATGGAAAGACCTGGAGCAAAGCACCTTCTTTAAACACCAAAAAATAATTGCAGTGGGAACTAGAAAAGGTGGGCGTTTCACAGAAACATTCGTGTATCTGGCTGGGAGACTGTACAAGAGCTGGGGTCTGAGGTCTGGACACATTTGGGGCCTGTTTTGGGCCTTGATTGCTTAATCTGTAGCAGAAACAGGGATACAGTTGAGAGAGGGAGTAATAGCCCTACAACTGGTACTGGGGAAGACCTGCAGAGGTTTCTCCCTCCAGCTTCATTCCACCATCACATCCAGCTCCCTATAAAACATGCAGGATGATCCTGCACCAGGCTGCAGCTGCTCAGCTGTCTCAGCCCCACCTGCCTCCTCCTTTGAGTTCTCAGCAAAGGACCTGACTGCATCCTGAGAGACAGGATCAGCCTGGAAATGAATCTTTGCTTTCACCGCTGGCAGTGAAACAAGAGCCTAGGAACTACCCCAGTGCCACTAGGATGGGGCATGCTGAGGGTCCCCCCACAGCCCAGGGAGGTACCCCAAGAGGGGCTTCAGCCCCATCCTGGCCCTGCAGAAGGCACTTGCAAGCAGCCATGCTGCTCTAATGCCCTTGACTTGGGAGGGCAGTCTGTTAAGTTGGTGATATACTGATACACCTACAATTCAAAGGGGTGATGTGGTGGAGTCTTTCCCTACCTCCCACCCACTCCCTCCCTGCCACATTCCAGCTCCTCTCCTCTCCTCCCTTGGGGATGTGTGGGGCACATATCGAAAACACAGATATTGAACTGTCAAAACTATTTCCTACAAGAAAATAGATTCATCAGCTTGCAGCACACAGGGTCATTGCCACATTTTCCCCTCGCGCCGGCACCTGCACATGCCGGCGCATACCCAATGCCTCTTCGCAGCACCGGCACTTTAGCTTGTAGCTCAGGGCCCTTAAGTGACTTTGAGAAATGGATAATCGATTATAATTCCACGGGCCTCTCTGCAGATTTATCCGGAGAATGTATAAAAGCCAGGGATTGGGAGAAGCGGGTCCTTCTGGCCAACATGTCAATTGCCTGTGCTTTTCGTGCCCAGCTCGGAAAATCGCATCCCGAGCACGACTCTGTTTAATCCATCAGTACACAATCAATGCACTCTGTAATCAACTCTTGATCACTTAATTTTACACATGTTGGCTGAATCCCTTTGTTTAATCACTAGATCAGGCCGCCTTGTTGCACTGCCCCCTCCCTGCTTAACCCTCCCTGACCCTCATCCCCTGCTGTCGGCACTACCAAATGCAGCCCAGAGCCTTCATTTCACCTTGAGGAAGAGCTCCCATGAATTTAGAGAGTCATGAGATGGCAGAAAGGGAAAGAGAAGGAGTGAAAAATAACACTGGAGAGAAAGAAAATATTTTCCCTTCTGTGTCTTCATAGAGCTTGTGCTGGCCTTTTTGATCCATGTAACAGCAACCACTGCTGGGGTTTAAAGAGGGGCTGGATGTCGGGGTATGCACACTGAAGCCCTGTAACACCCCAGGGAGAATGGGCACGTTGGGGTGCCACTGGGAAGAAGCACCAGGAAATGACAGGCAGTCATCACCCAGCTGCATCTGTCCCCTCAGCATCCTCCCCGCCCCCTGATTATTGTGACTGTTTTAGCAGCCAGTGCCATTATGAGCAACAGTTCTTGATCTTTCCCTCCCAGAGGCATCCTTGGGAGCATCACTCCCATCTCACCAGGGTTCATCTCCCTTTTCATGGCAAGAGCACGACCCTGGGGTTGTGAATGCATGTAAACACAGCTATTTGGCATTTTTAGCATGATTTGTGTCACTAGCCTGGTGCCATCTCACCCTTCGTGTTTGTTCTGCCGGCTTGCCAGGGTCAGTGTCTGGGGGATGCTCATAGGTAGAAATGTCTGATGGCCCAACAGTGAAATGCACTGGGATTTTGCAAGAAGATTTTGTTGCACTTTAATTGTGTGATGAAAGCCTGGAGCTCAGAGATAGGGGGACCACACACTTGCAATCCAAATGTGGACCATTTTGACTGGACCCATAGGTCACACAGCACGTTCCTCCTACATGAGCAACACAGTGGTCATTCCCAACCCAGTTAAATCTTCCTTTTTAAAGAGGCCTTGGTGCTGCCTCTGATTTGGCACGTGGAGTAACTGCTGCTCATTCCTGCAAGAATAAATGATGGGATATGCTTGAACAAGAGGGATCTGGAAGCACAATTGCCAGGGGAACGTGCAAATGTTAGCTTTGCACAGGAAACTCGCACAAAACTGTGTGTTGACACCAAGAGGCCAGTTATAGGACAAAGCAGGCACGGATGTTTAAAGAGAATTCCAGTTGCTATCCTATAGCAAATAGCCTTCAAAGAGCCCCTGGAGCTCTTGGCTTCTCAGCATGGAAAGAGGAGCTTGTGCAAGATGAAACACAAATAAATAGTTTACCATAGAAAAGATATCCAAGGCAAAGAGCGAGATGCAAGTTTTTGCTCTCACATTAGCCAGCTGGGGTTTTATTGGTCCCTAAGTAAAAGCTGTAAATAAAATACAAACCCAACCTGCATATTGTCAAGCTACATTTAAAAAAAGCCCACAACTTAATTGCACTCAAGAGCACCAAGGGGCGAAGTCGTGCACGGTACATCACAAGGCAGCCCACAGAGCTGTTTAGTAAAGTGTAAATCCAAGAGCTGAACAAGTGGAACCTCTTACCTTGGGATCTGCCAACAGGCACAGATTACTCTGCCTCTGCTAGCACAGCTCATTCTGCTCCAGAGACTCTTGGTAATAGATTTGTAAGGAAAAGGAGCTCAAAATGCCCTCTTCTCTGCTCACGCTGACGTTGGTGTCAAGGATGAAGGATGGGTGGTGAGCTGGATGTTAAGACTCCATCTCCTTGTTTCCAGCTTCCTGTCTGGCCACAGGCAGCAGAAGTAATGCTGCACTTTAGGGAGGCATATGACAGGTGACAGGGACAGCAGCTCCAATTGGAGTGTGTCAGCAGGGAATGGGTGAGCCACCAGAGCATCTCCCCCTCCTGGCCTGACTGCTGAGGGTTCCCAGGGACTCCTGTGCCAGCCTCTGCAATGCTCCTGGGGTGCTCCAGAGCAAGGACAGCTCTTCCCTCCACGTCAGGCTCTCATCCCTCCTATGCAAAGCTTAGCTGCTCTTTTAATCCATTTTTTCATTCCACTGTATTCATTCTTTAAACTGTAATACATGCTGATATGTTGAGAACATCAAAATTAGCTCACCTGGCTCACTTTCAGGAATTGCTTGTCCCAGCACATCTATGCTTGGGATCTGGTCTGGGCTTCACCTGACTACTCTCTGCAGGGCTTTTTTCTCAGGGTCTGCACTTGTTCAAGGCATTCTGACTCCCAGAGGGTTAGAGAAATCCAAACTAGATCATTCTGTCCCCAGAGTCCTGGGTGGACCCTCTGAACCCCTGGCCAGGGACTACTCTTCTTCCTTATCACTTGGCACACCACACACTGTCTGGGCTGGGGTCCTGTGCAGGAGCAGGGCAGGATGAGGCCTCACATACACATCTCAAGCAATCAGGGACGCTGCTCTGCCTGGAGAGATAAGTGCCCGAGTGGAGCATGCAGGATGGGAAGCAGGCAGAGATGGGATATGCCCAGGCTGGAAGAAGGTACTGTCCAAGCTGAGGATGTGTTTGCAAATCCTGGTCCAGCAGCAGTGAACCCTCTAGGAAGAGCAGGAAAGGCTTTGCTGCAAGCCAGCTTGGAGGAGAAGGAGCACAGGGATGGAGGAGAGCCTCCCCCACTCTCACCCACATGCCGACACAGGCGATAGCAGTGTCACATCCTTTCCACTGTTTTCAGGTAGAGAAGGGGAAATGAAGAAAAAAAACCCCAAAACAACCTGCCAAGGACTAATTAATATTTAATTTACTGCAAAATGTACTTATTATTCCCAAGTAATTGGCCGACTGCACAGCTGTGACCACTAATGAACAGAGGGGGGGCAAGGCGCAGGGACAGGAGGTGGGTGGGGGGAGCACAGGGGTGGTGGTGTCTTTGATCAGACCCTGCTGCCTGCCTTTTAATGTGCATAATAAGAAAACTTAAACAGCTTTGATTTTTTTTCCTAAGATCTAAAAATGGCTGTGATGCCACTAATGGATTGCGTTTAGCTTATTGCACTGTAATTGCCCTATTATCGCTGCAACTTGAACAAGGGGGAGAAAAGGACTTTGGAAGATGGCATTTGCAAATAGGTTGTTGAATAGCACTGCTGCTAAACACAGAGAACACAGGCGAGTCCTCCTTATTGTGATTCCTAGCATAGATTCCCAATACCTGAGGCACTCAGCATCCCTGTCTCTATTGCTGCTTTTCGCTCTGTGATTGAACTATTGGCTCATTTAACTCTAAGGATGGGAAATATTTTTTTACCTGCTAATAGAAGCGTGCCTCGGTTGTGGCCCAGCGTAGATTTTTAGATCAGTTTTTCTTGATGGCTTATTCTGTGGAGAGAGTTAATTTCACTCCAGTGCAAAGTACTTAAGTGGGATTTAAGTGGCATGGGAGTCTTTTGCTGACCCCTCAGCACAAGGTGAAATCTGCCCTAAGAGCCTTCCCTCCCCAGAGAGGGATGCTCAGCACAAAGTGGGGACACATCCTGATGCTTCAGGCTCTTAATCTGCTGCTGGGATCTGGTGTTTCACACGCAGTCCTGACCTCCACAGGCACAGCCTTTGGGCACAGGGACAACCTCATCCCCATACCCCAGGCTGCCTTGGCTGATGCATGAGAAAATGTCTTTGCTAGGTTGAGGGGATGTGGAGGAGCATGGGAAAGGTATTGAAAGTCCAGGTTTCCTGTTCTTTCTGAGTCCTGACCTGCTCAGACCCTCGCTGTTCCCTCTCAAGATGGGCAGTCACTGTAGCTGCCACTTACTCTCCTGGAGGCTGCCAAGACCAGGACTGCCTTCCCTTTGCCCTGAGCCTCACCCCTCCTCTCCTCCACTGCGTCCCCCACTCCAATGCAGTCCCAGTTGATACCCAAAACCACCACATTTGGCTTGAAAGCAATCCCTGCTCTACTTTTTAACTACACATTGTGCATTATCCCCACAGTAAAGCTGAAATGGCAGCAGAAAACTATATGCTAACCCAATAAATAGTAACAGCCCCCCTTGGAGGCATTAGAGGGGAGTGTGTCAGCAGTGAGACAGCCACATAGGTACCAAGGGAGCCAGACAGCCAGAGGATGCTACGGGCTGCAAGGCAAGGAGTAGTCTGGGTGCAGTGGGATTGGCAGGGAAGTCCCCTTTCCTGCTTGCATGGCTCCTCTCAGAGGGGGAAATTCACACCAAGCTGCCAGGTCTGAGTATCAGTGCTGTACCAACCCCTGCTCCAGGAGCTTTGTGCTTCTGTGGGTGCTGAGCTGCAGGCAGAGGTAATGCCTCACTTCCCAAACCCTCCATCCCCATCTCTGCCTGAAGCCAAGCAGCTTTCTCTGTGTCTCTCTCCTGAGCTCCCCCACTCCTTCCCTCTCCCTTCTGCTCTCTTGTGCTGGCGGAACCAAGAAGCAGGCACTGCTTGAAAATCCTCCCCAAAACCACATTTCTGCCTTGCTCCCAACTGGCAGATCTTGCAAAAGAAAAACTGCCACCAGACCTTCAAGGGGAAAAGCAATTTTGGTTGGGCTCTTGGCAGGCTGAGCTGGTTGGATTTTGGCCTCCAGCTGCTGGATTTTCCTTGCTGGATGCTGTCTCTCCAGCTTAAAGAAGGAACTGGCTCTCAACCCATAGAGTTTTATTTTGGATTTTATTAGACCTGATCAGAGAGGCGCTTTTTTTGGGGGTGTACCTCAAGGTGGCACTCAGACGCCCCTCAGCATCTGCCAAAACAATAATTAACATGTATTTGATTAGTGCCTTGTGTGTGAGGAGGGTGACACTTTGTAGCCACGAATGGCCATTGAGAAGTGGGTCAGCACTACCCCTCTTTCCCAAAAAACTGGTGCAAAGAGGAGAGTATGGCCTTGTGGCCATGACAGGACACAGGAACTCAGGACCAGAGACTGCCTGTTTGATCTCATTAATCTTCCTGTGCTTTAAGCCCTCATTCCTGGAAAGAAGATCAGAATTCCATGTTTTAGTTTCCTTCTCTGTTCAGCCTTTAAGCTCAATGGGACTGTGCACAGTGCTCTACTGCTAAAGTGGTCCCATCTAAGTCTCAAGAGAAACATAAATAACATTATAAATAATAACCCCCCCCAAAATATAATAAATAATACAAATTCTATACATTAATTAAAAAAAAAAGGAAAAAAAAAAACCAGTCTCTGGCTCCCAGTTCTCTTCTTGCCTGGGTCAACTTCTGTCCTGCTTGCTCTTCTCAGCTGGACCAGACACGATGCTCAGGAGCAGATTCCAGGTCAACCTCCCCCATCAATATCCCCAGTATGAGCACTGCAGCTTGGACACAGACATGAAAATCCAGCACAGGCAAAAGAAAATCAACACAACACCCCAGGGAATTTTAAAAATCTGACCAGATAGGCACTATTGATAGAGAAATATAAATGCTGCTATTTTGGTGGCAGCTTTCTGAGCCCTAAACCTGAGCTGCAAAGTGGGTTGTTGGATTCGATTTGTCAAACTGGGAGGCTGGCAAGTTTGGGCAGCTTCAAAGACTGTGTTTTATGGAACCTTTCAGGAACCCTCAATAAAAAATGTATTAGATTAGTAATTTGAGTCCCAAATGACCAATTTGAAACGATTGCTTTCTTATGATTTTTCTGAAAGTGCCTGTTTCGTGAGAAATTGCTTGAAAAATCAGACAGAGTTTTTAGAGACAATTGTAACAGCACACACGAGGGCTGGGCACGATGGGTTAGGAGAACATTCATTTAATTGGGAAAGGGAAAAAAATCCTTTGTAATGCTTCTTCTGTCTTTCTTTGGCTCCTGCATTACCATAATAAGGTCTAATTCTCCAATAATTCCCCAGAAGGGAAAGTGCCTTGCTCAGCCCTGTATTCAGGTGGGAGCAGGATGGTGTGGGGGGGAGACACAACTTGCCAAGGTCATGTGTCCTGAGCAGAGCCGGGACAGGAGCCCCTTGCTGGGTCCCCAGCAGGTCCCAGTTATGGCTCCTTCCCAGCAAACTGGTTTTATCCCTCCCTGCTCAGCTCAGACCTGCCAGTGTGGGATGTCTGTGGGAGCACTGGAGGGCTCTCTGTGGAGGTTTACACTTCACCATATGGACAGGTATGGAACACACAGTTGACACAAAACTGTGAGCTATGCCTTACTGTTTTTAATACTAAAAATGCTAAAGGAAAATGCCATTTAAGTATCACATGCACCAGAAATTAGGTGTGCTGTGACCTCCTTAGGCCTCTTTCCACCTACAATTCCACCACCCTGAACTTATCTTTGTCTTTACTCTTTGGTTTCTATGCCTTAAGGACCAGGCTCAGAACACATACTTAAGCCTTCTGCCCTGACTGCAGGGCTCAAAGTGTGCATTTTCCATTAATTTAAAGGAAAACGGAGATTCTTATACCATCATTTCATTGCAGAGGCTGAAACTTTAGGAAGCAAAATTAAAAAAAATCCTGAGAGTCTTGTGATAAACTTGTGAAAGTTGGCAGTCCTGAGAATGAATCACCCTTGGATCCTGCTACCTGGAAGGTATTAAGGAATTACAGTATATAGCCTAATTAGGCTTGTTAGCAGAGCAGGGCTGATTAAGAAAGATGCAGAATTTGGAGGAGAAACCAGAGAAGGACTAACCTACCCTCCAACCTCTTCTCCTTATCCTGTCCAGCAAATCCTTCATACCCTCTACACTCTTTTTCTGTTTCCCTCATGCTGCCTATTTCCTTCAGGATACCGAAGGAACTGTGTATGTTTTGCTCAGTGGTTAAGCCCCAGGCATTTTAGGGTACCTCCAGGTGTGGAGTGATGGAACAAACCCCTGGTTTTGTCTTGCTCAACTTATCAATTTCATCACTAATGAAAATGCAAAAAACTTGCCCAGATCACTGAAATATCTTTATTCTTTTTCTCCTTAACTGCTCCTATTGAAGCAATATTTTTAAACAGGCCATTTTTAAGACAGGAAAATACCAACCAGTAGGTTTTGCATAAATGGCAATTTGCAAAACTGCAAAGGTGACATTTTTGACGTGAACATTTAACAAAAAATTAATATTTTGTCTCTTTAATAAATGGGTATTTGCAAGAGAGAATCCATTATAAAAAGAGAGCTAACGCAAGGTTCTTGGAGCCATTTCCATCACTTGCTATAAGATTTATATGTAAATATGTTAATGGTACTATTAATAATTTAATGGGGGCATGGCAAGCTGTGTTTACATAATAAATATGATTAAGTGTTTCCCCCGAATGAAGTTGCTGAACTGTCACACTACCCCAGGTTATTATCAACATGGTTTTAAAATGTTAATCAGGCAATCAGAAGGAAATAGTCCCCATCCCTGCTGGACCATCCAAGTTGTTTTAAACACAGACTGCCACTGCTTGAGACGGTCCCAAAACCTCCCACCATTGCTGCAGTGACACAGCAAAGGCGTGGAGATTCGCTAACATGCATGGACAATGTTTTATCTGTTTTTACTTTTTACAAGGGTGGACTAAGATCATCCACTTGAATGGAATCACTTCAGATTTGAGTGTAATTGAGAAGAAAATCTCGTCTGAGATAATTAAGTCACTGAATTTGCTTATGGCTCCTTAAAACCACAGTGCACAGAGCAGGGAGAATTGCACAGTCCTTGGGCGCTAGGAACAAAGCAATTTCTGGGATGAGAAAACTGCTGCAAACTTCAGCAAATTCCTACCTTGCTGGACCTTATCCACCTGGACTGGCAGGATCCTCTATTCAACCATCACTCCTCTATTCTCAATTCTTGCTGGAGCGAGGTTTTTTGATAGCTCAGACAAAGCCACTCTGGAGCTGCTGGAGCTGGACCACAGAGGGGTCGTGGCTGCAGCCCCAGGCCAAGCCCTCAAACAGCCACCCCAGCTTGCCCACTGAGTCCAGCTTGCCAGCTTCCAGCCTTTAGTGTCAGCAGGCAAGGGATGGAAAGGGTTAATTTAACCGCAGTGCAAGGCCAATCACGCTGAGGTGTCAAACTATAATTTTATATTAGGGCCTGTAATAGTTACTAGAGTTTTACTACAATAACTACATGTCCAAGCAGAGTTTAATGAGAAAATCTATAGTTTTGCTATGGTATTTTCTCTTAGTTTGCATAATTCCCTGAATGCAACCCAGTAAAGCTTTTGACCTGAGATAATAAAAAGGTGATAAAAATGGGCTGTAAAACCCAGCATATATATATATATATATACACACATATATATTAAACAGCCACTACAAAATTGTGAGTAATTTCCACAAGATAAAATGAAACAAAACCCCTCTTCAGATGCAACTAAATCAGGGGGAGAACAAAACTAAATTAAACTGATAAATTTAAGCCATAAGCAACCCCAGAAATGTGGGTCATGGAGCTGGTCCTGCCTGAGCTCAGCCTGTCTGATTTGGGGACAGCAACTGCTCCTAGGAGGGATGCTCCAGGGTGTATCAGGCACACAGGTGTGGGCTGGTGCTGCACATCATAGAGAAGGGATGGGAATTTGCCTCTGGGTGGGAGTAGCCCCCAGCAGGAGTGCTAATTTTCAGAATTTAATTTATAGTCCATGAATCAGAAATAGGAACAGTCTGAAGCACTGTACTGATAGCTGGGCTGACAGACAAGGCAGGCTTTTCTCCTAAGGACCAGCAAACAGGAGGGCAATAATGGACAGTCTATTTGGATACTCAAATCATCCCACAGAGCTCCATGTTTCATTTCAGGCAGACTACACCTGTTTCACCCATTTTTGACTTACAAAGCACTGTCCAGTGGTCTGTGGGTGACAGATCTCTCTGTGTCAGCATCTTTTCCTCCCAGGTGGAAATTTTGGAATGCTGCTAAAGGAAAGCCCATGCAGGAAGGCAGTGGAAGAGCTGGAAGACCAGCTTTAAAACCCCACCCTAGACATGTTAAGAAACATGTATGTGGAAACTGATGAGTATCCAGATCCCAAATGACAGGAAGGTCCCAACCAAGGGCTACACATGGCTGGGGAGGAGTGAACCTGTCCAGCACCACTGCTAGCTCACCAGGGAGAAAATGTGGAAGCATTTGCAGTTCATAGCAGGAAGGGTGCTGAGTATAGGAATGGCCCATGGTCTGCAAATTGCCTGGGGAGACACGTCTGTCTGGGTGTTGAGAGCTGGTAAACTGCATCAGCTCATCCTCATGCTGAGGGTTGCTCTCTCAATATTCCTGTATCCCTATCACCTTGGTTATTCCCTATACCTATCAGGTATATCAGATTTCCTTTGTGGCAGTGAGCTCTCAAGAACCCCCATATTCACCGCCAAACATGGTGACATTCCTGAAAGCTAGTGGGAAATGCAGTACCTGCCTCAGTGAGGTCAGGGTACCATGGATTTGCACAAAGATTTCACCAAGGAAGACACAAGTCTAGGACTTGGATCTCCAGGCTCCTGGTGCCCCATTCTGACCTTGGTTAAATCTCTCCTCCCACTCCCCTTGTCCATGGGGTGTGATCACAGAGCCAGAGCCCTGCCAAGTATGGGCTGGTGAAGGAGGGAAAAGGCTCCTTGGCTGAAAGGCACGCAAGAAGGACACACTAAATCATCACACACTCTCTGCATTGCCTCCTCCACCCTGCAGCTGGTTACAAGGAGGTTTGGATTGTAAATACAGCAGTAACTTTCTCCATAAAAGTCAGCCTCTTCGCCAGAGCCATCAAGGGATGGCACAACCCAGTGCTTGGGATCTAATAACAACAGCATCTTTCATTGCTACGGCATCTCCCGCCCTGAGGGCTACTGAAGGGCTTCACAAGCATGCTCTGCACATTTGGATCACATCCTGGAATGCACCCACCTCCAGGGACAGGCAAAAACCATTATTTACAGGAAGAATTCACGGGGGATAAGGCAGAGTGAGCTGCATGGACACCTCTTTAGGACATGGTAGTGAACACAAAATATGCCTTGGAGATTTTTACGTGCAAAAGCAGTTTTGCCTGGGATTCTGCATCACCCTGAAGATGGGGACATTTCACACATCTGTACCTTGAAGCACCTGCCTTGTACACAGAGAATGGCTGGAAGCTTCCCTTCCCCTCTCCCTTCACCACCCAGAGGCTTGCAATGTGGGGGGAGATACCTGGAACGGGCTCCCACCTCGTGAAGAGCACCGAAAGGTGGGTCAGGTGTGCCAAGTGCCACCTGCCCTGACTGGTGGCCCCAGAGGTTCATCTCCATCGGGTCCATCTTTCTGGTAAGCTCCTGGCTCTCTGTCACCCTGCCAGCTCTGGGCTGTCCCTGTCCCGTTCCCCCATCAATCACCCACAACGGGGATGATGTGTTAATGTTTTTCCTATAGACAGACACATTATGTTTCCACACTGCCTCTGCACACGCCGTGTTTACGCCCCTTCTCCCTCCAGGGAGTAAATCAAGCAAATTGATGCGAGCCATGATTAATTGTGTATCTCGGACCAATCTTTTACCGAGTCCCTCACACGGGCAGGTTGTTTCCCCCCTCCCTCCCCGATGTACAGGGGAGAGGAGAAGGCGCTCCGCTCGCTCCCTCTCGCGCAGTTTGACGGATAGAGCCTGCCCGGGACGCGGCGAGATAAATTTGAAAGGCCTGCGCCGGGCTGTCAGCGTTAAAGATGATGAATGTGGGAGGTGAGGCGGGAGGGACCCGCCGAGCTCGCCGTAATGGATAGGGCTCTTTGGGAATGGATGCTCGCCCGGCGATTCCGCGTTAATCTCCGGGCTCCGCCGAGGTGCCGCCAACTGATAACAAGGAAATAGGAATGACAACAATTTTTAGCCGAGAGATTCTTCACAAAAATGCCAACCTGCTGGAGGTCTGACAGGCCCTGATTGAATGGGAGCAGGGAGGGGGGGAGCCTGCGAGCACCTCTTGACTAACATGCAAAAGATGGATCATTTCATTCCCCCGCCTGACCATCTACATTTATTATCATTTCCCTTAATTCTGCCTCGCTTAGATACCTGTCAGCACCGTTTCTCTTCCAAGGGTCAGCTGATGGGATGTGAGAGGGGCCAAAGACCCAGTCTCTCCTCCAGCTCGGGAAGCAGGAGCATCATGGATGTGGCTGCCCAGCCCTCAGCTTGCCTGGACACAGAGATGGGCGGATCCCCAGGACAGGCTTTGCTCCCTGAGGTGGGCTCATGGCACTGTCCTGCTGCTGCTGCTCATGCTACCAACCAGCATCTGCGTTCCCGAGCTTTCCCTGCCTAGGGCCAGGAGCCTGAGGATGCCCAACCCCTGCTCTCACCACCTCTGATGGCAGAGAGTGTTCTGTCTCCTCCAGCCAAGGCTTTCCAAGCCACATCATGGTGATCACAAGCCTGGATCACATGCCAGGAGCCCTTTGCTGGGACTCAGCCTTTGCTCGCCCACCCCAGACACCAGGGGCTGTCCCCAGCTGGAAAAGAGCCATCTGCACTGTGGGATGTGTCTAAGCCCATAGCTTTGCCCAGGCTCAGCAAAGAGCCTCACTGCATCCCACTGTGCTCATGCAGCAGGAACCAGAGATGGAAATGCAGCCAGGCCTCTCCTGGCCCGAACACAGCGGGATGGGATATGTCCTGCCAGCAGCAAAAAGCCCCTCTAGGGCTTGAAGCTTCTGCAGCAGCACCAAGATCCCATCCCACTTTTTAAAGCTTTCTGCCAGAGCCTGTTAGTGCCACAGATGGTGTCTGACCCACCAGTCATCATCTTGGTCCCCAGCCACCCTGGGGACCTTTCACAGGATATTTGCTCAGATGAAACTCCTGCAAAGGGTCCTCTGACCACTGAGAGACCCTGAGGGCCAAGAACCTGGAGGTGGCTGCACAAGCTATGGCACTGACCAGAGGAAGGACAGCCTCAGGGACAGGCACAGGAAAAGGGACACTGACAGGCAGGGCCACAGCTAATATGCACCAGATCTGCCTTGCAGAGGGCTGTGGTGGAGGGGACCCTCCAAGGTCATGCAGCACCCTGAGGTCTTCCTCCCATGTGACCAGGCTGACCCCACAGAGCACCTCAGCACCTGGAGCAGGAGCCTGGCTCTTCCAGGGTCCTTCAAAGCTGCATCACCTTGATCAGGTGGAGAAATCACCACATTCGCCAGCAAACATCCAGGCACACTGGGCTGCACAGATTTCTTCCTTGGGATTAGGTGGGATGCAGACACCAGACTGTCCTCAAATCTCATCCTTTCTTGAGTGCTCCTGGGTTGACCTGCACCCTCTTCCTCTCCCTGCAGCCTCCTCTTCTCCTCGTTCTGTCCCTCCCTCTGTAGACAGTGCTGGTTCTTTAATGACCCTGATCATACAACTATTTTCTGGCCACACATAAACGCTTTCATTCCCCCCCCTCCTCACCCCTGACTGCCATCACCGTATTAAAAAGCAACCCGCTGCTGGGAATACATTAGTGACTTGCAGCAGATCCTTCTTTGCAAGGATAATTACAAAAAATAGAGGGACAATAACTATTAATATTTTATTGCAGTATTTAATGAGCTAAAGCAAATCATCTTGCACTCCACTGGAACGACATGCTTTGTCATTCTTACGTTCCCTCCATCATTTTCTCTGGCTCCCCATCTGAGAAGCCCTCCCTGCTTTCAAGTCCTCCCCACTCAATTTATATTTCCTCTAAGATGCTTTTCTCCAACTTGAAAAAGGACCTTGCTACTTTCTGGGGCTGGTGAGCTCTCCCTGCCAGCACATCCACTTGTACCCAATGAGTCCAGGGAAAGAGCAACCCCTTTATCTTAGCGGAGTAAAGCTGCCCTTTCATCTCAGGTGTTTATTGTCTCCATTTCACATGCAAGGAAACCGTTTCCAGAGGTTAAAGAATGAGTTTTAAAGGTACTTTGGGACTCCGTGGGACTTGTGTCCTTGCTTTTGACAGCCCTGCATGGTGTAGGTCACCCACAGCTCAAGAGGGAGTCGGTGGCTGAGCAGGGGACAGAGACTCACCCTGCTGCCTGTCTGAGGGCAGCAGCCGCGCAGTGCACTCTCAACGACAGGGCTGGACAGGTCTCACTCGCTCTGGGGACAGCCAGCAGGTGAGCAGGGGACACTCAGACAGGGCTGGACAGGTCTCACTCGCTCTGGGGACAGCCAGCAGGGCCCCTGCTGTCCCTGGGTAGCACTGGCTCACACTCAATCAGCTGAGACTGCAAAGCTGTGGAGAGATGGTGGAGCCCTGACCCCAGAGCATGAGACAGGCTTGCTCCCACACAGCAAACCCACTGCCCCACTGCCACACAGTTGAGGAGGCTGGGGACATGTTTTGGAAAGTTAATCCCTCAGCATGGCTCCAATTTGGGCTACCCTCCTCAGGAGCAGAGGACTTGAGGAGTGCTCTGCAAGGCTGCCAGAGTGGCCCTGGGCATCTGCACCTCTGCAGCCATAAACTTTTATTTGCAGTATATTACATAGGATTTAGTCCCAGCATTCCCCTCCGACGGGCACAGGCTCATGGCAGATACTCACTGGGCTTCCCTGGGGAAAACACCAATATGTCAATGTCTGCTTTTGTATTTCCCTAAATTTTGTTATTCCTGATTTTTGATCCATTCTGGTAGGAGGGAAATACCATGCAAGCAGCTCTATAGGCTCCAAATATTAGTTCTATATAATATAAGACAGTATTTCTCTATTTTATGTATATAAATATATGTATACAGTTATATCGTTCCAATATAGAGTTTTCTCTCTTGCTCTCTGAGTCTATTTACTGGTTCTATAGGCTCCAATATGTAAGTCCCAGTGATCTGCATCCAAGAAAGCTATGCCCCAGTCATTTAAACAGTTCCTAATACTCAAATATCTCCCCCTTTTTACTGCACATTCATTAGTTTTGAAATCCACATCTCTCCTTTGAGCTGCCCTGGCCTTCAGGTAATGTCCATTTGTGTCCCAGCCACCTCCTGGTCCTTCCTGTCTGCAGCTAACAAGAGCATGCAGGGGCAGGGCCCAGAAATACACAGCACAGCACCTTCTCCAGGCTGGCAATAACCCTGGGAAGAGCATTAGCACAAAGCTCTGTCATCTTCTCAGTGTCATTTCATCCTGCTGTGCTGGCCAGGCACCAGCAGCGGGTTTAACCCACAGCAACAAAAAGATGCCTGAGGGAAAGGCACTATTCCCGTGGAGGAGCACAAAGCCAAACCAGGACATTCATGCATTTGTGTCCCCTAATAGATAATGTTACCATGTGCTTAACGCCTTGTCACACACAAGCCAAAGTCAATCAGGCTTCACCAACACAAGCAGCCCTTAAAGGGTGTCCAACCCAAACAGATCTGAAGCAAGACGGTTTCATTTTAAAAGGACTCAGCAAGGTAAAATTAAAGTAGGAGTTGTTATTGGTACAATGACCTTTACCCATGAAACTGTGAGTAACGGAATATCTTTCCCTGAAAAATACTAAAAATATGTTATAGATACACATACATATGTGTGTATAACCATAAATGTAATGATCCCTCAAAACCACTCAGAATGTGCATCCCTGTCCAAGAGGAGCAAAACACAGGAACCAGCAGCACTGCAGGCAAAGCTAGGGGGGAATTTTTTGTGTGTTTCGCTGGCTGAAAATCCAAGACCAGGTGCTCAGCTAGGATCATTTTGGCACTGATTTCTATCAGCTGAACCAAGGATTTCAGGATGATGGGACCACAGTAACATGTGCTCCAGCTGGTCATTGCAGCCCACAGGTAACAAAATAGCAAGAGGTTTAAAAATTCTTTACCTGACCTTCAGTTGCAGATGGCTGGGCTAACGGGACAGGGGACACAAGGAGCAGTTTCCCTGTCCTCCACAAATAAATAATTATCCCCCAGCCTCCGTGAGCAGAGCAGAGATTTAATGTGCTGACAGCCTGCATTTTTTACCTTTAGTCAATACAAGAAAGGCCCCAAGACTATGATTCCCAACATCTGGATTCCATCAATATGTGATCTGTCATGATGTATCGGCATCCCTCCCTCTCTCCAGATTGAGCAATGCGGCTGGTTTTATTAATACGTCAAATACATTATCCGTGTAATACACTTGTCTGCCTCTGCCCTCCCGCTGCTCCCACACTGCAGATTTGAATGTATGATGAATCAGTTTGCATTACACGTCTGTACGTCATAATTTGTCAGGATTAATAGAACTGTGTGCGTGGGCTGGGGGAGCGGGAGGGAGCGCGTCGCGTGTGTTTAGTGCAGAGATGTCCGTATCACTTATTTATCTCTGCTCAGGCCGCTGGCTTCCCGGAAAACAGCGAGCACAGCACATCTGGGAATCGCTGAGCAACCCGTGTGCTCTCACAGGCACAGTCCTGCCCGCTGCTCCAGCTGCAGAGCCGTAGGAAAAGGGGTGTTGGGGGTATTTTGGGTGGCTCTGACACACTGGCGTTCCACGGCCCCATGCACAGGGTTGAATCCCCATTTGATATGTCAGGCACCAAGCACAGAGACACAAGGAAGGTGACACAAAGGCTCTCAGTCTTCCTCCTGGCTCTGACAGACCATTGTTACATGACCTGAAGCACAAGTCCTGGCCTCAGTTTCCCTGTGCATTACATTTACCTCAGCCCTCAGTGATGATTTCCTGTGTGCCTTGCAGAAAGTAATTTATTTTCACTTTGCAAGTGACTTTCGGTCTCAATTACTTATGGCAAAGAGTTGGGAGCCATGTCTAGCTGATGAACAGCACCAGAGCCAGAGGCAGCTGGTGCAAGTGACATTCTCCCTAAGACCCAGTGAAACATGGCCAGAAAACAGGTAGGAGATGCTGGTGCCATCGCCCCTTGCATACAGTTCACTTCTTTGTAGCTTTGCAGCTGGACTTTAGTTTTTCCCTGTAAAACACCAATTTCAGCCATAAACTTTATTTACGGTATATTACATGGGATTTAGTGGGACCCATAAGGAGCTGAGAACACAACTCCCTGTGCTCTTGGCTCCCAGGGGTGACCCAGCAAGACCAGTGAGAGTGGCCTGGAGTGGGCACACGCCTTCTCTGCCACAGAGCTGATGCAGAACTGCTGCTGATGGCCCTTGGAGCCCCAGGGAACGCTCACCACAGCACCTGACACCCTTTGGTGTCTCTCAGTTTGCTCCTGATGAGCTCACGTGTCCACCCAGGACAGCCCAGCAGGGCGTGGAGCTCCTGGCTCATGGCCAGACAGCCCCGTCAGTGCGGCTTTGCTCCGTCTCATTAGCACTGCCTCAAACCAGGACTAATTATTCTGAACGTTAGCTGGCCTCTCCTGCCCAATGTGGCATGGCCAACAGGAGGTGTGAGGTCTGCTTGCTGTCCTTGTGCTGGGTCTTCATCCCAGTGTTGATGGTAAAGCTGCTGGCATCCAGTCCCCTATGGCTTCCCATGAAGCTGCCCATGCCAATGCACTCAAACCAGGGATCTGGGGATATGGAGCAGGAAACACCTGCCTTGGCATCTGCAGAAGTCGAAGTCAGGTCAGAGGGAGAGGGCAGTGAACAGATCTCAGCGTGCCAGCACACCTCCTCACTGCCCCCCATGCTTCTCCAGCCTGTTTCACTTCCGCTGCATGAAATAAAGTGGTAAGTGATGACCTTAAAGATCTGCACAGTGTAAATACAATGTCAAATACCAGCATTATGGATAATTACAAACTGTCTCAGGTGAAGAACAGTGATACTTTACAGTATTTTCATTGCTATTACTTTGCCTGCAGCAAAGCTGAGCAGAAATGTGGGTTCAAACACTCATGGTGGTGTTGATGGCAGGATCTCACCACAGTAAGACCCCCGGAAAGTGGCTCATGACCTTCTTGCAGAGTGTGAACCCCACAAGAGAGTACCCCAAATCCTACATCCACATCAGGGAGGTAAGGCTTGCCCCCTCTGCCCCTAATCAAGGTGTCCCACAGAGGCCTGGCTCCCCACAAATTAGTGACGCTATACCTTGCAAGGGGTTTTGGGGGTGAGGCTCTTGGCCAGCCCCCCTACCCTGAAAGGGTTTAGGTTGGGCTAGAACTGGGCCTCTCAACCAAAGCACATTAGGACCTTGTAGTCAGGAAACTAAAAAAATAACCCCTGATTTGCCCCTTTTGCTTCTCCACAAGGGCCAAGGGATGTTCTGGTTGAGTAAACTCTTCTACCTCCAAAACCCACACCCTGCTGCAAGCCCCAAGCCCACCCCCTCTGATGTTTTCTTCAGGAGTTCCCAACCTGCTCTTTTATGTGGAGACACAAGCCACGTCCCCAAGGGTCCCAAAGGATGCCCAGGGGTTCCTCTGCCGGGGCCACCACGAGCCCATCCACGCAGGGGCTGGTGCCACCCTCCCTCTGCTCTGCTCTGGGGACACCACGGCTTCATCCCCTCCCTGTGGTCACCACGTGGCCGAGCCCTGTCCCCCTGCTCCCAGGGCTGCTTCCCAGGCACGGCTGGAGGATGTGACGTCAGGGTCCCCGAACAGGCGGCACTCACCTCGCTTTAATAACAGCTCCCAGAAACAATTGTACATTTACAGCCCAGCGAGCGAGCTTGGCACGCTGAGCCCGCTCCCCTTCCAAGGCTTAATTTGATTTTGACATATTGGCTTGAGATTAAAGGGCTCTCATAAAAAAGGAAGAAAAAGAAGAAAAAACAACACCAAAAAAACTCCAAACACACACATACACGCACACACGCACCCAGCCCCCCCACCGCCCTCTTTTCAGGGCTCAGGCAAAAGTGCTAACATTGTAATATTTTAAGTAGAGAAAATCCAAGTGTGCTTTACCCCCCGCTGGCTCTTATGCTGGGCTTATAAAAATTAAGTGGAAACCTACACAGCTGTAGGCTATAAATCCTTTGTCGCTAACACAGCCAGGCCTGGTACCTGCCTCCAAAAAAAAAAAAAAAAGAGGAAATAAATGCAAATTCCACGAAGTGAGCAGCCAAAAAAGATGCCTAGGGCTGGTGGAGCTGGGCAAGTGCAGGAGCAGCTGTTGAGGCCCTGAGGACATCCCCACGGCCAGGGGGCTGCAGGAGGAAGTGAGGAAGAGAGGAAAGTGCCAGAGCATCAGGGAGAGCACAGCAAAGCAGTAAGAGCCCTCTTGGCTGAAGATCAATTAGCATCAATTACTGACTTCATTTAATTGTCGTAGAAGATGAATTTGTCATTTTTAGTCTGGAATTAATGGGAGACCTTCAACTTTCCCTTGGCAGCCCCATCAGGTCACTGAGTATTTTCTTCCTCCTTTTGCACAGAGGAGAAATGTGGCAGCAGAGAGAAGAACTGAGAGCTGCCAGTGCCACCCAGAGACCCATCCCTTCAGTCCCTGCCCATCCCCATCCATCCCCTTGCATTCCCATCCGCTGCCGTCCCAAGCATGGAGCCAGGTGGTAGCCAGGCATGGCAGCTGACTGGTACAGGCAGCTCAGATGGTTCTGGTACTCCTACCAGCTCTTCTGCCATGCCCGGCAGCACTTTTGCCACCACCTTTCTTGTTTTCTCTTTATTTGGGCACCTTCCACTTTTTTTCCTCTTTCCTGCTTTCCGCCAGAAATTAATTTTGCAGCCGAGGGCTGCAAAGTGTTTACATTTTCCCCAGCAAACAGGCGACAGTAAACAATGAATGCTCGCAGATGAAATTGAATTTATAACTGCATTATGGGGCCAGATAACGCCCTAAAATAATACAACGATAAGGAAATTCGATTTGATTGCCACCACGAATCAGCTTGGGCCCATCTGCAGCCAGGGCCTTCCATAATAATTTTAAATTGGGTTTGTAAACCTTATTTGTCCTTAAATATTTCTGTCATTTTTCATTGCCAGAGACAGGTCCTTGGGCGCGAGGCGGCGGATTGGTCCCGCTGGAGCCACGGCGGGTGCAGGCAGAGCCGGGCGGGTGCCCAGCGTGCCGGGCGGGCGCCGGGGCTGGCGCTGACAGCCACTCATCCTATCCATCACTGTGTCGACAGCCAGGGAGGAATCTCAGCCAGAAATTGAGTTTGCCTCACAGGGGACAACTGAACAAATTAATAGACCATTAGCCAAGCAGTGACCTGAGAAATGAGGGTGCTCAGGCTCCCCACAGGTTTGGCAGGGAGGAAGGGGAGAGGCAATGGCAGTCCTGGTTTTGTCCCAAGGGGACAGTCCCATTGCCCTAGGATGGGAGATGTGGGTGGGCAGCCAGCCCAGCTCATTTGCAGCCCAGCACTGGTTCACTTGAAAACGGCTGCACTGGTGTGCAGAGGCATTTCCAGAATGATGCAGGATTCTGATGGGTGGGAGTTGGCAAGAGAGGCTGCAAGGATGATCCACAGTAATACAGAGGGACAGCCAGGCAGCAGTAAAGTGAAAGGTAGGGAGAGAGTGAATAAAAGTCCTCTAATTTCTGAGAATGTCCCGCAGAAAGTCACTGTACAGAAGTACTGCTTGAAATGGTGCTGCAGCGTGCACAAACAGCTCCCAACTCCTCGGGGTTCAGGGGCACAAGACATCCCCACCCCCAGGGGGTGTCAGGCCCATGGCTCCTGCCAGGCAGGCACTGGGGTCTGCATTCATCCCTGCCAGTCTCAGCCCTCCTCACACAACAGAAGATGCTGATTTGGGAAAGCACTGGGCAGCCCCTGTATCCCAGTCACCAGCTGGGGCTGTGGGACCCTGCACAGGACTGATCCCAGGAGGACACAATCCTCCTGCCTCCAAACACCACCAGGTGCCCAGTGCAGCATCTCTCCTCTGCACCCTCCCTCCAGCTTGCCTTTATCATCACCATTCATTATCCAAATGACTATATTTATTAAGTCCCCTGCCAAGGCATTACAGAGTGGTCTGTAACAGAGATTAAAAGCAGAATAAAACACCAACATGATCTCTTGTCTAGTAAACAAAACAATAAACAGCCTCAGCACTGGCTATCAGAAACACACCAGCCATGGGAGGGATGCCAAATTCATTGCTGCCACAACAGGGACATACCAGTGCCTCTGCTCTCAGAGGTGGGGTCACACCTGCACTGGGGCTTCTGCTTGGCCAGCTGCTCCCTGCACTGGAGACCCAGCTGGTGGGCTAAAATCTCCACCCACCCTGCACCACCCCACATCTGCTGGGATGCTGAGCCCCACAGACTGTCCTGCCCTTCCTCTGCCCCTCCAGCTTGTAGGGCAGAGACAGCTCAGGAATGTTCCTCTGTCAGTACTAACAAACAGCCTACTGCACCCCTGAACCAGGCTGGGTCGGTGACTGTCCCCAGGCCTGCCAGCCCCATGACCCCCATGACACCAAGGTATGACAGTCCAGGCCAGCAGGCAGATGGACTCCCACAGTCCCAGTGGCATTTGCCAACTGCTGGGACAGCAGTGGGATCCAGCAAAGAGCCACAGCTCCTTGTTCCTGCCCACTCATGTCTGCAGAGCACGGCATCAGCCCCTGCAGCACGAGGCTGCTTGGTTCTTATTTTCCAAGGTGTTATCTAAAGTCTGTGGAACAAGGTGCTTTATGAGGAGGCAGCAGGTTTCCTTTGTCTCTGCTGGAGATAATCAGGTGCAGATAGGATATATATTCTGTAAAAACATACACTCACTTCCACTCGCCGGTTACCTTTTTCTGAGAGCTGTAAGGGTTTCAATTACCGGATTCTGGATTTAGTGCGCAGGGCTTTTTGGTGTGCGTTAGATTTATTAGAAGGTTTAGTACCAGCGCAGGATTCACGCATTTACTCCCAGGAGCCCAGCTTCCGTTCACAGACCCTAAATCATGAGCTGAGATGGGCTATTGTCACTTAGGACATTAGCATGGTTAACGTACGTGGGGATGATTAATAGCAATGCACATGCAGCCTCCCCGTCCTCCCCAAACGCTGCTCTGCCACCTCTGCCCGAGCCAGGGGCTGCGAGGGGCATGGCCAGCTCACCTCCTTCTCAGGAATGTACCCCCTCGAGTGCTCAGCACCACCCCAGCACCACCAGCATCACTGCTTTATGCTGGGTTTTTGTTGTTGCTGTTTGGGGTTTTTTTGTTGATTTCTTCTTGGTTTGGTTTTGTTTTGTTTTGTTTTGTTTTGTTAAGATGAAGTGTTGAAGGCACTCAGGGCCAAAGGTGTTTCTGCCAAGGGAGAGCTATGGGAAGCTCTTGCCTTCTCAGGGCAAGGGGAAGGTGCACAGGGGCAAGAAGGAGACTGGAAGAAGGGGCAGGATGCAGGTTAGCAAAACCTGTGGGGGAAAAAAAATATTCTAAGAGTAAACCCAACCTTCCCTGCCACGACCTATCCACCATCCCTCGTTCCCCAAAGGGTACCTCAGGCCAAATCTGTCACTGAAGGAAAGAGAAGAGCAGAGAGCACCCAAATGAGCAGAGAGCTCTCTTTAATAAGCAGAGAGCAGCCAAATAAGCCAGCCTCTCGGATCCAAGCAGATCTCCCCTGAAAAATCCCATGGGATTATCTCACCTGTCTGCCTCATCCTTACATCTATAGGAGCACATTCACATGTTACAGTCCTCCCTATTGCCCCAGGTTACTGGCAACAAGGCTAAAACTCATCACACCAGTGGCATCCCAGCATTTCAGGGACAGACCAGCCTCTGCACTGCAGAGGCTTGAGGTGAATCCTCAGCCCTGCTGCACTCCAGAGGAGACACAACCACACTCCTAACAAGCAAGATCCTGATGGCTTTTGTCCTTTTTCCAATACTGTGCTACTTACATTCCTTCTTTTTTAATTAAAGCAGTCCCAGCTGATTTTACAAGCTTGCCACTGATTCTCTCCCAGTCTCTGTGTCTCTCATATGCTTGAGTGCTAGTATTAATTATTAGAGCCAATTTACTGTTTATACTCTGATGTTTTAACTAATTACCACTAATGGCAGACACCAGTGGGCAATCAACTTCATTTAGTTCCCAGTGCAAACCACTCATTACCATCTGAGAGGGAGCGAGGGATAAATAAAGACCAAGCTGCATGGGTGAGTGCCTGGTGATGAGCTGCAGCACTGGGGAAGTCCCTGCTGCCCAGGGCAGGCCTTTGGCAGGGCTCCGGGGAAGGATTTAAATCTCCAGCCTGTGTGGGTGGGCAGCAGGGGAATGTTGCTGTGCAGAAGTGCCCTGCAGGAGCTGTGAAGCTCTCTGGTTCTTCGCTCCATGTGCTAAGTCCTGCCTTGGCACTGAGAGCTACAGTTACCAGAGAGCAATGTGCCTTTTTTCTTGCATGGTAAATAGCTTCTTTTCCCTTCTAGGATTCATCCCTGGGGGAATGCAGCCCCTGCTTGTGTTCTTGGCTTGGTGTGATGCCAGATGGAGCCAGGCTTCCTGAGTCCCAGGTGCCTCTGGTGTTAATCCTGCTGTGAGAGGAATGGTGGGTGATGTGAAGTCAAGATGAGCTGGGGCTGAAAGGTCCCTGAGCTGAGCTTCCTCCTGTCTGGAGCTGGGCTAATGAAGGTCACTCATGGAGATAATTCAGCTGTTGCTGTGTGTAGTGATATTGTCAACACTGATCCTCCACACAGTACATCCCTTAGCCTAGCTTGTGTCTCTGTGTGTTTCCTCTGGAGAGGCAGGAAAGACCCCGAGGCACATTTTACTCCCCTGCACCTCATAACCACTGCCAAGAACCTGGGATGTTAAAAGCACACCCCCTTCAGGTGGTACAGCTCTCCTGGCTGTGCTCCTCCCTGTTTTGGCCCAAGAAACAAACACGTGGTGTAGAGAGGGGCCTGCAAGGAGGGATGATGGAGTAAGATGGCTCCACCAGAGCTGGGCTGGCTCTGAGGATTTAGGAATGAACTTTTATGGGCACAACCCAGAGCAGAACACAAGAGTCAGAGCTCCTGTGTGTCTCCCATGTGGCTGAGAAACACCTCTAGAAAAAGTGATGTCCAAATTTATTTGTCTCTTACTCCAAGACCTGTTAACCCTGATCCGGGACAAACCTCCAGCCAACTGTACTTGTGCTTCTGGGGATCTGGACTCCTCTAGCCCTTGAACATGAACCTTTTCCAGGGGACAGAGATCTCAAATGACCTGCCAGATGATCTCATTACCAGTAGTGGGAGTCCTGCCCTAACAAAAGGGACCATGGTGTTTTCAGAGTTCACATTTCATCAACTTTAGCATAGTGCAGTGCCACAACAGCTCAGCTGGGAAGCCCAAAACACGGACACAAACCAGAGGGACAGGGCTGGGCATGACCTCTCCAATGGGGTCCTCAATCTTTCTCTCTCTCCCTTTCACGTTTTCTCTCATTCTTTCATTCTCTGAATTGCTCTGTTGAAATCTTGATTTTGAAAGGGAAGCAGGGGATGCTGGACACCTGCTCCACAGTGGTGGGGATGTGGTTGCCTGTCTTGCAAGGAGAGGGGGTTATAACTATGCACACATCTGAAATGTAATTGCTGTCAGCTCTCTCCATTCTTGCAGCACGAGGCCTTTAATCTCTCCCACCAGACCCATCGGCCCTGATATTGCAGCTCCAGAAAGGCTGGTTTTATGTACTTTAACCCTGCGACCTTTACAAATCCCATCATTCCAATCAATACGTCTCATTAGCGTTAGGTAAATGTATGGGATGGATGGGGAGCTGTGCTGGCAGGAGCCCGCAAAGGGTGGGGTGGAAAGGGCTCCTGCCTGCCTGCTCTCAGGGGGCAGCACAGCCCCACCATGCTCCCCGAGATCCTGGGGATCCTCCTCCCCACAAACATCCTTGCTCCCAAATACCCTCCCCACAGATGCACACCTTGGCGCAGCCAGAGATGGGGGCCAGCTAATGTGGAGTATGAAACAAAGTGCCTGCAAAACCAACTGCAGAGTCAAGAGCCCAAGCTGTTAACTGGACCAAGCTGTTGGAGTCATTTTTTTCCCTCTCCTTGGGAAGCAGGCATATGTTTTACAGCTTTTCCCCATGTTGACTAAATGAAAACATACGGGCCCCATGGCAGGTGATGGGAAAACAGCATGGGGTGTGTGCAGAGCTGCCTGCCATCCCTGCCTGTCAGGGAAGCTGCCAAGGATGGCAGCCACTGTGGATGTCAGGGTAAAGCCACGGAGTGGGGTGAGGAAGGGACACTTCCCATGAAAATGAAGGGCTTAATTAATCCATGGAGAAGTATGAGTTTACACCAGGTGAGTTTACACCTCACCAGCACAGGAATGCTCACTGTGCCAGGTGGGATTGACCCACAGATTCATGGGGCATCAGTCCACCAAGGATTCTTCAGTAAAAGGATGGGGCCAATCCTGCCTTTGGGAAGGGTGGAGGCCAAATACTGTTGCTTTTATTTTTTATTTTTTTTTTTCCTGAGAAGAGTTCTCCCTTCCCCGTGTATCAATGCCTCAGCCAGCAGGGCTGTAAATGCTATTACTGCCCATAAAGCTACCCAGCCCTCCTCCCAAACCTGCTCAAACGTTTGACTCAAGTGACCCCCTGGCATCCACAGATCCCATAGGAGCAGGTGGCTTGGGGGCTGCTATTGCTGCAGCATGCCCATGGTGGGGACAGCCTGCCCTGCTGTCTGTGCTTCCTTGCTCCTTGTGCTGCCACCAAAGCGTGGGGTGGCTTCCCAGGAGCCCACAGAATGAGTGGCCTCCAGACCTTGGCACTGCCAGCTCGCCTGTGACACGTGCCTTGCAGATCCACCCTGTATCATATCTGTGTCCCAGAGCCTGAACTGAGCTATCCCATGCTCAAACTAATTCATACCCAGGAAATCCAGCTCCCCAAAAGGAAAGAAAATTCCTTTAAGGTTTTCTCCTCCCAGCGGGGCAGCTGGGACGCCTGAGGAGGTGAGGGTGTGTTCCTTGTCCTGGGATGCCTGAGGAGGTGAGGGTGTGTTCCATGTCCTCCCCAGGCAGGGCAGGCTTTTTCAGTAGCATCTGGAGCTGGGTTTGGTTTCTGAGCTCTGCTATCCCCATCTGCAGAGCCAGCACGTTACTGCAACAGCGTTCAGCCCCACCAGCCCCGGGCTCGCCTCAGCAGCAAACGCATCCTGGTGAATACAGCACACAAAACATTTGTGTGCATCTATTTCTGCAAGAGCCTACAAAAGAAAGGGCTTGAAAACTACAGGCCAGCTCTGTTTTTCCACATTAGTGAGGTTTGAAGGTTTTTCCATGAGGTTTAAACTTAAGAGCTGGCCAAACACAACTCTTGCTGGACAGTGGGGCAGCCAAATTTCTAGTGGGGATACCTAGAGCTGGATATGTGATGTTCCCATGTATGCAGGTGCTTTGGAGATGGGGCTCATGTGCTCCCCCTTCCCAGCACTGGTGCCTACTCTCCTCCTCTCCCTGCTGCTCTGTTTTGCAGAGGCTTTTCAGCAAGACCTCAGACTTGTTGACAAGCACTAAACTTCTGTGTCGCATGAAAACCATTTAAGCCCTAAGCTCCCCTTGGCTTTAGTGAGATGACTCTGAGGATCTCAGCACAGCCCCTGTCAGGAGGCAGAGGGAAGGAGAAATGAATAAATCCTCTGGTGGGGCCAATTTCTCTCGATGTGACACTGCTCCTGCTGGAATTAAATGGGCAAGTCCTGAAGTGTCTCTTAGGAGTGGTGGGCCATTTCTGTGACCACCAAACAGCCATGAAACCTGGATCTGGTCCATGATAGCAAAAACTAGTCCATTGCTCAGAGTCATCCTCTCCAGCAGAAAAATTGCTGGACCCAACAAAGCCCCTGCTGCTCAAGTCCCCAGCTCTGCCATGCACTGGGGCACCTCAGCCTGGCTAAGAGCTCCCAGTAACAGGGCACCCCTGTGCAGGGGGCTCATGGGATCTTTCAAGAAGGCTTTTTTGACACCTGTACTGTGGAACCAGCAGAAAAACCTCCCAGGCAGCTGCAGACCCTGGGCAAGCCTTTTGGAACAGCGCTGCTCTCCTCAGTGCTGAGGGCCATCCCCACCTGGCAGCAGGGCATCCCACACAGCCCCTGCAAAGGGGAACAGGGTGGCAGGTGGAAAGCTGACATCCCCCAGCTGCATGGTTGTTGGAGGAGGACAGAGGAGCGGCCTTGCTGCTGTTTAACCTTCTGGGGCTTGTCTGCCAGAGAAAAACTTAGCAGGAGGAGAGAGATTGTAGATAGACAAGGGGATTGGTGGGGCTGGAGATGCAGGGGACTGCAGCAGCCTTAGATTTTATCTGCACCTCTGCAAGGCTTGACGACCTTGGAATCCCAATCAACAGTTGTTAATAAATGCAGGGAAGAAGCGTGAGGGTTAAAGGCAGAACATCAGCAGGGCACCAGGGGAGCCTCTTACAGATGAGGGTACTCAGTGCTGTCCCTATATAGTCTAATACCACCTGGAGAATATAAGCTTAGCAGCTCCCTTTCCCTTACCCATTGCTTTTGGACAGCAGTGAGAACAGAGGGAATTCCCAAAGGCCTGGAAATCCCTGCCAGATCCCTGTCAGCTCCATTGGCTCCTGGGTACCATTGGCTCCTGGGAACCTGCATTCCTGTGCCGCACCCCTAAAGGGATGGGGCTGAGCCCTGCTCAGGGGAACGTGGGAAGGGGCTGGAGGAAGCTGCAGACATGGGAGCATGAAATTCTCAGTTCTTCCTTTCCCTCTTGGTCTCTCCTGGCAATATTCAGCCCCCAGGACTGCTCTTCTGTGTGCCCCTTACCACCATGTACGGTCTGGATGTGCTGGACCTATTCCTTCACTGTGTTTCATCTGTGTCACCAGGAGCTCTTCTTCTTTGGAA
Organism: Camarhynchus parvulus; assembly: GCF_901933205.1. NCBI lineage: Eukaryota > Metazoa > Chordata > Aves > Passeriformes > Thraupidae > Camarhynchus > Camarhynchus parvulus. Next base: position 9,865,200 of record NC_044578.1, read on the forward strand.
GGAGCTGGAGAAAGAAGCTGGGGGCAGGTCCAAGGCTGGGAAAAAAAAGCTGGTTTAGAGTGTCGCTGTAGAGCAAGCAGGAACTCAAAGCCCTGGGACCTCATTCCAGAGCTACAATGGCTCCCTGCTGTGCCCTGTCTCCTCCTCACCTCTGGCCTGCAAAACCCTGACTTTTACTCAGCCCAGCATTTCAGTCCCAGCCATTACAATGACAAGGGTGATAAGAGATTCTTATCACAGTGCTCAGAATTGATTTGAAGCTGAGCCCCTTTCCTGTACTCCTCCTCTTCACATCTGCCGGAGCAGCAGTCGGCGCTGCACAGGGACTCAGCAGCTGGGTTTGCTGGAGAGCAAAGATGACAGTTCAGGGTTCAGATCCCTGCAGATCCCTCAGCCTAGCAGCTCCAGCTAGCCCACATCCCTCAGCTGGAGACAGAGCATGGGATTGGAGCCAGGACGCCTGGGCTCCTTCCTGACACACATCTGGGGGAGACCTGCTCAGTGTCCCCAGCCTGCAGGAGGGACAATGCAGCTCCACATCCCTGGAGGACATTGTAAGCCTCTGTCCAACGGGATCTGAGCAAAAAGTATGGCTTCCCAGCTGAGGCAGGAGCTTTTTCTCTTCCTTATGCTTGGGTGAAAGGGAGGTGAAGATCCTGCTGACCCCACCAGAGAGACAGAGCATCCTGCATCCCCGAGTCTCAAGCCTGGGGCTCACTGCATGCTGTTTTACTCCAACATTCCAAAGAGCTCTTCCTTTCTACAGCTCAGTGTGGCCTGCCTTTGTTGGGATCTCCTCCCAGTCCTACCCACCTGCCCACGCCTGAGGGGGACATATCCTGCCCTCCTGTGAGTGGAAAGGACACCTGCAAAAGTGAAGCAGGACCTTCACTTTTGCACACCTGCAAAGGTGAAGCAAGACCTCAGCCACTGGTGGGGAAACTGAGATAGGGTGGGTTGTGAGCTTGCACAGCCACACAGCACAGCTGCTGAGGGAACTGAGATGTCCTAGAACGGGGCTGCTGAGGGCACCAAGACAACCTGGTCTGGACTCACATGAGAAGTCTCAGTTCCTTTTGAAACCTTGTAGTCCCAGCAGCTCTGGTCATGCAGATGTTGCAAATCCTCCATTTCCTCCCAGAACCATCTCTGGGAAGGGCAAAAGAACAAGGCAGCAGCGGGGGAAGCATCTGAACAATCAGGGCTTGTGTAGAGATGAAGAAAGGCCCTTTTTGTTGGCGGGTGCAGTTGGGGCGAGGCCGGGGGCATCGCAGGGTGGCACCCCAGGTACTCCAGCTGTGCCAACGCCAGCCCAACAGAGAGGGGGCTGTTGTGGGCCCAGCCCCGGCACAGGGTGTCACCGCCTGCCTGGGTTAGCAGGGATGCTCTCTCTTTGTGCCTGCTGGTTTCTGCTCTGCTGACCCGCTTTGCTCCATCAGCTGGCACCATCCATCACCTCTGGCAGCTGCGTCAATTCCAGGGCTCCGCAATGCCATTCCCCAGGGGAAAAAGCACATTTTTTTAAGGGAAAGGAGGAGTGTTTTCTCTCCTGGCAGGCTGCAAGGCTCCCTTCCTCTCCTTGTCAGAGACACCTAATGCTCAGTCCAGCCCAGGGACAGGGGCACAGTGTGTGACTGCATTCTTCATTCTGCCCAGCCCCAGCTTCCCACAGGAAAGCAGGGCCAGAAGGGCTGCAGTACCTGCAGTGATCCTGCGGCTGATGTGCACTGGCCCTGCCAGGAGCTGGGAGAAATCAGTCTGGCAGTGGCCCAGCCCTTCATACAGTGCCTTATCAGGACTGGCTGCAACAGCAGCAGCTCAGGGAAGGTGCTGTTTCCTACGTCTCATGGCAGATGGTGGTGGTTATGAGCCAGGGTGCCAGGGCAGCTGCAAGCTGGGTCAGCTGCAGGATCTGCTATGAGAATGGACCAGGGTGGATTCACACCTCTGTCCCTGAAAGCCCTCTCCAGGAGATGGGGAGTTTAGAGCCTATGCTGGCAGCAATGCCCCATGACTGAGTGCTCACCAAAGGCCACATTGCTGGAGGGTACCCATAGCTGAGTTGTGGGAAAAAATAAGACAACCTTCATCCCTTCCTCCCGCTTCCCTGGGCCAGGGTCAGCCCTGCAGTGCTGGATGTTGCCCCAACTCTCTCCAGCCCCAGCTCACTGTCCTGAGGTCCAGATGTGGGACAGGACCTGACCATTCTATCAGGGCTCTCTGTCTCTGTCTCAGCAGTCCCACCTCAGCTGCAGAAACATATGCCTCTTCAATCAATACTCAGCTCTTAATAGTCCTGACAATTCACAAGAAAACAGGGGCATTAAACGTTAATTATATCTATTTGGATTCAAAAAAATTTATTACTGGAGTTAATTACAACCGGAGTCATAAAAAGGTGCAGAGCAAGAGGCGCTGCTGTTCTCTGGGGTGAGCAGGACTGAACAGCCCCGGCCACCCCAAACTGTTGCTGGGCAAGGATGGAGGGATGTCCCTTGCCATGCCCAACACGTGGCTGGACACTGCTCCCTGGAAAGGGCCTGCCATGGGAAGGGGCTCTGTGGGGCTGTGCTGGGGGTGTGCAGAGCCAGCAGTGGAGTCTCGGGGCGCACGGCAGGTACTTGCTTAGCTGTTGTGCTGTTGGGACCCGGCCTGCCCCAGCCTGTGGGCTTCTAATTTACTGCTTTCCTTTTACCGTAAAACTGAAAGGGGAAGGTGCACCCTTTAATCACTGCCTCCGGGGCCCCGCCTGAAACCACACAGAGACCAAGTGAAGGCTAGGAGTTAATGCTCCTTCCGACACCTTTTTATGATTCACGGGCCTGACCTTGAGCCATAAACCGCTCAACCTCCCTGCCACACTGCCAGTATTTACAGCCTGCAGGGGCCATTGCACGCAGGCACCGATGCAGATCCACGGCCGGCCGCGCACGCCCGCGCAGGTACACGGCTGGGCATGCAGCAGGGATGCAGCCAGAGATGCACAGCCTGGGGTGGCAGCACGTCCAACACGGCCATGGGTTGGGCAGCCACGGATGGACCCTAACATGGCAATGGAGATGGAGATGCACCCAGTGCACTCATCGATCCGTGCTTATGCACACCTGTGTGTGCGCACGTAAATGCACCAAGGTGCCCTCAGCGGGCAGCCCCTGCAGGCACACATCAGAGCATGTTTCCTGCAGGGAGCTGGGCACCCACATACCCCTGTCTGGGCATTGGACACTGGACCATGGTGGGGGCTTTCTGCTTGTTGCAGCAGGGCAGGGGCACAAGCACTGTGGGCATGGCTCCACAGGAGAAGGCCAGGATGAGCTGGCACACCACAACCCCCACAGTGCATCCCCCACTCCCCAGCAGGAGTGCCTCAAGAACCCTCAGTGGCACTCCAGAGGTAGGTCCTGGCATCAGGATTTGCCCCACTGCATCCCACCAGCTCCAGAGGTGAGACCTAGAAAAGCCTACGCTGGTCCAGACTGGAGCGGAGTGAGGTCTATGGGTTAAAGCAAAGGGGTTCAGGTCAGCACACTCCTTGCTTTATGCCTCAGTTTCCCCACCACTGCAGCAGGAAAAATAATCCTGATCTATCATGTTTGCATGGAGTTGGGAGGCCGAGCTTGTTAATGTTTGCGAAGTGGGTTTGGCTCCCGTGATAGAACAAGGCAGAAATGTGAAGGTCATTATTATTAGTGGGATTAGAGCAGCTGAACCCAGAGCAAGGGGTACAGGGGAACACAGCATTTGTGTCAAAGCAGTAACAAATCCCACACATGTGTAACCTCAAAACAATGATGAATGCTGTGATTATGGCTCATTTTAGAAACACTGTGGAGAACCAGAGAGCAGCCAGAGCACCTTCTATACTTCTGAAAAAAGAAATACCCTCCATGAAAGCAAATAGGACTGAGATAGGCTGTTCCTGGAGACACCCAGAGCCTGTCAGTGCTCCCTCAGTATATGCCCAATGAAGCCATGGGCCCACAGACATCACTTGCCAACACAGCTCACCTGGTCCTGGTCCTCACTAGGATCAGAACCTTCTCCTATGCCCCCACTGGGGCACCACAACACTGGACAATTTATCCAATACAAGTCTCCATCTTTTTTTTCTCCCAAGTTTACAGGTTGTCTAATTTTTTTGCTTTCCTCCTTGCAAAACAAAAGAGGGAAAAAACACCCTTATCTCAGAAAGCAGAGTTCAGGAAAAAGCTACTGGTCTTTTGGACTTGGTGAGTCCCCATTGGTAGCCTTGCTTGTCACAGAGAATTTATCAGCCAAACACAGTGCTGGTATAATGTGCTATATAACTTGTGAATAAACAAACTTCAGCATGATAAATGCCCTGCTTTGAAGCCATAAAGTTATTAGCTGGTGGCTGTTAGCTACTGCTTAGCATGGGACATGCTCCTTCCGTTAACCCCTGGATGCCCTGCCTGCGCTCAGAACCCCAGGGAGATCTCTGGAGGGCACCTGCACACAGCAGGAAAGCACTGAGGGATCTGATGGGCAAGGGATGCTTTTGCTGGCATCTGTGCACATTGTACTGGATGCAAAGGCTGAGAGGGGGAAATGCTTGCTAGGAATGGGGCTATGAATGTTGGCAGCTCCTTGCTGTCCTATTTGAGCACTTTGGCAGCTCCTCTCCTTCCCTCTGCCCCTCAAGAGGCACATGCAGAGGGGAGCAGGGCTGGGGCAGTTAGGCTGTACTCACAGCTTCTGGGTGTGCACCCATTGCAGAGATGGGCTAAGATCGGGTGGGAGCAAGTCAGCACCCCTCCAGTCCCAGGCCACCTCCTTTAGGTGAAGAGCTGCTGAGGACTTTAAAGTAAAAGCCCAAAATTTTTCTGGCAGCAGCCAGGCAGCACGCTCCAGTGAGGTGTTTAGAGTTCCCTCTGCTGCCTGCAGTGCATGGCTGCTTGCAGCTCCTGGTGAGCACAGCCTGGCTGGAGGCTGGGAGAGGCTGGAGAAGCAGGGCCAGCACTGCTGGAGATGGGTGATCAGCACCACAGGACCCGCAGTGCCAGGCTCCTGCCAGCACCACAGCTGTGGAGCACCCTCCACTGCACAGAGCCAGGCTGTGACACCCACCGAGCACCTCTGGTCCCCCAGGCCACCTCCTGCTCTTGTCCCACTGGACCAAGGCAGGGAGCTGGGCACACTAAGGATGGCAGCAGGTCTCCAACACTCAGCCCAATGCATGGACGGATTTATGCAGCAGTGTGGCAATTTTGGACACACAGCCTGAAGCCCTGGAGCTGCACTGGGAGGTGCTGGTGCCCAGGCATCAGCTATCCCCCACTTGCTACCCCTTTCCCAGTAAAACCACTCCTGAAAGGCAGAAGGAGGTATTTCAGCAGGGCCAGCTGAGGGGCAGCAGGACTCAGGGCTGCCTCAGAACCTGCTCCTCATCCGAAGTCCTGTGTTGAAGAAACTTGTAATTAGAGTCCTGAGTATTAATTAATCTCCATGACCCTCCTCTCATTCTCCTTGCACCGCTCCCACAGCTCAGGAGGCCAGCCTGGATTATTAACACAGGCAAGCAGAGGATGGCAAGCTCACCGGGTGGGTTGGCAGACCTTGGGCCACGTTCCTGAGTTCAGAGCAGCCAAAGGCACCATGTCCCTGCCTAACAGCATGGCTCCCCTTTCCTGCCTCCTCTCTCTCTTGGCTGAGTTTGACTGGGGTCATCTCACTTGGGCACAGTCAGCACTTTGGGGATGGCATTCAATGAGCTGAAACATCCCAGAATGAGCAGAGCTGCTTCTGTGCTAACCCAGTCTGCACAGTCCTTTGCAGGGCGGCTGAGAGCAGACTCCTGCATCCCAGAGCCTTGGATGAACCTTGCTGGACACAACTCATCCTTGAGACCTCCCAGCATGATGGACAGCAGAGCAGCAATCACAACCTAAAACATCACTGAAAGGTCTTCAAGCATCCCATCTCTGCTCATCCAGGTCTTGCTTGGGTCTTTAAGAGCCTCAGCATTATAAAGGCATTGCTGGAGCATGGAGAGAACATGGACACCCTTTGGACAACATGGCCCTGCCATCCCAGGGCTGTCCATGCTGCTTGGGGCATGGACACAGCTCCTGGGGTGGCCAGACTCCCTGGAAAGATGCTGGCACAACCCGAGGGCTGATACACTACAAAGAGCTGCCACATAGCAAGGAAACAAGATATGAAATAAATCCAAACTTTTCTGACTCCCTCGTAACCACCAACTGCTTCCCTCATCTGATTTTTTCCTCTTTTCTGCTGCAGCAATAAAAAGGGGAAAATCAACATCCAAATGATCTTGTTTATGGCGACTAAATAAGCTGCATGTGCTTAATCCGTTAGAGTTTAATGAATTTACGACTTGCTCTGGAATTTGACAAGGGCTGTAAAAGAGTAATTAACATTTATCAGTGTGTTTTTTACACACACCCCACCCTCCTCCCGCCTCCCTTCCCTCCTCCTGCCGCCTGTCGCAAAGCAGCACCGGGTATCGGGGGGAATATAAAAGTGATCAATTAATTCTTAATAATCTCAGGGAAAGATTGTAGAGTCACAGTATGAACTCAGGGAGTGTCAATAAACATGCCAAAGGTTGGTCCCCCCCTTCCTGGCGCTGCTGCAGAGGAATGTGGGCAGCCAGGGAGGGGATGGGGCTGCAGGGGCGGCGCTTTGGTGGACCAGCCCTGCACCCCTTTCCTTCTCTGTCACACTCCACTGCCCTCCAGATCAGCTTTCCGTCACTGACACAGTGGCCTCTGCGACAGGATGAAAGTGAGCAGGATGACAAGCGGGGTCCCACCTAACACAGCAGTGGTAGTGATTTGAAAACACAACCCCAGTTGCTAACTACGCCAGTCAATAGCTCTGTCCTAATAGACCTGAACCTCTTGGGAGGGACCCCAAAGTCCCCACGCTGGTCACAGGGCAGCTGAACATCTGCCTAGATGTAGAGTTGCCCCACTGTCACCCTTTTGTCACTCAGAACAGGCAGCTGCTGCTGTTTCAGCTGTACTAGACATAAGGGTATGTCCCTGCTGGCCCCTGAGACAAGCAAGGGGGGTCACACCTTGCTTGTGCCCAGCCCTCCCCACTGCTTAGCTGCTGTGGAGCAGGGAGGCAAGCAGGGATGCAATTTGGGGCTCAAAGGGACAAGCCCAGGCTTCCCCCACCAGTCCCAGGGTGGGCTGAACGTGATCTCAGTATCCCAGAAGATTCCTGTGCTGGGAGCCCAGTGTGCTCTGCCTTGGGCCACCTCCTTTGGCAGGCCTGGAAAGCAAAGCCAGAAAGACTCATGGCCATCACCTTCCTGGTGGTAAGACAGATAGGTAAGACAGACAGGTCCCCTGCTTCTGTGACTGCAGCATCCTGCCCCCAACAGCAGCCTTTGCATGCATGTGTGTGACCAGGGCGTGGGGAAGCTGCATGACTGGACATCCATCAGGGAAGAGAAGGGTCAGAGCTCCTGGGGGTCACCAGGCTCCATGGAGGAGACAGAGAAACATCTGGGCTTGGGGCAGAGGGTCCTGGAGACCCACAAACAAAAGCTCAGGATGATAAATCCTCAGAGGTTTGAGACTGTCCGGGGATCTGCTCCGGACAGAAACAAATTCTCCCTGTCGAACATAATAGCCCAGAAATAAGCAATGAGACAGGGATGGAGAGGGCTGGATGCAGGGAATCTGTAAAATCTCTGCCCACCCCCACGAAGAGCACTGGTGGGGGTGGGAGGTGGAGGCAGCAATATCCTCGCAGCAGGCTGAGATCCCTGTGCCAGGTACACACCTGCCAGATGGACGGGGTAAACTTGGGATCTCTTGTGAGGCAGGAGTTGTTCAAGCCAGCCTGAAGCAGCTGAGCGCAGGAGAGGCAGGGAAGAGAAAGGGAAAGTAACAGGATGACCTTGCCTTTATGTCACCTTGACTGGTTTGAATCCTGGGCTGTGGGGCTGGGCAGGGAGCAGGGCTGGTGGGGAGTGGGGCTGAGCCCTCATGCAGGGCAAGGGAGTGAGCGAGGGGGCTGCAGCAGAGTCACTCTGCATGGCCAAATCATCAGAGAGCACCAGATCCCAGCAGCCTCTGAGTGAGTCTCCAACCTTGGGCAGGCTTGTAGTGCCAGGGGCTGCACAGAAGTGGCACAGATGCACCTGGGGGGCAGAAATGGAGGCATGGGGATGGGGTTCAGGCCACCAGGACTGGTCCCAGCACACCAACATCTCCTCTGCTCACTAGACAGCAGGTCTAGGTCTCCATTGCATGAGTGGTGTAGCCAACATCCACAGCTGAGGCTGCCAAAATCACTCAGGAAACACTCGGGAATCACTCAGGAAACAGCGCCAATTGCTCTTGCAGTACTCTGCATTGCTGTCCAGGCTGCACCACAGACCCCCTGCACGACCTCTGGGTCTCTCCTCTGCTGTGTGGGGCAGTGAGGGGGCAGAGAGGTGCTGCACTCGCCCTGCCTGGGCTGGCTCAGATGCCCCTGTGTCAGCCTGTCTAAACAGCACCTCCTCCCACAGAGACCTCGCACTGGGGGTCGGCAGCTCAGCGTCTCTGGGATTTGTCACGGTGTTCCTGGAGCTACCAAACAGCAGCTTGGAACAGACATCCCAAAGGGCTGGGCCAACCAGAGCCACCATCATCCAGCTGCTGGAAAAGCAGCCCCAGGGGCTGAGGTGACTCAGGTGGCATTGGGCAAGGCCTCCCTGGCCACTGCCACACTGCCTCACACCAGGCACACGACTTCACCTCTGTGCAAGGCTGGAATCCCCCCACCCTACCCTGGTGTAGAGGCAGCATAACTCAGAGAAAAGAGCCAGGCTGTGGTGGGCGATGCTTGGCCAATGTTTGCTGCTTTGCAGAGGCACCTAATGGATCAGAGACAGCCTGGCCATGCCCCAGCCTCGCTCCACTCAGGTGCTGCTGACTGTTGTAACAAAGAGCATTTATCCAGCTGCATCCCCAGTTTCTCCTGCTTTCCATTTCCCTTTTCTGTCACTCAGCTCTGACAATTTTAATACCCATCAATAATGAGGTGGATGGTAACTGTAACAGAATGTGCAGCCCCATTTTGACTTTTCTGCATCTGAAGTCACACTTCAGGTGACAAAAGAGCTGGAAGGAGTTAACAGGAGACCCCCCCCCACCCAGGTCCTCTAAATGCCCTGTCCCAGGTTTTAAGCCCATAAGCACTGGTGTTAAAGATGATTTTAAGCCATGATTATAAGAAATCTATTGATCCTTTTGACTTTATAATGACAGAGCAATCATTTTAATAAAACACCTATTAATCATGCATTAACCCTTCTTAGCTATTTATACACTGAGTACCAAATCAACAAAGTTGTTCAAATTTCTAGGAGGCTCTTTGGAGGGGGAGGGAGAGAAGATTTCTTTAGATAACAACAACAACAAGAAGAAAATAATGCAAACTTACAGAGGGGGAGAGTTAAAATCATACGATGAGTGGCAGTTGCAGACGCCTGGGGCCCTCTTTGGTTGTCGCTTCTATCTGGCAATCAATTGACAAGAAATTGAGATTATGAAACATTGTGCCTATGATCAAAGGAGGTGGGCATACTTCCCCCATCTGAGGCCAAATCTCCACTCCCCCAAGGGAACTAACATCAGGGAACACCAGTAATTTGGCCTTCGGCAGATACGAGACAATGCTGACACCAATTTCAGTGTGAATGTGTCCACCAGCCCCATGGGTCTTTGTGGCAAACTTGGAGCAAGGTTGCAACACCCTAAAGGTGGATCCTACTGGGGCAGCTAAGAGAGAGACTTCATCTTTTTTTGTGAGAGACTTCATCTGGAGCAACAGAGTAAAAAGAACAAGAAATTAGGGAAGCAAGCACTCCACCAGCTCAAGCCAGTTGGGAATGGGCACGGGTTGTTCACCCCCTCTCCTTGCCCATCCCTGAAACCCACAGCATCAGCGTGGAATGGTTCAGCTTGCAGACCTGGACTGGCACAACCCTGGGGCCTCTTGTGGAAGTGCTGGAGAGGGGGCAGACAGGGCTTCCTTCTGCCCCAACCGTTGCAGCCTCAGAAACCACAAAGTCCCCGGGTGCATTAGGAACTGCCTGGAGGCCAGAGCTTCCTGCAGGTGCCCCACGCTCATGAATCACACCTTGTCAGGGCCAGGGGTGCCCAACGGCTGGGTGACCGCTGATGTGCCTGGGCAGTCCTGCCCTGGGATGCACCTGCCTCCCCACCACGCCATCCCAGCCAGGCAAGGGTTAAGCAGGCATTAATCACACTGTTTGAGAGACATTTCAAAGCCTCTTCCAAATATTATAAAAAATGTCTTTAATCATCTAATAGCATGAACTCCTCTGATGATGGATGGAAAGAAGTCGCCTCTCTCCTCTTGATCCTAACAGATGAGGCTGAAGAGCCGCTGCTCTGGGTGGGGGGGAAGTTGGGGAGGGGGCTTGGGGAAGAGAAGGACATTTCTCAACCTCCCACCAGAGCAGTTATAAATATGAGGTCATACAGCAAGAGATGATAACACATTAAGGGCTCTTGAGATATTAGTCTGTCAGCCTCGTTAGACACAGCCTATTTGGGGCTGACTGCGTAATTAGAGGCTGGGGTACCCATAACTCATTGGTGTTTATATGGTAGGAAGGGGCTCCAGTCACCATCACCCTCAGCACTCTGAGAAGCCACCTTCATCAAGCATTAAACCCCACTCCCTGCTGGAAATAGAATCCTTCTGCCTCCAGTAAAAACTGCTCCTGCTTCCCTCCTCCTGCCCTTCCCACTAAGCCTGGAGCCCACTGCATGCTCGGTGCACCCACCCTCACCTCTCCCCTCCCTTCTAGGTGGGGAACAGGGTTACAGCTTGGCCAAGGTGCCCCAAGGTAGTTAGTGAACAAGTGGAAAAGTCCTGGCTCCCAGTTCCCTTCCCATGGAACAGCCTATGGGGAGCAGTGCATGCTTGGCTCTGCAAGGGACTGCATCCCCCAAGAACCCCTAGACAACCTCCACAGCAAGTTTGACCTGCACCCTTCTGCCCTCCAGGGAATAGATACAGGTTGGGCTGGAAACAGCTTGGACAAAGATGGTCCTGGGAAAGACTGAGCAGAAATAAGTCCAAGGAAAGGCAAAAACATGCACCAGGAGAGCTTGTCACTCTGGCCCTGCTGTAAGCATCCCCATGCTTGGTGGGGAAGCTGGTGAGGAGCTGGGCTTTCCATTTGTTCTCCAGTTTCTCTTCTCAGTTCTGCCTAGGTGGCAGTGAGCACCGACACGCACAGGCACTTCCCAGCCAACCCAGCCAAACATTTGGACAAGTGAAACAGGGAAGAGGAGCGTTTCCCTCATGAAACCGAGCAGAGCAAAGGCTCCACAAGTGCCAGCCTTGACTCAACAGGGAGCAGACAGGGAGCGGTGAGCAGGGGGAGGCAAGCAAAAGCCAAACCCAGTGCTGTGCACCCCACAGAGCTTTCCCAGCAACACATCCCTGTAAGTCCCCTTGCTGTGTGGCAGGAAGAAAATTAAGGCACTGGGAAGTGCAGGGACATCAAACAAGAAACAAGAGCCCTCGCTGCAGAAACTGCCCGACACTGCCAAGGTCCATGGCAGGGCCACCCAATGCCTCATCCCCTCTCCCTGCTTGAGTCCTGTAGCCAGGGAGGGGGCAAGGGGTCTGCAGAGGAGGGGGCAACCCCATGGCTTCCCAGGATGAGGTAGGATAATGAATCCTGATGGGGGAAGTGACCTTTTCCAAATGCCACATGTCATTGGATTTTATATCACACCAGGACAATGTGCCATGGGTATTAAAATCGTTTTTCCAATAGAAGCATGCGTGTGTATGTGTGTGTCAGAGAAAGATGTGAGAAAAATAAAATTAAGATGTGAAAATTAGGCTGCGTCCAAACACGGCCTTTAGAAAAAGACATGGATCCTCACAGAGCAGGACTGGAAGAAAATATTCATGCCTTTTGCTCCGGAGATCACAGATGACTTTGTCAAGGGAATATGACTTGTCCAAACCCTATGACAGAAAAAGAGAAAAGGAAGTCGGGTGCTGATCTCTGTTTCTAAAGTTCTGCAAAGACTTTCAACTCTACAGCGTCCCTCTGCTGTGGAGGGACACCTGCAGAGCTGCTCTACCCCTGGAGGCACAAACAGATGCATGTGGAGCACAGATCACCTTGCATGTGTGGTGCTGGACACCCACAAGTTTACTCTGGTGCATAAGGGGAAAGCTAAGTCCTGCATGATAGACAATATAAACAATGCCAGCTTGCTCAGCTTCACCTGGGATGCAAAGCAGCCCCTATCCCTGTGGGCCAGCCCAAAAATGTGAGCAGAGCATCCATGGAGTTATCCATACACACAGGTATGGACATTCTCCCCATGTATGCCAGGATACATTCTGATGTGAAAACACAATGTGAAAAGGGAGGCACTGGAAGCCAAATTCACTTGAACTCCAGCCTGTTCCCTCAATCTGCAGGGCAATTGTCCGGCTGAAACAACAATTGTCCGGCTGGGACAAAAAAAAAAAAAAAAAAAAAAAGAAAAAAAAAAAGAAAATAGAAAAAGGGACAAGCTGTGTTTGTTTATTCAGCTTCTTTCTCCCTCTCCCCTCTCGACAATACCCTGACACCGTGTCCTGCCGCGCCAGGGCTACAACCCCAAAGGGCTAAATTTGTCCCAGCTGGAGTGCTGTTTACAAGCCTTGTCCTGTTTACAGCATGGTCCATCCTGCCCAGGCACAGGCAGTGGCCATCTCTGGGGTGGACAGTTCAAGCCTCACCTTCCTTGGCCTCTGCTGTTTCTCGGCTGCCCATGAGGTCCCTGGAAAGATGTCCAGCTCCCTGCACTCCCCATGTACTAGCACACATGGCAGCTCTGCGGCCCCCTGCCCATCTCGGAAGCAATGAGCAGATGTGGCCTCGCATGGGCTGCTGCTTGTCCAGCAGAGTTCTGTGGTGGTCCAGGTGGCTACAGCCTCCATCAGTGCTGGCTGGTGGCAAACCACCCCCAGGAAAACATTCTTTGCAGGCTCAGCAGTGAGAGGGCAGTGCATTCCATGTGAAGCCAGCTGGGAACAGCCATGCTGCACTGTGAAAGCATTAGAGCAGCCATGCATGGATGCTCTGCTCTCCACACCTTACATTGCAGTCACCTTTTATCTTGCTGTCAGTCATCCATACCTCTCTTCCTAGTGGTCTCACAAGGGCTGGGAGGGCAAGGCTGGCAGGAGCTTAGCTCCTCTTCTGGATGACAGAACTGGGTGTCACTCCAGGAGTCTGAATGGCTGAGCCTGGATGGACATGATGGGTTGAAGGCCTTGTGAACAAGCTAACCCTGGGGAGCTGGAGGAGGGGTGCTTACTGCCAAACCCCCCTTGCACTCTTCCCACACTGATTCCCATCTCTGCTGGCATGCACTGGCCTTGCTCTGCTGCAGAGTGATGGGACCTCACCTGCCTGCCCTCCAGTATGGGGGTTCCCTGCCATCCCAGGCTGCCTCACCTGCAGGAGCTCCTTTTGGCAGGACTCAGTTGGCAACATCCAGGCACTTATTTGCTGTTTAATGAGTTCCAGCTAATGAATCCCAACACATGAGAGGTTTTCATTAAACCTCTGGCTTGCTGTCAGCATTGGCCACAAGTTTGGAGAGGCTGGGAGTCACAAGAGTGGTTGCAGAGGCGACTGAAAACTCTCACCTAGGAGCCTGTGTGCCACCTTCTGTCCTGTCACCCTTTCCATGTCCATGCCTGGTCTCAGTGGATGCAGAGGGGATGTGAGATCCCCGTGGATGTGAAATGAAGCAGCTGATCTTGTGCGACTGCAGCCTCCTTTATCAGGGCAGTGAACAGCAGCTCACCTCATCCCCAGGGGCAGGGCCACTGCTCTGCAGTGATGGATCCCCCTTTGTACCTGCCAGGGGCTACAGCCACTTAGGCTTAATGAGTGAGCAACCTCCAGCACTCTGATGGTGCAGCCTTTTCTCACATAGACCTGGTGGAAAACACTTCCTGATGTTGTCCTGGGAAGTCTCCTGCTTGAAGCCAGGAGTCCTGGATCACATGTGATATGGGTCTCCTTGTGTGCATATGGAGGGGAAAGGAGGATCTCGCAGAGAGACCCTGACATGGGTTCAGGTCCCAGACTGGAAGAGGGGCTCAAATTTCAGTGCCCAATGCTGCATCTGTGCAAGGAAGGGTCCAAGAGCAGCTGAGTCTGGACCAAGGCTCCAGGTGCTGCAGGCACAGGAGCAGAAGAGCGAGTTACCAAAACCTTCCTGTTGCTACACTTTCTGGAGACAGATTGTCCAGAGGAATGCCCATGGTGGCACTGTCATGGTGTCCATCTTCCAAGTGCCTCCTTATCTCTCACTGCTCACACCTACCTCACTTCTTGCTGGAGCCCAGTTTTGGGTTTGTTTGTAGCCTGGCTGGGGGGAAGCCTTTCTGCACTGTGTGTCCTGAATGGCATCACATGGTGAAGCAGAAGCTGCAGGAAGGGCAGAAGAGGGGTTGTACACCCCAGCCTACCTCCCTATCCAGAGATTTGGAGACCATCTGTGCATGACTGTGGGTGGGGGTGAATTTGAGCATAAAAGCTTGTCTACACGAAGTGCTGCTCCTGAGAAGCTCCCCATGCTGGGCATTTCCTATTCCCAAAATAATGCTTTGTCTGCTCAAGTTCACCAGATCCCCTTTCACTCTGAAATACAAATGGAAGTTTTGGGGAATATTTCAAAAGTCAGAAAATCACCCCCACCCTTCATTCATGTTCACTTCCAAATACAGGCAGGACTTTAAAGGAAGGGCTAATGTAGTGGCACATCTGCACACAAACACACACGTCTGTGCCCCTCACACGTGCAGATCCTCATCTCCGGAAGAAGATCTTCTTGTCAGGAAGTCACGGCCCTGATTACTTTGTCTTCTACGTTTAAGAACATCCCTAACTGCTCCTTGGATAGCTCAATTAGTAAAGTGAATATATTATATAAAGTCTAAAAGATTAAACTATCATAGGCAGCCCATAATTTCATGAAGAAGTCAGGGGAGCATATCCCTCTTATTAACTCTATAACAAATGTGATGAAAATGTTCAAATAGAATGTTAATGCAATGTTACGTGTAATTTTCCCAGGCGATTTTCTGCTGAAATATTTCTTTATTAATAGTAATTGAGGGTATAAATTATGAATGAGGCGATTTTCTCCTTTCACTGGGAAAGACGTACTAATGGCAATAATTCTTTATAATAATTTTTTGTGGGGGAGAATGGGGAGGGAGCTAGGGTGAGGGGTTTAAAGAAAAAAAATCTTTAAAGGGATTGCAAAATATATAGACTAGCAGTGCATGTTTTATGGCAGGGCACTGTATTTTATATCCTTGTGCTGGCCATCAGTCCTGTGTGGGTCTGCATGGCACGTGCACGAGGTTTGGGCCTCTGGCAAAGGCAATTTCCTCCTCTATTCTACATGTGTAAAGCCTGACATCAAGCACAGGGAGTATGAGAGCACCAATGCTGTGAGTCTGCAAATTCAGGATTCCCTGTTTCACTGTTTCAGGGAAAGAGTGGCAGGAAGCACATGATGAGCCACAGGGAATTGTGGTTAGTAGGTGGGTACTCAGGGATGAGCAGGTTAGTGGTACAGGCTCTTGTAGCAGATACAGACTCTGACACTTTTCCATGTTCTCACCATAACCAAAAGCACTTCTCTGTGCTTTTGTTTGGTTTTTTTTTTGGGCTGTGTTTTACCGTCAATTCAGACTCCTAATCCTGACATGTGTGGCAGTGATGCTTGGTCCTACAGCCACTGAATCTTGTGCAGCCTTGAAGAGGGGTGGGACCACGGCAATGCTGACTTCCAAATGCCACCCCCTACCCCTCTGTGGGACAAAGCCTGGGGACACACACAAGGCCAGCCCAGGGCCATGTGCTTGCACACCATGGACAGGCAGCACCAAGCAGCACAGCTGCTTGTGGGAAAACAAAAGTTCTTTTGGTGATGCCAGAATGAAAGAGGCATTTTACAAGGATTTCAGAGCTTGCTCTCCTTCAGGTTTGTATGGCTTTTTCAACAGACCAAATGATTTCAAAATTTTTCCATTCAATTAAAAGAAATGCTGGTTTGAGTGCAATTCTTAGCCCCTTCCTCCTGCCCAAATCTCTCTTTTCAAAGACAAAGGTATAGTCTCCCTTAAAGGTAAAGGATGGTATACCTTAAATTTTCATTACACTTCAACTGGCTTTAAAAAACCTTCTGAAAGGTTTAAAACTTTCATAGCAAAGAATCCACTTTCCCCCACAATTTTATTTAAAACTTTTCCCAGGAAGGAAACTTTTCAAACAAGTTCTAATCTACAACAAGCATAGGAAGAAAAACTCCTGACTCCAGGCCTTTGCCATGTGAACTAAAGAGCTTCAGCTAGCTAAAAAATGTCTCTGGTAAGGACTCCCACTGAGACTGGCCAACACATACTAGTACCCAGCAAGGGCTAGAGGTCCAGAACACCCATGCACAGGGGGGCAGATGTGCCCCACATGAGTGCAGATGTGTTGAGGAATGGGTGGTTTTGCTCCTCCCCAGGGCAGCTCTTACATGGCGGGGGATTCCCCCTGCTCAGGCTTCTCCCTAAGCACTGGAAGAAGAGCTAGAGCTGGTTCTTCTGCAGCCAGCTGACTGTGCTGCCCTGTCTCCTCCCTTCTCTGGAGGCACAGACCCTCAGGCCCTGCCTGTGGCTTACTCCACGCCAGCAGGCTGTGCGAGAGGCTGCAGAAACGCGAACAAAACCAGCGTGATCCGTCACCAACCCTCCTCAAAATTAGGTTAATAATTTATGATGTTAAATGGGACAGTTAATAGCTGGGCCAGATGATTCCTCAGCTAATCTAGAGCATGGGCTGAGCTGCAACGAGTCCTCTGAGAGTTCATTACACTCCCCAACCCTCGGCGCTAGTGCTTTTGGCTCTACTGATACCTACGGGAGGCTGTGGCTGGTGCCGCTGGCAACACGCCTAAGACTTGCCCCTCATCAATTAAGAGAAATAAGGAAATCGACAGGAAAATTAATTTCCAAAGAGACAATGCTTCTGAAGCCTGCACTGCCCCCAGAAAGCTGGGGGGTTATCTGGGAATCCTGCCTGGGAGGAGGTTGTGTTTGCTGTCTCACTGAATGAGGTCAGGCTGCTTTCCTGAGGGCTGGGAGAGCAAGGAGGGGTGTAAGCAACTGAACAAAAGGTGCTTTGGCTTCTGGGTCAGTCCCAAGCAGGCTCCTTATGAGGGAGGGTGCTCAGCTGTATTTGTGAGGAGATGCACAACACACACCTGCTGCTTAAAGCCCCCCAGTGCATTGCGGCTCACCAGCAGCAAGGATTTACTCCCTGACTGCACATTCCCAACAAAACCTCAGAGATGAAGGGTCGGGATGAGAAAGTTCAGCAGGTCTTTTCTGTCAAGGAGACAGAGCAGGCTTGAGACAATCAGGATGAGACAGTCAGAGTGCTCTCCAGGGCCAGCCCTCACCCAGAGAACAGCCATGGGTGGATCTTCAGCCTGTCTTTCTAACCTCCCTCTCACTGGAGATCAGATCAAACCAAGCCACAGAAAACAGGCATTGGATAAAATAGCTTCCCCTCACCAAGACCACAGCCTCTGTCTGTGCCCTGAGCCATTCCATGTCCGCCACGCTTTTTCCTTCCTCCTGGGTCCCAGCAACCCTCCTAGAGTGCAGGACAAGCTTGCCAGCCACAGCCAAAAAATGCAAGGAATTACAAAGAGTACATCTTGTAAGTGTGATGGAGGTTTTCCATCCTTATCCAATGTAAACAGATCAGTAGGGTCCAAGGCCCCTGAAGACAACAAAGACCTCTGGTCCTGACAATGTTTGAGTCCTACTTTGCCCATCCTGCTTTGCTTCTTCCTTCTCAAAGGCCAGATTCTGCAAGGCAGAAATGCTTCAGAAAGCTTACTGTCTCTTGGGGTCATGCTCAAGAGAAACAAAAAGTAAGCAGGGACCCCCACTGCATTGATCTCAGCTGTACGTGGAGGCAGGAATCTCTTCCTTTGCTCCAGAAACACTTTGGGGGTGTTGTCAAGCAGTGCCAGCCTTAGGCAAACCTGGAAGAGTGTGGCACAGGCACTCTTCTCTCCAGAAGAGCTAGAGATGGGTACCCTTGAGTATGGCACTTCAGACAGACTAAATCTATTTTACAAATAGAAAAACTAAGTCACTAACTGTGAGTGACCACTTAACATCAGCAGCAATAGCAGGTGAAGACAGTAATTCCTCCAACAATCTAAGGTTCCCAGTACCACCATGTCCATATCCTGCCCTTAAGTGGGAGCTTGAGACAGACCCAATGGGTCTGTGACCGGCTGGGCTGCAAGCACAGGCTGCTGCAGCCAGATGTGCACTGATGACTTGTGCAGATGTTGGCCCTGCAGCACGTTCGGGCAGTAATTCCCCTTCTCCCTTCCACATTCCTTCTCTGCCAAATTCAAACCATGCACAGTGCAGGGGGATTACCTGCAATTACAGCTTTCACACGTCGGGGTTGGTTTCACTCGGCTGGGGGAGAGCAGAGAGAAGTAAGGGCATCCATATGCTGGGATTCTGCAGCCATTCGCCCTGCCTGCGCTAGATGCAGCCAGTGCTGTCTCACCCCTGCAGCTCCCTCCCCTCCTCCAAAACACCCTCCCAGGTGGGAAAACCAAGAAGGCCAGGGCCAGCACCAGTCAGTTTTCCTTCCAGCTTCTGCCCGAGTGAGTATGGGAGAAATGACAATTAGGGGGACAACAAATGAGGCTGCCAGACCCTGGGGGGGGACATATGTAGTAACTTGAGGCTGAAGCGGAAATAGCTCCAGTCAACCCACTTAGAAAATCATCATTACTGTAAAATTTATGGCTGACATGAGCTTGTCTGAGAGATATGACTATTTAAAGGCAGCCAAAGCCTCCATTTATAATAATGTGAGGAAAGGGGGGATAGAGAGAGATGGGGCAGGTTTGAAGATCAAAGAGGCATTTGGGAAAGCAAAGGAGACTCTGTCTGCCTTGGTGGCAGGGACAAAGGGACGGGGCTTCAGAAAAGGTTGGTGTGGTGGGGTGAGACACTGTGTCCTATGGGAAGGGACCAACCCTCTGCCATGGCTCTGCTGTCCCAGTCCCTGAGACCACAGCACTCTCTGTGGCCTCTGCCAGTCACTCCTGCCTTTGGGGCTGACAAAGTGCCACCACCTGGGTGCAAGCCGTCCTGGATCCCAGGCACACAGGTGAGCTCAGCACCATCCAGGCAGCGCTGTACAGGGACACCATCACCCACTCAGGGTGTGCTGCAGGATTCGCCAGGAGTGTGCTTGTAATTACATGTGAAGACGAAAGCCATTGCTGGGACAGGGAGAGAAAAAAAGCAGTGACAGCTTTGGAGGACAACAAGCAAATGCCTACAAGGTTCCGTTTCTTTTTTCCTTCTATTTGTTAAGGACGGAAAATTAGTCTTGGTGGGGGACTCCTGATAGGCCATTGCTGTACCCAGGCCCTTAGCTGTCCTCCTTAGGTGCACTTCCCTCAGGGCTTTACAAAGAGGATCATGTAATCACTCATTGAGGCTTGTTTGGGGAGCACCTCATCCCAACACCGGAGACAGAAAGAAGGCCCACTTGTCAGTTCCTTGGGCCAGGCCATCTGGTAAACCCTCACCTCCAGTCAAACAGAAATGCTTCATATTTGCAGGAGGATGGACCCCAGGGATGCCCATATTGGCTGGAGACACACTGCATGTCCCACCCAGCATGTCCCTGTGCCATGCCTCCCTATGGATGTGCAAGGGAATATGGGCCCTAGCCATGAGAAGGTTGGAAATGAGCACAGAGATACGGATGAGCTCTCCACTAAGGCATCCCCAGAAGGCTGATGGACGCAGAGCAGCACACTGCAGGACAGCACTCCACGCCATCCAGAAGCAATCCCTGGAGGGACTGCCCTGCCCAGGGACCGCATGGAGCCAGCCACTGGCATTCCCACCCGGGCTCTCCTCCCGGTCGGGCTGCTCCCTGTCCTTCGGGGATGGCAATGGCTCCTCACCTGATTGAATTTCCAGGCCATCACTTGCTCTCCCTGCAGCTGCGAGGCACGATCGCCCTCCCGGCAACCCCACGCTCACCCCGCGGAAGGAGGGGCTAATTCAGTTAGCCCAGTGGCATTAGCTGCCGTGAAGAATAACCCGCCAACAAGGGCCTGCGAGCCTGACACAATATTAAAGACCCCACTGCCCTCACTTGGGGCAGATTAAGCTGGGCTCATTGCTTTAATGCTGCACTCCTCGGCCGGGCTCCCTCCAAGGCTCTGCACCTTAACTGTATTACCCCAGCACCGATGTGCTTGACCTGACGATATTGCTCCCACTGATAATTCACCTCCCAAGAAACTTTGCCTTTTTGACCTCTTGCTGGAGTAGGTTCTAACCCCATGGAGCAGGGCTACCCCTGCATCCCACCATCCACAGGCTCGCTTTCCCTCAGCATCATCTCCTGCCTCCCTGATCTACTAGGGACCTTGAGGTACCTTCTTCTGCCAAGCTCAGGCAACTTGCCCCTGAAAACAGGTCACTGTGGTGATCCCAGGATCCCAGTCTTTATCAATGACTGCACTGACATGCACAGTGAATGTGTGGCACATGCATGGGTGTGCAGAGGATGGAGAATGTAATTTACAGCACCAAGGATGTGCGGGACGTCCCGGCTCACTAACCTCATCTGAGGTACCAAGGCTCTCCCACTAGCAATGTGAAGTGATGCACAGAGGGAGCATTAGGTCCTTCCTCTCCCAGGGATACACGTCTCATCTGACCCAAGGAAGCAATCAGGAAAAACACCCAAATGCCAGCCTAGAGAGAGCCTGGGCTCCAAGTGAAACTCAACAGAGCGGTGTGGGAGCAAGACGTGGGGTCAGCCTGCTGCTGCCAAGCACAGGCAGTGCCAACATGATCCTGGCTTGGCAGCAGCCACTGCCTCCTCTCACCCAAAAGCTGCCAGCAGCTGTCTTGTGCTCTTATCCCTGCTTCACCCCGTGGCCTGCAAGCAACACAGGGAGAGTCTGGAAGATGCTGTCTGCTGGGGCTGCTGGCTCACACAGCCTTGCTTTTCATAGGAAACAGCACCAGAGAGGAATCACTTTTGCACTTAGTCAAAACCAGAGGGCCATTGTATCCTATAAATCTCCAGAATGAAATTTTTGAACATGGAAAACTCACCTTTTCTGAGAAAAAAACCCAAAAAGTCTGATTTAGCCACCTATTGACTTTTGCCCTTCTCACCAGAAAATCATAATAATCTACACTGACCTTTTCCTCTTACTTTTATCATTGGCCATGATATCACTGATATAATTTTATCGTTATGTAAAAAAGAGGTTGGATTGCTGGATGCTCTATCTCACCTCCTTGGAAAGAAGCAGGTTAGCATCAGCAAATTATATAGCTCCAGCTCTTGACTCAGAACAAGGCATCTGCTCCCTGCTCTGCTCCCTTGCCTTTGCACAGGTGGTTTTATACTTGCCTTGCACAGTTAGTGCTTGGGTAGTTTATATCAGGTGTCTTTACATAACTAATGTATATGTATGGACATTACTATTTACACTAAAAAATAATAATGACCAGGCAATGCTCACAATAAGCAAGACCTTCTTTTGGCAACATTTTGCTTCCTTATTTTCTGATTTCACTACTCAAAGGTGTGTTTCCTTTTTTTTGAAGAAACAAAACTAGAAAAAGGAACAAACCTAAACTTCCACTCATAACTCAGACCACAAGTCTCGGTGTTTTTCTTAATATTAAAACTTTTGGTGAAGCTGTGTTTGACCTGGTGCTGCTGGCACAGGAAGCAGAGCACCCACATGAAAGGAGTGTCACAGAGCAGTTGTGAAGCCACGTGGTTTGATGGTTATCAGGACAGAAGGGGTCTATTTTGAGGTCTGCCCACACTCAAAGGGTTCTGTGACCCTGGGGAAGGCACTGCATCTCTCCCTGTCCTGGATCCCCTCTGCCCTCCTCTAGGTGCATGGAGATTTCAATAGGTGCAGAAATTTGCTGCTGCCTCCCACCTGGGCCAGAAGGAGCTTTCCAGCATGAAATACCAGCTGTACCATCTCACATCCTGAATTTGCTGGCTGGATCACTGCTCAGAAACTGTGCTTGTCCCTGGTGCTCTGCCCAGAGCCTGGCCAGACCTGGGACCTGTCCTAACCTGATACAGCTGCCATCCTGAGCAACACCAGTGGCAGAAAGTTTTCAGGGACACAGATTAAGCCAACAGACAATAGCAGAGCTGGTATGGTAACTACATGGGAAACACAAAGGCTTATTCCCTCTACTGTTCTCCTGGAAAGAATCCCTTCAGCTGCTCACACATATATTGCTGGGCAGGGACTGAATCCAATCCTGCTTAGCAGGCTGTGACGTGGCTGAGGACGGGGCAGATCCACACTGCTGGAAGCAGGAGCAAGCCCTGCCCTTGGTGTGCAGCCAAACGGATCGGAAACAAGGAAGAGTGTATGGCTTTTACAAGCCTTTCTTTAAAAAGGTGAGCAGTGCCAGAGTAGAGACAGGCCCCAAATTTGGGCTTGGGCAAAGAGACAGGAACCATTCATTCCACATTTTGCAGTTAGCTCGCTTGGGAGGCGAATGGAAAATGGTTGATGTGAACACTTTTTCCTACGGGAGTTAATTTTTTTAAGTGCAACGCCTTAAAACTGAGGCCTCTGCCCTGCCACAGGGCCTGAGCTAAACTCATGCCACCGTGCCCATCTCCAGCTCCAGCAGAATCCCTGTGCTGTCCTCCTCTGCGGATGGCAGTGCCGGTGGGCACCAGCAGCCTACAGCATCTCTGTGCTTTTCCACCCACTGGCACAGAAAGAGACTGGTCAAACCAAAACCATCTCCACAAAGGGGAGCCACCTGTGCCATCGTGGGGACAGGGAGTACCTTTAGCGCCACCAGGAAGGTGACATGGGACACTGGGCCCTCTGCTTCTCACCCTTCTGACATGACCCCTCCTGTTAGGGGGAGATTTAAGGTGCTCTTATATCTCCCAGCTGTAAATGGCCTCATAAAAGTGACAAAACGACGTTCATATGGATGCTTGTTAAAATTTTATTACTAATCACCACCAAAGTTAGCTGCTATATTTAACCCAGGCTGGGGAAAGAGGGGAGGGGACACTGCCTGGGCAGGATGGAGATATGCAGTTCAGAAAGCAAAGCCAGGACAGGCTGATGAGTGGCCCTGATGTAGCTCACAGACACAGACAAGGGCCTGCTTCAGCAATTGCAAATAAAAACACCAGAGCCTTCACCCTCCGCTCATCAGCAGCAGCCAAAAACCTTTTACAAGCCCTAATCCAAGAACAGGATGGGCTTATGGTGAAGCACAAGGCTACAGATCAAAGAGACTCAGCTGAACTCCCACCTCTGTCGCAGTCTCCCCATGTAGCCCTGGGCTCTTCCCTGTGTGGAAGATCCTGTGCAAAGCAGATGGGAACAGAGATTTAACAAGACAGCCAGCTCTGCAGGCTGGGGAAGTCTCTCATTGGTGTGCAAGTGCCTGGCAGTCCTAGGATGAGTGAGGTCTCTCCCTTGAGGCTGCAAGGACACACAGTTAAGCTTCCTTTCCTGTTTGTCAGATTTTGTCCTTGCAGGTAAAAGAAATGCTTGCAGAAGAGTGAAGAAAGCCCAAGGATGCTAACTGTCTTGGCAAAGCAGAAAGTTCAACAGTTGCAAAGGTGCCACAGGGCGCTTCCAGATATGTCCTTGCTGCAGCACCTCTGGGAAAGGGCCAGTGAGGAGTTCTGCTTTCTGCAACGTGACACATGAGGAAGGAGGAAGGTGGGTGAAAGCAAAGAGCATACAGGTGGTATGGGCTCGGCTACCCCTGATGCACCCACAGATTGTGGTCACTTCCCCAGACAGAAACACCAGAAAAAGGATGGTCCAGGTGGCCATAAAGGCAGGCCCAGAAGAACCAAGAAGATGGTCACCTGTTCTGCTGTGTCAGTGGCATGCACATGGCTCTCCCCCACTGTGTGTGGATGGGAGCTGGGGCAGCTGGGGCAGGGATGGCTCTTCCACCTCAACATGATGCACTGAGAAGAATAGGATCACCTCTGATCAGATGCTAACAGAGCACACTTCTGCAGGGGATCATGAAAACGCCATGATGGGTTTGCTGCTCTGCTGCCTGTCTAATGCTGGGAATAGTAGGAAAATATTTTATTGATGCAGTAAAGAAGGAGGCAGAGGGAGAAAAGTCTCACAATGAAAATAAACAGCTTTGAGTGTCTCCTCAATTTGGTAATGGAATCCAGATGACTACAGGTTTCTGGAGAATGAAAGACAAAGTATTGCTTAAAAGACTTCAGCTACCAGTACACCTTCCTGCCTGCTTGTACAGCAGAGGGGAACAGGAGAGGGAGACATGCTCCTCTCTGAGGATGCTCTCAGAAACCTCCCTGGAACTCTCCATCTGCATCTCCTTACAGCTTCGTGGTACCCCCAGGTGTTTTTGGCAGGTCCAAACATCCTCATCTACCCTCATACTTGCTGTACTTAAGCATCACTGAGACCACAGCCATTTGGCTCCCCATCACTGCTTCCAGTTACCTCGTTCCTGGCACTCTAAGGGAGCTGCTGTCTGTCAATCCTCACATCCATCTTTAGAGCCCTGTATAATTCTCCTAGATGCCTCTTTGCTCCCTATATATCTATCTAATTAATGTTAGTGTAAGTAAAGCACAGCCTTTTCCCCTTAATAAGCAGAGTGCTGACTTTATTACAGGTCTTTTTTTCTCCCCCCTCTTCTTGCTTCAGCGCTTTAAATCATGTTCAGGAAAGCGCTTACGAAGGGAAAGGCTGCGTGTCACATCTCGCCGTGCCTTCGCCCCGGCACGGCTGGGGAGAGCCGTGGGGACTGGGGAGCAGAGGGCAGCAGGAGGAAATTGGACAGGATGTGTTCAGAGCTATGCCAAGAGCTCTGCACTGCCAGGTTCGCCGAGGTCAGGGGAGAAGTCAAAGGCCATCGATGTGTTGTCTGGCTGAAGGCAGAGTCCAAGCAAAACAAGGTGTTAAATGTCTGCTAATTAGAAGTGTCAAAACAGGACTGGAAAGGCAGGCATGACTGGGGAGAGCCTGGAAATGTGATAAGTGGGGCTTGGTGGAGGGGGAGTTGAAATCTTGGGTCTCTAGACCACACCGCAGGTAAAAGTGGGAAGGCTCCTGCAGCTGCATTGCTCTTTGGCACTTTTTTGTTCAGAAATCCTAAATGTGAGATGTAAAGGATGTGGACTCAGAGGACAACAAGTTCTGTTGCATTTCCTAAGAATTCTTAGGATCGTAAGAAGCAGAGAAGATTTTATAAATGTGTTATTTGTCTCTTCAATGTCAGCTCTCTGTGTTTCTCTCTCTGAGATCCCCCTCATCCAATTTTACTCTCTGTCCCGTGGTAAGTGTTGTTCTTCCTTCCTTCCTCTTCCTCATCGCTCTCAGGCTGCCTTGGACTGGGTGCACCAACCTCTGTCTGCCTGCAGGCCCTAGGGGCTGCTGAAGACGATGGATGACACAGAAGGGAGACCCATGACTCCCACTTTCCTGAGGCTGCACAGCAAATTGCTGGTGAGAAGTGGTGGACGAAAACGTGGCCTGCAGGCTGGGCTTGGCTCAGCTCTGTGGTGACTCTCGAGCCCTTTGGCAGCTCCTTCTCCTTGTGCATCACATGGATGTGGTGTCTGATAGTAATCCACAAGCACTCCATTTCAGAGAGTGGTGGGGACATTGCTGGAGGGGACACCACTGGAGGGGACACCATGCACAGGCTGCTCAAGCTCCTGGCGCCCAAGCACATCACACATATGAGAGCATGCGCCATCAGACCCCTTACAGCCAAAGAAACACACCTGGCCTCCAGCAAGCCAGGTACAGGTAAATGATGCCTTACTGCTTCCTACTACTACACCAAGCCACAACCTGGTCATTCTCCGACCAGCACTGGAACCAGAGGGCTGCCCTGAAAGTGTTAATGCTCCCCCTGGCCTGGGGTGAAAGGGTTACCCATGTTGTGCTCGGATTCTTTGGCTGTAATGTGATTTCTTGGCTCCTGTGTATATATTTATGCAGTTTTGTGCACACTCCTGCCCACTCCCCCCACAGGGTGGTTATCGATCAGGCTAATGGAAGGGATCCGATTGCACATGCTCCGACGCGCTCCCAACAGCCTTGCCAACGCTGGCCTAGCCAATCAATGCTGAGGTGCCCCCGAAAATTTCCCATAATCTGATTTGAAGATGTGTTATCACTTAATAAAATCCACACTTGCCCTTCCTCTTCCCCCTCTACTGAAAAGCATTTGCACTCTGGCTCTGCCATGCCCCCGCATCCTGCCAGCCTCTGGGAGAAGGACCATGGAGTGGCCAGGGGCTAAAAATGCCCTGTCTAGGTAAGGGAGGAATGGAGTATGAGAAATCTATTCTTTCTGGGTAATCAGCATGGCCCAGAAGTGCCAGGGGACACACATGGTGACACAGGCTGCTGTGTGAGGGCGACCTGCTCCCTGCTTCCTTTCATGATGCAGTGGCTGTAAGGATGGCAGTGAAAAAAGGGGATGAATAATGTTCCGTTGAAAATATGGTGAAAAACGCTATCAGTCTTCTGTAGCCTGTCAAGAAACATTCCCGTGGTCTTTGGAAAACAATTCACTACAGTGTATGAAAACACTGAGGATATTTCTGGTGCCAATGGGTGTCTGCCTTCTGATCAGCCTGCACAGCAGTGACAAGAAGAAAGTCCTGGGCAGTTGGGGCAAGACACCAGTGGGGTTTAAATGAGATACTCCCTGACACTGTGTCTTCTCCAGGGAGGATTGTTTCTCCAAGTGTTGCATATAGGTAAAGCCTCATAAAATAAGGGCCTTGTTGCCTTTGTAAAATCATGGCTCAGGCCTGCAACTTAGGCTAAGTATAAGGGAACTATGAGAGAGTGACTCAGCTGGGATGGGGTAGAGATGTGTGAGAGACGTGCTGCATGATGGTCGCATGTTCACATAGTGGTGTAGGGTGGTTGGTTGACTTGGGCTTGTTGTGCCTTAAAACTATGTAAACTGATAACTGGCTAACTGCTTAAAAAGCCTGATTTTTGCAATAAAGCAGCTCTCCTTTACACTGCCTTGGTACTCTGTGTCACTGTGCACGGTCACATCCAAGAAGAGCAAAGTCAGAGGTTCTCCTACTCTAACCAGACTAATCCTTTGTCCCTTCCTGGCCTCCTGCTCCAACAGAAGATCTTGGTGCTACCTTGATGGCACACTTCTGTTCCACAGGATGGGACACAAAGGGCTCAAGGTTCCCAAGCTGTCAGGCTGGTTACAAAAGGGAAGATGGCCACGAACAAGTCTGTCTTCTCCCATCCTTGTCCAACAC
Organism: Camarhynchus parvulus; assembly: GCF_901933205.1. Taxonomy (NCBI): domain Eukaryota; kingdom Metazoa; phylum Chordata; class Aves; order Passeriformes; family Thraupidae; genus Camarhynchus; species Camarhynchus parvulus. Next base: position 9,892,645 of record NC_044578.1, read on the forward strand.
AGGGAGGAGAATGGTGCAGGATGCACACCCCAGAGGTGCCATCTTTTAAAGCCCTGTCCCTAAAAGACAGGAGTCTCCTCCCTTAGCAGAGCAAGAAGCCATGCATGCAGGGAGCCATGTCTGCCTGGGGATCCAGGGACAGGCACACGCCAGCCACAGGATGAACCTGAGCCCTACAGATCGATGCTGTGTGGGGCTGCTCCCTGGGGCCTGAAACCCGACACTGAGGTTCAATAATTCAGGGGGAGAGCTATCAATGGCTTCTCAGCTCTTCAGAGAGGAGAGCAAATTGAAAGGCTTGTCAGGAGTCAAAACAGAGCAGGGCAAAGCTGGGCTGAATGTCAGAGAGATTAAACAGGCAGAAAGCCACAGGGATGGGGATGAGGACAGGATGAGCTGGGAGGCCACTGCTTTTTATGGTTCACTTTGGCAACCATAGGAGCAGTCCAACTGCAGCAGAGCAGAGCACTCTCACAGCTAGATGGGTGGCCAGTGCTCCAGGAAAGCTCTTTGACCAAGAGGGTTTTCAGCAGCTCTGCTAAGGTTAAGGAGCCCAATGGCATGAGGTTCTCCCAAGCTCAGGCACTGTGTCACTGAACACCTCCACAGAGTGACCTTCCTGCTGCTGTGCTGGTGCAGTTGGGGGCCAGGGCAGAGGGGACTTATGCCAAGGTTGTGTGTCCCATTTGAAACAGTGCCTTGCATGGGGAGAAGGATGAGACCAGTAGCCTCCTGTGGTAGAAAATAACTCTTCCAGGCCCAAGTGGGACACTGCACCAACAGTGGATGATAAATAATGGTGATATTTCAATAGACACAGGTATGATAATGAAGAGCTATTCTTCTTTTGCAAAGATCACTTGTAGAATTAAATATTTATAAATGATATTTAGACTTCTAGTCCTGTAAAATGCCTTTTTTACACAGATAATATATGTTGACTTGTTGGAGAACCAAACCAGTTTGATATGATTAAATGCAGAGCTGAGTGACATGATTCATGCCTTTTCTTTTCCACTTGCCAGCCTACAGCATATGCAAGGCTCTATCAATATGTTTCTACAGATATTTACATTTAAAAAAAAATAAATAAAGCCACAACCATCCCAGCTGCATAATACATTGAAATCCTCCCAACACCACAAATGCCTCTATCAACTCTGCAGTGTCTGGCTTGTAAGACAAAGTATTTCACACCACACCAGGCAGTTTTTTTAATGGACAGAGTTTCACTTGTGCTTTACATGTGACTTATTCAGCTCTGGTGCCTGACCCTGCAGGCCCTCATGTGGGGACCAAGAGGCTGAACTGGCAGTGATGAAGGTGATCAGGGATACAGACTTAATCCCCCTCTCTCTTCCTTCTCAAAGCACTTTGGTACCACAGTCAAGCACGCTGCACTTAAACAATCATTTGGTTTAAGAGGGATGTGACCCACAGATGTGTGCTTTTTCCAGAGTGTGCACCAGTTTCACATCTTGAAATTACTCTCCCCAGCTCCATGAACTAAAAAACAGAGGCAGAAAGAGGCAGAAGAAAGAGGAAGAGATTGCCAGGCTGGTGACACATGCCCAGGGATACTTGTCCCACAAAGCTCACTTGGTCCTCAGCCTGACCACAGCACGGAGCCTCCATTTTACAGTTTCACATGTATGAGGAAGAGAAAAACTGTTCATCTTAAAGAAACTCCTTTTTACCTTCACCTTAGATATAATCACTGACTGTTCACACCACACTCTTCTCACATCAGTGTTTGCCCCTGCCTGAAGAACAGTTGGGCTGGGCAAGGATCTTGGGAGCCATCTGCACCCTGAGAAGTGAGGCTGGTTTCTAGCCCTCAGAGCATGCAGTTAGACTTGTTAAACAGCGCAGGCAGCACTATTGGAAGGAGAAGTTTCCATTAATTTGCAGGTGCTGGGGGGAAGGGGGGAAGGAGAGGCCAGGTGCTTTCTGGATGCTGCCCCCAGCAATCTCCCCCTGGTCCTTTCCCATTGTTCCAGAGCCGTCCCACGCGGCCCTGCCAAAGGGGATAACAGGCTCAGGAACAAGCTGAGTGACAGCAGACACCTTATAAAATGCCTGGCTGAGCGGGCCTGGCGCCTTGCTGCACGCAGCGCACATGCCCGCAGCCCAGCCAGGCCCGGCCCTGCACGCAGGTACCGAGGGGGGCTCACATCAAAGGCTCCGCTTTTGCAAGGCTCAGGACGCGGGAGGGCGTGAATTATAGACTTTGATGTCTGAGCAGCAGCAGAGGAATCGGCGTGAAGATCGTTTATAAATCGCTATTTATGGTCTCCACTAAGTACCAGGCAGCCCCTTAAAGCAAGGGATCAAGTTTAACTGAGGGCCGCTGCAGAGAGCGGCTGCCGGCGGCTGGGCCAGGGCTCTGCGTGGGCAGGACGTATTTTAGACTCTCTCCATCTCAAACAGCTGAATTCAACTGTGAGATACTCCCAGCTAACTTCCCGAGGCCTTTGCCAGTTTGGGGGAGCCCCAGTGTGGGAAGCTTGTGGTACTTGCACAGTAGGAGAGGCATGGCTCCTGGAGAAGCAGACCTGTACCACATGGTGGTGGGGTTTAGCACTCACATGGAGTTGATCCTGGTCCCTACTAAGAGGAAAAGGGGCAAATTGGGAATCTCAGCATACTGTCTCTGCTCCTAAGGGACCATCTGGCTTTGCCTTGCTGCTGACTCTCTTGCCTGATGTAGTTTGTAACAATCCCCAAGCCTGGGCAGAGCTGCATGCCTTTCCTTGGCTGAATCTATGCTCTGGCTGCCATGTTCCTCTTGAAGCAAGGCTGGGACATCAACCAGGCAGCTCTGTAGCAAAGGACAGCATCCAACCGCACATCATGTCACTCCTGCCCATGGTTAGCTGTTGGCACCTGGCTCTCCAAATGCACGCTTCCGCCTATGGCACATCTGGGTGTGCCAATGTTAAAGAGATATCTTAGAGATTAAAACCTTTGAATCCAGGAACATAAACTATTCTGATATCAATTCACTGATCTGGAATGGCCAGTATCCCCGAGCCAAGACCCAACTAAAGAAATAACTACTTTTGGGTTATGTTTCGTCTCATCTGAGAATGAACAGCCTGGTTGGATTTCTCCCATGTGGTTTGATTCCAGTCCCTGTGGTCAGAGGTCAATGGACAGCTGAGCCTCAGGGGAGCTTCAGCACGGAGAATGCCTTGTCTGGGACTGGAACACTCCTGGTGAACCCCACAAGACCCATCACCCTCAAATGTTCCCAAATTTATCAGTGAGTCCACAGAGGTGGATGTGTTCTCCTTGCGCCTCTCCTCATCCCAGAAAGAAATACACACTATGTCACACAAGGAAGGACAATTACCTGGATACTGAAAAGCGCATCTGGGAATGCCATATGTCATTCCTACACCTGAGCATCCCCTCCTAGCACGCACAGTGCTCTCTACTCTGACTCTATTTCTTTGCCCACAGTGGTCTTTGCAGTTCCTTACATTGCAGCATAAGTTACAAATTCCTCTGCATAGCCTTCATATCCTCTTCAGCACCACAGACTCAGACATTGTCTTAGGCCAGGTATAACGCCAGCCACTGCCTGTTTTTCCCTGAAGGAATGACATCCAAACTGTAATCTTTTTGAGCTGATCTGATTTACAATCCAGCAGCCAGTTCTGAAGCCCCCAGTTGCATTGCTTGGGGATGCACAAGGATGCAGGCCCATGTACTTGTTCCTGTTCAAACAGCACAAAATGCCACTGTGAACAGAACTGGATTTTCTCCCTATCTTCAATTAAAGGTTCATGTCCAGCATCTACACCAAACTTTTCAAATGCAGCTGCTATATTTTGGAAGCTGAGACAGACCATGCTGGATTTTTCAACGAGTTACAAGCCCAAAATCAAATTCTGGCCCCCCAAACCAGTGAACATTTTTGAACGCTGACTATTATATCCAGAACACACAGACAGACTTCCTCATTGTCCTCTCCTTGCCTTGCAGTCTCCAGCATAGCAGCACTCAGCAGGCCTGGTTCTGCCCTTGCACATGCACATGTAAACTGTAGATAAGCACATATTTCTCTTTGCTCCAGCCACTCTCCAGGATTTATCTCAAGCAGGACAGGGAGCCCTCCACCACAGCTCAACGTGATCCCTCCTCAGACACGGTCATTTTTATGTCCAGAAATATTTATATACTTTGCATCACTGTTGTTTGCAGATTCTCTCTTGGTGGCTTCCACACTTCGCGGCAGCCCCTGTTTGAAGTTGGACCAGATGGGAGCCTGGACCAAACATAAATAAACCAATCAAATCTGAGAAAACAAGCCCCCATCCCTCCTGCCTCCTCCTCAGACCAGTGTGAAGATCCAGCCTGGGAGAGGGGGGCAGGCTGTGCTCTGATGCTCAGACCGCTCCCTCTGTCCACCCTTGAAGTCCCTTACTCCGGGCAGAGTTTGGTATGTGCTGTTTGCAGGGGGCTTGTTTTTCTAACATGGTGAACACATGCTCTCTCCCGAGAATCATTTATTTTACATCAGAGATCCTGGGGCTCCTGACCCAGAGTTTTGCAAGATGGTTTTGTACTTTCCCTGATGAGGAAGGAAGACACATTCCTCCAGCTACCACTGCAAGAATGGCAGGTCCCGGATGTGTCCTTCACAGACCAGGCTCTCCCTCATTTCCCTCCCAAGACAAAGGTTAAAAATGACACACTGAGGTCAGAGGATGCTCTGAGGGGCTCCACAAAGCTCTCCCAGTAAGAAAATCCCATTTCTTTTCCTGGTAAGAGCCTTCTTCTTGTGGGGCACCAGTGGATCAGATGAGCAAGGAAAGATGGACTGAAGGGACAATGACCAAAGAGGCATGTTAATAAATTATTCACTATTTTGACTGTTTCCCAACAATTTAGGCCTCAAAAGAAGGCACAAAAAAGCCCTGAGGACATTTGTCTGCCATCAAGGTCTCTTTAGAACCACCAATAGCCAGTACAGTTCTTGTAATAGCCCAAAGCCAGACCCACCAGCAGACCTGGCTGCTGCTGTGCCCTGCAGAGAGTTGCTCTGCCCTCAGCACTGGCCGGGCTGCATTGCATGCGGCTGGAGTTGCTGCCTCGCAGGACCAAAGGCACCATCCATCCCTGGAGCCCAAGACAGACAGTTCTCCTCTTCTCGAGGGCAAGAGTCCCCCTTAAATCCCTGCTGCACATGGACTCCAGCACCCACCTTCCTTCCCTGGCAGGGAAAGGATGCCGAGGGAGAGCAATGGGGAGAGCAATGCATCTCTGCGAAACCCGATCCCTTAACACGCAGCTCCTCTGATGTGGGCAGCTTGTGCTTTACAGCATTAGAGGAGCAACATTTCATGGAAAATTCAATAAATACCCCTGTACAGCCAGACATCTGTAAACAAAGGCTTCCAAATTCAATCAGGCTGTGGGCTCAGAGCAGCATTTATAGGCTACAGCATGGAATATTATATAGGAAAGCTAAATGTAGGGGGAGGGAGCAGATTCCTGGAAAATGAAAGATCTTTTAGCTCTCTATTACCCCAATGAAGAGTAGCTATGTCTGTGTTGTACCACTGTGCCCCTTCTTGACTGGCTAGGGCAGCTTTGTCATTCCCAGTCTGCCAGCTGCCACGTCAATCTGTACTGGGCTCTCACCTAGCAAAGACATTGCAGTAGAAACCACAGCAAGACAAGCAGGGAAACGCTGATGACTCCAGCAACTGCCAGCCACTCTGTTTGCTGGAGTGCATTCCTGCTGCCAGCCATAGCAGGAGGGTGACCTTTGAGATGTTGGTCTGAAGATGGCTCTGAAATACCAAGCCCTGAACGAGGAGTAAATACTTCCAGAAGCTGGAAGTAATTACAGCCAATGCTCAACTCACAGCGGGGTTTTGGAGGGGAGAACAGTGTGTTGCTCGTCCTTGGGGGCTTTCCTGGGTCATGCCATCCCCCAGCAGGTTGACTGGGCCCTGTCTATCTTGTCTCCTGTTTTATCACAGCGTCAGTTTGCATTTGTATAAAACAAGATAAACTGGGCAAAGTGAAGCGGGAATGTCCAGTTAAGGCTCTGCTGAGCTCCATGGTGACTCACCGGATGGAGCAGCAGTGCTGTGACCCTCAGCCATCCACACCAGATGGCTGCTGGCACTGGTACAGAAGATTTGCTCCCAGAGTTGAGCAATACCAGAGGTGTAACACACAACTGAACACTGCTGGGCATGTTTGTGTTCACTTGTGCACAGATACACAACCCCCACAAGCCACTACAGCATCCCTGTAGAATTCCCTCTTCCCTCTCTGGCCAAGGTTTTTCCTGTGGATCCTCACCCTTCAGCATAATAACTGTAAAGGTCTCCAGCACACACAAGTGATGCTGAACAGCATGGGACATGGGTCTCTGCTAATATCTGCCACCCTGATGAGATTTTTCCAAGCCCAGGGCCAAAGATCTTCCCAGTCAGGAGATCAAAGCACTGTTGTTCCTATGCTGACTTGGTTTCCCGCACATCACCTGAAGGTGAACACCGGCAGGTGATTTTGGTCCAGGCTACATGTAACTATCATTTCAGACACACCCAAGATGGTTCATTACCATCCAGTGGCTACATCACCTTGCATCTGGACCCAGCTCTGGACCCAGCATCCCCAGTAGTGCTGGGGTCCCATCTGCTGGTTGCTCCAAGCTGCACCTGCATGGTCAGGGATCTTGATTTCTCCAAGCTGGGCTTTGCAGATCCTTGCAAAGGGCAAGCTACCAGCTCAGAGAAAGTTGTTCAAGTCCTGCTGTGCTTCTGCAGCCCTTTGGGCACCTCAGGGGTGCTAACAATGGCAGGGACAACTGTGGTTCTCTGTGGAAGACAACTATCAAAGAACACCTTTGGGCAGCAGGAGCTGCATCTGGATGACCAACTTGAACCCTCTGGCAGCACCCGCAGAGGTTATCAGCCCATATTTAGGGCAGGCCAAATCAGGCATTTGTCTCCTCCTTCCCCTTGAGTGCACTTTTCCTTACAGCTCAATCAGGCTTTACGAACACACTGCCACACACAGAGGGCAGTATATATAATAAATAGAGCCTAGCTCTGAGGGCAGCAGCAGTACACTATTGCCCAGGGGACAGGAAGGTTAGTGGGATTGTGATCTAAAACCTGAGGCTGGCAGCTTTATGCTCCCCCGGGAGAGATTTCCACAGCTACTGTGAGGAAAACAATCACTGTTTTGGTTATTACACTTCATTTATTGGTTTGTTCAAAGATCACAGCCAGGTAGGCCTTAAATTCAAGGATGCTCGGAGCATGGGTCCCCAGCCTTGCTCTGTTTGGGGTGCCCCAGGGTGCTCCCCCAGCTTGTGCCCTTCCCTACCCCAGGACAGCTCCATCCTGACTGCCTCTGTAAGATCCCTACATCATGACCAGGCAAAGCACAGGAGGGAAGCTGTCCCAAGGAACGTTATGCTTTGGGACAGATCTACAAGCAAGGCCTCTCACTGATGTCAACATGAGAGGGAGCAACACTTGTGCTCTGAGGGAACCATCGACCACATACTCTGTTGGGAGCATATTCACTTCCCAGGAAGCATCTTTCATGTTGTTTGAGAAAACATGAGAAATTAGTGTCTGGATTGGACATCCACACCCGTACCTTGGAGGACAGAGAGCAGGATGTGAAACTTGCTGCTCCTCAATTGAGCATGGGTGCTCAGGGAACTACTGTAGGGTATCAACAAATTTACTCATTTGGGTCACACAACAGAGAGTTTAAAGCTCAGGGAAGAGAAGTGTGTCCATGCAACGAAAAGGTCTGCAGAACAAGCCATGGGCACCCCTTTGCATGGTGGTAGCACAGGCAGGAAGGAGCAATGCAGTGAGCACCTGAGCTGCTTCGGTCATACAGAACCCCAGGCACATCCAGTCAGCTACTGTCCCTCCAAGATGCATTGAAGAGAACTGGGTGATGGCTGGGATTCAGGAAATGTGGGGTGTTTCCCCCACTGCTCCTCAGCCAGCTGCCCTGGAAATGTTCCTATAAACTCCTATTAATTAGTTGACACTTGGACTGTGCAAACAGGCTGCCCCCTCCCTGTTCCCCCCCAGGAGGCAGTGCTGGGGCAGGCCAGTGTGGGGGCCAAGTCTTGGGCACATTCTTCCAGTTAATATTTCAGCCCACAGTTGCCAAGGGATCGGGGCTGGCGTTTCCCCCCTTCCTCCCCCCCTTCCACCTCCCAAAGCGCCATTGGTGAGAGGATAGCCAGGTTATTGCCTCCCCCTCCCTTTGCAAGCAGATGTATGGGAGCCAGAGGAGGAGATTGATGGGGTTTATAGAGTCTCCCCTCCTGACCACCCACCATGGCTCCTGCTCCCTTGGGCCTGTCCACACCACAGTCACAGCAATGACTCCACTGGTGCCCACCACACAGAAAAAAACATCCTGACTACTTCTGCTGGGTAGCCTGGGTCATGTTTGTTGCCTTAGAGGACTTTCTTTGTGTCCCAGACATATCAGTGGGATGTGTGAAAGCTTGCAGTTCCTCTCCAGCCACATCCATGCAGTGAAGGGAACTCAGTGAAGCCTGAATATGAGTGACATCAAGTCCCTAACTGCTCCTGGCTTTCACAGGTGACACACAGCAGACTCCAGCTCTCCCAAAGCTTTCAGCAAGACAATGCACTGCAAAGAGTGACCATACAGAAAGCGCTGCACAGCAACTCTGGACAGAATAGAGTTTGGACATGGAGGCCCTCCAAAGAGCTGCAGCTGTTCCTCCTGGAGGCACCAAGGTCCGTGGCAGGTCCTGGGAGGCACAAGGGTGGGAATAAAAGTCATGGAGGCTGGCTAGGCCCAAGGTGCCCACATGCTGTAAAGCATAAGGAGGGGCCCATGGACCTCATCTATGGACGTGCAGGGCAGCAGCTCCTCAAAGAGGAGGGAGACTAGGTTTGGTGGAAATGCCTGAGGAGAAGCCTCAAAAAACCTCACAGCTCATAAATTGCGAGAGATGGCATTTGGCATGACAGGCATCATTGCTACCAGCAGCACACTCAGCCAGGGCACCATCTCAGCAGAGGCTTTCAGGAAGGACTATCTTGGGGACAAAGCCAGCTGCCATTGGATCCCACAATTTTCCAAATTAAACTAACCACTCCCTGCCACTCACGAGAAGAAGAAACAAATCAAGTTAACTAAATGTGTTGGTAACATTTGGGCCATTTCCTGTATGTTTAACACATTTTCTATTAAGCCCACGACAAATGGCAAGGGCTCCAGGCGCAGCCATAAAGGCTCCCTCCTGCCGCAAGCCGAAGGGGCTGCAGGCAGGGAGGGGAAGGTGAGCCGGCTGAACAGGCAGATGGGAGGTGAGCATGTAATTCACAGCAGATCCACGATTTGATTAATTTCCCTGCTTTTCCTGCTGGAGAATTCCGGGTTTTATTGGCCGTTAAAGGCACTATGCTGCCTGATTTTGGTGCGGAGCTGCACCAGAGGAGGGGGGACACAACACGGGGGCTGGCTGCAGGGACCTGTCATGGTGTGAATCAGGTGCAGAGTTTAAGGCGGATGTTTCGGGGATGGGGATTCCCTTCTGGAGGACAGTTCCCCCACAGCATGTTTTCTAGAGACTTGTCCTGGGGCCCTGGCTTGGTGGGGAGGGGGTGGTTGTCTTGGGACAAAGCCTCTCCACAAAGCAGTGGGACCCTCACCCAGCCAATTTCCCCCTCCCCTCCTTCAGCTGCTCTCTCTCATCCCTCCTCCTCACACCAGGCTGCTGGGATCAGCCCCTGCAGGAAAAAAAAATGCTCAATTTGTCATGTCATGTCCAGCTGTTAACCTCCCGTTGCCGAGCCATAGGAAAGACTTGCTTTCTTCTATTTATTTATTTGCCACCCGGACAATGGACAGCCCCAGGCCTGCTGAGCTCTTCATAATAATGCCACCAACGATCCCCCCTCCCTGCGCCTCCCTCAGCCAGCAGCACCAGCTGAGGAGCTGCAGGTGTCAGCGGGCATTAACCAGTGCAGGGGTCCCAGCTCCCTTGAAAGCCCTGGACACCATGAAGAAGGCAACTCTCAAGGGCTGTGGCCAAGGCTGGGAGGATCCCTTGACTGGGAGGACGCCCAGACTGGGCTCATGTGAAAGGATCCACACAAAGAGGGAGAGGAAAGAAAGGCCAAATGATAACCATTGCTCCGGAAAGTTTATCCTGACACTTTGGGGATGCTTGGGCAACGAAGAACAGATCTGTCCAGCCATCCAGACAGTTCCTGGGGGGACCAAGGCCTGGCATAGTCACTGTGTCCCTGGAGACACTTAGCAACTGAGTGGAGGGGATGGCAGCTTGGAGGCTGGCTTTGACCCCTGCCAGGGTTCTCCTACTGGGCACAGTTCAGGGTGGTAATCTGGCAGAGTTGAGGCCAGGAAAATTGCTCCCATGGCCAGGATGTGTCTCAGAGGGGAAAGGCACCAGCCCCTCATCACCCTCCAACTGAAGAAGCATTCTGTGTGAGGCTGGGAGCCAAGGCTCTGATTTGGTAGTCACGGGGCTGCTCCCCCTAGTTAGAAGAGTTTAGGGTATGGAGACCCCCACCCAGGGACACTTGCAAAGCCCGGGGGAAGCTCCAGATCTGCCCACCACCTCTGGTCACAGATACGATGCAAAGGGTCTGCCATTCCCACAGAAAGTGTGGTGCTTCCCACCCACCACCTCTGGTCATGAATGGGAGGACAGGACCAGCCACCTCTCACAGACCCAGTGCCACACACCGGGGCACTGCCCACTCCGGGGCAGCTGCCAGGGCTGTGAACACATCGGCGGCAACCGGTTGGGTGTGCATTTGCTGTTCTGACAATAAAACAGCTCTCGGGTTACTGGGAAGGTATCGGCGCCGGGCAGCCCAGGAGCGAGAGCACGCGGGCTGTAACTCCTTCCTGTCTGCCCGGCTGTCTGTCCGGCCTTCCTCCCCCTGTCAATGTCACTTTATTTGCTGCTGGGGTGGCGATAGAATCACTATTAAAAGCACAAGTAGTAGGCATTAAAATGCATTTCGGTTAGTCCGGGATAATAAAGGCGCGTGAGGGGAAGGGGGGAGGTGAAAAGAAGGAAGTTTTAACTCGCTAATAAAAATCAAATGCAGGCAGTTTGCAGGAGCGAGCGGCTCGGCGCTTTGCCTTGCTCTTGTTAAGGGCCCGCTGCCATAAATAACTTCCCTGAGCGAAAGCAAAGGAGAGCCAGGGAGTGAGGACGCAACAACACAAAATTTTTCATTTTTCTCCATAAATCATTTCAGCGTGTGATAATATTTGTTTTTTCTAATGAGTCTCCTGTGATCCATTCCGGGAGCTAACATCAGGGCCTGTCAGGGTATGATGTGTGGGGCACTTCAGAGCTTTGCAAAAACTGCCGCCTCTACAGATCCTCCCCTGCCCTTCGTCTATGCTCAGGACAAATGTGGCCAATTTTTTTTTTTTTTTTTGCTCTGGGATTTCAGGCTCTCTCTCCTTTTGCATGAAGTTCTTCAGCATTAAGCCCTGAGAAGACACCTCCCAGAAAAGCAAACCATCCCTCTAGTTTTCTCTTTGTCCCCCAGAACAGCAAACATCCAGGATGGTCATCTCCCAGGATGAGAAAAAAACCCCTATGGAATAAGAACAAACCAAAGTGCACGCTGGCAGTGAGCCTCAAAAAGGCAGCTCCCCGGAGATGGCTTAACACCTGATGTCTGCCACACTTGCTCTGCCCCATGGGCAGTCCAGCTCAGAGTCTGGTACAGATCCAGGTCTCTATGCCCCCCAACCTAGGCCCAGCATCTGACTCCACCACACCTTCATGAAGTCCTAGGCACCTGCAGAAGCACTATGGTGAATGCAGAAGGTTCCATTTCCACAGAGCACATATGCCTACTCATACATCTTTTAGTCAAAGACCAAGAGCCTCACAGCCAGGGTTTCCACGGGGAAAAACCTGCTTGTTTCTGAAATGGAGCCAAACATGCATGTGGAGGTGACTGCAGACCACAAGGGTCCAGTAAGCAGGGATGAGGTTTTACTGAGACTCCTTCCATTCCTTCACCCCTTCCAGTTCCTCAATACTCATTGCTTCAACCCCCAAGTAAGTGAGACACCAGATCTCAGACCTGAAGAGAGCAGTTTGGGTCAGGGGTGGGAAAGATACTGTGTGCATTTACACCCAGGTGACCAGACTGGCGTCAGCCCTGGTTATGACAACCAGAAATTATAACTAATAGCTCAACAGAGTGCTGGGTACCCAAGCTAGTAGGTTCAGCTCCTATGGGCAGGAGTACAGCCCCATGGCACCATGTTCAATCTCTCAGCACAGCACCCATGGATCATGGACACTGGCTTCAGTCTGTGCCTCAGTGACATGAGTCATGCTGGTAGCAGGGACAGAGGATGCTGCTGGTGGCTTTCAGTCTAATTTAAATGGAAGGCACTTATATTCAGGGAGGTCTATCCATCACAAGATATATGGTTGGAGACCACCTCAGTGAGCAAGAAAGGGAAAAAGAGAAGGTGGTACACCAAGAATGGTGTATAGAAAACATAAGGAGACAGGAGCCCAGGAGCATATTTCAGCTGAGATCTATTGCTCAGTAGGTTGGAAATCACCAAAGACTATAAAGATGCTCTGCTCTGAGCATCACACATCAAGAGCAGTTAACACACCATAATGCTGTGCTCAAGAAAGCAAGATAACCCTGCAGGCCTGGAAACTGAGGCCAACCCTTGCTCCTCCACAGCATGATCCAGGTGAAAAAGAGCTCATTCTGGCTCACTCTGATCCTTCTTCTTGCCCCTGCAATCATCACCATGACTGCCAGAGCCAAGGCTGCTCTTAACATCACCATCATTGGGGCTGTTATTATTATTATTAACATCATTGTTATGGTGTTTCCAGAGAAAGCTCTTAACTCTGGTCATCGGGATAAAGGCAAGCTGGTGGCATCTTCAGGGAGCCATAATGGTTCGGGGCCCGGCTCAGTGTGTGTTTACTCTCTGCCAATGTATGTGAGAGAGGAAAAGAGAGAGAGGTAGTGAGATAAACACTGTCATGGGCCGCTTCCATCATCTACTCACAAGAGCATAATAAAGCCCTTGTAATATACTAGAACTTGTGTGGTCCCGGGGTCTAATTTGCATACTAATTACTCAGTGCAAATGGGAACGAGGGGTAGGGGGAGGGCGTGCGGGTGAGGGGGACTGGACTATTTGCTCTGCCGTTTCATATCATGCTAACAAGCTAATCCGGCGTGCAGTTAGCTCCTGATATATAACTGCTCATTAGTATTATAATAAAGTACATGAAACAACCATAAAACGTTATATACTGCACAAGTGTTGTTTTCTTGCCAATTATCTGCGGGCGGATTTATCACCGCAGTTGTTGCAAATTCCCCTTGGTGAGGTTTGGGTCGAATAAAGAAAGGTGTTGGTGTGAGGGGGGAGTGGGGGGGCTGCTTTCAAGGGGGAAAACATGTGTTTTCTTAAGTAGCACTTACCGATGCACCATTTCATATGAGAGAGAGGGAACGCTGCATCCTTAGGAGGCTGAGACGGGAAGGGAGCCCAGGGCTACACGTTCAAATCAAACAAACTTCTGTGTGTTAGGGAAATGGGACCAGAGCTCTAAGGATGGACTTCAACCCAGCAGAAACCTACCAAGGACAGGGCAATATCTTCTTCCTACTGCCTTCTTCTAAGGTAGAAGGACCAAGACCAGAGAAAAGTAGGTCCATTTGATGCGGAAAGGGCTTGCCTGGCACATTTGCCAGCAATGAGGCAAATTTCTCAGAGGAGCAATCCCAGAATCCCTGCCCAAATCCTGCTTCTCTTTCCCTTTACAGCACCAGCAGTCTGCAAGAATAGACAAACCACAGCTCCCAGCACCTTTCTGGACTGTGCACTGCTGCCTGCCCTGTGGCTGAAGTTTCTGCCTTTCCAACCCATACCACTGCCCCAAAACTGCTTCATGGCACAGAGCTACTGACCAGCTCTATATGGCACTGAAAATCATGGAAATCTTGTGGTTCACTGTTTTACCTGGTTGGTCAGAGGACAGCATCCCCTGCCCTCCCACAGGCACAGGGGCAGTTACAAAACCTGACAGGTTTAAGCAGAGTGCAGGGATTTGCAGCCCTTGGTCTGTGGCCCCCAGGGGTCCATGGATTACTTCTCAGCTACCCAGGAATGTTGAACAAGAAAAGCGAACTGAGGATCAAATAATGCTCTGACACTGGGCTCTGCACCTTGGCTGGAAACCCCCGGGGCACCACAAAATGGGAAGAGGCTGAAAGCTGCTGGGAGGATGTGAATAGCAGAGCACCCACAGTAGAAGGGGACTGCACGGGGCTGCCAGGAAAACACGCTTCACTCACCAGAAGAGACAGGGCACTGAGTGCTAATCCCTGTTTCCATCCCAGGAGGGATGGGTGACATGGCTGCAGCTATCACAGGGCACATGAAGGAACATGGACTCAGGGTCCTTCACTTATGCTGTCTTGAATATCTCTGACAAGACCATGCATCCTTCCTGCCCCAGACAAGACAGGCTCCCTGCCCTTGAGAGCTGCATGTTCTCCTATCTTAATAGGTGCTGGCAGAGCTTGCTGAACACGATGGGCACTACATCCCTGCATCCCTGCTCAGCTCTTTTCAGAGATGCTCTGTGCTCTCTGAACCTACTGCTTTGCATCGTCCCACAACACCAGCATTGCAGATAGGCCAACATGAGTGTGCAACAGGTACTTTTAAAGCTTCTACCAACCTCAGCATCCTACTATGTCCTCACGGTAAAATACCTCTGCAACAGGAACCCTCCCACTACCCCTCCTGCTGACACTGCCTCCCAAACAGTTGTGACCATGCTTGCACACCCACTGTGCTGGCACGCTCTGACCCAGATGTGCGCTGCCTGGTGTACACAAGGATGTTTCCAAACACACAAGGCGATGGGAAGACGGACATTCTCTTCTGTGGAGACCCAGTGGCATAAATCCCACCCATTTTCCCTCTTACAAACAGGGGTTGCAAACGCAGCCCCCATGGGTATTTCACACAGAGCCATTCTTCCTCTCTTTCACACACACACACACACACACACACACACACACACACAAACACGCCCCCTTGCTGCGAAGCATTTGCTTATTTATGGCTTGTTTTTGTCAAGCGGAGGCAGGACTGACAGCTCTCAGTGGTGGGGCTCTGTCTGTCTAACTCCGTAATAAGACACATGATATCCATTCTGCTGCCAGCGGGGAGTGAATCACGCCAGCCCTGTCACCCCGCTTCGCCTTGGCGAACTCCACAGCTTGTTAGCATCACAATATTGGGAGCAAAATGTGACCCAGCGCTGCCATGCCCCCTCCTCCCTCGGTCTGAAAAGAGAGGGGGGAACACACACGCTCACATCTCGACACCAAGGAAAGGCACAAATCCCCCACAGGGCTTTAAAAGGACTTAAAACCATTTTAATAAACTGATCGTAGAGGAAACACCTCCCCTTGGGAGAGGGTTACTGAGCAAATGCCAACACTGTCTCTGTCCTGCTCTGCCTAGCCCAAAGCTGCTCTGGGGCACCCAGGAAGGGGTTTCCCTCATTCTCTCTCCTGCAGCTGGCAAGCAGGGTGTGGAACAAGCATCCCGGCCGATCAGGGTGAAGGAGGGCTGCTGGGACCCATTTCCAGCCCCAGCATCCAGGGCTGGGCCAGGAGGAGTCACCACAGAAGCACTGAAGGACCCCAAACTCCCTCCCCAAACCCGTCCAGTTGTGGGGAGGGGAACTCCTACTTACAGCTTGTTCCCAGGAGATAAATAGACCTCAGTAAAAAGATTGCTACATCCTTTCAATAAAGATTTTTTCCTCTTTCCCAGACAGCTTGTGAAATGTTTTAAAAGCTTCTCACATTTCCAGTGAAACCCACAGAGAAGAATTTTGCTTGTTATCAGCCCTAGAAGACCCTGATAGACGGATGATATTTTTCCCCCTCCTTTCCCTCTCTCACACTCTCTTTTTTTACAAGCTGAAAAGAGAGTCACAGTGTGTTTTATAACCGGCTCTCTGCATTTCAAAAGCTCAACGAGAGCTCTCTGCGAACCCTGATAAGCCCAGGGCTCTTAGTGTCTTAAATACCTTTGACAAGCTATACATTACAACGCTAATAATTTGCCAAATTTGCGCCCATAATATGATATCTGTAAAACGTCAAGGGTGGTAATGCGATTAGCGGCCTCAAATGAAATATCGAACATTCAGCGTTTAGGCCCTGAATAGGGGAGAAAGGAAAGGAAATCAATTTCAAAAGCAGGAGGGAAAGAAGCGATAAGCGTGTAATAAAAAGGGAGAGGGGAGCATGGACAGGCCGGGAAAAAGAGCATCTTGTTTTTCATTCTTCCTTTTTTAAGGCATTCAGGCCTTAAAATGAAAAAAAAAAGAGGGGGAAAAAAAGCGCAAACAAACATCTTTGAATTAAGCCGGTTACAACTCTGCAAAATAACATTTGGCCACCCTAACAACCCCGGGGTTTGGTGGATGGTGAAGATGGGGGAAGGATTTGCTGTTTGCTCTCTGATCCCCCCCCTATCCAACTCCCCGCCCCAAACAGTTCGGGTCCATAAAACACAGGATGTGAAATTACAAGTAGTCTGAGGGTGGGCTGCCCCCTCCTCTCTCCCCCACTCAAGGTGGTAGAATCATAATGTACTAATTATCTGAAACCACTCCGAGTAGAAAAGAAACTGTCACATACCAGGCTGTAGACTAAATAACAAACATCCCACACCTGCGGCTTTATGAGCGCTTGCTGCGTAAGGCAGCCAGAGGGAGGGAATTCCCTGCTCCCCACTGGCATAGCGGACAGGCTCCTGCCAGGATGGGATACCGGATGCTGCAACCTGGGGCTAAGCAGGGTCTTGAACCCTGCAAGTGGCCCAAATGCACATGCAAAGCTCATTGATAGTTATGTCCTGGCTTTGCATTTAGTTTCACATGAAAACAAACCTTCTGCCAGGGTCTGGGTGGAAAGGAGGAGACATCACCAAAGGAAGGTGACCCACACCAGGGGCAGGAGGCAAGGAAGAAGGAAACAGTCAATAGTGCAGGTTGACTGCTCCAGAAACAGTTCTGGACATTGTCAAGACAGCATAGGTGGGAACAGACTGCAGCAGACTCAAACCAGCGCAACCAAGGAGAAAGTCCAGAGGCACCAGGCAATGACCCTGCCTCTCTGTCCTTCACCGCAGCTGGAACCTGAAGAACATTGTGTCTGCACACAAAATGACTTGTGGGTACTCAGCCATGGCACTCTGCACTCTGGGCTTAAGAGAGACTGGAGCAGTGAGACAGGATCAGCCCACTGCAGCCCCATACACGTGGCAAGGTCAGCAGCATCCTCAGAGGCTGCAGGAGAGCTGGGATGCACACTTTGTGTAGTGCCAGCTGCATTATCCTTGGCTCCTCTTGGGCTTCAGCTTCTATGCCAAGGCTGACAAGAGGAAGGCAGAGTCCCACCCTCCATGTGCACATACCACTTGAAACTACACTGGGGCCCACCAAAACCCTCCCAAGGAGGAATAATGATGGTACTTGGACAGTAGAAAAGCCACAGGAGCACCACTGAGCAACAAGGCAGAAGTAGGCAACTTCTGGTCGAGGGAATGTTACCTTAGGTTTTGCCATGCAGCCAGGGGATTTCAGCTGAAGCCTATTAGTTAGTGGCACATGGACTGGAGGGGAACAACCCCAAACTGTCAACTGCAAAGCACTTAGACTTGCTGGAGTACTGAGCTCTGCTCACCATTGCAGGCAAGGTGCTGGATTAAACAGATCACTAATTTGCTTCCCAGCAGGACAAATCCCACAGCAATTCTCCTTTCTCAGAAGAGCTGAAAATGGTCACGGGGGTAGGCCTGGCCGGCTGCTGGGCTAACAGGATTGCCTAGATTTCTACAGGCCATTTGAAGGGTGCAAGGTCCAAGCCAGGGACTTTTCTGAATGGAAATCTGTGGAAGTCTGGCAGGGACAAGGGAGACAAGTGCCATCACCACCTCTCAGCTGCACAGTAAGAAGGGCCATGTGACCACAGGGCCATGTTTGGGGGTGCTTGGTCCCATATAAGTTCCTGAAGGCAAGGATGATGCTAGTGTCTTGAGGCTTTAGTCAGTCCTCCTATAGGCAATGACATAAAGATAATATCTTCACTGAAAATTCAGCTCCCAGGCAGTGGAACAGCCAAGACTGTTGCTCCAGGTCAGGGTGCTGCCCTCCTCCCTACCAGTATTAGCAGCAGATTCATGATCAGACTTAAGCTCCTGGGTCTGCATCCACATCCCAGCTTAGCCAGCACCTCTGAGCCTTCTGCATGCAGGGACAATTAACACCAGTCCAGCACTGGTGATGGGTACTGCAGAGCCAGAACAAATACCCGGATGACCACCAACAGCACACCTTACTGCAACCTGCAAATCCCCCAGACCCTTCCTGAAGGCACTAGGGTCTCCAGGTGGCCCTGCCTGGGGCAGTTGGAGAGCGGAAGGTGCCTGGTCCCCTGTGGGAGTGAGAAAACACAGCGGTGTGGGGGCAGAGCACGTGCCCCTCGGCCAAGCATGGAATGGCCATTACAGGACCACTTCTTGCGGCATCACGAGTCATTAAAGCCAAGAGCGCTGGGGAACCATCAGCACCAGCCAAACGACTTCCCCAGATGTGGCTCATTCTCAGGATGTGGGAGCCCCTATGGACACCCACCTCCGATCCCAGCTCCTCCAGACAAAACATTCCCAGCGCTGGAGTCTCCACCCAGCACCCCACTTGCAAGAGCTTTCTAGGCCATTTAGCAGGAGGCACTGTTTTGTTTTGAACAGATGTTGCCTTCCCCCTGCCCTCCAAGGTCCCCAGCAGCTCTGCAGCCTTTGAGCTGGGGAGGCAAACGAGTTTTGCACACTTGTTTAAGGTCAGTCAGGTGCATGCGCACAGGCACACACATTCTCACACATGAGCTCAACGGTGGGGTGAGCAGAGAAGTACCCCAGATTAAAGCAAAGCAAGCACTGGGAACAGTTACAGCTATGCTCAGCCTTTAGTGTTAAAAGGACTTCTCCACAACCAGCCAGCAGTACAGGTGCTGGGACTTTGCACTGGCATTTCTCAACTGGAGTTAAGCAAATTCTCTGTTCTCTCTGGTAGCTGTGGGGAGCTGAGGCGGCTGCAGGAGTTGAGCCAAGGTAAGACCTTCTCCAGGCAGACCATGGCAGTGGGTGATCTGTGTGGGCCTGGTGGATCAGCATAGAGCTTCTGTGTCGTGACTGTCATTTGACTTCAGTGAAGAACAGACAACTGCTCACAGCTCAGAGGATAGATCAATTTATTTATTCTCAAAACGTCACACCAGAGTGGGCCACTTGAAGCCTGCAAATTCACCAAGTGCCCAGTGAGCCCAGGTTACTCTCCAGGACCATGGCACACCACTTCCAACCCAGCTACAAAGGGAATGGTGCTTGCTGAGATTAGTTTTTTCTCTGCTCAGTCTGGTCCAAATGACTATTGATCCCTTAACATGGTGGCGTAACAACAGCCCTAAGCCATTTTTACTGAGAGATCCCATTTTAAGCTCTTTGTCTCTTTCAAATTGTACTACTGCAAAACTACTGGTTTAATTTTGGTCAGAGTGGGGACAAGATGTGTACAAGCTCCTTTTGGTTATTCCCATGGGATAAATGTACCTGCTGTGCATCCAGGCTGCTCCCTTGGGGTCAGTCCTTGAAGAATATTGTCCAATTTTTACTGGGTGATGGATGTGGTAAGCCTTGATATGATTTACTACACACATTTTGAGGTCCTAAAGACAGGATAGTGAAAGAATTGGGACCTTTTCAACAAACAAACCAACCTGCAGACCTGCATCCCAACTGAACATCTTTTGTTCATAAGACCACAGCCCTTTGTGCTAAATCCAGCTTAAAGACAGAGGAATTTGTCACTCAGTGCTCTCTAGAAACATCTCCGTATCTTCTAGAATAGCTTTGTGATCCAAATTGCAGTGATGCACTTTGTCACTGAGCTGGCACAACCATGTGTGGTGGGTGCACTCACTTCTTGAAGGCATCTCCAGGGTCTTGTACAAGTCTGAGTCTCTGTCCCAAGAGTGAATATGAAATTTCACGGAAACACACAAATGCTTTTGGTGCCACACTTCCAAGCTTCTGTTTGCAGTCACAGCTCTGGTCCTGTGGCCCCTTTCTGGCTAAGTGTGCAATCCCCTGGTAGAGAGTCTTTCATCAGCACACACTATTCCCTAGCTATTCCAAGGGAAAAGTAGACTAAGATGTGTTGAGTAAGAAAATGTGCATGGAAGTTGCAACAGCAGAGAAGACCTGGGTGATGTTTGGGGACATCAAGTTGGAGCATGGTAGAAGATATCAAGCTGGACTTCAGCATGCACTGTGAATGGCAACAAAAAACATGCAGTGTGGTCCAAGCCTGCAAAGGGATCAGAGCTTGGACCAGCATTTTACTTTGGCTGGTGCTGACATGGCCGTGTGGGAGAAAGAACATTGTCCCCAAGTACCACGGTGCTGGAGAGAGGAAGAGATGACCTGGACTGAAGCAGCAAGAGATCCTGGAAGATAATCAAGGAGCTGTCTAGGGCTGGGAAAATGGAACCTCCTTTGAACCTCCTTCCCTGTGGCTACATACAGGGAAGGAGGTTCAAAGGCTCTGAGGCTGGGTGAGATATTGTGGACCTCTGATGTCTGCATACCAGAGTGAACATTAAAGGAAGCACAGTGAGCCGAGGCCAAGGGGACAGCAGAGCAGCTTCCGGACTCAGGGCTGCCCTTCCCTGGATGTACATTCTTTTTCACTGTATATCCTTCACACACCTATCCTTCTTGCTGGATGTATGTCCTTTTCACCATCCTCTCTTTGGGCAGGCTTTTAGGGGCTCTTCAAGCCCCTACAAATAGAGGTGCAGAAAGGTAGAAGGAATCTCACTCAATGGTGCGCAAGGCAACAAGAAAGACATCCCTGCCCATAGCTCCTCTTTTCTGCTCTGGCATCTGTGCCCCACCGTGCTCCCTGCTTTCTGTGCCACCAGCCTTGACATGGCCGAGCCTCAGAGAAATCTCAGTGGGGTCCCCATGTCCCACTTCTCCTGAAGGAGACTACAGCTGTGCTGGCTTTCAGCATCTGACCCAGAGCTTTAAAAACCTGGGCGTCGCGCAGAGGGCTCTCTTGTTCAGGGACCCGCATTCTGACTTTGATTAAGTGATGGACATGAAAACACATGTACACACAAACACAGTGCAAGGCAATGTCCCCAGAGGAATGGGAAAAAAGGAGAGATAAAAACCAAACAGCCGTTTTCACCCCCCAAACCGTATAATTTTGTGTAAATTTTTACTTTAAACATCTCTTTTTCTCCTGAGCTGTGATATAGGCCCTGTCAAAACCAGGGCCAATTACTGCCATTAGGTTCCCATTATGTCACTGCTTCTCCCCCCATTATGAAGGTCTTCGGCACAAAGAGCTATAATCTTCACTCACTCTCGCTCCATCACTCCCAGAAGGAACAAAATTGTTTAAAAAAAAATAAAGCCTTTATTTTGCCCCTGTCAGCTCTGAAAAGGAAGGAAGGGAAAAAGAGAAAGAAACTGGTAAAGTTTTTAACTGTGACGTTGCCAAAAGAATCAAGAGAAAGTGTTCAGCACAGCCAAGGCATATGAATTGGGGGCTGGCAGGAGTACTCTGCAGGATCACCCCAAAAGTCACTCTCCTTAACCCTCACAGGGGAGATATTTTCTTCCCTTTACTTCTGCCAAAGCAGACCTGTGCTGAGCCTGACATTGCCCGTGGGAATGGAGAACACAGAGAATGACTGTTGGGAGCAGCACACAAGACGAAATTCACGTTCCACGTCACACTCCCCATGCCACGGTTTACAGCAATTTGCTGCTAAAGCAGCCACCCCATCTGCTTCCAAACACCGACCAGCCTCTTCACCCAAAGTGCTGGCATTGAGCCTGGAAGTGATCTGAGAACATCCTCAGAGGTACACGGATCTGACATCTGCTGCCATCAAGGCAGAGACTGCAGGATCATGCCCAAGAAGGATGACCAGCTGAGGAGAGCTGAGGTGACCACGCTCTGACTCTCAGAGATGAGAGCACACAAGACCGTGCACACATCTGGGAGGAGAGCTCAGCAAGGGTGTCAAACAGCTCACAAAGGATGGTGAGGGACAGGCGCTTGAGAGGGCTGCTCACTTGTCAAAGTAGGAGCAGCCCTGGTCCAGGAGCTCAGGAGACTGTATCATCCCAAACACATTCACACTTGGCCACAACTGGACAACACCACATGCCTGGACATCAGAGGAGGGCTACTAGGCATGTTCTCAAAACTCTGCTGGTGCTTTTGAGTCAGCTCCTCCCCGGGATGCTGAGAGAGGGAGAGCAGTGTCTGCAGTTGTCTGCAGTGGGTGATTCCAGGATGAGCAGTAAGAGGGTCTGCCCCATCACACCCATCATCACATCTCCAAACACCCTGTGTGTTCCTTGATGCTGTTCAGTGATTTTTATTGAACCCACTATCCTACATTCTGTTTGAGGTTCATGTGAAAACCAAGGAATGGATCTACTCTAGTTTGCTAAGAGAGCTGGATATGGTCAGCTCCAATAAAATGAACTAGAGACACTGAAATACAATACCCAATCCATCTCCCTCAGTGCCAGTTAATTCAGTCCTAGGGCTCCATTTTGGTCAAGGCTGGAGGTAGAAGCAACATGGGAATCTGATGTGGTATCAAATAACAGCAGAAACTCAGACCAAAGCATCCAGAGAGAGCCTGTACTCAAACTGCATGGAGCTCACAGCCCCAGGATGTGAGGAAGGAGCACATGTCCTTTCCAACCAGCGGCACTTCTCTGGGCCCTTGCTCACATGCAGTTCCCCAGACCCTGACAACAAATCTCCCAAACCTTCCTCTGTTCCCCCTTGTATCCTTGCTACCATATCCGCTGAAAAGGCAACACCTCCCCTCCCAAACCAGAGTCCTTCCTCTCCTTCTGTGGCTCCCGCACCCTCTCTGGGGACCCCCTGCAGATGACAGCATCTGGCAACTCTTGGAGCCACAGAGAAGGGGCACAATTTGCCCCTAAACAAAGAAACATCAACTTTGCTAAAGCGATTTCCACCCTCCGTGAGACCTCACAGAGCCATCCTCCTTCTGAATGCAAAGGTCTCGCCCATTCCTCTGCGGAGAGGGGGAGGGAAAGAAAGGGAAAAGCAAAAGAAAAGGCGTGGGGGGGGGGGCAGAGAGGGACACAGTGACAGACACTTTGGCTTTCCTGAGCTAAAGGCTGAGCCAGTGCAATGAAAGCGCTCAACAGCGGCCCACTGAGCTGTCACTTATGCGAGTCTGTGTGAGTGAGACACAGAAGAAGGGCTGCGCCCGCCAATTGCCCCGCTTTCCACCAGCCCCCTTTTGTTTTTGTTTAAATCAAATCAAGGGTCGCTTTAAGATGTGCAGCAAAGCAATTTGCTGAGTATTCTTCCCCCCTGTCATGCCAGCAGCAGCCCCTGGTAACCGGGAAGCTGCCCACACGGAGGGGGAGACCCTCTGGCTGGCTCGCCGGAGAGGGCGCAGGGTGAAGGCCGCGGGGCAGTGGGCACTGAGGCGCTGCTGCCGGTGGCTGATCCCCTGCTTGTCTGCCAGCCTCGGAAGTGACAAGCTCTAGCTGCAATGGGGGACTCAAGGGGATCCACAATCCTCAAAAACCTCCCCTTCTGGCTGCAGAAGTCAGTGGATTGAGGACATTGGCGAGGTGGGGTATGTTTTTTGCTTTGTCTGGGCCTACCCAGCTGCAAGATGCAGAGGTGCACAGGCTGCAGAGCTGTTGCTCTGCTGTCACCCACATCCCGCTTGTCCCAGCTCCCACAGATTGGGTCCGGGAACCACCTGAATTTGTTCTGGTGCGAAGCAAAAGTCCTCCCTCCCTCCCTATCCTTCAGCTGGCAAAGCTGTGGATGGGATCCTGGAGTGTTCAATAGCCAAGGACAACAACTGGGCCCAGGTTCTGCACCCCACCCCTCTGCCACCTCCATGCCCCCAGTGTGAGCTCTGGGAGACGAAGCAGGCATGGGGCCATCCTCATGGGTCTTTCCCTGAGAACACTGCTGGGGAAAAGTTACTGCTGCTGTGCTACAAGTGCAGGAGAAGAGAACTTGCTGAGGAGGAAGGCTGATGAGGAGGAGGGTGTAGAGCTGGGAGGGCTCTGGGAAGTTGCTACATGTTTGAGGGGGAAGGCAAGAGATGAGCTGGAGGAGTGAGGCGCTGCGAGACTGCCTCTATGTGTGCACAGCACACAGGTTAAAAGAATTCAAGTTCCCAGGCCCAGAGAGATGAAAGTGAGGGAATGTGGGAGTGACAGGGCTGGATATCCTCCTCAGCTCCACTGAAAACAGGGAGCAGTCTGGATTTCCAACTTATGGACCAGACTCTGCCATGATGCTGGTTACCTGGTTACTGTGGCAGGCTTGTGCTTTATTTCTCCTTCAAAATAAAGTACTAAAGATATTCATCTCCCTAGTGAAGTATTGACAGTCCTTTGGATTTAAAGGGAGCTTCTAAGAACAAAATAGTATGAGAATTACCCAACTGCTCTGCCAGAGGAGGGGAGGGCAAAACATTGGTGATGTCTCTAAAAGAGGCCAAAAGAGGGCCATGGGGATTACAGATGAGCAAACCCCCATTTCAGTATCCAGCAACATGCTGGAAACAGTTCCCAAACTAAGGACTGTGTTCTGACAGCCACAATTTAAGAAATCCCTCACAGGAAGCCTCCTCCAAAGGCAAATACTCTCAGCTCAATGACTGGCTGACAACTTTTTTGGGTTTTCTAAATGCATATAAGACAGCCAGAGTCATCAGCAGGAAAAAGCCAGATTCTCCCTAAAAAGCCATGGTAACCACAAGCTGGGTGACCCACACATGCACCAGTAGCAGGGATGCCAAACTCTGCTGCAAACAGAAATGTTCACATGAACCATAGCCACCATCCAAAGTTGGGAGTAATCTTTTCCCCAAAAAGAATAAAATTTCTGTAGAAGAGAAGTAGAAATGGTCACAAAGGGCATATGAAAGAGGGAGCAGGAGTAGTTTTAATAAAATAACATCTACTACGCTTTTCTCTGGTAAAGGAAGAAGGGAAATAAATAAAAAATATGAATGGCAAAAAACCCCTTACAACTGATAAAAAGGCAATAGTTATAGACAACATACAGTTAAACCCTGCGATTCCTGCTGTAAGGCTGAGGCTAGAATCCAAGAGAGGAAAAAACCCCACTTAAACAGGATAATGGAAACATCCTGGGTTATAGCAACAAAAGTAAACAAAAACTGTCAGTGTCATTTTTTAAAGGAGTACACATGCTTTCAACCAAGTAAGAAAAAGTTCCCCTGTGGTCCATTTATTCCAAAATTACATGCCCTGCTGAACCATTCTCTACTGCAGCCAGCGTGTCCTGCACCAGACAGGATGCTGAGTTTCATGGACACTGTCCTGATTTCAGGTGTGTGTTTTCACATGTGCCCTGCCCACACTGATATCCTCTCCATACCAATAGCTTCCAAGGGGTTAAAATAAAACTTCTCCCCAAGAAGAAGAAGAAGAAAAAAGAGCCAGAGAGACAAAGTTAATTGAAACTGCTGTTTAATTTTTCAGCTCCACTGGATTACACTGTGGCACAGATGGTTCATCAAGACAGTCTCTGTCTGTATCACTGTCCGTCCCAGCCTCTCCCCCCATCAGGCAGGAGGGAGGGGGAGGAAAAAAACACAGCAGGCAGTGGCAAAAAAAAAAAAAAAAGCAACTTAACACAAAAGAGCATTCTGTGCAGCTCTTTTCAAGGCGCTGGGACAATGCTCCCAACTTGATCCTTTCATAAAGAAAACGTTTCGGGGTCAGAAAACAGGACACATTAAGCCCAGAGAAGCACATTGGCCATTTTACCACTGACTTTCGTGGCTAGCTAGAAGGCTGCACCAGAGCTGGGTTATTTTAGTTGTTTTTAAAGGCAGCAGCCCTGTAGGAACAATCACATTTGAGGTTTGGGGTGGCCTCGGCTCCCACCTGCCCAGAGCACCCTGTGCTCCAGCACAGCTCACCCATCCCTCTCTGCTGAGAAAAGTCTAACAGAGATGAAAGGCACTCTCTTTAACTGGATTACCCTTACAAGCAACCAAACCAAAGAGACTAAAAACCAGCTAATTAAAGCTGTTCAGATACAAAGAGCAAATCCTTCCTCCTGCTCTTCCTTCTCTCGCTCAGCCCAATTCATTCATATTTCCCCTTATGCCTTATTAATTCCTCAGTCGCTGCTCTAGGGGACAGAGGGTGGGGAAAGGAAGGCAGGTGGGGAGTGTGAGAAAGGGGACCAAACCTATCCATGGGTCAGATTTTCAGCATTGATTTGGCTTTTGCCACGGCTACAACCCATTGATTCTTAAGCTTAAATTGATGATTAGCACTTTCTGAATGAAATAATTCCTAGATCCTTGTGAAGGGAAAAAAAAAAACAACCAACAGCTTTTGTTTTGTGCAATAATTTGCTCTGCTAATCATATTTTCCAGAGGCCCAGCAAAGGTAAAACTCCTTCAATTTAAATTTCAGGTAAGCACCTATTTCTAGCTAAGGCATGAAGAGAGTGCAAATCAAAAAGTTGAATTTTTGCCCACATGAACTTCTCAGCAGGTTGCTGTTGCCCTTGGGGTAACAGCCAAATTTTAAATCCAGAGTAAAATTCATACTGAAGCTTTTTCAAATATGACACCTGCCTGGAGGATATATTTTGGTTTAAATTCTCCATACCAGAGATATGGTATATAAGGCATAAAAGTTCAATCACAAATGAGAGGGATTCTGAACTTCTCAGAATACTGATCAAGAATTCAGGAGAAGGCTGTGGACTTGTTTACAATTGAATCTCATTTCTCTGTTTTCTCCTGGTAAAGCAAGCATTTCACTGTCCCCAACACTGCTAGAAAGGTGTGAAAAAATGACTGTTCAACTGCTCGGTATCAGGCCAGCTCCCATCACCCCATCCCATCCTGCCAGCACATACTGCATAACCAGGAAACTGCTGACTTTCCAACCAGAGCAAGTTCCTCCATTATGAAGGAGACTCAGGCACTCCAGAGGAGTCCACAAGGCCATGTCAATAAGCAATGATTTTTCTTCAAACAGAGATTAGATGAGAAACTGCATTCTTCACTTCCACCTGCCTCTGACAGCTCTCTGTCCCTCTGGTACAGCACTTTCTGGACAATTATTAAACAGAGACTCAGAATCAGGCAAATTTGGGCCAGTGATGGCATTTCACAGCCAGGATAACTGAGGTCAAGGAAAACTAAGCAGCTTTGTCAAGGTCACAGGAGCAGCCTAGAGCCAACTTGCGGTGCCACACTAGAAGAAGGCTGGCACTTGGTTTAGCCCTCTACCAAAAACAAATCTTAGGGGAAAGCAATTCTGATGGTTTCAGGCCAGGAAAGAACACACAGGTGGGAAAAGAGCTGCATCATCCTCGGGATGGCTGATGCACCAACCACGGCTGCCCTGCTCCAGAAAGCTCCCATTGTCAAAGGCAACCACAGTGGCCTTCTGTGGTTAAGAGGAGGGAAAGTGGAGCTTCACCTTAGAAAAATCACAAATGAAACCACAACATCATATGCAATTACTTCTAACTGGGTAATTATCCTGTACAGCAGGATGACACAAACATACTCCAGGCCCCAGTACCTTGGGAGCTGTTTTAAAAGCCCACCTACTTCCATGACCTGTTCCCTTCTGTCTCTTCCTTGGCACACCTGGTGCGTGGGCAGCTGCCATGCAGGTGTGGGCACCCAGGAGTATCCTTAGCTGCTGTGCCTGTGGCTGTTCTTACCACTGTGGAAAAGTCATCATTATTTTTGGGTTGGGACACGTGCTTTGGGCTGAAGGACATGGCTGGCTTTGTATAAGAAGGTACTTCCCACTGTTATATTTTTTTCTTTTCTTTTGAAGAAGACCTGCCAGCTTCCCAGCTCCCATCTCACCTGCCATAAACAGGGTGCCAAGAGGTGGAAGAGTCAGAGCGGCAGAGAGGGAGACGAGGCTGGAGGGGGAGGGGGAGCAGAGATGACTGGAGGGAGGTCGAGAGAGGAACGAAGAAAGAGGAAAGAAAAGAAAAACCCAGCAGTGCACCATGTTGCATTGTTCACGCTCAGACCTTCAATTTGCTCTCTGCATTCTCCTGCAGCGGGGAGAATGTTACGCTGGCTTAAGAGACAAATCGGACACAAAATAAAGACCAAGCACTCAGCAGTAAAGCAATTATCGCAACATTTTATGCCGGGCCTGTTCCTTTTGAAGGCAGCCTGGTGCTGCCCGCATGTACCTTAACCCGTTCCTAATAACCATAAAGTCACCATTATTTACGGTACAAGACATTAAATAAATAATGAAAAAGCTGCCGGCGACGGAGCGAGGCAAGTGGGGGTTGCAGGGAATCTCCCGAGACCAGAGCTGGCATTGGCTTAACCTGCACTGCAGAAGGCAGAGGAAAACAACTTCCCGGGACCTGGGGAAGGGAGGATACATTCTTATTTTGGGGTGGCACCTTAGGCCCTTGGATCAGAGTAAAAATTAGATTGTGGGGATTTTTTCAAAGAAGAGAGAAGCAAAATGGAGTTGCATGGACTCATGGGCAAGCTACAAATCAAAAAGGTTTCTACAAGAAGAAGGAGGGGTGGCAGGGCCGGATTCTGACTTTCACCTTGCCAGCATAAATCCTCATATAATGCTGCTGGAACCATGAGCTCCTGAACACTCTCAGGACGTAGCTGAGACCAGACATGAGTCCTCTATGAGGAGACATCCAGTCCCATCTTGCTTAAACTGAGAGGTAAATAGATAAAAATAAACTATGGACATAAATATGGGTCATGGCAGGATTTCCCACAGCTGTTGATCAGGTTAATGTACAAAGGGCATTTACCCTACTTGATCTCCACCTCTCACTGTGCATCCACACAACCCTACCAGGAAACAACATCTGCCCTTCAAGCTCTGCTGACTAGTTTCAGAAACAAACATTTCAACACCTCTGTTTTCAAGGTCTAGCTGCTTTCTCCCAAACCTGTTTCTCTTTTGAACCGCTCCCTCTCTTGACAATCTTCCAGCTCTGAGCAATGCTAGGTCCCACACTGGGCGCTGTGCCACCCTGGTGAACCCCAGCATCCTGGGCAGGTACAGGTACGTAGACACACAGACAGGAAGCAGGACACTGCATGCTGCCTTCCACAGAGCCTCGGGTCACTGCCAGAGTTCCTGATGATGAGGGATATAAAGCACCTGCTGGCAATGTCTGTCCAGCATAGGAGTCAACAGCAGGCACACCTTTGGGTTACTGTGATGTTCCTGAAAAGGATGGTCAGTCTTCATTGTTCACCAACACCTTCTTCTAACTGATTCCTAAACCAGACCTTTACAGCTCGATGCAGAGATGGTGAACAGGGATACTGCCATACCAGCCACCTGCTGAAGTTGCTGGCCTTGCATCAGAGATAGAAAGCAGGAATAATTCAGGAATGTCCTTCAATGCCAAGCATCACAGTGATTCTGTGAAGCTGCTTTGTAACTCTCAAGGCAATCAATGTGAATTTTCATTGTGTTTTAAAGACAAAGGAAACCACACCAGGTAGAAAGGGCATACAACAAGACCACTCTAAGAAGCATGATTTCTATTTTGCATTTCTACCTAGTAAGTACTGTTCAGGGGTAAAGCTAATGTATTCTTGAAAATGCACAAACACAATGTGGAGCAATGGAGGATGCCTGACCCTCACAGAGCCACTGCAATGCAGTTGGTGAGCTCTCCCAGGCATTTCTCTGCTGGAGTTTCATTTGGCTGCCCATATTTGTTAATAACCTAAACTTTAAAAGAAAGATTCAGGATTAAATGAGACTCATTCCAAACCATTCTTTGTATTGCAGAAATTCCTCCCAGATTATATTGAAATAAGGCTTGGGAAAAATTTTTGCCCCTGAGGCAGATGGAAGTACTGGATCTTCTGACTTTTGAGGAACAGAAATGGGTTCTTTATATTTGTAGAATAGGAGTCCTCCTTTTATAAGGGCTAAGATCTGCTCCTGGCAACCTTTGTCCACCTTGCTCTGCTGCTTCTGATGGGTGAACAAGAATAAAAAATTACTTCACTGCCAAGGGCACACTGGTCTGGCAGCGCACACACTTCTGAGACACGAAATGTTTCTGATCAAAATCCAAAGGTTGTTGAGTTTATTTTCTTTAAACCAGAAATGTCACACTCTTTCTATGACCTGAGAATTGGGATCTATGTCCCAGGATTAAGGATTTTCCTCAAAAATTGAAAATCATCATGTGAAACCATATTCCTCCTTTCATGAGAGCTTCCATACTTTTTACTCCAAGTTTGTCCCACAAAGAACTGCAGCAACTAGAAGAAGAGGGCAGTGTTTGATTTTTGATATCAGAGGTGTGTACCTGAATGGTCCTTTAGGAGAGCTGAGATCTGCTCTTGGAAGTGCAGGTTTGTGCTTTTCTTACATGTACCCATAACAAAGGAAAACAAGCTCTTCTGCAGCTGAATGAGAGTCAAATGTGCCACACACAAAAGAGGAAGGACCATCTGCACCATCTGATTCAACCAGGGAGCTGGTACAGGTACCCTCTACCACTGGGCAGATGGGAGGCACGAACAGCATCCAGCAACGTGCGAGGAACACATTACTGGAGATGATGACAGGCTGGCATGAGTGATGTCGCTGTCCCCCACGGCTGGCCATGCAGACAGGGTCATCCCCTGCTACCTCTGCACTGTGGAGGGGGTGAGGGGGTGCAGAGGCAGATGAACGGGCTCACGGAGGTCGCAGCAGGCTGCTCTCACCCCATCACGGAGCTGCGAGACTGGAAATTGCACGGCGCCCAACGGAGGAGTGTCTCAGCATCCAGCTGAACGAGCCTTTCCAAAGCCTGTGCTGCGGTGACAGCTGTGGCACTGCACAGGAGAGAGGACCCAAGCCATCGTGTCACCCTGTGCCCCCCTTTCACCCCAAGGTTATAAAGCAGAGCGCGGGGCAGGCAGGCGCGGGGGCAGAGGCAGCTGCTCCCTGTAAGATCTGCTCCATTACACCTCTCAGAAACGGGGAGAAGGGGCGGGAAGGGAAGGAGGGAGGAGGCGGATTTCCAGGCATCGGTGGGTCCATTCTTCCCCAGCTTACGCAAGTCAAAGCTACCAGCGATGTGGGGGGGACGAGCCGGGCGGGGGGTGGCCACGGCTCCGCCAGGACAGGCCATTCAGGCGGGCTTGTGTGTTACACCCGGCTCTTCGGGTGGACATGCCTGTCTCGGAGCTACTGAGAAAGCCACCACAGCAGTGTCTCACAGTCCCCTGCGACACCCTCTCCCTGCGCCTGCCAAATCCGCGGGCTCTGGGATGACACTTTTTTTGGATGCCTAGCCCCAACATCCAAAGCCAAACTGATGCCATTTAAGAGGCTGCCCCCTTCTCCCCCCACCTCCCCCTCGCCTCCCCAGCGCCCGGCCACCAGGCTCAGCTGAAATGTAAACCTCCCCTCCTCTCCCCGCAACAAAAGCGAAAGGCTTTCAAAGCCCAACCTGATTGAAATTCAAAAACTTTTTCAGCTCCTCTCCCTCCTCCCCACCTTGAAAAGAGAGTGTATAAAACTGGGAGACAAAAGCCTCCCCCAGCCCACCCTCGGCATTGTCTGGCCGGGGCGGGTTCGGGCCAGCGACAAGGGGCACCCAGCCCGGCGGGGGCCCCGCTCCCGCTGCCCGCGCCCCGCTCGTCCTCGGCCGGGGGGTCCCGAGCGTCACAACACACCCGCACGCACCCAAAATAACCCGCTCCCCGCCTTTGTGCCGCACACAAAGGAGAGACCGGCGCTGATGGAGCCGGGCGGGTGATTTACTCACCTGCCTCTCCGGCCCCCGGTGGGTTTCTATGGGCCGAGGGGGAGGGGAGGGCTGGTCTTTGGTTTTACACACACACACATACGGCTTTTGTTGCTGTGCCCGCCTTCTCTTGAGCCGGCATCTTCTGGGTGATCCTTAACCTCTCAGCTCGCTGGTGTCCCTCCCCTCCATACCAGCGCTGGGTGTCCCATTCAGTGCTCATGGGCCAGGCATTGAGTTCTGCAGCTCCCTTACCTTTGGGATGCACATTTCAGGGTTCTCTTTCTGAGGTGAGCTCCCTTCTGTGCATCTTCAGCTAAACAGCTGCTCTGCTTCCTTCTCAAACATTTTCCTGAGTTCCATATTCCCACTGCAGAGAGACATGTCTTCTCTGTAAGCTCCACTCACACATGGTTACGCAGGAAGCCAACTCCACTAGCTTATCCATTCCTTGCAGCCAAGCCAACATCTCTGAAGGGCTTTAGAAAGGCACCAGCACTCCTATGGCCTGTTGGGCTGACCCACCTGGGCAGTCCCCATCCGTTGTCCCCATGTCACCAGTGGGAGAACTGAGATAGGCTTTAGTGCTGCCCAGGGGTGCTCAGGTGTATCTGATGCAGTTGGGTACCTGCACACAGCAGAAGAGCCAAACTGCATTGACTGAGCCATGGGTTTCAGACATTACTCACCTCCCACAATGGTGCTCCACAAACATCATTTCACTGGATCAGAGTCTCGGCATTTCTACTCTCAAAACTCTCCAAAGATCTCTCAGAGGCAGCAGAATCCAGTGATAAAAAATGTCCCTTTCCATTATAGAATAAAGAAAAAGAAACCATGTAACTGTGGGTACAAAGATTTCTTCTCTGTTCAACAGCAGGCCCTGACAGGGCATCTCCTGGGGCTGGGAGATAGTACAGCCTAGCACACACTGATAGAAGCCCATCGATTTGGTCTTTGTTCCTACATGCTCCTCAGCACTTCTGCTTCTACTCCATTAAGACACCTCAAGCCTTTCCATTTTTCCTTCAATACTGCTCCTGTTGCTGGTCTTCCCTCCCTAGACTGCAAGATCTTTGGAAGCAGCTCTCCTCCCTGCTCCATGCTCTCTTGCACAGGAGCCCTAATCCAGAGCAGCAAGTTCTGTGAATATCCTCATCACAACCTGGCTGCACAGCCCCAAGCTGTCATCCCTAAGGGACACTAAGTGGTCCTGTGCTCAGAGGTGACATATTCCCACACAATGTGACCTTAAAATGCAAGCTGCATTCCTCGGCAGACATATCCAGTTCAGATGCTGCTACTGCGTGATAATCCATTTTAAAACATCTTGAGAATGGCTGATGGGATGCATGAGCAGGGAAGAGGGAGTGCAGACATCAGGTTCTTTACTACTATTCACAGCACCAGCCTGGCCAGTTGAGGCTTTTCTCTGGATCTCTTTTTCCCCCTCAGTAGAAGGAGGCAGTGATTCCAGCTCACTCCTTTAAGCTGCTCTAAGATCTTACCAGTGAGAAGAAATAGGTGTACAAAATGCCAAGTAATAGCTCTGACTTCAGAGCTGGATGAGAGACCTGGCTCCTGACTCAGCTGCCTGCCTGCACAGCTCCGTGGCTATCCAAGACAGACTACTAAATTATGCAAAACCTTTGAGTGAGCCTGGCTTAATTAAGTTTTAATTTTAGTAAATTACCAGTGTGGGAGTGGTCGAATCTGTGAACCATTACTCCTGCTTGTTCGGGATTTTATTTGGAAATAAGACACTTCATTACATCTCTGTAAACAAGATGTACTCAGAAAGGAGAACTGGTGCAGAGGATCAATACAAAAGTGGAAAGAGGAGGTGAGGGGACAAGCAATCCAGTCTGGGAAAGTGTGGTTAACACAGGGATTTGGAAAAAAACTGTACAAGAGCTGCCTATCCTGCATTCAACTTCTCCCCAGCACTCCAGCATCAGCCTTCAGTCTCATCCTGAAATTTGCAGCATTACTGCCATCCATGGCAATGCTGTAGGCTCTTGTACAGGGGCCTGAGATGTTTTGCCTTGAGAGGCCTTTTCATCATTGTACCCCCTGTCCTTGGACCAAGGAAATGTGAACAGGCTCTTCATGAGTGCACAGCACTGATCTCCCTAAGCTAAAAAGGGCTTGTAAAGTCCAGCAAGTACACAGCACTGCTGTGGCTGCCAGGAGCTGATACTGCCCCTAACCCAGAAATCACTGTTTCCACTACAGTACTACCACCAGACAGAGACAAGACTTGGAAGTACTTGTGCCTCCTTTGGCTGGCATGGGAGAAGCTGTGAGCGGCAATGGGACATCAACACAGCTTACACCCTGGAATCTGCTCTTCTCTGACACCAGCTCTACCATTTTAAGTCCCTGACTGGTTTAACAGCACAATGATCACCCACGGTACTGCAATGTCTTCTGCTATCACTGTCACTCCTGAGACCACTGCTAACACCCTCCACCTGCCACACGGCGGCACAGGACTGGGGTACAGCACAGAGGTCAATAACCCAGGCAAGCAAAGACTTACCCTTCCAAAAACCTGGTGTTTTGAATGCAAACCAGATATGCATTTTTACAAACAGGACTCATTCCCAAGGGAACAAACGTAAAATGGGACTAACTTGCTGTGTCTGGGACTTTATTAAGTTATTTCTAAGATATTGCATCTAATTTTTAAATTGCATGCAGTTCAGTATCTTGTTAGCCAAAT
Source organism: Camarhynchus parvulus (assembly GCF_901933205.1). NCBI lineage: Eukaryota > Metazoa > Chordata > Aves > Passeriformes > Thraupidae > Camarhynchus > Camarhynchus parvulus. The sequence continues at coordinate 9,927,364 of NC_044578.1, forward strand.
GTTATGGTATTTATAACTTAAATATCCATCCAGAGAAATCATGATAGTTTTACAAATCTCCCTCAATAGCTTAAGTTAAAAATAAACCAGCCAATCTATCAATCAGCCTTATTCATTCATCTCAGCTATTGTGGGAAGAAAAGAACAACATACGCAAGAGAGAATCAAATGGTCTGAGAAGAGGCAGCTGAACGTATTGATCAGAGTTAAAAAAAAAAAGTTAGAAAAACCGAGACACACGTCATTTGGTTTAATGCAACCCATACAAACAGCTCCAAAAGGCCACAGCTGCCTGCCTCGAGCTCTGCTCCAGTTGGTGGGTGCCTCTCTCCCAACTGACAGCCCTCCAGAGCGGGCAAGACCTCTCACTACTCCTACTACTTTAAAACTACTCTATCTTCCCCAGAATAATAATAAAAAAAAATTTAAGACAAAAGTCAACATTGTATCCTTAGGACACCAAAATAATAAATAAATAAGCAGGAATGCTTGCAAGCCACCAAGTCTGACAGCTTAAAGTGTGCACAAAGAAAAAAGCACTGGTGAGAGAGTGAAAGCCATCCTTTGAACACCCGTGCCCCAGGACTCTCAGAGGCGATGGATTTATGCTTCTGCTCCGGCATGCCAGTTCAGAGGGACCCTTTCTATCCATCTCACCCTGATGGGCTCTCAGAGTCACTTGCGGCCTTCTCCCACAATTTTGGCTTCTATTGTTTAAACTTTCCCTGTTTTCCTGCAGAGGAAAAGGGAGAATCACCTTGCAATCCTTGGGTTATTTTAAAAGGAAGGGAAAGAAAAGAGGAACAAAAAAAATATTTTCTCTCTTGAAAGGAAAGTTTAAGTGTTATTTTGATTTTTTTTTTTTTTTTTTCAATAACCTGCCTGGGAAGGCCCCGGCCCCTGGGCTGGAGAGGGAGCTCGCCATCCCTCTCAGCCTGTTGCATTCAGGCAAGGTGAAGAGGCACAGCTCGTGTTAGGCCGATGGGAACAAATCTCCCCTTTTGTTCCCTGCCAAAGGCTTCGCTAATTGCCGTTGGCCCGACCCTGCCTTATCGGCGATCGCTCCCAGAAGGGGAGGGCACAGGCAGGTTCAAAGAAAGGAAAAAAGAAGAAAAGAAAGAAGAGAAAGCAAGAGAAAACATTCCTTTTCTTCCCTCCAGTAGCCAGTGAGAGGCAGAAAACCAGAGGGAAAGAAAGAAGAGGGAGCACGAAAGAGAACAAAAAATAAATAAATGACCCAAGCCTGCTCGGAAGACCCTCTTTCTCTCCTATCAGCTTTTACAGGGGGCAATACATTTTATTCATTGCCAGGTCTGACTTATCGCAGCCTTGTTTTTAATGAGGTATAATAAGGGGAACATTTTGTAACAACACGGTTCCTCTATTTTATCCGACAAACAGCTGTGTCATGGCCGTCGCTGGGAGAATGAATCATATCTCCCTGCCTGCATATGCTAACTCCCATGTAATTACCCTCGCATCTTAAATAAAGCAGGCCCTAAACCTGTCGCTCAGATTACAAGCAAACGGTGCAGACCTCGTAACTGGGGCCTCTATCATTACAATTAATTTATCACAGGAGCGGCTGAGATTAGAGACTAGAATTAAAACTCGAGCAAGGAGGGTGCCCAGGGCTGACAGGGAGAGGGAGAGGAGCTTTATTGCAAAAGCAAGGCAGGCTAATTCCTTAACTGGAGCAATCCTGGTTATTTTTTTCTTCCTTTAAGTTATTCGCTCCGTTATTTTCCTGAGGCTACAACAGGACATTTTTCTCCCTGGAATGTCAGGAAGCAGAAAGCAAAGGGAACTTTGCCCTGTATAAAGCCCACTCGATAAGCACAAATGTATAAAGGTTCTGTTCTGGGTGAATGCACATGTGTCCAGATACATCCATGCCTGTGGTTTTTTGGAAGACACATATGCTGTGTTTGTATGCAGATGTGTATATACATAAGATGCCCAGAGACCCAGCTATGCAAGAGCATATATACATATATGCCTATGTATATATACATAAGATGCCCAGAGACCCAGCTATGCAAGAGCATCTCTTCTCCACTGCTTTACAGAACTGTTTGAAACACAAAGTTTTGCCTTCCCAAGACTTCTGTGGGGAAGGGAAGGGAAGGGAAGGGAAGGGAAGGGAAGGGAAGGGAAGGGAAGGGAAGGGAAGGGAAGGGAAGGGAAGGGAAGGGAAGGGAAGGGAGGAAGGGAAGGGAAGGGAAGGGAAGGGAAGGGAAGGGAAGGGAAGGGAAGGGAAGGGAAGGGAAGGGGAAAAGCTTTTAAAATCAGTTCCTTTAAGGACTTTTTGCATTAGAACAGCAATTTTTGCGTGGTGTGAAGACAGCTTGCTGCCCTCCTGACAGCGCTTGACCTTTGGTATGAAAATCACTCCTCCTTAGCCACGGTCTACCTCTGGTTACTTAAAATATCCAGCAAAATAAGAGAAAAAAGTTGATAAGCATTTTCATATCCACGTCAGCACCGTGCACTTCTGCACAAAGGAGCTCTTAGTGTCCTGCTTTTTTACCAGTACTGCTCCCCCCAGAAGATCCTGGACTCTGGAACATTAATTCTACCTGCAGATGGGCATTTGCAAGCAGAAGAGGACCATTTCATCACAAGACATCAACTCTGCAGCTGTATATACAGAAGAACAGACTCTATGGACAGCAAAGCCTCCTCATACCAGAGGGAATAGGATGATTTTCAGTCAGCTCCATCCAAAATGGATCTAACTGTAGGACTGGGTTCTAATTCAGTAAAATAATAAAGAAAGATACTTAGATTAAAATCATATGTATTTTTTAAAAAATAATATATTTTTTTAGAAACTTCTGTGATCGTTGCGCTGGGAAGAATCATGAAAATCTATTTTATTTTCTACTACCCAGGATTTGGGCTCTTTTATCAGTTTGCATATTGAAAACAGTTTTCCTATCCTCACTTTTCCTTCCAGTTGCTTTGCAGTGCCTTATCTTTTAGCATTTTTTGCATACTGCAAGGCCTGAGCTCCAAGATGAACAGACAAAAGGAAAGGAGGGAAGGTTGGCTTTTAAAGAATTTGTGTACATCTTTATTTCAAATAACTGTTTGTTTTGGTTTTTTATTTCCTTCACAGGTTTTGTAAACATTATTTCATGCCAAAAAACTGAACCTGAGACCAAATGACATAGACACATTACAGAAAAAGCTAAACCACTTAAATCAAAGAGTGCTGGTCTGTCAGCAGCGCACTCCAGCCAGCAGGAAGGTTATAGTTTTATGGGCACCAGAGATGTCATTTGTGGGTAGAAGAAGTGACCTGTGGTCCTTCCAGCCCAGTGTGGTGTCTTCAGCAAACGCCAGACCAGATGCTTCTGTGAAAGATCAAACAAAGCACGACAAAAGGAAGACACCACTGTAAACAGTTACAGGGCAGCCTCAATTCAAGGGACGTTTCCTCCCCAAAAGCTGGCCACTGGCATATGCTCTGTGGTAATGGCAGAAGGCATTTAACAGCATCTTATAGGATTAAGCCCTAAAACTCCACTCTTCAGTATCAATGGGACTGGAAGGCTGGTATAATTTCTGTTAATATTATTATCATTATTGAAAAGCAAAGCTTTTTGTTTCTCTTTTCTACCTACTGGTACTTATTTTTATGACATGTTTGCTAAACAGGTAGTGGAAATACAGAGCTTTTGACCTGAAACTTTCTGCTTCTTACCAAGTGAGTCAGCACTGCCAAATTGACCCAGGTATCAAATCAGTATCTAAATAATATCTCAAAACTCATCGTGCCCATCCTGGCAGTATTTTCTTTCCTGGACCTCCACCATGGGATGGAGCCCGATGGCACGGGCAGATGGGTGCATGGCACTGCATGCTTCCTTTCCCACAGTGCCAGCTCGGCTGCTCTGGGCAGGGCTGGGGGATGCAGCCCGGGAGGCAGGAGTGGACACGCCGCTTTATTTTCTGCTCACAATTGGCAGCTTCCTCCACCCACCCAAACAGACCCCGCAATGTTTTTAAAATGCAGTCAGCAGCTGGAAACTAAGGCAACTTCTGTCTCCTATTGAAAGTCTCCCAGCAAAGCTGCAAGCCTTCCCTGGACCACCCTGGGTCATGTAAATTCAGCAGATTATCCATCCCTAACTCTCCTCATCTATCACCCGCCTCTGTTATCGATCTGCTCCTCTCAGTAAGTGGGGCCCGGGCTGTCCATTGCTGAGTCCTGCAAATCTGGCCAGACGCTCGTGTGACTGCCTGGGAGAGCGAGGAGGACAGGTTCAATAATGCTGGGTTACTGCCACGGCACAGCCTGAGCCCAGCTGATCTATGGGCTCGGCAAAAGCACGATTCAAAAGCAGGACAAGACTTGGCCATAATGCCACAGGACTCAATTTAATCCCATGACACTCAGCTTTAAAGGCAATACTGCCAGCTGCCAGCTGCCAGCCAAGGCTGGAAAGTCACTTCCACTGCCCAGTGAAAGAGATTAAATGCCTCCTTTCCATCCATAAGATACCAACAGCACCTCAGCTAACTATCTGCTCCTCCATTTTAAAGATGAAGGCTGGGAAATGCCTATCTCCATGTGCCCTATTCGAGCTCTTTGTCAGAATCTCATAAAAATCTCAAGACTCGGGACTGTAAAACTTCCCCATTTCAAACCCAGCTGACTTACAGCTGAGCTTAATTCCCCTCTCAGTTTCACCCAGTGGTCCAGCTGCAAAGTTCAGCAGAACACAAGGTTAAAGCTGTAAATATTACACACACTCCACCTGCACCAAAACCCTTAATTTTCATGAAGAATAAGTCCCTGTGCTTTAATTTATAAATAAAATGAAAGATGAACCAAGTGTAGTCACACTAGTGGTGTGTTCCTTCCCCTGTAAACATCTCTCTACAACTGCACAGCAAGGGCTGCTGGAGCAAACTCACCCCAGTGGGGTGCTAAATCTGGGAGCTGGAGATAACCATTGAAATGGGAACACCTCCAACAATTTCGCTGCTGATTTTTCAGCAAATATATATCTCTATGATGCTTATTCATAATCTCAAACTACTTTCCACATGTCCCAAAGAGGTGACAAAAATGTTACGTGTCTATCCAGCTGCCAAATCCTCCCACTTCGCCCCTCTTCTACAATGCAGCTGAGTATTGTTAATATGAAAATCTTTGGCCTATTGATCACTAAAAATATGAGGGCGACAAAAATGCATTGAATTTAACATAAAAATAACTCATGGCTGCTGTATTGACTGTATTATTCATATTATGATTTAATTCATTTGCCTTTCATGCAGCTGCTGCAGATTTCCACCATCTGTGTCAGACCACTTCCGAAGCCCAGACCCTGGAGCCCTAACTTGCTGAAAGCAATGGGGTCTCCACTCCAGTGCTACCAGAGCAAAGGCATTATAGGTGGAGAACATCACCGTGCATGTTGCAAAAGCTCAAAGCAACGTGTGCCTCCTTTGGATGCTAACTAATGTTATGGGACATGACTAAGTCTACCTTACTTTCAAAGTCTGAAAGAAGGAGGAAGCTAACCTGTCCTTTGGAAGAATATTCCAGAGCAATTGTGGATCCCCCATCCCTGGAAGTGCTCAAGGCCAGGTTGGACAGGGCATTAAGTAACCTGGTCTAGTGGAAAGTGTCCCTGCTCATGGAGGGTTGGAACTAGATTATCTTTTAAGGTGCCTTCCAATCCAAACCTTTCCATGATTCTATGTTTCAACAGCCTCATAGCCCTCAGGTTGGCTAACCAAACCCTAACCTTACAAGGACAGTTCAGCTGGGAACATTCAACGTGCTCAAGATACTCATATCCCAGCCTGGATTTCCCCAGGCTCCACACCACAACTATGCAGCGCACACCTGATGATGCAGATCATCTTCCTTCCTGCTAGTTCAAAATCTCTGCACATATTAGGGGTCCAAAAACTCAAATGGATGGGGTGAACACAGAAAACTCTACACCATCTACAGTCCTTCTCAAGGCACTGGAACAGCAGGGCCCTGGGGAAGAAAGGCCTGACTTTAAATGGAAAGATGGGGTTGGGACCCCACCTCATGTCCCACTAAGCACCACTAAAACCAAAACAAACCAGGCAGCCCCATAAGTCGTAAGAATTAAAGGCACGATTCCGCCTTTCTAACGATGCTTTTACAGAAACCATTCCACTGTAAAACTTTATGATTTGAATCTTTATAGCTGCCAGCAGAGCACATGTTCACTGCCTTAAATTATAACTTAATCTCAACAAAATTTGTGCTTTCCAGCACTCTGTGGGGAGAGTGAAAGATGAGAGGCAGAACTTCATGCCTCCTGCCCACCTGCATCCTTGGACCACGACCTCCAGAGGTGCCCTGTGCTGGGGTACAGCCCCCAGACCATCTCCCATATGGAGATACTCTACAGCACAGGTCCTTAAGCAGCACCTTTCAGCACAGGGATAGAGATGCCCACAGGACATTGTTATGGTGTTGTTTATCACCATGATTGCTAAAGCACTAAAATGAAGGAATGGATATCAATAAACACAGTAAAAGGGACAGAGGAGATATGACAGCAGCATCCCAGACATGCTTTGTGGGGCCAATGCATCCTCCTCAGCAGGATCACACACACCAACCCCAGTGGAAAGCACTCGGGGCAGTGAGGAACCCCCCACTTATTCAAAGGGTAGAAAAGGACCAGATCTGCAAGAGATGCTGTGGCAGAACTGGTTTACAGCAGTCCTCCAAAGGACACCTCCTTCCAGGGGATGAACTTGCATGGTCTGTCCACTAACACAGCTCTGCTCTCTGCAGCAGAGGTACTGCTGCCAAGGCCCTGCTTGGGCTACAATAAAGCAGAGCATCCCCCTGTGGTCTCTGACCTGCTTTCCCTCCACAAACACCTTGCTCAAGAAGAGCATGCTTGTTGATTTTGATGGACTTTTTAAAACCTTGCTGCACACATCAAGAAGCAGAAGTTGCACTGGCAGCAAAACATTTGCACAGCAGTGTGCAAATGTGAGTTGCAAGTATATCGTGCAATCCTGGAAGAAGCCCATGCCTTTTGAGCATGTTTGCACACAGCAAGATGGAAGCAGAGGAAAAAATGCTGGAAGAAATCTGCCAGCTATCCATAGCAAAGAGTGTTTCAGTTTGGTGGGGGAATTGGGAACATATTTTTTCAATTCATTCTCATATTCAGCCACAAGGAAAAGACCAGTCAATCAATATAACAGTAAAAGTTTTAACACAGCTAACCTTTAAATACTAAACAATGTCATACAAAGCTAAAACAAACTGCATGAAATCCCAGTTAGGTGTCAAAATCACCCTGGGTTAGCCAGAGTAAGAAAACAGAGATAACAGAGATAACAGAGATAACAGAGATTACAGACTGAAGCATCCTGCCATACTGAGCCCTGCAGTTTTCTCTGCTGAGATGTTGGTACCTATGAATGAGTGGTCCTCCTCAGGCAGCCACAAACAGCATCTTGATGTTTGTGAGTTCTTTGGACAAGTGATCCAACTAGATGGTTGAGGTCACTGTACTCCTGCAGCTCCTCGATTTGAAAGATATAAGGGCTATCTTTCTAGCTGTGCTTCCTGCTTCCAATCCCTGTACAATTTGTTCACACCTTTCCCCTTTGCACCTCCTTTCCTTTTCTTCTGGCAGGGGGAACTGCTTTTTCCCTTCCTCTGGTTGACCATGTGCTGATAAACTTACATGGAACTATTTTCGCTGCCAGCTGCTGATCCTGCACTTTAACCTGCTGTGTCTCTTGTTCATCTCTCGAGGCCACCAGGCTACCCCAGAACTGAGGTCACACAGAAACTGAACTTCTGAGAGAACATGTGATGCTCCACACCTTGTGTCTGCCAAACAGTGGGAACCTGATACCTGGACTGTCACAAAATCATGCAGAAGTAGAAGGATGAACATGAGGTTACCTCTTTCTCCATGTCCAAAACAGAAACAGCTAAATTTAATGCATTCCTGAAATAATTCTGCTTCATTTGCTCCTGAAACTTACCAGTGCTGCCCACTGCCTAGGCATTCTATTGCACTGATCTATCACCTCCATGACAGAACATAGCAGCTGACAGAAGGGATTCGGTTTAGGCTCTGAATTTCAGGCCTTATCTGCAGTTGGCACATCTTCCTACTCCTCAACCTGCGATGCCCATGTGCCACACAATCTTAAATGAGGGTGGATTTCTTTTGCATTCTCCCAAGGAGAGACCAGCCTGACTATCCTCACCACCTTTGTTTTAGGCAGGCTACAGCTGAAACGAGCATCAAGAAGAAGAAGTAAGAATACAAACAGCCCTCCATTTTCTGCAAGACTACCAAGAATTTAGGAAGAAACCTTTTAATTTCTTTTTTTCCTTACTCTAATATTCTCTTTTTTTCCCCTAGGAACAGGGGGTGTGGATCTCCTGTAGGCAGGATAAGAGACTGCTCTTGGGGAGCTGAAGTTTGTCAGTTCAAACTGGACATCTAGTACCTGGCAGACCTCACCTTTGACAGAGCCACGTGTGACTAAGAGCTTGCCTTTGATGCTTTCTCCTCTGGATCTTTTAGGCTGCAGTCCAGTAACTTTCCTTCTTTAAAGGAAGGCTGAGGAGATTTTGTTTCCTGACTTTTGAAGAGCTTTTCCTCTTCTTTCTTTGATCTGTGTAGTGAATTTGATCTCCCAGAAGAGCAGGATGAGTGTGTCTCCTGGCAGCCCGGTTCCGGACAGTCAGGATTTGATTCATCGATTTGTTTGTTTTTATTTGGCTTTTGTGTTTGGCAAGCTGAATACAGGGCTCTTATCCTTAGGTCCAAGAGAAGGAAGGTGCTTCCCTGAACCTGGCTGAGATTGTACTTTCCAGGCTGTGGGCTGGATGCCAGCACATCTCTCGAGATACTTCCAGTGTCTGCTCAAGAATGCAAGGAAAGAAGCTCATCTCTCCCTCCTGCTCCATCATGAGACTAGACATCTAAACAGAGTGTGCTGATAAGATATTCGAATCCTCCCCTGCAGGGAACACTTCAATTTCCAGCTTGTTTTTGGCAGGCTCTAGGACAGGCTTTTGCTGACCTTTCATGCTCCCCGCTGGCCTGGCAGCCAGAGGAGGGATGACAAGGGGACCTCACCTTCCTGAGGACTGAAATGAGGCTGTAACTCCTCAAACCCATCCTACTGAAGTACGAGAGGAACTCTTTGAAGGTCTTTATCTCAGTGACAGCCCTTCTGGGACTCCTGCATTAGTCTGAATGCTTCTTCCAAACAGCCATGCATGGTAAATCCCACAGCAAATCTCTTCCATGCCTGCTGGCAGCTTTCCATCTCAAGAGGAGGAGACCCATGTCCTGATGTGCCCAGACCAGCTCCTGACTGGAGACCTGTCCTAGCTGGACACCAAATATTTTGGGGAAAATAACCATTCAGAAGAGATGCTCTGAGGTGAGGTGACCTAGGAGAACAGACCTGGGATGTCAGAGGAGCCCACGGGCAGAGCATCCTCAGCTGTGTGGACAAGACACGGTTCCTGCCCATATCCTCAAGTACTTGAGCCAGCTTGGGGCAATTCCTGCTCCCAGGCTGTTGGGAGGCCAGCCTGCAGCCCAGCTCACAGCTTGAAACCTGTCATTGGGAATCATCTCATGGCTGCACTGAGATTAGGAACAAAATGAATTTTTTTGTGGGTATTATTGAAGTTTTCAAGCCTCCTCTCCTGACTGATTGGTGCCAGAGCTGGGATAAGGACAGCAGCCCTCACTCCCAGCCCCAAGATGGACAGCAATGCTGTATATTCAATAAATAACTGGGGTATTTACCCGAATGAATGACTCTGAGCCTGCTCCAAGGAGTTAATTTAGTGCTAACTGACTGGATGAAAATGAAAAGGTCTCATTTTACATTAAGAATGATCACCTGACAGTTTTACTGAATATATTATGACAGGATTTATATGGCTATATAATTTTAGGGTATATTTGGAAGATTATTATCCTGATTTAAATAAACATGATCTCAAGAAAATCAACACAGAGTCAGGAACTTTTCACACAAGAAGAAAGGCAAGAAACTGGCATGGAAATGAACCTCAAATATTTTACCTTGTGCCTTCTACCAGACGCTGCTTTGTAAACAGTGGGATCCCACAGTTCATAGGAAGTGGCAAAAATCCACCAAAAGTTCTGCTAACTCACATATAACTAATGAGTATGCCACACACTTCTCACTTCAAATGTCTTGTCTTTGCACCAGGAAGGGAGCAGCTAGGGAATCTGGCAGATTGTGTGGGCTGGAGGGAGGAGGAGGTGGATGGAGGCAGGAAGGAGAGGCCTGGGTGTCAAAAGTGCCCCTTAAAAAAAAGCATTGCTTAAAGGGCCTTCTGCAAGGAAAAAGAAAATAAAAGGCAGGAATCAAAATCAAATATATTGTTGATTTTGGGAAGGGCATCACTTTCACGTGTCTTATTTCCAGGAGATGTTCCCATTCTCCGAACAGAAATGGGGCACAAAGGAGACTTTCAGGAACTTTTGTCTCTTGTGCTCAGGGGCAGCTGGCAGGCTGCAGGCTTCTGGCTCACACAAGAGCAGCCCTGAGATGAGGCTTAAATATGCCCCATTGCACATAACCTGTGGGATGGAGAAAATGCTGCTGCACATGCCTATGGCATTCCCAGGTCTGCAGTACATCAGCACTGCAGCTGGCATCAGGGCAAAACCAAACCCATGCAGGTAGGAGCTACTTTCCATGTGCTCATCTCCCTTCCAGCTTTCACAGGTTGTGGAAAGGGACCTTAGTGCAAATAAGTGCCAAGGACACAACCAGCTGCCTCTTTCAGCCTCCCCAGGTCCTGAATCCTTTCTCATCCTGTGTCTCTAAGTGTAATTGTATACAAGAAAAATCCTCTCCAGGCTTGTTCTGTTTTACAGACTGCCTGATGGGATTATCTTTCCTGTCATTTTGAAGCTTGTATAAGCATGCGACTTACACCACTCAAGCTAAATCACACTCAAGACGTTCTGTCTGTCTAAATTGTTTTCAGGATCAAGTAATTTATTTACAGATCATGTTATTTATTTAGAAAAAAATTAATTTAAAACCAGAATTTTAAAATAAATGTAAGACAGAGGTAATGAGGACATTGCAGCCAAGTACAAATATCCTGTGGAGCAGGTAAGTGCCAAATAGCAATGATCTTAAATACTGAAAACTGCACTCTCTGGTCTCAAACCACACAAAGAAAAGGCAACTTATTTGGTCAGGCACAGACTTCCTGGAAGGTAACATTCACTTAGACACTACAGTGATGATAGGCAGCCCAGACATATCCAAGACAGGTAGATCGATTATTCCTGTAGCAGTAACCTTGGGGAAATATTTGTCTGTCATAACCCCAAAGCAGATCAACTAACATTTAGGGACTAATCTGATGCCCAGTCCAGTCAGAGCAAATTTTTACATTTATTTACTTCCATGGCTGCTGGATCAGACCTTTTGGGACTGCAAAATATCATACAAGCTTCTTTTTCCATTGGAAGTGCTATAAATGTGCAAAGAGCTGAAGTCAGGAACAGCCAGGTGGAATTTGGCTGTAGGTTTATTATATAACAGAAACATCTCCTGAAGCTGAAGGGTGTCAGTGCCCAGACAAGGGTCAGGGGCACACCCAGGCTCCTTCATGCATGTGCTCCATGCACAGTGAGCTCATAATTCCTATGGGAATGCATCTAGAAACAAGTCAGGTATGGGGGCAGATCTCCACCTCCACGGTGGGAAACTGGTGGCAGTCCCCGGGGTCGCTTGGAGCATCACCACCCCACACCTAAGGGCAGGGGTACCTTTCAAAGAGCAACCAGATGAGGCCAAAGTCCGTGTGCATTTTCTCCAGTATAGTCTGAAACCCAGAGCTGACTTTCTAGGGTTTATTCTTGATTTTAAGTGGTTGTTTAAAAAAAAAAAAAAAGGAAAGGCTCATCAAGAAGGGGACTGTGTGCTTTAAAGTGCTTCAGCAGGCTCTCAGAGTCCACTTATTTCAGAGTGAAGATGGATACCTCAAGAGGTTCTCCTCACCAGTAAATAATTCATAAAAGACAAACAAGCCCAGGTCTGTTTGAATTAGAACAAAATATTTCTTTAGAAAAGTGAAGTGATTAAGCACAGGAGGAGCTGGAGATGACAGCTGGTGTCTGCAGCTCCGGATGAGTCACCTTCACTCGCCAAGGCCCCTCTCTCCGGGAAGTGCTGCTGCTTTTTTTTTAACCCTTTGAGATTCCCAGGAATGATTTGTCACCAGGGTTATTAGCATTTCTCCCTTGATATCGACAGCTTGTCTTTCCTTCTTCTAACCGGTGAGTGATTTCTTCACACGCTCACCAAATATAGCCAAATCACCATGGTAAACTTATCGACAGAATCATATTAACAGCTGCTGAGCATTTACAGGGCTGTAAGTTATACAAAAAAAAAAAGAAGGAAGAAAAACACACATGGAAATAAACCAACTCTGATCAGCAGTGACAAGCATTTATTTAGGAGCCACTCGGCGGAAATATTTTTTATGTTTTAATTGCTAATTATAGGCTACTACAGAAGGGTAGCTTTGGCCAAAATTATCCTTTAAGCTGGAGCATTAAGCCAGAAGTGAGCACACCCTATCTGGATGTATCTTAGGGCATCAGGAGAAGAAGGATTTATTTTTAAAGTGCTGTCCTTGTTTAAGTCAAGCCTGAAATTTGCCAGTCAAAGTTGCATCTCTCCTGACTTACCAAGCAAGGACCTCTTAAGTGTAAATCTTAAGGTAAGAGCTGAAAACACATTATATAAAGGCCTTTTCAAATCATTTGCTGAGGATGCTCTGATCCTCTTGCATACTGGGCATCACAAAAGGGCCCAAAGGGGCCATCAGGGAGTGGGCAGCAGCTAGCAGCATCCTTGTTTCTCCACTGTGCACTGGAGCATCACCCCACTGCCTGCTCTAAGTCAGACTGGACCTGGAGGGAGAAAACAGCTGGTTTTCTGCTCCCCTTTCTCTGCATATTCAGGACACACTCAGCATCCCCTCCCTACCTGCCCCCACATTTGGAGGCATCTTTTTACTAGGTACACACATAACAGGTATATGCATGATTCTCAGTACTTACTTTGAGGCATCCAAGTTTCTCTGCATCACCCAGCACAGGACACAGGACCTGCTCTACTCCCAGAAAAGCCACCCACCTGCCCTGGTGCTTGTAAACATAAAACTAACTAAGCAAAGTGCAGAGACCTACAGTGAATTCACTTTCAATAAATTTAGATGTAGAATAAAAAGACTGCTCTAGCCAGGCCCTCAAACAACCCAGCTGGGCCATGAACCTATGACCACAAGGGGGAAAGGTGGAGAAGATGAAGCATTTCTGCTGCTTGGGGACATCCATAGTTGGTACCTCAGGCATTTCACCAAGGTTCTTGCAAGAGTTTATATCTAATAGCTGCTACTTCAGAATTTCTGAGGGCTGGGGTTAGAAAGCTGAATTTTGTGGGAGCTGTACTCAACTGAGTGGCTTCCTCCTATTGAAGGCAGAAATGAGATGGGGCCTGGGCACTACTGATAGTGCAAATACATTTGCTGAGATCCCAAAGTTGGCTGTGCTGACTCACCTGTCTCACTCTTCTGCAGCATCCCCCAATCTTGTTAGAGGTCCAAGGGAGACAGCCTTGCAGGTAACAGCTTCCCATACCCTCCTTGTGCCAACCCAGAGAAGGGCACATGGAGACTCAGGTATGGTTTGCTGGCTAGCAAAGCAAGGACAGCAAGATGGGGAAGGAATGGCTATCATCTGAGACACAGAGACAAGAAGTCACTCCCAAGAAAAGTGCTTATTCTAATCATACTCCCTTTCTTCTGGCATTTTTCAAGTCAAATTTGGGATGTGAACCAAAGTAACTTCTCCTGCCTCTGCTGCTCACACTTCTTTCCTGCTCTAGAAAAAGCACAGACCAGACTAGAAACTGAAAGCCCACAAAATATTACTGCAAAACCTTTCTTTAAAATTTAGATCTAAAAGGTGGTGTAGTTTTCAATTTCTTCCCTTCAGCCACCTTCCCCATTCAGTTCCCTACCCTCACACACACCCTTTCCTTCCCCAAACTCCTTTGTTCAACAGAAAAAAAAAAAAAAAGAAAAAAAAAAAAGAAGAAGAGAGAAAAGAAAAAAATAGAAAAGCACCCACAGAAAAATGGTGCTATCTCACCCCATCTGTCCTTAATTTCCCTCCCAGATTCACTTCTTTGCAACCCTCTTTTAAAGCAGCCTAGCCATCAGACAGTGGGGCTGCAGAAGGATCACAAGCCAGGCATTGGAATGGCTGAACCCAGCCTCATTGGGACCTGCACTGCTTAGGAATGGGATGGAGGAATAGGGCAGCATCACCACTTCCAACCCCTCCAGCTTGACCTTTGTACCATGAAGCTGCTCTTTTGGGCCCATTCCCACACAGCAGCTTTCTGGACCCAGGAAAGAACGGCACCATCCTACTTTAATTCAGTCCTTTTTTTAAGAGTTGTCAGGCACTGTGGGCTCTCCAAGACCTCTGCCCCAGCACTTCAGCAAGTTTCTCTTTCACTCTGTTAAGTCAGTGGGTGGCCTAGAGGTGCAGAGCTACACCCGCTGCCTCTGGAGAGCCACGTCCCCTCTGTCCTGCTGCAGTGGGTACAGCACGCTGTGGGTTCTCTGTCAGCTCAATCATGCTCCTCACTGATGTTCTGCAGTGTCCAGAGACAGGCTGTCTTGGAGCTTGGAGCTCCCACACCCGCTGGGAGCAGGACTGGTGGGATTTCAAGGACTTGCAGCAGGTCAGAGCCAGATCTGCCTGTGCACTGGGGAAGCACCCTAGCATCATCCATCTGTGTCACCTCCAGCATCTCCCAGCTTCCAGGGAAGGAAATACCAGTTCATCTAAGTCCAAAACATCATGGATTTGTATTCAGGCAGATGAACCTACCCCGAGGAGGGTGAGGGGATATGAAGCATTTAAAAGGAGAGACCCAAAAGGAAAAACTGAGCCATGCTGGGCCATGACATAAGTATCTCCAGTCACTGGATTCAGGCTGCCAACAAAAGACTCTTCCTCACCAAGAACACTTCCTCCTCCCAGCAGAGCAGGGAGTGGGTGCCTGGCACCTCAAGAGCCATGACTGATCTGTGAGGTGTGATGGTGCTACTGGAAGACGGAAAATTAGAAGCAACTTCTTTTGCCAGAAGTCTCCATCAGCTTCCACAAGAAGCAAACTCTGAAGAACAAGTGAGGCTCTGGCTCTGGCCCCTGCAGAGCTGGGACCACAGGAGTTACACACAGGACTTCTCCAAGCCTCTTTACATCACTCAGGGAAATACAGTACCTGGCAGTGTGAGCTCAGAATACAGGAAGCGGAAGCTCGCTGAAAATACAGACGCTAAAAGCTGTTCAGGCAGGCAGTGCCAAGTCTCATTCTTCATGTAAGAGAGCTCCCTCTAGGTCAAACACTCGGGTATTTCAGAGCCATCGCTCGTTTGGGATCCCATGCTCGGACCTGATACCTTTCTCTGGAGAAGCGCCGTCAGTCAGAAAGCACACAGGCGCCCCAGAAAATCTGTGGTTTGCTTTCCCCTTGCAATATTGCCTTCCTGCCTGGCACTGGCCACCCCTGCTATGTGTGTGACAAACACACGTGTGTGACATGTGCCCCACATGCCCCCAGAGCCACTGGTCCTCAGAACTTCACCCATCACAGCAGCTCTGACCCCTGGATGCATTTAAAGCACATTGAGATGTGGCACTTGGGGACATACTTCAGTGTCAGATGTGGCACTGCTGAGTAAATTGTTGGACTCGATGATCTTACAGGTCTTTTCCAACCTAAGTGATTCTGTGACTCCATGATTCCGGTATGTTCAGTGGAGGCACACCGGGGAAGGAGCCAACCCATAATTTCTCCAGCCCCAAACCCAATCTTTACCCTCCTTTGAAACACTGATGAATTATTCCACAAACTGATGAGCAGGGGGAGTTCAGAAGAGGCTTTCAAATTCACAGAGCTAGAAAAATCAGATGGAAAAGACTTAATGCTGGAAAATGCCGGACTGTTCCCTGCAGTGGGATCCCAGGAGCTTTGCACAAACTAGTTTTAAGCCTTGAAGTCTTTAATACAACTTCCTGTTTTATTTTTCTTTTACCTAGACTGGTATTTACTAATAAATGTGCAGCTGGCTGTATACAGAACAGCAGGTAGCTCCCATTTACAGCTGTATATAACTGACTGCAGCATTCAACACCCTCACTCTGCTATGCAGTATAATACTCACAATAAAACACACACCGTATTTGCAACTATGTTCATGCTACTATTCTGGTACGTGACACACATTAAGAAACATATTCAGAACATAGAAAAGAATTTACCATTTACATAAAAAAGATGCACTGGGATTTTCAATAAGTTCCAGCATAATACAGTATCATTTTTATATCTTGTCTGCTCCCTTGGTCTTGCTGATTTAATACATTTTTTCTCTTTATAACCAGAAATCTATATGTTGTATATGGATTTTCTTAAACCTAATATATGGTGTCAGTGTGTATTTATAAAACTTTACCATAGAAATGTAACAATTGTCAGAATGACTTAATCCAAGGGCCATCCAGGCCAATATCCTGTCTGCAGCAGTTTTTGCCATTAATATGGATTAGGCAGGCAATACAGTTTACTACAACCTAGTTTTAAAACCACGTTAGTGATAATACTATTGCCTTGTGTATAAATGGTTATAGAGCACAGAGTGCAGAGAAATAGCATCATCCCTATAGGGCAGGGGGGGAAACTGAGGCAGGGGATATGGGGATTTTTTCACATGAATAAAGAGATATTATATTTACATATACATAAAACTTGATGGAGATTATATATAACAAGAAGCTGTCTGGAGCCTCAGATAGCAGCACCACCCACTCCAGCCCTTGCATCCCACTATGTGTCCCTGGCTGCACCAAAGGAATGGCCACAAGCCTGGGGGATGTTGCCCTGGGAAGAGTTAATGGTGGAGGTCTCAAATCCAAGCGCTGCAGGTGTCTGCTTTTAATTCTTTGCTGCTCTTCTCCCAAACAGCCCAAGGATTTCCACCCTCCCTCTTTCTCCTTTACAAATGGGTGTTTAACATAAGAAGAGAGGCAAGAGGAGCCAGGGCAGCCCTTTCTAGGCAACCTGAGCAGGCGGGAAATGGCAGCTGGCTGGAGCCCAGTGAGAGAGCAGGGACCATGGGAAGAGTCTTCTCACATCTGGTTAAGTACTGCTAAACCCTCCGACGAGCTGCCTAATTATTACAACACTTCTGCCGAAAAATTAATGTGCTTGGCCGTCTGCACTGGGGCAGAAAGGGTAGGAAAGCAGCTGTCAGGATGCAGGCAGTGATGGGAGCACCAAGGAAAGAGGTTTGCAGCACAAGAGCACAAGAGAAGGGCAGGGAAGCTCTGCCTGCAGGGACCCTGCTGGGAAAACAGCCTTCTCCCTGCTTCTTTTTGCTGCATGGCCCCCAGGAGAGGACAGTGCCAACAGAATTGTTAATCTAGCAACAACAACCCTTGTAAAGAGCTCAATAGTGATGCCCTGACTACCAAAATCAGCAGAACAACCTGCCAGCAGCCCAAAACATAGATAATCATCCCAAGGACCCAACAGCAGGGCCAGCAACGAGACCCAGGACACTGAGGTCCATTCTGCCTGGCCTCTGCTCGTTTTTCCTTCTTGCTGAGCCCTCATTTCAGTAACTTCCAGAAAATCCAAGTGTGGCATTTTATTTCTGCAGGTCTCTATAAGAGCTGTAGGTACAGTACCACAGAGGTAGCATCATTCATATGCACGTCCATATCCACTAGTTTCTGCCACAACCAGTTAAAAAAGGCTGCAGAGAAGACAGCAGGGTCCTGCCCCCCCCAGCTCAGCTGTCTCTGTGTCAGGTTAGTGGGTAAGCCTCTTTCTGCTACAGCTGTGCTGGGATTAATCTCTCTCCCTAGACAAAAAGGTGGGCTTATTTCCCAAGAGGTGTCCAAGTACACCCAGAGAGCTCAGTGAAAGCAGCAGCCTGCTGGGTGCCTTTTACCCACAGACATTTGATGAAATTAATGACACACAAGTAAGTATAAAGACTAAGACAAATAGAACTGGCAACAACTTGAACCTTTGGCCTGTCCTTTGAAAGTCTCTGGCAAGTCTCAAATCTTCTTGATCTGCTCACTAAAAGGATGACTGTCCCACAATTATTTTCCAAGCATTTGTTGGCAAGTTGTAGGAGGAAAAAGGCATTTCACTGAAGCTGTTAGTACAAAAGCTCAACTCCAGCCAGGGGCTGGACTCCACTTCAAATTATAATATTTTAAGTACCTGAAAATAAATATTTTGTCAGCTGCTGAGAATTAAGAAGTAGCTTCGACCTTTCAGAGAGGGGAACCCTGCAGAGAGCGGCGAGGCTCAGAGAGTTAGTTGCAAAACAAGCTCTGCCTGAGCCATTCAACCTGTCTAGAGCGCACACAGCCTCCCCTCCCATACTCCCAGCTCCCCGCAAGCTGCCCAGAGCCTCTGGGGCACAACAGGCTATCCTGCACCCAGCAGCTCTTTCCCAGCCAGGAAATGTGCTGAGAAAAGGGACTGGAGCAGCACTTTACTATAAACTGGGTGACACAAGTAAACTGAGCATCCTTGAGATGGCAACAGCGGAGTGACCAGCCCACTCCCCTGCTGCTCGCTGGTTCTGTTGTGTCGTATTGTACCACTCACAGACCTAGGAATTTTGTCCACAAGGATTAAAAATACTGACTTTTGTTTTGTAAAATCTGACTGTGACCAAGCACCTGGGTAGATGTACCCATCACCCTGTCACCCCATCACCTCTCAGACCTCTGAGCCACAGTGCACACTGTTTGTACTCCAGCAACAGCAAAAGGAACCCACACAAAGCAGGAGATCTCTGTTTTTCCAGCAGAGCTCAAGGAGTTAAATCCCTCTCCCTTCCCCCCCATCTTTCTGCCTTTGGCCTTTAGATCAGCCCTGGTTGCCAATGAGGACTCATCGAAACACCACCAGGCTGGGCCTGTCAGGAAGGAAACCAGCGCGTCCAGAGTTTTGTTGTTCTAAAGACTTTTTTTTAAATTTTATTTTACTGCTCAGGAAGGAAGCCAGAGCTTGCGCTTCACTCCAAGAATGTTGATTACTCATCCTTCCCTGCATTATTTCTTTTATCTCTCACTTTTATCTACCTTACTCCAAATTTTTACCCCAAATTCTTTCTCTACCATTCCTAGCCACTGATTTCAGCTGCTCATCCAAGTTGCATTAAAAAAAAATATTTGGCAACTGTTTCCTCAGAAAAAAATCCCATTTGTCATGTTTATTAAACAAGCCTCCATCCCTCCCCCTGTGCAGCCTTTTCAATCCAGGCACCACGATTATGACCACTGCTCAAGGATCTGGGCACTACAAAACATGACCACAACCACCCTCAGCTGGAGAATATCATAATCCCTGCTTTAGAGACAGACAATGAGAAATTACTCTGCTTGTCCAAGGTCAATAGAGTCCAGAGCACAAGCACAACCTATGCTCAGGGCTTTGCCCAGGCAGCCCTTCCCTCTTCCTGCTCCGCATGGCTGCGAGGATTAGGCACGCTCAGCTCTGCCAATAACTGTGTCCTTCATCTTCAATAACCCCCCCACCAGTCAAGCTAGAAACGAGCAACACAAGTAAGAGAATCGGTATGTGACAAGTTGATGACACATTTCCTTAGATGCAGAAAAATGTGGGTCCTGGATCACCCAAGCGTCAGTGAGCCACCTGAGTACATAGCAGAGGGACTATCAGCAAGTGGTGTCTAACTGCCTTCTCCTCCCAGGCTCTGCAAAATCCATCACACCACCCGGGGGTTTCCTTTTCTTCTTTGCCCAGGTGCAGCTAACAAGCCAGACACAACTGGCAACATCTGGGAGAACACACACACAGATGTTTCTCATTGACACCATAACCTTCCCCAGCCTCCACCAGCACGTGCCCACACCCCAGGGTGGGCGCCCAGGCGGGAGACACACATTGGGTCCTCACAGCGTTCCCAAAGAGATGACCAAAGGTGAAGCTTTTTTTTTTTTAGCTTAAGTTTCTTTCTTCCTTGAGATGTGCCACAAACCTGGGGGCTGATCTGGATCACACCATACACAGCTTCCCCAGGCTCCTACACCCACAACATTACACGCGAGTGAAGCCAATGCAAGTTCTCTCTGCCCGGCTCTGTCTTGCTCTAATACAATCCTCCCCTGTTTCCAAAGTTAACTCATTGTTTTCATTTTAAGAGGGGAAAATAACAAGATGGTGGGAACATTACTTCTGGCTGACGGAGACAGAGATCTGCAGACTTTCATAGCTTACTTTTTCCAGTATATCCTAGTCCTGATCCAAATATCATCATACTTATTTCAGTCCTGGACCAAATGTGGGAAAGGACACAACACATTGGCCAAATTAAGACAGAAATAACTTGTAGCATTTTTCTACTTCACACTCTCTCTAACACCTCTTGCTGACATTAAATTTCTGGTCTGCAGATGCCCTGCTCCCCACACTACTGAATGTCCCAGCGCCTTCAACACAGCTTCCCTGATCACGTTTGTCCCAAATCCCCAGTGAAGGCAGGCTGCCCATCACCTCCCCCTTCCGAAATCAAAACAGCTCTTTCAGAGCAACACTTTTGTGCACAAACCTAAATATGCAGAAAGGAAGAAGCAGCACAGACAGCAGCAAGCAGTCCCGAGGAGCAGAGCTGGCAGGAGCAATGCCAGCTGTCCTGTACAGGCTGCATGCTGAGCAAAGTGCAAATCTGAGGGCAAAGAAGCAGGGCTGTAAGAGTTTGACTGCCCATTCTCCCCTTCTCTCCTCTAAGGGGCACCTCCTGATGTATGAATCCACTCAGGCTGGCAACTTTTTGATTGTAACCATTAAGTTCCTCTGCTCCTCTTCAGCACGGGGTTATCCAGGTCACTGATTGCTCCTTCATCTCCCCAGGAAAAAAAAAATAAAGCATCAGTGGTCAAGCTGCCTCCTCAGAGAAGCTGAAGACAAGTGCTCAGGAGGTAAAAGCTGTCACCCTGTCTAAGGGCTTTGCTAGGGGCTTATCTCCCACCTCTAGCGCTGGAAATATGAAGTGAGGCTGGTTTGCAATCAGAAGAATAAACAAGGGAAGGAAATGAGCTTCTGCAGCCCCCTCGATGGTGCTGTGGAGTTTGGATCCCTCTGACCTGCACTGATATCCAACTCCCAGGCTTTCCACCCATCCACAGCCATGGCGAGGCGGCCCTTGCGAGATTCCCCACGCTGCAAACACTGACAGGGAGACAAGGCTCCCTCTATCCTGCACAGGCCAAAGGCTGGGCTGGGTGCGGGGCAGCTCTGCTGTAGCATGGCCAGGCCACCCTGATAAGGCTTTCACTCACCCAGCCAGAGGTGCAGCACCCAGGGTGTCACTCACCCTCCTCCTCTCCACTCACAAACACCCTCACATCACCTCCTGAGCAACATGGGACCTCGCCTGGCGCCTGCAGGAGGGAATTTTGTGGAGCATCCCCCTGAACAGGACTGACTCCTAAAGAAATCTTCAATATTGAAAGCCAGGTTGGAGAACAAGGCAGAGATGTGGTTTGGTACTGGGTCTCTTCCCATCCCTGGGTCTCTTCTCATCCCTGCACAACTGCCAAAGCAGGCTCTCTGCAATGAGGGATGATGATCCTATGCCTCCTGATAGCGAGGGATGCTACAGGACAGACAATTTCACATTCTAAATGGCTTTGCAAGTTGTTTCCTAAAGTGCAGGAAAACAATATAAAAATCAGATGAAAAGGTTGAGCCCTTTTTAATTAAAAATACCTAAATTTAAATCAAAGCCCCAAAAATCCCAGTAGAAAGAAGTGGGTCCTTCCGGGCAGTGCCCTTTTACTTGCTGCTCTGTTTACAAAAACAATTGCTTTTGGGGAGGCTGTCACAGGGAGCCTTCACTCCAGCTGCTCTTCCCAGTGCTTTCTGATTTAGTTTCCATACAAGTGCCAGGAAACATTCACCTGCCTCCCAAAGAACAAGCCCGTGCTTGGGGAGCCAGCCCTGCCAGCCAGCCCAGCTGGATGTGTCCTGCCATCCTCACCCTGTCCAGGGCTCTGGCACGGCACATTGGGAAAGCCCAGGTAACGCTGAAGGATTGCACCTGAGAAAGCTCATGTGCAGAAGCTCTTGGGTCCTTCTAAATTGAAAACTTAATGTGGTTACTCTGGCAAGATATAGTTAAGATTCAGTGCTGCTGGGGATACCAAGGACACAGTTTCCAGCTCTTCCTTTTAGGGGTATCCAGAGACACTTGGTGCCTTCCTTTTCCTACTTCAGAGCAGCCCAGGATTCACAAGAAAAAGCACAAAACACATTCTTGCTCTGCAGTTCAGTGAGAAAGCTGAAGTCTGAAGTTAGCAAAAAAATGGAGGTTCTAAAGCAATACTGATTAGAAACTATGTCCCAAGTGAGGAAAAATACGATGAAGTGTCCCACACCTGAACCCCACAAGCAGTTTTGCTTTCAGCAGGACTCCCTCCCATGTTATCTGTGTTTAGGACAATAAATCTCTCCTTGCTTTGCTCCTCCCCAACATTGTTTTTCCCCCTCTCCTGTTGCTCAGGCCACTGCTGCAATTCAAGACACCAAAGGAGAGAGAAGATAATGATGGCTAAGAAGAACTCTCAGATTATCACGACCACCCTCATGTTTTCAAAGGACAGAACAAAGATGAAATGGACAGATACAGATAGTACCAAACCCAGCAGTACTTTTTCAGCCAGAGCTTTCATTGACTTGAGGGCTGGGTCAATCTGGCCAGCAAATACCCAATACCTGACCAACAGCAGGAAAATAATTCAGTTGTAAAAAAACCTGAATTCGTGGTGATGAATTTGTCCCAGATGTCTGTCACTCATGAGTTTCTGTACTCAGGCCAGCAAAGCCAAGCAGGCAAACAGGGATGTTGCATGAAAGGGGAGAAAGACAGATATACAGCTTACATGTGTAAATTTACAAAGATGCACATGCCCTTTTTCAGAGGATGCTGTAAAGGAGTCTGATCCTATATTAAATTTCCCAAATAGAAATCCATTATTTCTGAAGAATTTCAATTGCTCTGCATAACTGAAAAATGTCCTCAAAAGTCTCCAAATCTGCTATTCCACCCTGAAGAAGAGAGGTGAAATATTCACAGGCTATCAGGCACATTGACATGATAGAAGACCACCAGTGACATGAACCAGAGGATAAAAATCATCACAATTTGCTATCAATGGCTGCTTTTCTTGGAATATGGTATTAAAAGGAAACAACTTCATTCCCACTATGAATTTGCATTAGAAATCCATAATAAAAATAAAGCTTAATATTATACAAATGGGTACAGTTCTCTATAGTGCTCTTGATGCAGATTAAGGTTAGACAGATTTTAGATGACAGTTATTTACCTCAGTCTAGCACCATGTATGCACAAAAAGAATTTATTTTATAGCTGCAGATATTAGCCAGAAAAAAGAGATGAGAGGAAATCTTACAGTCTCACGTAAAATATAATTATGTCTGTTTTCTAGTCCTTGGAAGGCAAACAAAGAGAAAAAAATGAATCTGCTGCTAGCGTTTAATGGGACTTGTCTAAATGATATCAAACAAATAACAACCAGCAGCAATTCACTAACATCTTCACTTCTATTTTTTGCATTGGGGAATTCCAGAAGCATTAAGACCTTGTTGCCTTGAACACTTTCAGTCCTACAGAGCAGGATTAGGCCCATGCCTGAGTATGCCTCCTTCTTTCAAGACCTTCAAAATATCAAGGAAAGGAAAATAAATCACAGAGGCACTAATGCTTATTCTCTCCCTCCTGAAATGTTCGCCTTCCCCCCTGCTTCTCCCCATCCCTTATGCAATCACCACCAATCAACCAGGAAACTGTTGCTAACTCTCGAATTTTGCAAGTTAGCAAGTAAAATAATAAAACAATGTTTTAACTGTCAGAGATCCTGGCTCGCAAAGTGCACTTTGGTCATTTCCTTTAATAACTGTAGTTTAGCAGTAATGATTTATAATAGTTCATAATATTCTACTAACTGTACTATATTAATAATACTAATACTTTGCCCTTGCCTGGCGTCTTCTGTCAGAAGATATCAAAGCAGCACGCTCCGCTGTGAGGGAGCTGCTCCCGCGTTAGGGATCGGGAAACCGTGACTCCAAGGCATGCCCGGGGTCAGGATTCCCGATCCCCAGCAGAGCACGGCAGCCACCGAGTCTGCCTGTGCTTCTCCTGCCGCAATCCTCTGACAGCAGTCCAGTCTGATCGATGGGGCTGAAGATTTAATGTGATTCATTCCTTCTCGAAAAGCGAGGTTTGGCCAGTGGTTTGGGGGCCGTGGTTTTGATGGGAAATACTGAGAAAGGTGGGGGGGTTTCCCTGCAGTTGTACAGTAAGTGCCCTCCTGCCAGCATCCAGGCACACAGGGCAAAAGAGGAGCGATAAATATTTACTGCGTCCGTGCCCATCTCTCCAGCAGGAGATGGATAAATATAACATTTCCATGTTGCTCAGCACTCCGAAGTCATTGGCTACACCATGTCCCGGGGAGTCCAAAAAGGAAGAGAGGGGGCACGAGGCATCTCTGGCATGGCAGAGACGACATGAAGGCCGGCCGGATGGCAGAGGCTGCACGGGGAAACATTTTGGAGGAGCAAACAGCCCCAGCCCTCCCCCTCAAACGATCAATTAGAAGCCATCCTTCTGCCGAGAGCGGGCGAGGACAGCAAATGAGGGCTGCGAGGAGCAGCGCCCGGCCGGGGTCTGCATGACAATTGATGGGAAAGGGAGGCCGGGGGACGCAGCCCTATCCCTCCTCTCACCATGGTGATTAGGTATTCCGAGTGCGCCAGATAGCCCCAAATAACAGAAAGAGAAATATAAACTGGAGACCGGCAGATCCAAGGGAGGCCAGATGGCCCCGCAGCCGGCAGGGGCTGCTCCCATCCAGCCCTTCCCCACTTTTAACTGTTCAAACATTTCTTTATCCCGACAAGACAATTAAGCCGAACAGCACGGAAAGGAGTCTCGGCAACAGTTTGCAGAGGGAGAGGGAAGGTTGTTGCCAGAAAAGCAGGAAAAGGAGGTGATTGCTGCGAGCTTCAAGACCTCCATGCAGCACACTTTACTCCACAAGGATGGTGTGTATTTGGTGGAGCAACAGGGATGGATGCATGGCCGTCATCCCTTCTACTGCCCATCTGCCTGCCCAGCCCTTCCAAAATTCCACTGTTGCTTCTTCGCTCCTACATCACGCAGGACACTGCACGACAGAAAGAAACATTCCACTCAATTTATTTCATAATTTCACAAGCGGAGTAAAACTTGTGATTTCCCATGATCGTGGCTGAATATGATTACCAACAAAGCATCACTTCACATTAGACCCCAAATTTTACCAGCCTTGGAAGTGGTGCATCCCAGAGGGAAGAGTTGTGAGCAGTGGATGTGTGGACATGTGCATTCCCCCTCCAATCCATTGTTCTGCCACAAAAAACCAAAACCTTCTTCCCCCTGGCACATGTACATAGACACACAGAGCTCTCTACGTAGGTCACAGCACAAATCCCAGCACGGGTCTGAGCGGGTGGGTGACTGCACAGACAGCCCTCAATCTGATTTCCGAAGCACCGCATTGTTCAGGAATCCATGCTGTGGTCATCATAGCCCTGATGTCCATCACCTGAAGTGCAATTTACATTTGATCAATAACAAACCAGTTGTTTCAAAAGGAAAACTAACTCCATGCTAGAGATGTTCTTTAAAACCCCAAAGTGTAACAAAGAGCTCACAAATACATCACACAACTTCTCCTGCAGACACGAAATCAGTTGCAGCACAAACAATGTCCAAGGTGAAATATGATTATCAAAAATAATAATAATCAAAATAATGTTAATATAATCACTCCTACTACCCTCAGCAGAAGGGATGAGCAAGGATCCCAGCGTGCTCCCAACTCAAATGTTCATCTCCTGGGCACAGCAGGAGCTGGGCAAGGGCCACCAGCAGGAGCAGGGAAACTGAGACTTGGAGAGCCAGACTCTGGCCAGAGGATGGAAACTGAATCAGTGGCCAGGACGTAGAAGATCACCTTCACACCACTAGTCACAGACAACACGTGATGGAGACCAAGCAGCAGACAGTAATGGGAAACCATCTTCTGTGGTCCTAGGGAGGCTGGGGGCATGGGCTGCCCTGCAGGGATGGCAGAGTCTCTCTCTGCTCTGACAAGGTCCAGCCCTTTGCCAGGAGGTCCCACTTTGGCACCAACCTCTGCCTGCCGCTTCGTGGGAAAGCAATGCCACAGGAACTGGGTACTATAATTGAAGGACACTGAGACAGGTTTCATTAGAAGTAAAAAAACAGGAATTTTTTTTCCTTCTGATTTTAAAATAGGGCTATAGATCTCTTTTGCAGAAAGGAACATGGCATTTATTTCCACTCCTTCTAGGAATCTCAATTATTGTACGCTTATTAAAGCAAACCCATAAAATATGTCTTCCAGTGCCTTTAACACATGCTTTACAAGAAGCTCCTAAACTCTAACAAATGGCATTATTTTTCTCAGTAAGCACCTAAGGGAATGGGCCCATCCAGTACAAGGTACGTCTGCTTTTCCCTGGAAAGGCTCCACTTTTCCACATGTTCCCTGTATAGTCCATTGCTCTGGATGTGCTGGATACTCACATTTTACAGCAGGAGACAATTTACCTAAATGCAGACATCTCAGCCCAGTTTGCTGATTAATAGAGAGTACAGTCCCACCCAAAAGCACCCCAAAGATGTTGTCCCTTTGTGGGATGCAGGGTATGGGTCCAAGCACCATCCTGCTTTAAAAGTAAGGAAAGCTTTATGCAAATGGCTGAGCAACCTCTCCTGCATGAACATATCTCTTACGGGGCCAGGTGCCAATTTGGAATACTCTGGAACATATCACAAATAATTTTACTGAATTCTGTGAATTTCTTCCACTGGTGAGAGCAGGCTGAGACTTTCCTCCCATGCTGCAGAGGACTAAATATGCATCTTCCAAACGCTCCTTGATGTGCAAATGTCTCACTTTGATCCTTGTTTTCTTGGAAAGTCTTACAAGCAAAAACCTATTTTTCATGGAAATTACAACTCAGTGATTACATTTTTATTTTTAAAAAGAGAGGGGGGAGCTTCTCTAGAAAATCACCATTTAAGCTACGAGGTGAAACAAATATTTAAATGATCTATTCAATAGAGGCTCCTGTGCAGTGGAACAGAAGACCACATAGGGCAATCATAGTAATTCAGCTTCCATGTAACACAAACCCTTTCAGCAATCTGAAAAATACACCAAAACAGTGAAGCTCTGCAAACCTGAAAAGCACCCATTAGACATGGGAAAGTGTTGCTGATCTAAGAAAATTTTACAATTTTTCCTTGCAGTCATAGAAAAGCCTAATTACATTTTTACCTTGAAGATACAGCCACCTACCTGCTCCATAAGGAGCACAAGTAGGCAGCTTTTACAGAGGGTTGTTTGTAACAGCTACACAAGGAATCCACAAAACTCCTCAGAAACAACAAACCCCTAAAGTATACATTTCTACAGAAGCTTCAAAAATGTATCTGCAAATGCTAATGCAAAAGAGGATCACCATTCTATCTGCAAACTGCGATCTCTCAAATTCTTCACTTCTGGAGTTCCTCTTTTCTGATGGCCAGCATCAAAGACCATTAGGATCCTCTAAAAGCTCCACAACTCGCTCTCAGCCTTCAGCAAACACACCCATACGTGTGTATGCACACACCAAATAAACTCGCTGTCTTAATGGAGAGAAGTTTCCATCGTGCGGTATCTATATGTGATGGGAATACGATACAGAGCCAACAGACATATTTAGTGTACATCATCCTGGTAGTTACAGAAAAAATTTAATGTTGATGAAGTATCAGGGATGTTGCATTTGCTCTGCTCTACTGTGCAGAAAAGCATCTTAAAGAAATTTAACATGATAGCAAAAACAATACAACAAAACCTTCCACTTCTGCCCAAGTTTCCCAAGCTGCCTGCGAAGTTTTTATTCCTCTTCCTTTCCCTGGCAAGTCCCCTGCCACGGCCCTGGCAGCAGCACTGGCACTCGGTGTCAACCTGCCTGTGTCTGTGCAAAGCTCCGTCTGCTCCCGGCAGGAGCGGACCCGCGTCCGGCACACGCTCTTGGCAAAGGCGAGGCACAGCGATGGATGTGGATGCGTCTGTCTGTCCGCAGCTGTGCTCCATGTGGTCTAATTCATTTAACAGATTTACTTCTTTAAATGGGGTATCTGACAGGATTTTGCCAGCAAGATCCATAGCAGCTGATGTGCTCTAAATTCATTTAGCCAGCGGACCCTCTCCTCGGCCACTATCTCTCGGAGTACTCTTTGAGCAAGCTTCATTTTCCCAGCCAGGTTATATCGATAAGGGAAAGAGCATCAACAAAGATGTCTCTAAGCCTTGCCATCTCACCTGCCTCCCCCATGGATAATTATATTACCAGCTTCCACACATCCACATGCGCTCCCACCTACAGCCACTTTTCCTACAGACCCGAAAGGAGAGAGAGGAGATTCTGAACAATGAAAGGAGCTCACAGCACAAAAAGTAGCACGGTCAGGGGTGGATCAGAAGGAGAAGGGGGAGAGACACAAGGGATCACACCGGTACTGCAAGAAATACACGGCTCCTGCCATCAGTGGGAATTGTCCTACCCTCGCAAACGCCGACAATAAAAGACACACTTGCAGCATATTTCAAAACCAAAGAGCGATGGATTTAAAAGGCAGGTTGATTTTATGATGACTTTTATTGAAAAGGTACGCTGGGTTTAGGCAGATGTCTTTTAGCGCCGGTAAGTTAGCACAGTGCCTAATTCAAGGAGACAGCCTGAGGAAGCAGCGCTGACAGGGGAGAGAGAGCCACAATGTCTCTATTACTCTCCTTGGTATCATAAAGGGGAGAAGAAAAATCACATCTGAAAGGGAGAGGAAGCAACAGTGCAGCAGGTTTTTGTTCAAAAGAAAAAAGTAATAATAAAAACAACAACAACAATAAAATTGTTTTCTATTAATAAATTTCAACAGAACAAAGGAGCCCATGTGAAAAGCAAACCACTCATTCCTTGATTACATGTCTGGGTTTACAGGAAAACTCTAATCATAAGTTAGTGCTCTTCCTTGGGGTACCACACTCTGTTGACCCCAGACCACTCCCCATCGTGGGTCACCTCCCAGCTCTGCAAACCTGGAAGCCTGCCCTTCATGAAGACAGCTCTGCCCCTCTGTGTAGGCAACTCCACAAGGGACAAAGTGATGGGGGGAACAGGGAGTTACTGTCATGAACAAGTGGACCGGGTTCCTTCAGTCCAAGAACTGGCCTGCGAAAGAGCATATCACGTTTCAATGGGCACCAAAATGGGGGAAACACTCAGAGAAGGCACGTGATGCAACAACTTATTGAATTGTAAAAACAATTTGTATTTGTCTTAAAGAAGGAGACCAGTGACCAACAATATTCTAAAGTTAACCAGAGGAAAAGGTACTTTTGTCCTAAGCTGAGGCATGAATTTTGACGGTCGGTAATGCATTTGCTCTAAAAATGGTGTGCATGGAGAAAAGGTCAGAAAGAAGCATCTGAAGAAGAAGGGAACACATGCTTGCTGCAAGATTTGGGAAAGTTCCTGGCTACACATTCCAGCTGCATCCCTGTTTACACATATACACGTACCAGCACCTACAGCCTCACACTGGTGCATGGACAGCTTTCTGCAAGGTCAACATCACCTCTCCAGCTATGTGCTGGAAGGCGAGTTTCCTTCAAGAGCTTCACTTCGCCTTAAAATCTGTCAATATGCTTTTGGAAGAATAAGGCAATACTGCATGGCTGAGCTCAGCAGGCAGGAAAGGCTGCTTTGCCTCTGCCTCCAGCAAGTCTCACAGCACTGAGGGGCAATCACCTGTTGCGTATCTCAACAAGGCACAATTAAGAACCACCAAGTCAACACAGGTACTTACATCTGTCACTTCGGTCTTCAGGACTGGATGAGGTCTCACGGTCAGAAATGAGGCCAGAAACAGCAAATATCTTCTTCCCTGTATCATCAACTTTGAGGGAGCCAGGGGAGCTGGAGGGGAGCTGGGTGCCAAACTCGTACTCCTTCCCATCAGTGTCTGAGAAGCGCAGATGGGGTGAGTCAGTGTCGTGGCAGTTTTTCAGGCGCTTGGCCGGCGTAAAGGCTGACTGGTAGCTCTCCCGGTCTTCAGTGGATGCAAAGGGGCGGAAAGCCCCAACGCCGCTGTGGTTCAACATACTGATCGGGGTGCAGTCCAGGTTGGGGGGTGCAAACTGGGGGTGAAGGTGAAGCAAGGATGGAGGAAAGTCACGGTTTGCAAATGCCCCCGGCACCCCGCCTTGGCGGTGGTACATGGAGGCAAAAGTATATGAGCCATTGGTAAAGGGAATGTGCACGTCCTTATCTGCTGACACAGGGACCCCAAAAGGCCTCGGCTGCTGGCAGGGAATGGAAGCATCACGGCTGGCTTCGGCAGTGGAGGCGAGAACCATCAGGGCTGGGGAGGCCAGTGGGTTGGGGAGATAGGGTGAGTTCTCCATCTTGAATGCTGCCCGGTGTAAGTCCATCGGAGACTCTTTCCTCAGCAGGATCACAAGCAGAACGGTCTTCCCCGGAAGGAAAGCAAAGCGATGCCTAGGAATGGAGCGGGGAAAATTACTGGTGCATCATCACCCTTTGAACACTGCAAGGAAACAGAAAGGGAAAGAAAACACGACCAATTAAGTTTCTGCACTCATTTCTCGGGATGCTCTAGCAGCAGAGCGGCCACATGTGTTACAAGCCACCGGCCGGAGATGCACCACTGTTCTCATTCAAGAAAATCAATAGACAACTTCACACACTAGTGGAGTCAGCCCTGGCCCTCCAGGTTAAAGAGAATCATCCAGTGCAGATGAATGAAAGGCAAACCAAATATAATAACATGCAGATTTAATAATGCACTAATAAAAAATATTTAGGCTAAAATTAACAGAGTAACTCCAAATTATAAGCGGAATTTTATATGGCAAGCGGCACGTATACATAACCGCAATAAACTTAAGAAAATCCCCACATGCACACACCCTGCTATTTGCTTGGGGATTGGGGGTGTAGAACCAACATAAAAATATCCATTGTACCCAGTTACCCAAATCAGACAGCACTCATGGTTAGAACTGTACACGATGCTTGAGACGTACATAGCTGACAGGTATTTTCTCTTGCTCTCACAGTACATATGGGTAGATGTGTGCTTGCACACACAGTATTCGATACCATCATACATATGTATGCACACCACTGGAATGTAGGAATGTGGCTGTCCCGATGGGTTTGTGTAACACACAAACACCCATGCATGCACACGCGGTCCCTGAGAGCCAAAGGAGAAGAGACTTCCCCAGTAAAATGCCTGGCGTCTCTGACAATATTTAAAATCATAATGGGTGCTTCTGCCATCTGATCTCTGCAAGCATCTGCCTTTCGGGTCGGGGACAAGAGAGGATGGATCAGTAATTTTAGTTCCTAATGCACTCACTCTTAAGTAGATTTGTAAACTGCCCTGGATGTGCCATTAACATTTAGAGGAAAATGTTAACAAAATTTCTGCCTCGCATCTTGCTGAGCCTCCCAGGTTGGCTGCAACCACCCACCCAGCCACAACCCCCTCCCAGGGTGAAAGAAGGGAAAATCCTTCTTTCTCTATCTCCCCCAGTTTGCAGTGCCTTTTTGTGTTGTTATTTTCTCCCCCAATCAATCTCATGCCTTTTCTTTTAAGCTTCCGCCGCCTGCCATTCAGGCCCCACAACCCAGCTTAAAATACAAGGACTGTAACTTTGAAACAATATACTAGCCGCTGGAGCTCAAAGGGCCAGAAAAATCATATAATAATAAAAAGCTGTTACAAATTGTGCCTCTTAAATCCAGAGGGTCAAACATCTCAAATAAAACTTAGTGAAAGAGTGTCTCCCTAATGGAGTGCCTTTTGTACTCCATGAATGAGGGAGCCTAGGTTAACAAAGTGTATGAAATCCAGTCTGGGGCTTTAATGCAGTTCAGTGATAGCATTTCCTCTCTCCCATCCTGTACCAGCCACTCCACTGACTGTTATGAATTGTGAAGATGAGTGGACATCATCTCTCTGCTTCCTCATTTGGCACTCATCCTTACAGACATCATTGCTAAATTACCAGATTATGTATCTCGCATTAACGGATTTGCTCTCTTCCAAATTTTAAATAACTTTCTCGTTGAGTTCTTGCCACAGACAGCGAGGGGGAGAGGAAGAGTGAGGGATGCCAAGGGCAGCTTGGTCAGCACTGCAGTCCTGGGTACACTTGCTCCGCTGCTCCACATGAGACTGATCAAAATCTGCAGGTCAGAAAACTGCAGCCACTGGCAAATTCATAGTTTTGGGGGGATTATATTACCATGTAAATACAAATATAAATGTAAATATAAATATATACACACACACATGATTATATATTCAAAGAGATGCATGCAAATAAGCCACTGTTCTCAGAAATAAATGATCATTCATGGAAGCAAAACTGAGCAATCACAGAAAAACACAGATTTCCAGGAGGGAAAAAAAAAGGCAACCACCTCTGCCTGCTTTTCTATTTTTACTTGTGCTTTCACACCATTACGTTAAATGTATTTCATAAATTAGTAATCTGGCCACAACACTTGACACTCCTGTAGGATACTGTGAATCACTATGGCCGTTTATTCGTTTGCAAACTTCATTACACCAGGAATAAATCAACACATTACAATATCTCAGCCAGCCAAATTTAATTTTTTTTCAGCTCCCACTTCCTTTTTCGTTCTCTCCTGCTCCCTTCTCGCCCAGCACCTCCCCACCCCCCAGGAGCAAGGACAGATTAGGCTGCGGCAGACCAGTCATTATGAAAATCTATCGTTAATACACTCCTAATGTCAAAATGTCATAGCTTTAAATACAGAACCCAAAAATAAGAAAACTAACTGACCTCCTTAATTAAAAAAATATGGATTGCAGGGTAATCAGCTGGAGGGAACATTTGGGTGCTGGGAAGGCAGTGGGCACAGGTGGAGTGAGGAGCTGCTACTTTTCTGCCTCTATGCTGATTTTTTTTAATTTAGCACCTCGTGCAAATCCAGATTAAAATAACTCCAGCTATTGATCTGAGCAGTGGAATTGACATTAATTTTAGTTCACTTCTCACTTTGCAAAGGGATCAATAGGAAGTAATAACAGCTGACATCCCCGCTGAAAGGAGGAGAAAAGACGGGCTAGAGACAGAAATCGAAAAGCAACCAAATAAATCAGCAGCTACTTTTCCACAGCATCAGACAAACTCCAAACAGATTGCAAAAAGTCTTTGTTGAATTAACTAAACAAGGAGTAGAGGGAGGGAGGGTGGAGATCAATCTAGGAAACTATATAAACTGTCTACCAAGTATGAAGGTTAGATGGACATACTGAAAACTAACTCTGATTTTTTAGTTGTGTTTTTTTTTATGGTTACCTATATGCATACTTATTGGCTCTTAGAGCTACCCTGTTTGAGGTGTACACAAATTACCTGTGTAATTGTGTATGTTCCTAATAACGAGGCTGAACATGCCACGACCCAAGCAAATTGTATCAAGAGCCTTTAGCTCTGAACCATAAAAAAAAAATCTTTCACCAAGAAACAAGCAGTAATCAGTTTTCTCTGGCTTAGTTTTGAATCCTCTGCTTACAAAGGTTGTAGCATGGTGCTGCATAAGTTAAAAGGAAAGTCTGATAAAAGTAGGAGAAGCCATGACAGAGCTGCATTTATCAGGTATCACAAACACCCACCAAGTGGAGAAAACAGCAGTGACCACTGGTTATAAGTGTAAAACCCACTTGCTAATCAGCCTGCAAAGAAACGCGCTCATATGCAAGCACATGCACAGCCCGTACACAGCCACCAGATCTGCAAATCTTTTACTAAATGCTACTCAGAGTTCCTATTACTAAATCACCTCTCTGCTATCGATTAAAATAAATAAAACACACCACTCTGGTTTCTACAACAGGTTGCATTTTTGTGGTCTCTCAACCATTTCCAAATGCCAGAGATTAAAGTAATGGGGCAAATTAACGTCTTTCTCCCTCCAGGAAAAAAAAAAAGAAAAGTTTTCTTGGGGAAAAAAATTAATTAGCAAGCTATAGGGGAGGGGAAAATATTAAAACATTAGGAAATCTAGGAAAATTGATGATGCATGTAAATTAGGAAATACCCAGGAAAAAAAAAAATCCCAGTATCCATTTATATTTAAAAGTTTTTCCCCATAAATGTCAAGTAGGAATTTAGAAATATGCTCTGCGCAGAAAAGCCAAAGATTATAAAACAAAATAATGCCAGCTGTTTGGGGATTTAAGTGCTCAAATGGATTATATATTTGAACCAAACTGGATTTCCTTATAATAAATAAAACAAATGCAAGCTAGAAAGCCAACAAAGGAGAGCTCTCATCACTGGATTAAGATACAAAGGAAAAACAGTTAATTTTTTTTCCAACGCGTGAAATATGCCAACTGCAGCCGCACACACGGACAGCTGCCGTGGAAACCGGTTTAAGGGGGAAAGGAAAAAAATTAGGAGCTCTGTGAGCGGAGGAGGCGGCGGCGGGGCCGGGCGGAGTGGCCCCGGTCCCGGTCCCGGTCCTGGACTGCGCCCCGCATCTGTTTAGTTGTAAACTTCTTCTTCAAAAATTACAGAGAAAAAAAATTAAACCTCTTTTTATTTTAATTTTTTTTTAGGAAAAAAAAACGCGGGGGAAAGCCCCCGGGCCTGGAGGGCGCTCCCGCGGCGGCGGCTGCCGGAGGGAGGAAGCGCCGGGGGTTGGGGAAGAGGAAAACAGAGAAAGAAGGAAAAAAATCCCAACCCACAGCCCTACCCGTGGGTCTGCTGCCGCTTCGCCCCCGGCCCGCATTCCCGGCCCCGCTCCCGACGTGGCGAAATCCGAACGAAAACCTCGGGCGGCGTCGCTCCGGGGCAGCCCCGTTCCGCCGGGCAGCGCGGGTGGCGGGCGCGCCCCGGCCCCGGGCACCGGCCCCTCACGGCCCCTCACGGCCCCTCACGGCCCCCGCGGGCGGCCAAGCGGGCTGGCACCCGCCCGCCGCCCCTGGGTTTTCCCTCCCGCCCGAGGAGATTGTTCAATAAACCCAAATAAAATAAAATCCGTCGGGGGAGAGCCCCGCGCTGGAGCCTACCAACATCGCCAAGCCCCGCCGCTCCGCGCTCCCCGCCGTCGCATTAAACAGGTGTTTGCGGGGCCGGGGCTGAGGGCCCAGCCCGGCCCGGTTCGGCTCGGCCCGGCTCGGTTCGGCTCGGTTCGGCTCGCTCCCGCCCGGCCCCGCGGGTCCCGCCTGGAAGCGGCGATCGGGACGTAGCCGGGGCCGCTCCTCTCCTGCCGCCTCGGGAATTATTCACTCCCGGGGAGGGCAGCGGGAGGGGGCACCGCCAGCCCTGTCCGTACAGCCCCTTAAGTCGCCTTTCCACCCCTCCACTTTTTCTTCCTTTTTAAAACCCGAGTTACAAACATCATCAAACGCGAAGATGCCCAGAGTTGTTTGGATTTATTGCAACAATCACTTACCATACACATTTCCTGTGTGGAAGGATAAGCATTCAATACAACTCTTTAAGTAGACAGTTCCTAATGATTTCATTGTGGTCAACCAGATGGTTTTTATGTATTTAGATCTGAAGGTGAAGAATTATTTTCCATGCTTCCAACCTATTTACAGACTTCCCTGGTCTAGAGCTGGGGTTGTTGGTTAAAAGAAAGAAAATCCTGCGATTTCTCGATCGCATCGCTGGATGATCCAGAAAGTTTTCTAAAGAACCTAAAGCAAAAACAGGGATAATTCCTTTCACCTCTTCTGGCTTTCCAAACTACGCCATTCATATGTGGAGTAATTTTAGCTCATTCGTTGAATAACGCTGCCAATTTAAACCGCCTCTCTACCTTTGTTTTATCTGCAATAATAAAACCAGAACGACACCGCATGTGAGATCCAGGCACTTGGTTCCTACCTGGAAGCAGCCAGGGGCAAGGGCGGCAATCTTTTAGAGATGAAGGACCCGAAGAGGGGCGAGGATGTTGGACAAACTTCAGCCGCGTCCAAAATTAAGCTAAGTGCGACTTAACAACGAGTGGTCAAAAAAAAAAATATTATCGGTCTTCGAGCGGGGATCGCGCATTTTTGGGACGGCTTAAAAGTAAAGTTCACCCGGGGACTGCGCGATCGCAAAAATGAAAGCTTCGCAGTAAATAAAATGACTGTCTGGGCAGTGTTGCTTGAACGCACAGAAACCCTGGCGGGTGTTTTGGGTTTTGGTTGGGTTTTGTATTTTGTATTTTTTTTTCTTCCGATACTTTTATTGCAAAATAAAATACTAAGTTTGTATATTTTAAAGGGAAAAAACCCCCCACAAACACACTAACAAAAAAAAATCCCAAACCAACAAACCCCTGGGTGGGTGCGTGGATCTGTTTATTTCCTTTGAAAAAAGTTTTTGTTTTGCAGCTGCTGTGAAATGAAATTGTCGCTGCCCAGAGCGACCGCGGAGAGAGCGAGCGCCGGGAGCAGCGGAGGGAAGCGAGGAAATAACTGCCCGGTTTGCCCCACCGAAAAATACGGAAGAAAAAAAAAAAAAGAAAAAAAAAGAGTTTAAAAAATGCTATCTATTTGGGAGCGAGGGATCTGTGCCGGTCCCCGGGTCCGGCCGGGCTCCCCGTCGCCGTGCGCGGTCCCCAGCCGGGCTGGCGCGGCGGTCCCCGGCACCTGATCCCCCTGGTGGCTACCGGTCCCCCTCGGAAAGCCACCGGGGTGGGGGAGGATCCGGGCAGCTCGGGGCTCGCCGAGGGTGCGGGGGGGGCCCCTTTTATCTGCCTTTCCCCTCGGCATTACCATGCCGATCCCCACCCACCCGGCCCTCCCCGCGGCCGGCGCGGCTCCCTGCCGCCGCCGAGCTGCCCGGCTTCCCCGGCGCTGGGGAGGGAGAAGGAGGAAGAGGGAAAGGGCGCGGGGGCTGGGATGGAGGCAGGAGGGGGGGGTTGAAACTTGCCCTGCAAAGTTTGCGTGTGGCCGGGCGGGCGCGGTGCCGGTACTCACGGTGCGGCTGGCGGCGGGCGCTGCGCGGAGCTGGCGGCGTGCGGGGAACGGGGCAGTCCCGGGCGTGCTGGCCCCGCTGCCCGCCCGCCGCTCGCATGTAGCAGCGCGGGAGGCGACGGGGGTGCGAGGGAAGGAGCAGTGCTGCCTCTCAGTGCCGGCTCTCATCAGTGAATGAGCCTCCACTCTCCGAGGGGCTCCCACCGCACACACACACGCACACACGCGCGCACACACACACACGCACACATTCACTCTCACACACACGGAGCCGGGCTGAGCACTGCATACATTAGGGCACTCGGGCAGTATGGGAAATGCAGTCCAGCCCCGGCGCCCACCCGCCGGCTGCCCGCCAGCCGTGGTCCCCGGAGTTGCCCAACTGGGGCGTCGGGGGCTGCTCCTCTCTCAGGGGCGCCGCTTCCCTCCCAGCCCCGCCGTGCTGGCTTCGCCCACCCGCCTGGCATCGGTCATATTTTCCACCGTGCAGCTCCCTCCCAAATTGCAGCGGGACGCTGCTGGGCCCCCCGGGCGGCAGCTCCCCCGCTTCGGGGCAGCCCCGTACCCTTCCGGCCCTGAGGCACCCGACTCCGCTCGGGATGCCCGTGGGGACGCTGCCTTCCCTCACATACCCTGCGGCATCTTCTGGCATGGCATGGGCGTGATTTCCAGGCGTAGGCATCATCCCCAAACTTGCCTTAGACAGCCACAGCAGAGCCAGAGAGCAAATTAGGGACTTAACACTCCCAGTGTTTCCCAACTGCAGCACGCAGGCACGGCACTCACACTGCTATTTTAATGTTTCCTGGATGCACGTCGCAGCTCTGCACAAACCCTTCTGCACACACCCTCCACCTCGGCCACAGGCAACTTCCCTGCCAATCCTAGGAGTGTCCCGAGCAAAAACTGCCTGTCATAGGAAAGGGAAGAGCCAGTTTTAGATGGAGACTCAAAAGAAACATTTGTCTCGTTGTTTCTTGTGAAGTACACCAAACATTGATCCAATAGACTTATTTGTTTTGCTCAAGAGCACAATGGTTTGTGTTTTTTCTTCAACTACTAGTAATTCCAAGCTGTTCTTAAAAATAATATGGGCAGCATTTTATGGCTCTTCTCTAACTCTGTGCTGGCATTCTCAAAATACAATTGTGCTATGTGACATACACTGAAAAAAGAAGTCCTCTCTGTCAGCATCATCAACCACTTGGGCTGTATTCTGTGTATGACAGCAAGAGGGATCACATGCCTGTGTCGTCCAACAACTTTTGTGTAAGCAGTGACTCATCACTAAAGTATATGGGCTGGCTTTACCTGTTACTCCAGGATCACTGAATGTGCCAGCCCCCATAAAAATGTCCACAGGCACGTCACGAAGCGTGTCCTCAGGCCTTAACTGAGTGCAGATCGTGATGGTTTGCTTCTTGCTGCACTGAAACTCACCCATCCTTCCTGCAGCATTTCAGAGACAGGTGTAATACACAGTGCTTGCATGACTTTTGAATCATAAAATCTTTAGAAATGTTAATAATAATAATAATAAACAACTCCCTTATTTTCACACTTACATTTCAAAATAAAACAATGTGCATTTCAAGCTTCTCAACTCAGGAAGAAAGCACCTGGGTGAAGGAGCTTCATGTACTTTCTTGACACAACCACCAGAAGCCCTGTTCCCTGCTCTTGCCTGCAGCTCAGCCACTCAGAGACTGATGATACCCCCCAAAAAGAGCCAGCTTCCTTTCAAGGCATCTGCTCCACTGCTGCTTTCCTGCACACCTTGTGCAAGAGCAAGGAGGATGGCAAAGCAGGCAGCAAGCACTGCCTTCTCCCATGGATCAGCCATGGCACAATGGTAAATGTGGGCTCAGATTCCAGAACTCCTTTTCTGCTTTGTGTAAAATCTGGCATTTGGATAGTCCAGGTAAAAATCTCTCACGAATTGGAGCAAACATTATTGTACACGTATTTTGCTCATCGATAGCACCTTGTAGTTACCCTCTGATTGACCAAAGCTACAATTTTTTTGCACTGGTGATTTCAAACACTTCTCTGGAAGCAGCTACCCCACAGGCTGTGCACAGGGACATGTCTCAACACCTGAGTCCTGCCAGTTTGTCTGGGGACCCTGAATTATTTGGCACCACACACATTTCCAAGGCACCCATCTTGCAGCATGCTTCTCACCAAAAGCATCAACTGTTCAGGACTTCAGTAACTATTCCACAGGGTAGTGTAGATGAGCCACGTTTTAAATAACATCAGAGTTTGACACACTTCAGGAAACCACATTAAAAACCATCCCTTATCTCCCAGGGATCCTGGAGAAAACATTCAGTCGCAGCCCAGCTTGTGCTACAGCTTCACCATCAAAATTACAGAATTCCAGGGGAAAGAAAATGCTCTTATTATAAAGCTGTATTTTCAGTACTTACAACATCATGAAAAATGATCCCTCAGATTTAAACTTCTTTCTTTTGTTCTTAGCCAAAAAGCAATTTTTTTTACTCTTTCAGTTTCTTAGTATGGAAAAAGGGATCTGAATCCTGCGCCAGTGTCCAATTTATGCTAGCTGAGAACCAAGCTTTGTGTTTTGAAGCTTGGAAAAAAAAAAGCAGCTTTATTTAACTTTATGTTACTGCATCGTCACACACAAACTTAATACAGCTTGGATTCAGGGAACAAATCTGGCATTTAGCTAGCTTCTGTGAGCAATGTCTTCAGAGGAAAATAAGAAGATACACTCAAGTTATTTATATTTGTAATTACCATTAATCTGTATTACTAATGAGGATTTTGATCCTGAAAATGGATCCATAAACATGGACTCCTGCACCACTATGGAGCTGTGATATGCACAGAGGCCCATAGGAAAATTTTCCACTGAAATATATATGCTACACTGATTATTTGGACCTTAAAATAACTTTGAACATCTGATTTAACTTTTACTGTATTGCTCATCTCTAAGAGTAATAGGGCACACCTCCACTTGTGGGGTTCTTTCACTTAATATTAAAACAAAATTTGAGATTGTTACATGTTATCAGAGTGCTGTCCCTTCCCATTTCAAACACTGTTCTAAATACTGAAATCTAAATTAATATATACAATCCTGAAGCTACAGGGTTGATTGGATGCACTTAACTTTATACATACAGATTTCAATAGGATTACTAATAATACATAAAGTCAAGTACACATGTAAATTCCACCATGAACAGTGCCTTGACTGAAAGTCTGCTGTATTCTTACCGTACCAATGTGCATTCTTAAAACAAGAGACTCCCTCACCCATCATTATCTCCTCTAGCTGCTATTGCATAAAATGAGATTGAGAAATGTGATAAACTGCAGCAGCAGCTGCAGAAAGCAGTGGGCAGACTGTGTTGTGTGTGTACCTGCAGCACACCGGGGTCCTGTGACAGGGACTTGCATTTGTTGACCCTGCTGTGTGCCCTATTCGGTCCCCCAAAAAGTGACTCCCAAAAAAGTGCTGAAATTCTCCAGTTACAGAACCACGTCCTGAAGTCACTGGCACCATCACCACCTACAGCCAGACCCAGACCATTCCTTGCATCCCTTCATCTGCGGGATGGGTGAAAGGTGGAAAGATGGCAAACGAATTACTTAACTAATTAAAGCTAAACTTTTTCTCGCAATGAGTCTCGGAGGCGGCAGTCGCTCCCGGCGGGGTGTGGGTGGCTGCTGCCGTGTGTAATGTCCATGCCCTCTGCTGGCTACAGCCAGCGCGTCCCAGCTGCCACCGCCACCCTGCCCGGGCCGCCGCCACAGCGGCCACGCCGGGGAGGAGGTGCTGGCCGGGGCTGCAGCGCCACAAGTCCCTGCTGTCCAAACGATTTTATCCCCTGGTTTTGTCAGAGCTGTGGCCCTGGTTTAAGCATCCCTAAGCTGGTGGCTACACTCCAGGAGGACAGGAGCTTGGAGGCTCTGCACTTAGCCGTGTCTCGCTCTGATGCTGTTAGCAAGGACATCTGAGATGCAGATTGACCTATGAGTTTGGGAGCATTATTCTGGTCTTAACAGCTGATCTGGGCTTTACTCTAGTGGTTGGTGTAAGGATTGTCCCAGAGCTCAGGAGAGCTAATATGGGATCTCTTCATCTCCTGAGCCATCTGTGGCTGCCCTCTGCCAGAGCCCTCTCTCTTCATAGGAAGAATCTGGCAGAGGCAGGGCTGAAATCAACCTATCTGCCAGAAAACTAAAATTTAGAGCTGGCACACTCTCAGTGACTAGTCTTCCCAGAATGACAAAACAGTCTTTTAAATGACTTGTTGACTCATATGACTAGTAGTAAGAAAATTTTCTTCAGCCTACAAAAATTTTCAATGGCTGAGAGATAAACTAATTTTCTTCTTGTTAATCATCATCACCATTGTCATTATCAGCATCACTATCTTCACCATCACCTAGATCTCTTCCAAAGTCCACTGGCTAACACAGAAGAACCTCTTGGTTTTGCTTTTCATAACACGCTGCAAGATGCCAGTATAATTTTAAACATTGCTCATCACCGAATCTCTACAGCAGAATGGAGACCACGCCTGGGATTTTGCAAACAAGTACTATGTATTCTTTATATATCATTGTCCTGCAGTATCATTGCCTGTACAACCTTCCCCTTGGAAAATTCCTTCTCCTAAAAAGAGGTTGTTCACTGGATGGCAGATGTCAGACAAGTAACTGTATCAACTGTTTTAGGAAGACTGCTCTTATGTGAACATCAATAGTATTATCATTTCTACAGGTGAAGCCTAACA
The DNA here is from genome assembly GCF_901933205.1 of Camarhynchus parvulus. Lineage (NCBI taxonomy): Eukaryota > Metazoa > Chordata > Aves > Passeriformes > Thraupidae > Camarhynchus > Camarhynchus parvulus. The sequence continues at coordinate 9,969,475 of NC_044578.1, forward strand.
CAGCTAGAGCCCTAAAAGAGGCACTTCTGGGACGTGGGCTCCCAAGAAAAGTTCTCTCCAAAACTCTGGTATCCACAGTGTGTGATGCATGCAGCAACATCCTTTTCTATCAACTGTTTCTAAAATTTGATTACAGCCCTGGACACTTGTTTTCTGTACAAGCATCCACTCTTTTTTTCAGGGCTTTTTAAAATCCCTCTCTGAGCAATATCCTGTTGCTAGGAGTTCCACAGGCTAATGGTGTGGAAAAATATTTCCCAGTGAGAAGAGCTACACCTGTCCAACCCCCCTTCTGTGCACCATCCATCACGCTGACAGCGTAGGTAACTTGCCCGGGATCATGTCAAAGCGTGAAATAGCTATAAAGGCAACGCATATGTGTTTGTCATTTTTATCATTAATGGGATCAAGCAAAACTAAGGCAGAGCTATTGAACTGTGCCACAAAAGCCAGGGGAAGCTGGAGCCATGTCCAAGAGCAGTTCAGAGTGGTGGCTCCTGCTCTGGCCCGCGGAAAGTGCACTGGGTGAGCAACACTTTGATCTTCTTATTTATTTGTGTTTGATGTGACTGTAATGCAGGAAAAATGCTGGGTTTGTTTTTGGGGCCCAAACAAGCTGCATAGCCTGGGGCAGGGGAGCACTACCTCCACAGCCTGGACCTGTGGCTCTGGGCTCCTCCTCTTCCTCCCTTCCCACTTCAGCAGGGAAGCCCAATTCAGCAGAGGATGGGAAAAAATACCCACCTCCCCTTTTAGCCAGGCAAGCAAACCTGAGCAGGACAGATCTAGTGAGCTTTTAAGGCAGCTCTCTGGTGTGATTAGTTAGAGCTTAACATGAGATAAAATCAATTGGAAACTTGTGTGAGTTAGGGCTGCTCTCATCAGTCAGAGTTTGCAGCAGCCAAGTGCAGCATGATTGTTATTAATATCTACTACAGATGTATAAGCTGCAATGGGGCTTTACAGTAAAAAGGAAGACAAGTTGCTCTTTCCCAAGAACATACAGATTGTGCATGTAATTCAGGGCATGCTGAGCACCCTGCACATCTGTAGTGGTGGGAACTGCCTGTTCTTGGGAGAAAATACACTGGTGTCTTATATGCATGTGCATTTTCTCCTGATATTGCATAACATGCAAGGATGTTGTTTAGGAGTTTAAAGTGCTGAGTATTACGATGTTTGTAGTCCATGCTAGGAGCTGCATTAGATGTGAGGCAGCCCACACACCATGGGTGGCTTCAATCCTATGCTTTGTGCCTGCCTTCTTTCAAAGGAAAAATGCTTTCTGCCAATGCAGTAAGTAATTCTGTATAAGGCTGGACCTCAGCATCAGCTGTAGTGCTCACTGCTGTGACTGCTGTGATAATTCCCATGCTGTCACATGAATGGGATTGCACCATAAACTCACACACCTTAGCCGTGCTGATGGCCAAGCCTACATAATGGCCCAATGCATTGGTGCTAATGATCCAGTGTTTATGGTGGCCCACAGCACCGTTGTCATGCCAACGAGATGGTATTCCTCTCTAGAAAAAATAATAATAACCAAATAAATAAATACTTTCTTTCTCTAGACTGATCTGTCTGTTTAATGGGAGTTGGAGATTAAAGCTGAAGGGAGAAAAAATCCTGGCTGAAATACAAACCAGTCTCTGTTCAGATGAGAGCAGAGGAAAACATCTTTCTCCCTCTCCATCCCCTCTGCGCTGTGCAGAGCACTCTGTGCAAAGATTCCTCTCCAGTGGAGCAGACCCCTCCTGTGGCAGAATGGGGAGCAGGAATTTCTGCCTAACCAGTCCCTCCCTGGGGATCTGGGTCAGGCTTGGGACTTCCATGCTGAACCCCCCTATCCTGGTCCCGTGGCAGTGTGGCCCCAGCAGGGACATGGCACAAGGAAAGCCTACCCCTATGGCTGCCATGCTGCCCATGAGCACCCAGCCTGCCTAACCTGCCTTGCACTCTGCCCCAGCACATGTGGTGCCCCAGCAGAGTTCAGCTCTGAGGAGTGATGATGCTACAGACCCAACCGAGCGTCCCTCCTCAGGATCATCCCTTCCCTTTCTGAGAGGCTGATGTGCCTCAGAGCTTCAGCTCTTCCTTACCTCAGTCACCAAACCTGGCTCCAGTGCCCATTTTCACAATCTTTTCTTAAAATTTTGGATTTTTTTTTTCATTTCATACAGAAATAAACTCCTGCTGCTGAATTCCAGGACTTGGTGCCTGGCTGTCACTATTCCCCTCCCAGGAAATTACCCATCTTCCTCTGAGAAATATCTATCTTCTTTCTACCAGTCTTTCTCACAAGTCACTTCTCACATGCATTTCCCATTCTGTTTTCTTGCCCCTCTCTTGTCCTTTAATCCAGCTCACATTACTCTAGCAGTAAATTATTTAAAGCAGGCAAATACGTGCAACAAGCCAGCTTTCTGTCAGACACGAGCCTGTTCAGAAACTGATACACTCAACATTTCTTTATCTTGGCCCAGCTTTATCTTGAGCTATCCTTTTCCACCATCCAGTTCAAATGCCTCATATCCCATCACACAGTCCCAGTGCCCTACAAATCATGGCCCTTCAGATTCCTGCCTTGATTGTTGGAGGAACACCTTATTGCTTCTGCACTTTTCCTGCAGGCTCAACCCCTCCATGGGGTCAGTAAGGTAGAACTTACTGTAATTCAGAAAAATTATTCAGATAACAAGAACAGCTTGAATTTTAAGAGCAAATAACAACAATTAAACTTGGAAGAGGCATAAGCCTTTACAGCACAGGTTGGACCAGCAGCTCTTGTGAAGAGGAAACTGGCACAGGGAATGTCTTGTCCTGCTAGTGTAGCTTTCCCTTGCAAAGCTTCTTGCCTCTAGCACCCAGAGTAAGAAGACATGGATTAGACTTTCCCTTGTTAGCAGTGAGACAGTGAGCTGGTTAAGGCAAATGCCCAAATTCCCAGGTGCCTGCAATGCATCATGTATTACCAGTCAGGCTGCATGTAGTAATTTCTCCCGGTTGTATGTGAAATATGTGAAAGGTCACTTCATCCAGTCCTGTGTTCTAGGCTGTTTTTCAGGAGACTCCTTTGCATCCACCCTTCTAGCAGTTCATCAAGCCAGCCATGCACAGCACTGTTCTTCCTCCACAGGCTGTGACAGTGAGAGACAGTGGTAAGATTTGACCAGGAGGTGTTAAACAGACCTGACAATTTGTGTGCTCTTGTAGGAAATCTTGAACTTCAGTAGCATCTGGGTCTTTCTCCCAGCTATGTTCTTGAAGCTGTCATGTTTGAATTATCCTGGAGATGTTCAGTGTCTCTCTCTCATGTCTTCAGAGCGTGTGGGTAGTTGACCCTGTTGAGTAATGTCATCCCATTAGACAGAAACACATGTTCATTGAGATAAGGATGAGCTGTCTCCCATAAGGTTTGGAATCAGATCTCAGTTGGTCTTTCTGTTACACATCCAACTGGCATGATTCCTCCCTCCACTGAAATCCTGCAGGGATATATTTCAGTGGGCTAATTATAAATTCCTTCTGTCTTGCAATAGCTGGATATAGCATGCCTGGTGGCATGAACCTCCCTTCCTTCATTCGTGTTGTGCACCTCTCTTGCTGCAGGCAAAAGTAATTTCCCCAGCCTGGAAATGTGATTTAATTTGACCTTGTTCACACAGGTTCTGCATCTTTTACATTCCCACCCCCAATGATAAAACAGGATCAGAGGAAATTGCAATGATTCACAGTGATGCTCTGCCTCAGCCTCCAATTCTTCTTGTTCCTTCCTCTCACTGCCATCTCTGCTCTGCCTACCCATTACAGCTACGGCGTACTTCTGACTGTAGGTGGAGGATGTAAGAAGGATGTAAAGATGTGAAACCACACCCTTGTGCCACATCTCCTCTGCCAGGAGAGACAAATTGCATGTCCTTCCTTATGAGACACTTCAGGAGAGAAAGGAAAAGAAATGGAGAGCCAGAGTGAAGAGGGAATACTAGCAGAAACAAGGTGTGTGCTCTAGCACTCTGTTTGTCAACTGTTTCTGTAGCAGATCCTTACTTGCAGTCCCTGCCTGCCCGGATCCACTCCTTCAGCCATCCCCTGCCTGCCCAAGGCTGCTGCCCTGAACTGCACAGTTCTACTGTCCACTGGCTGCTGTCCCCAGTCTCCCCACTTACCCCTCCTTGAGATGGTAAGAATAAATTGTCCAACTTAAATACCTCAGCCCTGGACTTCTAGTGGTCCTGTTTAGAGGAACATTTGTGGAAATCCTTGCGCTCCCCTTGGTTCAGAAGGTCTTGTTTGTGGGATTCTCTCTCCCTTGTCTGGTATTTGAGTGAGATGTAATGGTGAGCTTCTCTAGAAGACAGACTCTCTAGCTGTGCCACAGGAGTGTTAATAACACACTTGCTACTTTGCAGAATCCCAAAGCATACAAAATGGTTGGAGAGGCACATTCTGGCTGTGCAGTCACTGCCTTCACCACTAAACTTGGGGACAGCAAGCCTTTTTACACCAGCTCACAGAAGCTGTAAGCCATGACAAGAACCTGGCTATCCAAAGCAATGAGCTCCTGAGCATTAGGCAGGCATGCTCACATGATTTTTCAAGTAACAGGGATGGCATCAATTGTCAGCAAAGCAGACAATCTGGCTGCATGTGTCATTCAGACTTGTTAATGCTCACCTGCTGGCTTTCCCTTTTGTGCTGTTACCAGAGCCATGGGAAACCTGCTGGGTCCAGTGCCAAATTAGATCCTTTCCCTCCAAATGCAGATTTTTGTCTCCTTTTAGGTGTTTAAGACTCCTATTCTCATAGGAAGTTTCTGAAGAAGATGAAAAATGTTTGAGATCCTTTAAGAGATCAGGGCTGTGTTTAATATTACTATAGCTTTATCTAGAGAAGCTCATACTTTCTGTTTATACCTCACTTCAGCAATTCACATCAAATGGAATATGGTCTAAACAGACAATTTCTAACCCTAGGTTGTAGTGGGGTATCTTGGGCCAGATAGGAAGGACCACAAGTAGTCTCTAAACTGCTGCGAGCTGCAAGTCTTGAATATTGAGCTTTTGCACTAGGAAGAGACTGGGAAGGGGCAGGATGGAGGAGAAGGACAGTATGTCCTCTCATCAGCACTCTGTGAAGCTGGGAAACAGCTGCCAGAGCTGGACACCACAGTGGATAAAAGAGAAGGCACTTGTATGTTTTGCACTCAGTTGGTACAGACTGATTAAGAGTAGGAAGATTTTGACCTGGAGTGAGTTCCTCCAGGGTGTAGACTTTAAGGCCCAAAGGTTCAATTCTGAGCATATGGTGGGTTGTCTGCGTGTTGATGGGCTGACCAGTGAATCAGTCCAGGGGATGGAGCAGTTTTATTGCTCTCCCTCATCTCTGTCAGCCAAAGCAAGATGCCTTGTTCCCTGGAGCCACCAAAATGATGGCTTGTGCCTCTCACACGAAGAAAAAGGTCCACACAGAGCAGCCTGGTCTAAAAACCCATAGCCTGACTTTAAGAAGTGGCAGAAGGTGCTCATTTCCCGGTGAACTGGAGGTTTGCAAGGCACAGTGCAAGACTCAGTGAGATCCAGGCACTGCCCACTGCCGAGTAATGTTGTTGTGAGTAAGAGACTCATATAAGCCATCCATGGTTTCTATTCATTTTCTGCCACCCCCCAGGCAGCTTGTGTGAGGCTGAGCAAGTTGCTTGCTCTCTTTGGCTGCCACTAAACTTATCTTCATTATTGCACATTTTGACTCACTTTCATCCTCTTCTATCGTGAGGAGTTTGCCTCCAACCCTGATCTTCAAGCAGGGATGAGCATGCTGATGCTCCTTCTATCCTCTCACAGTCTCGTGTCTATTTAAACTGTAATGTTTTAGGAGCAGGGACATTAACCCTCATCTGGATTAGCATTGCTCTAATGTAAATAATATTAGTTACATTATAGATGTTTCTGTAATTAGAGTTCCTGTTTCTATAGGCATTTAAACACCCCGTCTCCTCATTTGACAGTTACGTTATTTGATTTGTGTTCTCCTGATGTGGAGATCAGTACAGAAACCCTTTTATCTCTTCTGATGAGCAGGTTTAGACTATGATTGGATTTGATTTTTTAAGAACCGTGTGTAGGGAGGAGCCCACAGATACCTGGTATGATGTGTGTAAGGTGGGATACAGCCAGGGAATTTAAATGGAGGTTAAATAACATGGCAAGAAGCAGGGCTTTAATCAGTAGGGTTTTTTCAAGGAGCATGAGGTAAGGATAAACCTTTTCAAAAGGAGGGGGGAAAAAAGACCTGGCCTAGTTGGCAAACCCTTGGAAAAATTAACCTCCCTGTCTCAATTTGTCTGCATTTTAAGTGAGACACAACAGCATTTGCTGGTACTCTGAGGGAAGCCCACTCATGAAAAGGTTTACCAGAGATTATTTTATCAGAGATGCTTGCCTCAGCAGATGGCTGTATGCTTTAAATTTAAACAGAGAGACATAAATAGTAGAAAAGAAAAGAGGGTAATAAGAAAAATATTAAACTGCCCAGTGCAAATCCTTGGGGAACTTCTATTGCAATAACTGACCTCCCATATAGCACCATTTATTTCATACTCTGGCAGCTTTATAGGTGCTTGTACAGCTACAGACGAACACCAATTTGCCAGTGCAGTTTGTTTTGATAACTGTTGTTTTCAATAAATCTATATTAAAATCAAAGGGAAAATTAAATAGACTGAAGTCGGTGGCACTAGAGATAAGGTAGCACATTACTACACTGGTCTCTTCAGCTGGAGGAGCTTTCCCAACCACGCAGTGTGGGTCACAGGTGTGACAGATTTCAGTGGTCTCAGCTGTGCTTTCTGATGGCAGCCAATCTGAGTGAGAATTTTGGCGGGGGAAAGGAATTTTGTTATTTCCAAGGTCAGTTACTTTCAGGGCTGTAGCAAAGAAGGAGGTTGGGGGAGGATGCACCACACACTTTCACAGGCTCGTTCTCTTGGGTTTCAAAGGACAATTGCCAGCACACAGGTCAAGGTCTCCAACCTTTGAACTCCATGCTGTGTCTCCCAGGACCCCTTAGGTGTTCCCACTCCTGTGTGACAATCCACACAGCTGGGACCTGTGGACTGAAAGGAGCAGCAGCAGCAGATCTGTGAATGGTCCCCTGGCAAGCAGGATGTCTGCATCTCAGATTTTTCTGGACATGGCATGTCCTTCTCCTCTCTACCCCTGTCAGACTAGGGACCTCCTGCAGCATTAGGGGAAGTCCTGATGGAAGAGAGGGAGGAGAGAAGAGAGAATAGAAATTCCAGGAGAGTGCCGAGAAGGAAGGAAAGAAGAAAGAAAGAAAGGAAGGAAGGAAGGAAGGAGTGAGCTAGGGGAAATGATGGGAGGAAGAGAGAGGCTGGAAAAGGAAAGAGGGTCTGCAAACACTGGAGATGAAAGACAAAGAGGCAAAAAATAGAATAAACAGAGGGGGAGATAGTGGGGAAATTAAAGCAGTTTAGGCAGGAGGTATGTGAGAGCAAGGGTCTGACTCCCAGAGCAGGCAGCAACCCTCTACTCCCCTCCCTGGTGAATTCAGCTGTCCATTCTGTCCATTGGACATGTGTGTGTTCCTGGAGATAAAGCTGGGTGAAAGGAGCTGCTTTGGTCAGGAGTTTAGGAACTACTTCAAAGACACAGCTCTGGACACTTGGAGCAGCAGGGGCTAGAGCTGTCCAAGTAATTATTTCGTTTCAATGGGGCAGTTTAGAGGAATGTGGAACCCAGATTTTTCCATAGCACAAAGCATCACAACTGAGTCCAAATAAATAATGAACCTAAGAGATTTCCTGGTAGAGTAAGTAATTTTTTTTTCTAGTTCTCAGTTACTCCAATCAGTGTTTTCTGGTAGAAAATTGGTCTTTTTCTACCAGAACACACTGATTGGAGTAACTGGGAACATTTACTAGAGTGTATCAACATTATCCAAGCTTCTGCTGAGAAATTATTTAAAATATTAATATTTGGGGTGTTCTCTTTTTTTCCCCCTCATCTCCTTCTGACAGTATTGTTTTATTCCTGTTCTACATTCATACCCGATTTGGTCCAAGCATTTGGCCTAAAACATGGGATTTCCTGAGCTGGGGGGAAACCAGGTGCTCTCTGGGTAAAATATTTTTCCTTTGTGAAGTTTTGCTTTTCTGCCCACAGCAAAAAAACAAACCACAAGTGATGACAGGCCTGTGCCAGGCCCTTTGCCTGCCAGCCATCAGTCCAAGAGCTAGTTCAGGTTTTTCAGGAACAATCATGTTCCCTGGGGTTGTTCAGACTGTGCCAGGCACTCCTCCCCCTGCTCTAGTCTCTTATGTCCATCTTTTAAAGGTACATTTGAAAAATAATTGTTAAAACCCATTGTAGCCCCAGCTTATGACAGGGATCCTGATATTGAGTTTCACAAAGACATTTAGCTGGTTTAATAGGAATCTTAAAAAAGGGTGGGGATTATGCCTGTCAATGTAATCTACAGTATGAGGAAAGGAAACAGTGTGGTGTAATGGATGGTTTGGGCTTCTAGAATGATGTAAAAATAAAACAAAAGAAATGTCAAAGTGGTAAAGTGAAAAGAAATACACTTTTTAATTTGGGAATATGTCATTAAACAAGACAAAAAAAAATCCAAGCACTAAACTGTTTGTCCCAACTTAGGTCAAAAATCATATTTTTTGAAACCTCAGAATTTCCCAAGGGACAAAAATTCCTCTGCTATTATTTTTGGCCAGCTGTATTCCATATGACTGCCCGTGAAAAGTATTTTATCTCAAGTTAAAATCCCACACATAAAAATGTCTCTCTACCTTCCAGCAGGTGTGCTTGTCCTATGGGAAGATTTGCTTTATCAGCAATGTGTTCCTCCAGGAGAAACGCTTAATTTTAGATGTTTTTTCCATTTACACTTAGAGTTCAAGACACTTGAGGAGCAGCTCAGTATTGGGTGGCCTGTGCAGGCGTCAGAACCCTTCCTTTATACACTGCAACCCTATTAGCCAAAATACTGGCAAAGACATTTTGGTGAAGAGTTTTGTATTTTTTTAATGTCGCATTAAAAATGTTTAAAATGCTTAAAAATTTCCCATTTCACTGCTGTTGATGCCCTTACTTTGAAATACAGCTTTCCCATGACAACATAGCTGTAAAACACATTCAACTTTTTCTTTTTTTTTTTTTTTTTTTTTTTTCCTTTTTTTTTTACTAGTTAGCAGTGGAGTTTTGCTATAGCTATTAAAATATAAAGAATAAACTGCACCCAATTGCACAATATTTTTTACCAGGGTTAAGCCTGAATTTCTTTGTGGATGGCATTGAAATATCAAGATTAAATATACAGTGCGAGCACAAGGGTTTTACGACATACAATAATGTAGAAAAGCTTGTGTTTCTTTAGCAAATTGACATCACTGTTTGCCCTTCTTTCTTTGTACTTCTTGGGTCTGATTTTTAGGAGCAGGAGCTGGAAAAGGCATGGTAGATGATTCAGTGCAGCTCCCTTGAGCTGAGATCACGCTGGCACCAATGGGACGTTTTACAGTGCTGTAAGTGGCTGGTTTCACAGCTCCCACTGCTCCTCTCGGAAGCTGATCCCACAGTTTAATGCATCATAGCCTTAGGACAGTTCTCCTGATGTTCAGCCTGTTTTCCTTTGGTCAGGTATCTTGGGGAAATCCTTTGCTGATGATGGGTCATTTTATTTTGTGTTTTGGTGCTGATGCCTTCCTGACACACTCAGTCTTTCTGCTCATCCCACGTACAAAGCGGGAGTGAGGGGCAAAAGCTGTTTTCACTGGGACCCACACAAAGGGCAAGAGCACTGATCTACAGCCCGAGCAACACAGTTGTTTATGTTCGCTTTGTATTTCTCTGCATCCTCTTGCACTTGTGGTTAAAGTGAGATTTTTTGGGGACAGGACCAGCCTGTCTGACTAGCTTTGTGTGCTCAGTCAATAGAAGGTCCAGCATGGATGATTCTGACCATTCCAGCAAAGCACAGACTAGAGAAATAAAATGCTCACATGCGCCAAACCCCAGAAGTTTGCTCAAATCCAAGCAGATCTCCTATGGAAACATCCCATCCTGATGTGAAATGTCCGAGATTCCCTTGTCCTCTGCTAACATAGCCCAGTCAATAGCCACTTTCTGATGTCCTGCAATGTTTTTCTAATGCACTTTATTTCCTAGCCTGCCAAAGGCTGTCCCTCTCACCTCTGTTTTAACTGGAAAAGGATTTCCACCCCATGGCCCTGATTCTGGCTGAATTAATGGTTTTTGAACTGAATCAGCACATTTGAAGTTAAAACAGATCCCCACTGAGTCTGTACATTTTTATTACTGTGCAAGGAGTGCTTAGGAAAATAAAAGGAACGAGAAAGCCCTGAGAGTGGACCACCCTGTTGAGGGGGGAAATGTAGAAATCAAGCATGTTTATATGAGTGATATTTATAGGGTCAAGTGACATATATTGTACGAGGCCTTGGAGCCCAGCTCAGGAATACCACATACCAGTCTGGGCACTCATGCTCAAGAAAACTTAATTGAAACTGAAGCAGGTGCAGAGGAGGTCTACTAAGATGGAGTGGGAAATGGAAAGATAAGATGCTAAGGAGACATGAGAAAAAAATGGCTTGTTTAGGCCACCAAAGCAAAGATGTCAAAAATGGCTGGGATCTGAGAGCTGCCTATGAATACACCAGGCAAGGGAAAGAAACCAATAAGCTAAATCAAAGGATCATTTTTCCAGAATAGATTGGAGTAAACTAGCTATAATTACATTTTATCTGGGAATTAGAGGGTTTTCCATCTGTCAGGTAGAGAAAAGCTGAAGAAGCCTTCTACTTGGGTTAGCATGGGCAAGTAAAGAGACATATTTGAAGATGGAGGTTGATAAACTGCTATGTTGGAGAGAAAATTATATTACAAGATGGCTCAGTATCCCTGGGACTTCTTTCCTGACCAATACCCTACCTGTGGATTGCTTTTATCATCTGAAATACTCTTTTGCCTTTTCTTTGCTAAGGACATCAGCACATTTAAAATCTCCTGTCATTGTCATCCAACAGCCCTGTGCTGCATCTGCAAAGCTCTGAGCCCCACAGAACTGCTGTTGCTCCCAAATTCATCAAGGGGGTCACTGTCAGACAATGAGACACACTTGCTCCCACGGGGTTTGAATGAGCTGCTTTCTTTCAAAACACCCTTTAATTGACAGCTCGAAATAGCTTTCCATGATGACAGGCTGTCATTAATATCATTCACCAGAATGATACCCCAGTGATAGTCTCTGTGTTTGGAGGGAAAGGGAGAGAGAAATCCTCTGCAAACAAATGTTTCAACAGAATACATGAACTGAGCTGTGGTTTCAAGAATGACAACATGAATATAAAAATGTACATTGTGAATATTAGTATTCCCTTAAATATGTACTCACGTTGGTTAATGAGTCCCACCGGTGGCGTTAGTAACTGAAGGATTTGGGTTGGCACGTTATTAACTTGTTAAGTAGAAAACAGTGATACAAAACTACTTGTCATGTGTATTATAAGACATTTAAAAGTTTCACTCAGCATAAGCAGCTGAACAGTATTAACAGAGTTGCCTTTAAAATGATCTGATGTTTCTTGGTGCCATAATTATGTAAAATCCCATTGCTTTAAAAGGAGCTGTGCTCCACGGACCCTTAGGAGGGAGGCACTGGGAGAAGGGCTGGGGAATGTCCCTCCTTCTCTGTGCTGACCCAGCAGCAGGCAGAGAGACACCTGACAGTTGATCTTGGGTTAGGATAAGCTCAGCCCTGTCTTCACACAGAGGATCCCTTGCAGCTGCCACATGGGGCCAGGGGGGTTTATTCTGTATTTTCTGCCTTACCCTGCCCCACTGGTTTGCTACTTTCTAATCAAGCTCTGTCCATCCATCAGCCCAGTGGTGGCTTAACATTTGTGCTGAATGAAATAGTGCTTTGCTCAGAAACTGTTGGAGTTTTAAAACAAATAAAACTTCAGGTAACTGTAGACCAGGTTGCTGCATCTGCTGGCAGCAGCAGAGGGATCCAGCCATAGGAGAGAAGGTCACAGCTGGAATCTGAGCTGATTTCTACCCAAGGTTTGAAGACAGTCTTTAATGTAAATTAGGACAGAGCAGACACTGCCTCAGCATGGACCCTATTTCCTATGGGCTTCTTCTAGCCATCTCAAAATCTGTAAAGTAGGGCAAGCAATTAAGACACCAGAGTGACTCCTGAATCACGCTCGCTTGCTCTCAGACAGAGCTGGTCCTGAGGTACCGGGGTCACGGGACTGACGTGGGCTGGGCTACTGGAATAAATAGGGTGGCCCTAATGAGCAACTATTAGCCCTTTTGACCACTGTTCCCCACCTGCATGACCCAGTTTGTCAACATTCCTTGCCTAGAGCCCCATGGCAATTGACCATGTGCTTTGGTGGCACAGTCCCTTGGGCAGGGGAGCTGTTCCCAGTCAGGATGCTACAGGGGCCATGTGCACTGAAGGGCACGGCACAGGATAGCTATTGATCACCCTCATTTATTTTTCCAGGAGCCTGGAGTGAGCCAGATTAATCTGTAGGTGACATTTTCAGTGGCCTGCAGTTCTCATTTGAGGCATAAGACAGGCTCAGACATGAACAATACAGAAAGAGTGACAATATTTCATAAAACATGGCTCTCTTTGAACTGGTTTGGGTGCTGATAGTTGTGCCAGAAAAAAGGCTCTCTGAAAGTGCAGTTGCTGAAGGGAATCTCATTGCTCTCCTTTGATGGATAACTTGTAAGGGTCTCACAAGGGTCAGGGAGGCTGGCAGAAGCCAAGGTGTGGCCCTGGTTACTGCAGATAACTCAGCTGGGAAAAGGGGTTTTCCCCAAAGAGCTGGGCAGGAGGAAATCTGCCTGCTGTACTGCCGGGGAAACCTGGGAAACAGCACGAGGCTTGGCCAGTGAAAGAGGGCATGCCCACCTCTATGAGCCATTCATCGTTCGTTTGTCTAGACCAAGGAATTACATTTTACTGCAAGATGCAGAGGTCAGCAGAGGAAAGGCCTCTTCTCTTTCATCCTCTTAGAAACACAGGCAGGCTGTGAGCCCTAAATTTCAAGCTTTGGGACTGCAGTGTAATTTCAGCCAGTTTCCATCCCTGCTAAGGGAGGGCCAGGGACAGATTGCTCAAGGAACACCACAGTGCAAAGGCCTTCAATTCACTCTCCTGGGCTCCTGACAAACTATACATCAGTCACCAATGACTTGACAAATCACAGCAATATAGCTAAGCTTAGAAGTAAAATTTCACATTATCCTTGCTTATGTGGGTGGAAAGCTGAAACATGCCAAATCTAAGAGGACTTAGAGGAACTCTTACTATTATTAAATGGTTTGCTGTTGATATTTTTATAGTTCTGACATGATACTTTCATGGTTCAGGCCTCTCAAGTTCAAGGCTGCACACAAACAGAGGAAAGGATAAATCCAGCCTGAAGAGCCAGCAACTCAGTGAAAGGCAGGAGAACCAGGCAGATTCAGTCAGGCAGCCAGCCCACCTCACGTGGAGCATCAGTCAGTGATCTCTGCACTCTGGTACTTATCTTTGTCCAGTATTTTGAGACATGGAGCCAGAGAAAGGCTTAAGGAATTATTTTAAGAGGAGAGTATGACAGGTAGGATTGCTCCTGCCTTCAGGCAAAGATGGGTGAGGCGTCCTCTAGAATCCCTTGCAGTCCTGTTCGCATGAGTCAGTGCTCTGAGTTTGTTCATCGTGCTTCTGGGGAGTATCAGGGGTGTGCAAAGGAGCTGCTGGCTTGCAGTGTGGAGGTGTGAGTGAATGTGAGAAGCGGGGAAGGAAGCAATGAATAGCAGGGAATGGCCCCAGCTAGAACACTTGTCATTGCAGCTGAGATTCCAAGAGTTAGGGAAGCATCAGTAGGCTAAAGATTGGGTATCACTGCAGGTAAGTTCAGAGAATCACAGAATTGTTCGGGTTGGAAGGGATCTCTGGAGACCATCCAGTCCAATCCCCTCGCCAAAGCAGGGTCACCAGGGCAGGTGACAGAGGAACACCTCCAGGTGGGTCTCGAATGTCTCCAGAGAGGGACAATCCATGGGCAGCCCGTTCAGGATTCCTTGCACCAGCGGGCAGGGACAGCGCTCAGAACCCTTGCAGGGTGTGACAGCCAGAGAGATCGGGAGTGGGGAGGACGTGCCACAGTTCAGGGGAGCCAAGCAAAGAGCAGGCACGGCTCGGACAGGTTTCGGCTAAGAGAGATGAGTGAGCACAGAGGCGCGGAGACACCAGGACTTGGGGGAGGTGTCCAGCAACGGGCTGGGATGGCCCTTGAGGACACAAGGCGGGTAAGTGCTGGCCCCGGGGCAGACGAGGAGTCGGGCCGGCGGGGAGAGGATGAGATCCCGCCGGGCACGGGGGGTGGGAACCGGCGCCCCCAGACCCGGCGCGGCGTCGAGGCGCGGCCACGCGGCGGGGCCGGCCGGGGAGAACTACGACCCCCAGCGTGCCCCGCGGTGCGGTGCGAGACACGCGCCTGCGCGAGGGGGCGCGGCGGGTCGGAAGCCCCGCCCCCGGCGGCGGCGGGCGGCGCTGCGGTTGGGCGGCGGCGCTGCCGCTCAGCGCGGGGTCGGGGGTCAGAGTGCGGGCGGTGAGTGGCGGTGCCGGGCACTCGTGGTGCGGAGTGCGGGGCGCGGGGCCCGGCCGGGCCGGGGCGGCTCCGCCGCGGGGGTGGTGCGGAAGGCGGGAGGCGGGCGGCGGCTCGGCCCAGCCCTGCGGGGCCCGGCCGGCGCGGGGGGCCCCTCAGGCCTGGTGGAGACGTGGGGCCGCCGTGGCCCGGGGCGGGGGTAAAGGCCCGGCGCGGAGCGGGGGCGCGGCCCGTTCCCCGCGACGGCGGGGCTCGAACCGGGGGCGTGGGGCTGCGGGCCGGGCCGGGCCGGGCGGGGCAGGGCGAGGGTGCCGGTGCCGGTGAGGACCGGGGGCGGCCCCGGCCCGAGGGGAGGGCGCGGGGTGGCGGCGCCTCGTCCGCTCGACGCCCGGGTTGCCGGGCCCTCCCCGCCCCGGAGCGGCCCGGAGGGGAGGTCCTGAGGGTGGCTGTGGCAGCAGTCCCCCAGATCCCAGCTGCAGCGGCATCAGTCGCTCTCAGGGCTTGAGCAAGGGAAAACAGCCCGTCTGCCCAGGGGCTGGGCACGGGCTGAGCTGCAGGCAGCAGCAGCAGCAAGGATTTTTTTACGTTTTGGGATGTGGAGGTTCATAGGTGGAGGTAATGAGGGAGTAGGAGGTTTGTTTTGGTTTTTTTTTCCTATATTTTTTACCCTGTGAGATTGAACTGATCACCTGTCTCAGATCTGGAGAGTGAAGTAAACTTGAGAAAGCTTAGGATACAGTCTGTTTACTTGTTTCCTGAATAGCATTAGGAATTTCTTCTCCTTTTCTTTTCTTGCTGCTGTGCTGTTACAGGTGTTTCTTCCAAACTGAGATGTATAAAGAGGTGTTGTCATTTACTGCTGATGTTCTGTCTTTTACAAGTCCTGTGTCTGGTGGATTTACGTGGTCATTGCTGGCCTGTTTGCTAATAAGTGTGACATTTGTTTTGCTACTTCTTTACTTACCTAGTTCCTTTATTGAGCTTTTGGTTCCAGAGATGGTAGATTGACAGCTGCTGTTTAGTCTGAACTCTTGATATTCTTTCAGCTGTGATGCAAGGGGACCAAGCAAGTTTTCTAATATGTTAATGCTTGCACTGTGTCTCAGGAAGGATGAGGTATACAGGGCTCCAGGAAGGTACATCTCCGAAGGACTTGTCCCATCAGATGCTGTTAACAGCTGTTTGAGGATTTTACCTGGTTTCTTTTTGATGGTAACTTGAATAGATTTTGTCCTGTAGTGTCTTTTTGCAACACTGTAGCATCTCATATCGCTTGATATTAAAGTTGGCATCTGAACTTTTATTAAAGAATGAATTATTCTGAAATTCAGTAGTATGTTAAAAGTCTAGTTGATTAGTCCCCACTGCGTAGGCTTGGGAAATTTGATTTCAGATGATGTTTTTTACTTCAGATATTTTTGTTTCCATTTTGAAGCACTGGATTCTGCCCTTTGCAACTGAATTTTCACATTAATTTACAGTGTGGAGTAAATGTTTGTTTTATTTCAAAGAGTGGCCCTGTGGCCCTTTTATGCATTCTTGTTCGTCTCAAACTTTGGGTTGCTCTACATGAATAGTGTGTTTGGTTTGGTTTTTTTTTTGTGAAGTTAGTGTGTCTAGACAGATTTGAGTGGTACCAAAATCCAAAAGAAGAAAGTGATTAAAGCCTTTTAAAAAATGCCCATGTGCCTGATGCTAAATAAAGAAGACCTTGGATTGAATAAACACTGATAGGACCTAAAGTTTCTGTTCTGCACTTGAGAGACACTTCAGTTTGCTCTCTTTAGAGGGCCCAATTACAGCTGGTTTGGTGCTTATCTTGTTTTGATTCTGTTAACTTTGGTAGGCATTGCTTTTATTTATTTTTTAACCCTGTTAAATTTTGGAAATAGAGTTCTGGAAGATACTTAAATGTGTGGAGTATTTGCATTTTACCCTGTCTCTGTGTCAGTCCTGTGGCCACCTGCAGTGGAGGGCCCCAAGGCTGTGGAGTGCAGGTGACATCCAGGTAAATGGTGCAGGACTGCCCATGGTGCCTGGGCTTACAGGGGAGCACAGAAGGCTGTAAGCAGCTGTGCTTTTGTCTCAAGTCTCTCTTGGACCTGAAGAAGGTATTTTTGCTAGAAATGGTCCTGCTGAGACTCCTGGTGTTTCACTCTAGTAGTGATGAACTAACATACCAGTGTGGTGCCATGGCGAGTAGGGGAATAAGGAAACAATTGGACAAGTTGAGGCTGTCAAGATATAACCTAGGGCAGAGGTGCTGGCTGTGCTAGGGACCATTTGGACCATTTTCCTTCCCTAAGAGAAGTGATCTCAGCTGGCCTCAGGCCAGCTGAAAAGTTATGTTCTCCCTAGATGTGTTGTATAGGTAAAGCTGCTTCTCTTCCAACCAATTTTTTTTTTTTTAATTTCAGCTGTATTTGTTACAATCTATTTTTTTTTCTGTGGTTGAATATTAGGGTCAATATCTTCCCTGGCAGATTTTCTGGGCTGAGACTGGGTTGCGTGGAAACCATGCCCCACTGTAGCTGCTACCCTGCTTGGAGCCTTTGCTAGTGTACCAAGACACGGCTTTGGCTTGCTTTTAACACTTTTGGAGCTCATTTGTGAAGATCAGAAGTTACCAGTGTATTGAGCAATGCAAATCTTGTTTCCCTGAATCCAGGCTGAGATTCATTTGGGACTCTCGGTGTTAACTTTAATTTTTCAGATAACGAAGGTGTGCAGCTGTATAAGTGGTTTGAGGAACTGTGGCATTCATGTGTATGAAAATGAAGTAATTATGTGTGCCAGATACCATTAAACAAAGGGTGGCCTGCTATGTCTCCTTTCCACTAAATTAGGCCAATGTGCAATAGTAGCTTTTACTGACTGGATGGGTAGTAGCTACAAATCTCTAGCTCCTGGCGCTGGGACCTGTGCTGAGGATTGAGAGCACTGAAGTGCCATAAATTTCAGAACTTATCTCAAAGACCAGGGCTGGGAAAGTTTGAATGAAAACTAAGACATGTTGTTTTTTGACAGCAAATGGATTGACCATTGGAACGAGCTGTCTGAAGGTAGAGGGGAACCTCCATTCTTCATGCTGCAATTCAAGGCCAGAAACTTTTCTGAAAGATGTTCCAGCCTTTGGGCTCAACTAAGGAAATGGAAACTTTAGGGCCAGCATTACATGAGGCTGAGACCAGATGGTCTGGTGGGCTTTGTGAATTGAAGTTTAATGTGTCTATGCTGCTAGAGCTACGATAACTCCTCCATTCTCTGCAAAGTGCCATGTCATCCCAGGTGTCTCTGTCCTGGTCTGAGTACATGGGTTGGTGAGCAGCTGAGCTGACCAACAGCCCCAATGGCTCATCTCATTCCTGCTTCTGCCAGTGTGGGCTCATCCTCTTTGAGCTTTGGTATTCATCCAGCCTGGTCCTGAGCTAATTCGTCTCACTAAACTAGCCAGAGACTATCTTGTTTTAATTGTGTTTTGTTCTGGCTGTGTTAGTCCTTTTATAGGTTCCTGTGGTTGAATCGGCTCGCAGAAGGGCCAGACAAGCACAGGACGTAACGTAATCAGCAGGAGAGGAAGA
This sequence comes from Camarhynchus parvulus, assembly GCF_901933205.1. Taxonomy (NCBI): domain Eukaryota; kingdom Metazoa; phylum Chordata; class Aves; order Passeriformes; family Thraupidae; genus Camarhynchus; species Camarhynchus parvulus. The sequence continues at coordinate 9,987,730 of NC_044578.1, forward strand.
CTGAGAGGGAAGGACAGGCCTGCCTCCTTTTGGCCTCCCAGAACTGTTGGCTTGGTTAACCTCATTTTGTGTAGTTTCACACTGGTGCATTTTCTTATGGCTCCCAGGCAGAGGCAGGAGACTGGACTAGAGGATTTTTGGTCTGATCCTGTGCAACTGTTCTTTTCCTTAATAGCAAATCTGTTCTTCCTCTTTGGCTTTTGCTGTATGTGTCCCTGTTATTGCTTCTTTGTTTTAATTTTTATTCTTTCCTTTCTCTACATTTCTTCTAAGTGACCAGTCCTTTGCTGTGTGGAACTTCTTCAGACTCCAGCTTAGACCCGTTTGCTCATCTGCAGTTACTCTTGGAGAAGGTTTAAAAATACACAGCAAAGCCTGTCTTAGGAGACCAGTCAAGGAGCTGACGAAAGTGGGTTGCCTAGCAGAGGTGGCCTAATAAAATTGGAGTGGAATTGTACTGTGCATCTTTGGGACAGCTTCTGGGTGGTCTGTTCAGACAAATTCGTGTCCTGCTGGTGTGGAGTCTCACGTGGGTTTCACTGTGTTGTCAAGTGAACTGAGATGTGTTTGTTTCCCAGCTTTGTAGGGTGCCATAGCTGCAGCAAGTGCTTCCCTAAGTAATCAGCGCCTTCGGCCTTGCACATTGTGATCTCACAAGCCATCGCGTCTGTGATGTCACAATGGAAGAGATTCTGGTGCTCTGACATGTGTGCTCGTGCCTTTGACAAATCAGCCAAGGAACCCAGCGGCAAGAATGAGCTCAAGAGATGGGAGAGACCTTCCTTAACCCAAGAGTGCCCTCCATCCTTTAGTCAGCCTTTTCCATGTTCACTTATCTCTTCCATAATGACCATACAGAGGGAAATCAGTGCCTGTATAGGGTGAATTTTTTTTTCTTCAGTTGACCTACCAAGATGCATGTTTCTTGCAGATGAGCAGTTGCCCAACTCTCCTCCTGTACTCCTCATTCTTTTCTGTTGTTCCCCTCACTTGTATTGCTTCTAATTTTAGACTGTAAGTTCTTGAGAACAGGGACCTCCTCATCTGTAGTGGGAAGAGGCTGGGTGTGATTGTGGAGTACTGTAAAAACAAAATGATGAATGCCAAGTTGTATCTGAGCTGAGTAATGATGGGGCAGCATATAGACGTGCCATTACAAATTTTCCAAAACACAGGCGTGGTTGTCTAGGAGTACTGGAGACAAACCCAGCCAGACGTGAAGGGAGTGCAGCCGTGAAGTGTACTGTTTTCATGTTCAAGTGATGATACTGTGAGGTTAACAAATTAAAGAAAGAAGCAAATCTACCTGTCTAAAATTGTGTTACTTTATTAAACAGTTCTGAAAGCTTTGTCTTTTGTTATTTGTTTTACTTTATGTTGGTTGGTTTTTTTTGCAAGTTTGAGTGGCAAGAGTGGATAAGCTGGTCTTGTTCATAGTCTCTTGTTTCCTGCCTCACAGGCTAGCCAGGTGCTGTCATTTTTGTACTGTAGTTCATCTAATGAAATATTGGGGTTTAGGTTAAGGTTGATTAAAAAACACCCTGAGTTATCTCTATTGTTCTTCAGTTATATTTTCACACAAGTGAAATATGGGCTCACATTTGACCTCTGAGTATGCATTTGAACAGCTACCAAAATTGAAGTCCTGCATTTTTTGTTATATTGTTATATTGTGTTCCAGGTGTCACTAAATGTGTGCAATTTTGTTCTACAGAAAGCATCTCTATTACCCTAACTTTTTTTCCTCCGCAATTCAATAAAATAGACAAACCTGACTTACATTTTTGATTGGTTTTCATTGCTCTAGCCTTGAGTTCAGTTGTCTGTTGAAGGCCAGGAGTCACAGCTGCCCCTACCCAGGTTTTGCACAAATAATAAACTGAAGCATTTTACTCCCAGAGCTTGCTGGCTTTTATTTTTTAATTTCAGTTTCTCTTGTAGTTTAAGTTAGTGCAGGGTTTTCTTGTTTGTTTGTTTTTTAATATGGTGGAGGGCTGTCTTGTCGTAATGAAGTAATTGAACATGTAAGTGGAGGCTCTCTTGAAATATAATTTCTTGGGTTACCCCACCAATGTGAAGTTAGGTGTTGTCTTCCTGCCCCTTCCCTACTCAGCTTATCAAACTGGTAAGTAAAAGGGAATATTTAGGGCTCAAAGGCAAATTGTAATTTTAATTAGATGTAGTTGTAAAAAGTTCATCTTTATGTTATGCGCCAGGAGTCATTAAGCTCAAGTTCTTAGTAGGCTAATTTTCCTGCCATTGATGAATTTGACTCCTCTGGAGCTTGTGTGGTGCACATCTCTCTCTGTGGATTCGGGGCTGCCCTGCAGGCAGGGGACAGCGTTTGCACTGCCCTACTGGCTCTTGTCACCAGCATTCTTCACGTGGCAGGAGTTCCCTGTCTTGTTCCTTGCCGCTTTGGTTGTCCCTAAGCAACCTTCCCAGTAGGACGCCTGGCACACAACAGCCGCCAGTGCAGATTCTCCGCTTCACACTCAGTGGGGCCCCTGGCAAAGCTGAAGGCTACAGCTGACACTTGCCTTTCTCTTGGCTTTCCTTCCTTACTGGTGATCAAACTGTCTTGCTTTAGTACCATGTGCTTGGACTGCTTAGGAAGCAAGAGCTGTGGTCAGCCTGAACTTGTCTTGGTACCTACAGCTGATGTCCAGAGAACATTTTTTTCTTAATTTATTTTTAAAGTATAGATGCTGATTTTAGCCAGTACTGTCATATGGGGCACACAGTGTTACATAGCCCAGAACACAAACTATCTTCCAGCTGAAACCCACCACATACAGCCATTTCCCATCTTACTGGGTGTAGCAAATGTAAAGTGCTGTCACATTTTCCTAGGTCTGTGTACAATCTGTCAAAATAATTCCTGAGGTCCAACCTCAGTTCATGGTCTCATTACATTTCATACGTATCTGTGTGAGGAATTTGAGCTGTGTGATATGAAATATTAACCTAGTAGGGTTGACTGCCAGATGTGACAGCTTGCACTGTCTGAGATTATAATCTGATCCTGTGTGTATAAGAAATATATATATGGTGTTTTATGTAGGTTTGGAAATGGAATCACTGAACATGTGGATTTATATGGCTAGAGCTGGGTTTTTAATTTTTGAAGCTGCATTGCTTGCATCGTTTTCTCTTGGAAAAAAGTACAGGATAATTACTAGTGCTTTGCATTGTCATAGCCATTATAAATGCTTTACATGACATCTAATAAAGTGTGTTTGCTCACCAGCTATCTTGTGCTCTGAGGCACTCTGACCTTGCCAAAGAAGATGATGTGAGGTCTTCCCAGGGCACCCAGAGCAGTGGCTGGGTAAACATACCGTTAAAACTTCATTTGGCTGAAGGTGCAGAGTTTGCAGTGGGGTTGCCCTTGCTTGTATGCTGCCTGTGTAGGGAAATCCACATGCAATACCCCACTCACACACCTTTGTTCAGAGCACTGCTCCCTCTGCTACACGGGAGAGTGGGGAGGGAGGCTGCTTTTAGCATGGGGAGCCCGATCCTGTTGCTAGATGTGGACCCACTGCAGAAGCTGTCAGTGTAAACAGGCACTGTTAATTTCCTCCGTGGATGTCACATGGTAGTTTTGTGACCCTGACCTGCCATGCCAAGATCTGGCGTGGTGCTGCTTGGGGATGTGCCTGAATCGTGCCAAGGTGGCTGGTTTACCTTTGCCATGGACTCAGTGGCTTGGAAACCTCTGCACCACTGTAGTACAACCCAGCCTGAAGATTCATGGGGTCTCTGTCAGATACCCTGGTCTTGCCAGTTAAGATACATTAGAGAAGAGATCTTGCTGTGGGTGTCTGGGTGGATAATACATGTTTTATTGCCTGTGTTTGATATAGGGGTTGAAGCCTATCTGCCTCCCCCACTCCAACTGTGTGTTTTATTTGATGCAGTAGGCTAAAGACCAGGTTTTCCTGCAACTAACTTACAAGCTGCTTTATTCTGAGAGATTATATTTGTTGTGATGGGCCTTTAGACTCATGGTAGTTAGAAGATTTAAAGCATGTATACCTTAAATATCTGTTATCTGGCACACGTTAGAAGAAAATATAAGTAACTTCTATTTGGCTGTAATGCATTTATGAATGACAGCCAAAGCTGTAGATGAAAAGACAATAGGTAGAACTGAGCCCCTTTAAAATAAATGCTATGTTGGGCTCTTCATTTTTGGTTTTGCAACTTGAGTTTTCAGTTTTCGAGGTACCTGCTGTCTGGCACAATGCTTTAATAAAGCAAACAGCTTCAAAACATGAAAGCCTTGAGGCAGGGGCAATGCATATATCCGTGGAATTGGCAGTGTGGGCACTGGCTAGGTCTTAAACATTTCAACTTCTTTGATTTTTGCCTTTCACTCAAAAGCTTGGAAAGGGAAGGTTACCAAACGCGTGTTTACTCGAAGCACACAACCTGCTTAGCTGCAATTATCTCCTAATCTGGTCCTTCCGAGTTTCTCTGGTCTCGCAGGTAAATACAGATTTAGCTGTTATTCAAGGCATATTATTTACCTCATTAAGTGTGTGTTTTGGCATGTGCATTATTTACCTGACGGACTAACGGATGGGAGAGAGCAAATGCTGTCTTTTGTGCAAACAGTGACTTTGTTTGTGAGCAGCAAGTCCCCATTTTGTTGTGGCCACTTTGCGTCCATGTCTCATGGTGGGTACTTCCATCCCTTCATGGTAGAGCAGAAAGCCAGCACAGGTGTGGGGGGGCCATGCTCGTAAAAGGGCAGGTGGGTGGCATGTCAAGTGATTCAGTTCTTCCATGAGCAGTGGGACCAGCTGTGGGGATAGATTTAAATATCTTATGTAGCTTGATGTGTGTGTGTATATATATGCATACACAATTAGAAGGGATACTCCTATCCTTGTTCAAGAGGACTGAGTTGGTGCAAATCTTGAATTCTCATCCCTGTAAATCTATTAACAGCCCTGAGGCTGACCCATCTTGGATAGTGACAATCCTGGCAACTTTTCCCTGCAAAGTTTTAGAAGAAAAGTAGCAGGAGGGGAAATCCAGGTCATCTCAACATGGATAATGCAATTTATTTAATAGTGTTTGTTAGATGAAAGTATCAGAAGGTGATGGCTGAGTGAGGTATTTCTTTGGGAGGAAGACTGTAGCCTATAGAGTCCTGCTTGCATTTTACGCTTCCTGCAGTACCTGAGTGTGATCAGTTGAACTGATAGCCTCCTCTGGGAGAAATACCTGAAATTAGAAGTGGAGTGTAACACTAAAATCACATCTCTGAGAAACCTGGTATACAAAGCAAACAATAACTCTCCTGGGGAAGAGCCTTCCAGCCACCAGCCACCTGGATTTGTAATGGAAATGCCATGTTTCGTGCAACTGGCAGATGTTTCAGGGTCAAGCTGTTTGGATTAAGTTGTAGTGTTGGTATATGTATTGCTGTGTTTAATTTTTACCATGTATCAGAAACTGCATTGTATATGAAAAGATAAAAGGCCTCAGAAATTTCAACAGGGCTTAGATTGGATATTCTGTGTTTTAGTTGGTTTGTGTTATGTTCTGTTATAATGAGGATCAGCAGTGGGGTGTGATCTGGTGCCTGGAGCCATGACTGTTGTGTATCTCATAGTTCTTAATTTAGAGTCATTTGCAGAGGTTAATTTTCAGTTGCCTGTGATTCTGGATACCTTAAGCTCAATCCAAATGTCATCTGTTGTGCTTAGAGCAGGTTGTTGTGTTATTTCAGGTTTGTGATGCTGGAACCTCCAGTGGGATGCACAAAGGGAATCCCTGTCAGAGGAGGACAGTGAACAGATACCAGTAGAGAGGAGATGTAGGTGTGCATGAGTAACATGAGTCTCTCTTCAGTTTCAGATGCCTCTGGATGTTCAATGATAGCACTCCTCCATACTGGAGCAGCAAAGTTTCCCCCAGACTTACTTTCAAGGTCAAGACGAGCTGTGTCCCTCCTCTTCCCAGCTGGTGTTCTCGAAGGGTTCCGCTCCATCGTAAGCAGGAAACTGGCGTCCCACGGCTTTGGAGCTTCCATGGCAGCAATGTCATCCTTCCCTCCACAGAGATATCATTACTTCTTAGTGCTGGATTTTGAGGCTACATGTGATAAACCGCAGATTCATCCTCAGGTAAATAGTTAATCATGTTAATTATTGCCTTGCAAGTTGCTGCTGCTCTTCTGAGAGGTAAAACGAAAAAACACAGTGCTGGCTCACTAATTTTTTCTGGTTTGTCCCACTTCCTTTCTGTTGCTGGTTCTCCAGGGCACTTGCCAGTCACCTGCTGTCTCAGGAGCAATGCCAGGACTGTTTGGTGAGAATGAATAAAAGAGTCTGATTTCCATCATGGAAGTGACAATTTCTTGTGTTATTGAAAACAACTTTAAGTCGTGTATACTTGTCATTTGTCTGAACTGGAAAGGATCTAAAAGTTTTTGGCTGGAAACTTGCATTAATAGCTGGCAGCTGTGTTTGATTCTACAAGGAAAAATTCTACTGTTGGTAGGGAACAGCTTTAGGAAAAGAATATTTTGAATTATGGGAATATGTGCAACATAATGGTATTTCTAAGTAGAGAAGAAAAACAGTTTTTTAGATAATTTCAGCAAGATCAGATATCTTGCCTGGGTTTTAACTCTGGAGTGTAATGAGACAGGAAGAGTTCAGCTTCAGAGAGATCTTCTAGTGCTCTGCCACTTGAGAGATACAGAGATCCAGATGAACTACAGAACTTATCTGCAAACAGTTCATCCACAGTACTGTAGAGCAGATTAGTAAAAATATTCTCAGTTGTTATCAGGATAGGCCTAGGTTTTTAACTGGAAAACAGTACTAAAAAGAAAAAAAAGCCCTGATATTAGGTTGTTAGTGAACAAACAGAATTTCTGGGTCTAAAGTGGACTCAACCTCCTCTGCCAAGTAATTGGTCTGCATGTGTTGGTCATACCTGCATTGGGTCACAACAAGTTCCTTTTGCTTTGTTTCAACTATATGAAAGGCTGAAGCAGTTTTCAGCATGATGTTTCATTACTGGAGTGACTCCATGCAGCGTGTGCGTTTCCTAGTGCCACTGTGTTTCTCTTGCACTTGTCCTAACAAAGGATTGCTCCAAGTTGGGATCAGACTTGACTCTGGTCTTCCCTAGTAGTGCCTTGGTGGGTGCTGCCTGTGTTTTGTGTTTCTTTAAAATTGGATAGCAAATTCCCTGCTCTTTTGCTGGCTCTTTGTGGGAGGCTGTTGTGGCTCTGCATCCAGTTCAACTAGCAGGCTCTTAAGCGCTCCCCAAGTGAGATATCAGGCTATTTCCTGCATGCTCTGCCTCGGGTGCACAGACCTGTCAAAGCTGTAAATTGGATCTACCTTGTCCCTTTGGATATGGGCTTGGTCTGTGCACATTTTGATGCAAAACCATGATGCATGTGGAGCTAGTTTACAGCTGGCAGTAAAAAGGAGCATGAGTGGAATATGATTACTACTGTTTTAAGGAGCTTTGTCCCCAAGTCCTTGCCAGGGAAAGTAATGGTCTGGGCCAATGCAGATCTGCTATATATTTTGTTGGTGAGATAGCACCTTTAAGGTGGAGATGTTCTTCAGTGTTGTTTTTCCAGTCTGCTGTGTTCAGTGCCTGTCTGCATCATATAATGTGTTGAAAGGGCTGTCAGTCCCTCACATCCTCACCAACAAATTAGTTTGACAAATAAAGAAATCACTTTTGCTACATGGGTCTCAATGTAGCTGGAAAGGCTGAAGGTGCCTGCCAAAATCTGGAAATGTTATAAAATGAGACTTCAGGTGATAGCCTTATGTACCTCTTATGTCTTTGCTGGCCAGCATGGCTTTTGTCCTCTTCACTGCTAGGCTGTATGTCATGGTGAGCAAACTGTGCCATGCCATGATGTTTTCTGCAAAGTTTTATTGACAGAATCTTTCACTGCAGGATTGATAGACAGGTTTTGGAGGTTTGGTCTGAGGTCAGAGCTGGGAGCTAGAAATGGTCATGTGCTGATTTTCACTGTGATACTGATAATTTTTTTGCTTTTATTTTAGTACCTGCAAAATAGAAATCTAGATACAATGAAATTCAAATGCAGTGGAATTTGATGAGAAGGCTGTGTATACAGAGCTAAGCTAAGCTGTGATCCACGTTACTTTAAGTGTGTAGGCATAGCTGTAAGTTTAGCCAGTTCAGCCTAAAAATCTTGCAAGAGTTCACTTGCCACCATACACCACATTTCACATTTCTCACTCACTGTTCTTCAAAATATTCTGGGTTCTTACAAGGAACTACTGAAAGAGCTATCTTTTTATGTACACTAAGACGTGTGACTGCTACATCTGCTCCCCCCTCCTGTTGTATTTACTCGTGCTCCTCTGTAACTGGCAGCCTTGCTGCCTTTATCCCTGGGGAAGTCCTTCATGCTCATTCGTGAGCCCTGAAGACCCCTTCATTTCCATTCCCTTTCACATTGCCCCATCTCTCTCTGAGGTCTCGTGTTATGGCCTCTGTAATGGGGATCAAGGAGGGTCAAGGACAGTGGTATTCCCCTGGGAAGCCATCTGCATTGTGGCTCTGGTGGCTGAGACTGCTGCCTGAGTGCCTTGTGCCCGCTGCCCTGTGCTTTACCACTCACTCCTGTGTCAGGCATCGAGGGTCCTTCATGTTTCCTGCCCTATGCCCACAAAGGAATGGGAGCATCCTTGCAGCCCTGACTTCTGACTGCTTTCAGAAGATATGCCCCTCCATCAGTGCTTGTTTATATACACATAGAAACCGCTCAGCTTTATTGGCTTTCTGGATGTATGCATGAATAATGCGACCATCCCAGAGAGAAAAGAAGGTGTGGGGGTTTTAACTGCACAGTCTGTGTCATGTAGTGTTTTATCCAGCCAAAGGTCATTAGGGGTTGGCAGCAAGAGATGTTTATGGCTGGCCTCTCGCATCTCTTTAAAGCTTACCTTGTGCCTTTGGAATGTGATCCGAAGCCCAGTGGGGTCAGTTGGGAGCTGTCATTCTGCGGAGGTCGGTGGACCCTGAACAGTGGTGGTGTATTTCATTTTTCTGAGTTTTTTTCTTTTACTGTCTGGTAAGAGTTTATAAGTACCTGCTTTTATACACTGTCAGCCCATAGAGCTGGATACATATGGAGCTTTAGCTTCATGAGAAGATGCATTAATAAGTGGGAGTCATGCTCTTTTGTCCCTTTGTCCTTGTAGACACCAATGTTTATGATGGTCAGTGCTTTCAGTGACTGTGTTAAGCAGCTCCACAGACTCAGATCTGTGGCTGCCGTTATTAATGCAGTAAGAAGGTGTGCCTCTTTCAGTCAGCAAGCCAGGTATCTTGCCTTTAACTTCAGCTGAGTGGATGAAAATAAATTATTTGTTTTAAATATAAAAAGTCTGACAGTAGAAATCAGATCTGTTCAAAGCTGAATTTGAAATTAGCCTTCTATATATGATGTTAATCTCTACTCTAATTTATTAAAGCCACTTAAATGAAATCAAATAAAATTCAAGCTCTGTATGTCTGCTGCCTGGAAGCATAGAAGAGCATCAGATCTCTGACCTGCTAGAAGGAGCTGGATCTAGGAGTAGCTGAGCTGCTAAATGAGCTTTTGGTAATGATAGAGTTGCGTTCTTTCATGTCAGTTTTTTCAGGTGTTCATTGTCTCAGATTCACTCAAATTGATAATCATTTGGGAAGTAGTAATTGGCCTCTTTCAAACTCTCTGTAAAGGGAAAATATGAAATGTTCAGATCTTCTCATTGCTGAAGAAGGTTGTGACCAGAAGCAGAAGAATAAATTGTTTACAGACAGTGTTTTCTGTGTCCTCCTAAACAATACTTTTTAAATGCAAAAATATCTTGATTTTTTTTTTGTTAGTGTATCCTAGATACTTCAACTGTGTTTAGCGTGCATTTAGATTGTTATTTTGGGAGAATTTTTAATTATGATTGCTGTCAGATAAAACTGAATATACTAATAAATATAAAACATCACTCACCATTTCAACATAAAACCATAAACACTGACACAGACTAAGCAGATGTTCAGTTACTAATTTATTTTTGGTGTTCAAACAAATCTGGATGATCATAGTACATACTGTGATTGGCAAAAGTGTATTAAAAAATAGGAGCCAGTCGTTTTGTAAGATAATATTTAGTACAAATGCAGAAGGTTATATCAGATTCAGTGTGCATTTCCTTGAGTGGTGCTGTGAAAGATCATTACATGTGTTTTCCCTTGAACATCAGTCTCACATCCAGCTCCCAGTCATGGGCAGGTACAACTGGAGTGGCTGTGATGATCTATACAGCTGCCTGTCCTGCTCTGTCTGCGATCTTGTTACTGCAGCAGGGATAACTGAGTCGTGTGTCTCTGCTCCTGAGCTGCTATGATTTATAGACTGACCTTGTAATGGGGATGGATGCTGATTTCCACCAAATTTAGGCCATATCAACAGATGTGCAGTCCCTGCCAAGCTCTCTGTGTAGGGTGACTAGATAGAGGATAGGGAAGCTGCCTTGGGAGCCATAGCTGAAGGTACTCTGTAGGAGGAATGTGTCCTTGAAATCACAAACTTGCTGCAGGAAGAGGCGATGGAGGGATCGCTCATCTGCTGGGGAGCAGGCTGCAAGGTACCCTCTGTGTGCTTTCCACAACATTTTCTGTGGAGGCTGAATCAAGGCAATCCCAGCTGAAGGCCAGGGTGGGAATGCAGGTGTCTCACACAGTAGCAGACATTGTCACAACCCTACCCAGAGGTGGATAAAGGACATGTGTGCACCTGTGCCTGCCTGTTCTATCTGGACATCCCCATGGAGCAGCTTTCTTCTTGCACTGTTTTTGTGTGGCTGTTAAGCTCAGTGCACTAGAAGTCACCTGCCAAAACCTTTATTGAGGATGATCATGAGTTGCTGAAAAATAAAGAAATTCAGGCTTGTTTCCCATGGCAACTTTAACTCAGCATAAGTATTACAGTGGAATATTAATCTGTAATTACCTATGTTCATGCATCTTAGGCTTGGGTGTAGTTTTAATAATCTACTTCTCCATTCAGCTTCTTACAATGCTGTTTCTAGAGAAATGCTGTTAAAAATACACATAACATAGTGACTTAAAAGTATTTTTTTCTTTTTACTACAGGTAAGTAAATATGTATATATTTATCACCTCTTTGCCAGTTATAGCTGTTATTATGCTATTGTTCTTACATCAGAATGCTTTAAATTTCTAGAGTGGCAGGAAACAGTTCATATAAGAGCCCTTTCAAATGCGTTTTCCTGTTTGCATTGAGTTTTTGAACAAACTTCTTTAGGCCTTGTAGCTTTAGAGGGTTGCACTGCACCTGGTGTCTCAGACCTGCACTTGGAGACCTCCCTCATTCTCCCAGTAAGTGGGGACAACCTTGCTGTGACCCATATCAATCTGACAGGGTGGGTTATGACTTCAGGCAACAGAATTAGCAGTATTTATTTTAAACCTGATGAGCTAGAGAACATGAACAGTTATTGAACCCAAGTCTCCTGGAGAGCACAGCCATGAGACCACCAGGCAAGACATCTGATGTACGAAAAAAAAAAATCAAAGCAATTTTTTATTTAAAGATAGAAACCCAGCATTATTATAGCAACAATTCTAAAATACCAAGGCACTCAGGCGGCCAATGGCTGCAGTCCTAACCTGACCTAACCTGCTCAGCTTTTGGCTGGTTATTGACAGGCTGATGAGATGACTACTTTAAAGCAATCAGTCATGTTGCCCTTTCCCTCACAGTGTGCGGAGACCCCACATCAGTTATGCATCCCGGCGTGCAATTTCCCACCTGTGCTGTTTGAACACTGTATCCTTAGCTGTGCAAACATTACACATCGTTTGGGTGACAAGTTGCAAAGTTAAGTAGACTTGTTGTTACAGCAGAAAGTAGTTGAGCAGCAGTCACCCTGAAAGGAAAAGATCCAAGTTAGCTCAGGAATGTGCAAGTCTGTTGGATTGTTTGCCTCTCCATAAAGCCACTGATGAGGGCTACGTGTGCTTCTTGAAATACTCCCATCATGTGCATTTCTGAAGTGAAGGGGGTGGGTGTCCCAGGTTTGTATATTTGCTGTGCTTGTCCTGCCATGTGCATGGCCAGTGTGGTTGTCGATGATTGGTGTGTGCCTGCTGCTCTTTCACAGCCTCTGAGGCACGGGAAGTATTTTCTATCACTCCCAGCATAATGTTTTAAAACTAGGCAATATTCTTTCATGACATAGTGCCCAGCTAGTGCTACTTGGGGATTATGCTTTTTAGGCTGCCGTGGTTCCTGGGAAATTGTCTTTGCTGTGTTAAAGTGGTCTTGTCTTAGCTTTGAACAAAATTTTCCTGACAAAAGAAGCAATGCAACTCAGCTCTTTTAGTGAGAAGGACACAGGACATGCTTAAATCTTGTGGGCTTTTTCCCCTTTATGCCAAGCTTGCTGTGCAACCATCCCTGTGTTGTCTTTGTTGGTCTGTGCACTTGTTAGCTGGCAAAATAACTCTTCATAACATTATTTAGTTCCTTTCTGTCAGGCAGAAATGTGCTGTCATCAGCAGCTAGTTGTAATGTCTGTAAAACCCTGGGTATTCATTTACATGCACTAATGTGCCCTTTCTACCCATCCCAGATGTTTTAGTGTCGTTGGGAACATTGATCATTTGTCCTACTCAGTATCAGGTGAAGAGGTTGGGACTTGAAATGATGTGATAATTCTGCAACAGGGACTGCATGGGCTGTTTGTCTGCCATAGAGAGGAGTGGATGTGAAAAAGGATATAGTGTAGTTGCCATCTTGCAGTGGAAAGGTAATACTTGGAAATGTGTGTGTGCTGTTTTTAACTTGGTCTGAGTGTTAAACTTCCCCCAAACTGTCAAGCTTAAATTGTTGTTGGCTGTGTCAATAGAGATGTTCGGGGTGGTTAAATATATGTCAATAGTGCTTGAAGAAACACATTGAAGTGTTGGTGTCTGATGGTCTATATTTCTCATCCCATGTGTGAAAAGAGGGAGATTCTGCCTTATTCTTGATGTCTGGGTCCTGCTGGAAGGATCAAAATAGCTTAGTGAGTTTTGGCAGGGAAAGATGATGCTGGTGGTGAGAGGTAGGAACCAGCCTGGGAGAAAATGATTACTGAAAGTTTTGTTAAGAATGGCAGGACCAGGGTTGTGAGCCTGCTGTCAAGATTTCAGGTGCAATGGCAGGCATGAAAAACTCCCAAGGACCACAGTGGTAAGTTTAGGAGAAAAACGTCGTTTGTGAGACATGGATCTTCCTTTTGTTGGCCCTTTAAGAAGGGACTTGAGCTGATGAAGTACTTCACTTTGTATTCCATACTCTTTAGAAGAAAAAAAAGATACTATTTCAAGAGAGTAAATAAGAGAATCAGTGAGTGTGAGCAGGGGTCTGCAAAACGCAGCTGTGAGTGCAGGCTGGATGGCATTGGGGTTGTGTTTAATGCAGTGATAAGAGGTGTATATAAGATGAGGTCTTTGTTGCAAAAATGAGAAAGGCAATGTTCTGGCCTGTGTCTGCTGCGGGTATGAAGAGCAGTCAGGAATTTAAACAACAGCAAGGGAAATTCAGATTAGACATTAGGAAAAACTTTCCAATGATAAGACTAATGAAACAGGAGGATAGAGTGAGTGCCTGGGGAGTATGTGAGTCTCTCTTATTGGAGTCGGTAAAAACAGCCTAGACAAAGTCAGAAATTATTTAGGGGGTGATGGTGCTGCCCTCAGGCAGGTGCATGGACTAGATGTCTCTTTTAAAGCTGAAGCTCCTGGAGGCATGTGATTAGATGGGGATTTCAGCTTCTATTAAAGAAAGAGAAATGGTCCCTCACCCTCGGAGTTGTAAGGCAGCACTGGGAAACTAGAGCCACATTTGATGTCAGTGCAGAACCCAAAATGCAACTCAAAATTTATCTTTGAGGAAATCCAGCCTTTGACATTGGGCTTCAGTGCCTGAATGCTGGGAGTAGGCAGTGTGATTCACCTGAGAGCAGAGGGAAGAAGAAACATTGGATAATCAATGGTCGGGCAGCAGAATTTTTCTTCACGTCATCTTATCCCAGTGTGTCATGATCTTCCCATATTCCTTCCAGTTCTCTTGTGTTTTGTTTTTGATGTCTATTTTTCTTCCTGCTTTTCTAGGACATAGTAGTACTTCTAAATGTATCAATTTGTTAGATGTGTGCTTATGTGTATTTTAAGCTAGGTAGTGATGGAAAAAAGAAATTTGGAGGCCAGCTGCTTCCCCAAAGACCTTTTGAGAGATTTAATCAGTACACAGAGTAACTTAGCCAGGACTGAGGCGCTGAGAGGCTCCACAGTGTGTGTGCAGGCAGACATCCTTTGGAAAGCCAGCATAGCCCTGATTCAGCAGAAGTCCTGCTGTTCCGCACTGGAGAGGTGTTGCCTTTATGGTACTTGTTTTGGTTAGTTTAATAAAAATTTAGAAGTGGGGAAAAGACCTATGAGGTCATCTTGGTTACTGCCCCTGAGGGCCAGTGCAAGGCTGCTCACTTGGAAATGGCTTTAGTTAAAATAATAATTAAGGCAGAGGATGGAAACTGGGGAGGCAGATCTGTTAGGCTAGTGCTGTCCTTACCATGTCCCTTTTCGATTTTAATTGCCTTGGAAAAAAAAAGAAAATCACAAGGCTTTAAAAGCTCTGATTCTCTCTGCTCTTCAACGCCCCCACACCCTCTCCCCGATCTTGTAGGCATCAACTCTCATCTGTCAAAGTGTAAATCAGCAATTAAAACACAAACAGCGAAATGCCAAAGATGACCCGAAGCACAAAGCAACTGACAAACAAGTCCGGACAAATCGGCGGATAATTTATAAGCATTGCCCTAAAATCTAATTATTTGGCAATTCGAATTTGCAGCCGGCCAGGGCTGTGCAATAAATTTAACCCGCCATAAATTATTTAGGAGCAGCCCGTGGTGTAAATCAAAAACACGAGTGTTTGTTTAAGAAATAAGCTCCTTGTGCATAAAATGACTTTTTTTTTCTTTAAAGAGGAGGGGGGGAAAACCATCCCTGAACAAAATGAGCTGGTGCTAAGCTCTGTCCCTCCACAGACACTCACTCCCTTGCCTCTTCTGCCCTTACCTTTTTTGAAGGTGTAAACGGTTCTTTTGGTAAGAAGTTTTATGCTTTTCCTTATCCGACAGAATCCGTTTCTCTCAACAGCTTCTGCTTGTTTTTATTGCATTTTGAACAGTCAGCTCTGATTTTTATGGGCATCTTTTATTCTTGTGTTTATTAAACTTCTTCATATGGGGGTTAGAGTGAGGGATAAATTATTCTCTGGTAGCTTTTGAACTGAATAGGCCATACGGTCTTCCTCAAATATATAACTGTATCCTGAAGGGTGCCCTGTCCACTTTGTACATAGGCATCTGGATTAAAAGGTTTTGAGAGCTGGGAAGCTCTTGCTGGGCACTTTGTTCTTTCTCTATAATGATAAGCAAAAAGAATAAGCAATAAGATTCCTCTGTGGAAATTAGGGTAATTTCAGGTGCTTTCTTCTCTGACTGGAAATTGTTTAGCAAGTATAGTCTTGTGCTTGTTCAGTTCTTTTGTTAGCAAGAAGATCAAGACATCTGAATTGGTGCATCCGTGCTCTGGTGTTAAAGGGAAGGGAGTTTCATATAGGACAACTGGGTAAGGAAGGGCTGGGTTTATAGCAGTGCTTTCACATGCCATTAAGAATTTTTCAAATCCCTCTTAGAAGAAAGTCCCTAGCCATTCCACAGTTCCCTTGCTGCTGCTCAACCCACTGGCTAGGGACAGCTAGGTTACACAGGAGACTTCTACCTGGAACTTTTTTTTTAAAACCCTTGGTTTTTCTGAAGGACAAAAGTTCTGAGGAAGCTGTCACATAGATTTGCTTGGAGTACCTTGAAATAGTAAATGTAGGAGTGTTATAAAGAGAGTGGACCTGGTAATGGATCTGTGTAAGCCTCTGGCTCTGTAGGTTCCTATTGTTACTGTGTTTGGGGGCACAGCTGAGGGGAGGGACAGGGTGCTGATGTTTTTTTCTTTAAGCGTGTTAATATTGATTTTAGAAGCTCTGTGTTCCAACAATATAAATGCAAATGCCTGTAATTGGGAGCCTTGTGCAGAATTTCTCAACAGAAAACATGTTCAACTTCTCTGACAATGAAAGGAAAATAAAAAGCCGCTTATTTATTGGTGGTGGTTTGAATCCTGGGTTTCCTTTCAAGTTACTTTGCAGTGCTAAATAAAATACCTAATTGCAGTGCTCGCAAAATTCAAGTGAGTACATTTGTTCTTCTGGTAGCTTGTGGCTATTTGCAGCCTCTGGACACCCTCAGCATTATTTTAGCACATCCATAACTCCTGGTTGTGCTATAAGGAAAAGCTGGCGGTGGGGGCAGAGGGAAGGCTTAGAAGCCCCAAATGCTGCTGGCACAAATCACTGCCAAAGCTGGAACATTTACTCAGTGTTGGAGTGGATATATGTGAGGATCTCAAGGTAACACTTAGGGATGATCAGGCTCTGATAGAAGAAAGAAGTGTCAGTGAATATCTGCCCTTAACTCCCTCATGCTGCTTTCCTTCACCTTTCCTGCCTGGGAAGAAGCAGTGAAGGTCCTTGAATGGTGGAGATGGAGCTGAGCATGTTGAGCTCACTGGGCTCTGTGAAACATGAGAGAGCACCCGGCTGCCTTCCTGCATCACAGTCTCTTGGGGGGTTGTGTGTATGAGCATCTAAGTGCTCACCGTTTCATAATAATTACTAATGAAATTCTAGATCTGTAATAACATTTCAGATATCTAAAACAAACCATATGCTTGTTAAAAAAAAAAAGAGACAAAAAAGTGGAAACAGATCTACTTTAAGCCATAAATTCTTGGTAATAGAGGCCTCTTTTCTCCCCCCTTTCTGTTTATGTTTGATAGATATTTTTGTTTCTGCAGGAATGTCAACTCTTAATTTCATGATGTATCATGGGCTTAAGAAAATTGAATTTAATAAAGGCAAAAGATGAATGGCACCTTTAAAGGTCCCAACACTTGTCTTTATTAGCAGGACAAACTGCAGGGTCTCCAAACACTGCTTCTCTCCAAATGAAAGTTTAAATGAAAAGTACAGCAGTGTCACAGGTTAAATTTCATTGCAGGACTGGCTAACGTCGTTAGTGAGGAGTGGGGCTGATTTCATGGGGCTGGTATCTGTTGCCTTAGATACCAGTGGAGCAAACACTGCCGGAGACTGGAAAAATCTCTGCTATAGGAAGCACGTAGATAAACAGCCTTTTGGGAAAGGTTCCTTACCACTTGTTTCAAAAACTGACCCAGTAAGCCCAAGAGAGAGGCTGCACTTTCTCCTAAGATGCTATAGCTTCCTCTGGGGTTCCACCCCTGCTCCTGGCCATGCACTTCCCACAGACCTACAGTAATTCTGGATATTGTTAAATTTTCCAGATTTTTTAAGTATGGTTTTTTATTTCCTCCGTCTGTCTTAATCCGACCCTCCTGGAAGTGCTTTGTGCCTTTGGTTCTGGAAGGCGAGGACGCCTTTGTGTATCAGATCAGCAGCAGGCTGTCTTTCAGTCTTGCTTTGCATCCAGCCACTTGATGGCCCCTGAGGATGTTTGTGGTCCCTTAGGGTACATCCCAGCATTGCAACACAGCCCTGCTATGAAATCCAGCTGGTGTGTGTCCCTCTCTGGAAAGGGAAATGTTTGTCTTGCCTTGCTGTGGGCTTGCCTGCTTCCATGATCACCCTCTGGGTGGGATGCAGGCCTAAGGGGCAGTGAGATGCCCCAGACCCATTTGAAAGATGGAATGGTGTTATTCTGAGGTTAAGCCTGGCTCTATTATGGCAGCCTGTCTGTTGACTTCAAACTTTGCAGTCTGTTTTCCTTCTGAACAGAAGTTTGCTGCTTTCAGAGCCTGTCTGTGGTGGCCCTTTTGAGGGGAGGATCAGCTGTATCCAGCATTTCTTACTCTTTTGGGTTTCCATGGGTCCTCTTGGGTGGCTGAAGCTGGTGGGTTTGGCTGCACCACAACAGGCTAACTAGCTAATACTCAAGTGTTTGACATGTGCCTTCTTCCCTTGGAGCCCCTGGGTCAAGTTTGCTCTCTTTCCTGGGAAAACTTGGTGACTCCCAGTGGGGTGGTATGGCAGTAGGGAAGGATTTGTCCATCCATCCGCACTGCCTCATCCATCACAGCATGCACAGGGAGTGGCACAGCGGACCATGAGGAAATGCTTAAGCCATGCGTCCTGTGCAGCTTCATTGCTCAATGTCTGCACCTGGGCACTTCCACACTGTTAACACTTTATTTGATTTTTACATTTTTAATCTAACTTTCTATCTCAGCAGCACGTGCTCTCCATGTGCCCTGGTCTGGGCTGTGCCCCTGCTGCACTAGGGAGCTGCTCTGCTCTGTCTCTGGGCTCTGCCCACCATGGAAATTGGGTGTTTCTCCTGGCTATTTAAATTATCTGTTGTTTCCATTTACCCACTCAGCTTCTTGCCCTCCTGCTGCCTGGTGGGGTGGTGATGTCATCAGCTCATACGTGTAACCTCACGATAATTTCCGCCTGCAGGTCATGAGGGTTGCAACCACACTCCAAAAAAGTGTGTTAGTTCCTCTGCAGCGGCTGCATTTTTCACATGCTAATTTTACTCACAGGAGTTGGATTTTTTTCCCCATTTTTTATTATTTCTTATTTGTCTCTTCCAGATGTTTTCAGGCAGTTTTTTTTTGTTGTTAAACTAATTCCATTCATGTTTTAAAAATTTATGAAAGCACTAATAAAAATGTCAAAGTGGTAAAAATGTTAGCTTTTGCTCTGCTTTGATTAAATTTTGCCAACTGTTTTTGAATATTAAAAAGCAATATTTTTTTTATTCTCTCTCCCTCTCTCTGTTTTTCTCTAGAAGTGATTTGAGAGGCTTGTTGCATGGATATCACTCAGCAGGCTCATTTGCACTCCAGAACCTTGGTGCCATGGATCTCTATTAAATAACATAGACAAATTATTCTTTAAAGACACCAAACAAATTGTCACTTCTCCTCTTACATTAAACTAGAAGGAAGAAAGGGAGTGGAGAAGGAGGGGGGTGAACACAAAGGATTTTATCGCTTTTATTCAGTGGGTGGCTTTTTTAATTTCATGTATATTTTTTAATAATTGAGAAATCCATCGCAACTGGATTTGTTTAAACTTTTTATTAACAGGTTCATGTAAATTTTTGATTGCTGATTATTCAAATAATTGAACATTCTTCTGATGAAGGAACGTTTTTATTTCCCTATCAGCATAAATTGGCTACAAAGAGGAAAATGAAGCAGGGCTTGCTACTGTGCTGTATCCCATAGGGGTTGATTTGGGGGGAGGTTTCAGCTCCTCTTCCCAGTCTGTTGGAGGAGGGCAGTCGTCCTCAGCCTCTCCAGAGAAGAAGGTGCTTTATGCAGTAGTCCCTGTTGTCTGTGTGATGGTGTCCTCTAAAGGGATGGTGGGCTGGAAAGGTTGAGACTGCTCTTGGGGAGGGCACAGCCCCTGCGATGTCCTTGCTAAACAGCTGTGAGCCCATTGTGAGCACAGCTTCATATTCCTTGGGTAGCACATGGGACTGGTGTGAGACCATCTTCCTTAAGTTCACCTTAGGCAGCTGCAGTGCTGAGCACAGAGACCTCCTTGCAGCCTGTCCCTGCTGTGATGAGCATCAGCACCATCCACTGTTCTGGTGGTGTTGGATGTGCTCGGTGCTGTGGCACCACCTTCCCACTTCTGCAGATCTTTGTGTTAATTTTTGTTTGGGACTATCAAGCCACCTTTCTAGATGGGGTCATTTCCATCTTAATTTCTTGTTTATTTTAAATGAACAGCTGCTTTTCTTTTTGCCCTATTCAGGAAATCATCGAATTCCCTATCCTGAAGCTGAATGGCAGGACGATGGAGATCGAATCCACCTTTCACATGTATGTTCAGCCTGTGGTGCATCCCCAGCTTACGCCCTTCTGTACAGAGGTAAAGTGCAAAGGTTCCCTGGTGCTCCAAGAGTCTCTCTGGCAAGCAGGTTTCCATTGCACCAGGGACTCAGGTCACCTCTTCACGGTGCAGCTGCAAGGCAGCATGTCATGCCAGCCTTGAGTTTATGACAAAGAGAATAATTTTTTGTTATTGCAGTAATGTGTAAAGACATCAGTTTGGATTCATAAAGAACTCTAGCTGTGATCTGCTAACTAAGATAATTGTATTTACAGCTAAAAACTGTCTCAATTGGGTGACCACCAAATAAACACATGCTAGCTGATGTTCAAAAGCCTGTAACCTCTTTATGAGCTCTTGAAATTTTGCTGTTCTCCTCTGTGGTGGGGAAGGTTGAAGAGAGCATGGACTGAGGAAAGATAGTGCTGTGCAAATGTGTGATTCAGAGGCACTAAATGACTCTCCTGTGGGCCTGCATGTTAGGATCTGCAGAGTCCTTCAGAATGGTAGGATAATTCATGTTTGCATTTTTAAGACTTTCTTTTTGGTGTTGTAATTGTGGGCCACTTGAAATGATTTCTCTTTACTTGCTTACTCTCATTGCTGAGGACAGCTGCTCTTGAGCTGTGGCCACCTTTCCCCATGCCAGATATGGAATGAAGGTGGTAAATGTGATCCCTGATGGTTCAGAGGAGTTGAGGAGCAGGGGTTTGGTTTTGTTGTTGATTTGGGGTGGCTTTTTTGTTTTGTTTTTTTATTCAACCGAAAAAGTTAACTGTTTTTCCAAGTGTGTTTTCCCTCCTTGCCATAATCGTCAAAAGAAACTTTAAGTTCCTTTTGCTTTGAGTTTTTCTTCCTGTCAGTCCATTGGTTCAATTTTGGCCAGCACAATCACTAAAATACTGACTGTGGGAATCAGTGTATTCAAGTTCTTCATTCTGTCCCTGTCTTGTCATCAACACCATGGTGTGTTTTGCCCTACCTCTGTGGCTACAGGCTTAAGCCGGTGGAGGGCTTGTCCCACCTGTACTAGCCTGATGAAAAATGACCCCTCTGTGTTAGGTGGAGTCCCCTCCAGAACCAACCAGCCCCTTCCATATTTTCACATTGTAAAAACACTTATTTTTATTCTGCTGTAACTCAAAACCGTCTGAAAGTATTTTATTTAAACTTAAAAAAAAAAAAAGACTAAGCCCAGAAAACATTATTCCCCAGAGAAGAGCTTTCAGAAACCTATAAATGTGTAAGAACAGAGGGTTATAATGGAAATGGTTTTGCAACCTTAATACTAGAAGGCTGGGCAACTACTTTGGCTGTCCTTATCCCCGTGAGACTTGCTAGACGTATGCTTGTACAAATGTGATAAATCTCACAGCTTGCACCTGATCTTTGCTAAAGACAATGTCATCTTCTAGAGCTGAGCCCAAAATGTCGGCCTTGCAAGTCACCTAAATTCTGGAAAGAAGTTCTCTTATTAACTCCCACCCAAAACTCCTTTTTCTGGAAATCTCTCTATTGCATCCTTTCCCCTGTTTCTAAAGACTGCAGCTCTGTTCTTGCACAAGAGTCTGCATGACTTGCTTGGTGTGTGCTTGTGGTTCAGCTTCATGACCTGAACAGAGCCTCCAGCCTGCTGCAATCTACGGACATTCAGAGCTTCTCCAGATGATGACCTCATGACCAACAGTCAGCCCATCTAATGCTCCTGTACTGCAGTGATGGTTTCTTGGTTTTCTCTTGCTCTTGGGGGTCTGGACCGGGCATTTGTGTCTCCTATGTGGAGCCTCGAAGCAAGTGAAGCTGAGTGTGTCTGTGTGTCTGTGATGGCTTTTGCAGGATGGGCACAGGTGTCCCAGGTCAGCATTCTGCTGCAGACTCTGCCATGAACCTCATTCTGGCATCATGTCCAGAGCTGGGTGAAAATGAGCAGTACTGAGGCCAGCAGGCAAAATGACTGCAGAACCCCCACCTGTGTTTATCAATGGTACAAAAAGGCTGCACTACCAGGTTTGGCAAGTCCTCTGTTATTAACAGCGTGGATTAGGAAGCTGGTTTTAATCCTAGGCTTTATGCCACTGGCTCCTGGTCACCCCCACATGCTACCCCTTGCTACTTAGTGCCCAGCATGGCCCCTGTCCTTCCTGACTTGGCAGTCTCCTGGCCTGTTGCAGATCCCCAAGAGTGGGATCGTGGCTGGAGGTGTGCTTGTTCCTGGGGCCTGTGTATGGGCTGAATTTGAAACCCTACCCTGACAGCCACTGGTGAACCTTACTAAACAGTGTGGGGCTGCTAGGTAGGTGCAGAGATCATCCCTGTGCCACTGGCGTAGGTTTGCTTGAGACCCCAGGGACACAGCCAGGATGTGCTCTTGCAGAGCTGCTGCCTGAACTGCTCCAGCACTTGTTATCGACTTTCTGCTGGTTTATGTTTTCTGAAAAATACTAATTTTGCTAAATGCCAGTAAAGGGCTTTGTCTAGGCACCTCTACTTACGAAGGTTGAGATTTATTGGCCTCTTTGTCTACAAAGAAAGACCAGGCCTGATTATCAGATGGTACACCAGAGACAAGTGCTTAGGTAATCAGCAAACAGTCTCAGAGTAGAAATACAATGATTTTCCAGATAAACTCTAGCAAAAGCACTGGTGTTGACATTGCATGGGGAGCCTGTCTGCTGTGCTGCTGATTTCCCCTCTCTCCTCTGCCTTTGCTAAGCAGTAGAGCTGCTTGGTGTAGACTCTGTGTGGAAGGATTACTGGGATTGCTTGACATTACACCTTGGGTTTGGATTACCTCTTCCGCCGCTCTTCCTTCTTGAAGACAACAGCACAGCATGGGAAGAGTACTTGGAAGGGTGGAGAGCCTGTTGTCTCCCTCAAGACATTGCTTTGCTTACCTTTTGGTGTGTCTGTGCTCTCCCCTGGCTACAGGATGTTTCTCCAACTCCCCACATCAATGGCCAGGAGCTGTTTTCCAGTGCTGGCTCACTCTGAGACTTCATCTCATCCCCTTTCTCCTGACCTGCTTCTGTAAAACAGCGGGTCGTGAACCTTGGTTATTGTGAGGGGTGAGCTGAATGCTTAGGTGGAGGAGTTGTTAAAAGCCGTTACTAGGTGTATAAAGCTCATCATGCCTTTTTGGAAAATGCAGATGATTTTTCTGGTGCCCAAGAAAGTTCTTGCCAGGAGCATAAGGAGAGGTTCCCTCTACATGCAAGATGCTTGTACAGATCTTTTCACTATAGTTGGCTCTCTTTTTTTGACTAATTTTTATTGATTTTTTTCCTGAAGGAATAGACAATAAAAATACAAAAAGATAAAGGCATTATAGCTTGCTTATGTTCCCAAGTACCTCATGCTTCTTGGGATAACCAGTGAAATTTTACAATTGGGCAGTTTTATGTTTTATACTTTTTCAAAGCTGCAAGACCAGGTAATGCTGCAGAGATCCAATGCACTGGATTGGATGTGGCAGATGGACATAACTGATAACAAAAAGTATCAGAAAGGATGAGAGAGTAGAAATCTGGTCCAGCTTGAGCACTCTGACCTGTATTGAAATGTACCTATGGAGCAGATACGTTCCTTTGTATTCATGTGTGTGATTTCTGCAACGTGAATCTTGTGTGTGTATGCTTGGCAATGTGTCCTTGTACAGACAGGCTGGTGCTTTGCTGGCCTGGCAGGGAAGGACAGAAGGAGTTTTGGGCAAGAATAAGCAGTGACTCTTGGTGGCCCCTCTGCATCTGCCTCCATATCCCTCCCTCCTCCTGATGGGAAATGTCTGGATGAGGCCATTATACCCTGTCCTGCCATGGCATCAGGGGTGCAGTGCTCCACAGATACAGTCCTGAGGGTGCCTGCAATGGTAGAAACCATTTGCATCAGTACTGGATGAGATAGTGGAAGGTCGCCTGTCATCCTTAGCACAGAAGAGACTTGGACCTCTTGGAGTAGGTTCAGAGGAGTGCCATGAAGATAAGCAGAGGGATGAAACACCTCTCCTGTGAGGAAAGGCTGGGAGCTTTGGGGCTGTTCAGCTTGGAGAAGAGAAGACTCCCAAGAGACCTTATTGTGACCTTTTATTACTTAAGAGGGCCTATAAGATAGACTTTTCAGCTTGGCCTCATTGTGACAGAACGAGGAATAATGACTTTAAACTAGTCAACTAAGTGTACAAAAGAAGATTTTTACACTGAGGGTGGTGAAACAGTGGCACAAATTGCCAGAGAGATAACATTTAAGGTCAGGTTGGATGGGGCTGTGAACAACCTGATCTAGTTGAAGATGTCCCTACTCACTGCAGGGAGGTTGGACTGGATGAACTTTAAAGGTCCCTTCCAAAACAAACTATTCTATGTTCCTTTCTGAACACACCTTTCAGTCACTTCCAGAGATTGGGTAGAGCTGCTGTCTGAAAGGCAGAACCAGCACTTAGCAATAGGTGAGCTGTCCACCTCTGCCAGAAGAATACCTGGAGAGAAAGATGGCAAGAAAAGCAAAAACCATGCCAGTGAGCTTTAAAAACTGCTCTAAAGAGCCATGCATTAGTTCCTCAAATCTATTTGCTTCTCAGAGCATGGAAGTCTGTAGGTAGCAGCTGTTAACACAATTAAAATAGAGATTAATATAAAAACAGTTTCTGAAATATAAAACAGTGTCTATGTCCCACCACTTTCCTAAAATTCCACTTCATAATGTCTTGATGAACTTGCGAAACACACCTAGAGGAACTCTGCATTCTTCAAATTAAAATACTTCCCCTAAAAGGTATGTATTGCCATTTCATGGAGTCACTATGAGAGAATAATCTTTCCACTTGCAGTTTATTCAGTAAGTCAGGTATTTGGTATTCATTAAATGTAATTACAGTTTAATTGGAGTTTAATATAATTTCTTCTTCTGTCCTCCAAGTTCAGTGCTGTAAGCCAAGCAACCAAAGAAACTGAGAGATAGAAACCATTTAGCTTCCTTGAGTTGCCACATACTTAATAAAGCAGAGCCCTCTGGTTTGTGAGAGGACTTACCTTGTACAAGTAGGTTGAGCTGGTCTGTGTGGAAGAGTTACTCCTGGGTGATAGTATGGGCATCAGTACCTCTCAACTGGATGCTATGGCTTCCAGAGGCATGGATGCTTCTAGGTTGAGCTTGACCTTTATTTTATGAAAATGTGTGAGATGTGTAGCTTCAGGAAAGTGCCATATAAAGTGAAATCCCATTGTGTGCACTTGTTTTAATAATGATTTTTTTAATTACTTGGGTGCATTGATGGCAAGCTACTGAACTCCAATATTCAATATGTTAAAAGACAGTTTTGTCAGATGGAAGGCAGACAGAAAAATTATCTGTTTTCCATGCACCTCAAGCTCTCCTGGGCAGACACAGGCAGAGGCCTGTGAGACTACATCTTTTAATGCACGTGTTTAGCTTTGAACAGCCAAGCAGTGTAGGAGCAGTCAGTGGGAGTATCTGTTGGCAGGACCTCTTCTAAGGAACCTACTGGAAAACAGACTAGACAGGGCTCTGGAAGAAAGTGCTTTTCTTCAGCTTTCATTCCATTATTTTGAATACAATTTTGAACTGCCGAGGAATGTTGTGATGGACTATGGGAGCGTGCACATGCTGTCTGCCCAGCTCAGGGGAGGATTACTGTGTCCACTCCAGGTCTCACTTGCCAATACTTCTCTGTTTCGTTCATCTGACACTGAAATTGTGGTGTCACTGTGACAAAAGAGGAATGTCCAGAGACCTTGGTAGTCACCACTGCCTGTGTACATCAAGGCAACACCAAAACTGCTGAAGGGCATGTTGAAAAAGGGCATCATGCTGATGTATGACACTGCTCCCCAAATGGATCCTGCCGTGCTGAGAATTTGTAGTTTTGTGGTGTGGGTAGGAGCCCCACTACATTTCCGTGTTTGGGATGGAACTGTGCCCTTGCCTGTGGCTGGGGAGTTACCAGGGTCACTCTGCTGTGGCTGGTTCCTCATCATCACCCCTGTGGGTCACAGGATCATGTTTTGGTTGCAGAAAGGTGGACAGGAGAGTAGACCTCTCTAATGATCTTTTGAGTGCTGCTCTGGTGACTGCTTTACGTTTGTCTCTGTTTCAGCTGACTGGGATTATTCAAGGCATGGTGGATGGGCAGCCGAGCCTCCAGCAAGTGCTTGAGGTAAGCAGAGTAACCTTTAGTTCTCAAACTCTGACCTCTGGTCTTGTAGTCCCCTCTTCGTCTCTTTCCCTGCACCCTCCCCTTGCTGAGAATCGAACCGCGTAATTTGACTATGATTACAGCTTCATTAGAATAACATTTGCTGTCACACTGGTGACACACTGCTGAGATTATTGAACCATTGATCTGTCATCTCCAGCTGTTCATGTCAAGGGTGCTGACAAGATATCCAAACTCCTGCCAGTACATAGGGGAAGAGGCGATTCTTTCTTGAGCCAGTTTTAAAGCACCAAGACATTGCTCATGACCACTGCTCCTGGAGATTCTGCTTTCATTTCTTTTCCCCTCTCTCAGTACTATATTAAATTATTTTTTCTACCTGTTTAAATGCTCAATAGTACATGTAGTATAGAGAGAAAATACCTCTGAAATCTAATCTAAAGGATGTGTGAATGCAGATACAGCCCTAATAATATCTTCTGCTTAATGTGGAATTCCTTGAGCATTTAAGGCCTAATTAGCTTAGAAGTATTTCTCCATCAATAGCTTTTGTTGGTAGTCAGATAGGGAAGGAAACCTCCTCAAGCAGAGCCTGCTTGGGCTGCAGGTTGGTGTTTGATGCGTCATCTCTGTCAGGATTTCCACTGCTGTGTAACCTAATCAGAATAATTGCAACTATTGTTTATCTGAGGAAATCAAATTAAAGGTGTTAAAACCCTCCATGGAGACAGCATTTGATGGGCACTCACATCAGGGAGTTTAGAAAGGTTACCACTGCTGTCCCCAACTCCAGGCAGGCTCATGTGAGGCTGGCTGGGAGATCCTGTCAGCCAAAGGGAGTGTGGCTGAGAGGCTGGATGCTGCTTTTCTGGGGAGTTTTACTCAGGGGGATGTTGTACAGTCACAGGAAGAAGCATCGACCCCTGGCAGGAAAGGCTGTGTTGGTGACATGAGACTGAAGATGGTGCTCTGCAGAGGGGGTGTCTCACATCCGTGCAAACCCCCAGCTCTCCAGAGAGCATACAGCAGTTTGCTTGTCCATAAACATACGGATGCATGAGCCTGTTTGCCCCAGGAGGGAGAGCCCTCTTTGCCTGGATGGGTGAATGTAGATTGCCGCTGGAGTATTCCAGAAAATGGTTCATTGTGTTTCTATGGAAGCTTCTTAGAGTGTGGAAACACTTAGATAGAAATTTTTTTTATTTGGACAGAAAAGGTGTTCATACAGCAGCATGTTTCTAGGTTAAAATGAGATTCAGGTCAGGCAGCTTCTGAGGCATGCTGGTTTACTCTGGAGTGAAAGGTGTCAAGCAAGGGAAAAGAGGAGGGATTTCTGTTGCTCAAGCATTGAAAATGCTGCTAATGAGGTTGCATAATAACAGTTGATTGCCTGCCACTGCAAGATTTTGGGCACATCATCTGCTAGTTGTAGCTGGACTAAGTGTCTATGCAGGGCTTCTGTCTGTGCAGGGCTTCTAGTCTAGGTTAGTTCCTTAATCCCTGAGGTGGATTGTATCCTCCAGGTTAACGTGGCCCATTTTTTAAGAGGACCCAGAATGTCTGTCCCTGTGGGAAGTTGATCAGGAATAGTGGATCCTCTTTAAATTCACACTATCCTGAACAAGCACTTCTTCAGAACTATAAGAAGGAAAGAAGAATCCAGCCTGGAGAGGAAGGGGACACCTGGCTTTGCTTGTTGCTGCCACACAGTGACTGTGTGTGCCCAACCCTTCCATTTTTTTCCCCTTCCCATATCCCCCTGGTGCTATATGAATTAGTGTATGTGAGAAAAGCTGTAGGGGAGGGATGCCATCTCAATATACCTGTCTTTCTCCTTACTGGAGGGGACAGAAGTTATGTTTCCTACGAGCCTCTTTGGTACAGGCAGAGGAGAAATGCCAGGTAACAGCACAGCTGTATCGTCCCGTTAACGCTGCACAACTTTCATCCCTCCACAAGCAGAGCTGCTGCAGTGTCTGATAAGATCATCTCTCCTCTGTTGCCTGATGTCTCCTATCAGAAATCTTCAAAGGTCCAAACGTGCTGTTGTTGAGATGGCAAGCAAAGAGAGAAGAGAGAGAGGGAGAGGTTGGATAAGATCACAATTTTCTTCTCTCTTGATTGCAAGCAGCTTATCTGAGTTTAACTCTTGTGGCTCGGCCTGTCTCTGCAAAACTCATCCTCTTTTCTTGCCTTCCTTTCAGAGGGTTGACGAGTGGATGGCAAAGGAAGGCCTCTTAGATCCCAGCGTCAAGTCGATTTTTGTGACCTGTGGAGACTGGGATTTGAAAGTGATGTGAGTATGGGAGGGGAGGGAGATTTTCCTGGGCTTTATTGCTCCATGCTTGCTTGTAGTGAATATGTCTTTGTCCTTGCAAGCCTCCAACTGTCCCTACTCATTGTTTCTTAGGGAAATTGTTGTTTGCCATGCATAACTGGGAGAGGAAAGTTGTTTCAGAAGAGAGGTGGGTGCTGGGCATGGTGCAAGATCACTGCCTAGGATATTCCCTGTAGAGAGTGAAGCCTTTCAGAACCCCAAGAAAAGTTTAAACTGGAGCTTTGTGACGTTTTGCCTTTTACCCAATATACTTTCCAAAGGGATGGATATTT
Organism: Camarhynchus parvulus; assembly: GCF_901933205.1. Lineage (NCBI taxonomy): Eukaryota > Metazoa > Chordata > Aves > Passeriformes > Thraupidae > Camarhynchus > Camarhynchus parvulus. The sequence continues at coordinate 10,016,529 of NC_044578.1, forward strand.
CTGAGTGCATACGTGAATGATCAAGTGATGATCCTTACCTGACTTCCTGCATTTAAGGGTTTTTCTGTCATCTTGGCACAGTAATTCAATGTGAATCACAGAGTGGTCTTTGGAACAGAACACAAGCAGAATAGAAGCCAGGTCTGGCATGCTTCAGTGGTGTTCTTATCGTTAAGGTCATCTTCATCATCTGGGTGAATATCTGGCAAGTACCAGGTGGGGGCCTGCACAGGGATCTGCAAATGTTAGTGCATGTGCGTGTTTTGTTAGAAAAATAGCTAGGCCACAACCTAAAAATGTTATTGTAAGAATGGAGCTAAATGCTGAAAAATTAAATTAGTTCAATCTCCGAAGTGTTTGCAGATCAGTGTCCTATAGAGATGGATTCCTTTGGATTAGTATAATCTTGCTTCAGCTTTTCATTTCCCTGTGGTGCTGGATAAGGATTCCTGTTGTTATCACACCAGTAAAGCATGGGCTTGACACATCCCATCCTAAACTGACAGCCACAACTCGTTAGTAGTGTTACTTGGTTTTCACTGTGACACTGGTTTCCCCAAGCTGGAAGCCTAAATAAACTGCACATAGTCTAGGAGCAATCAGCACGAGTTCTTCCCTGACAAGTAGTCTTTGCAGAGTGGCAGCTCCTTGCCTTTTCTTTGTGTAATTAGTGAAACATGAAATATGGGGTCCAAAGCTCAGCACAAGCACTAGTAGTACTGAGAAATTGGCTCCAGACAGAGACAGAGGGGTGGTATTCGAATTTTTGAGTCAGAATCTTGGTCTTTGCTCAGGCTGTGTCCACAGCTCATATATATTGCAAGTTCCTGTGTTAGTTGCTTAAATTAGGAGTGAGTTATTTTTCATTATATATCATGTTTAAGCATCTGTTAGAGACAAGCCCAGTTGCTGTGCTAAACTTCTGTTTCTCATGTATTCTATTTTTTCTGTTCTTTACTCCTGTATTGGTGTTGTAAGTCCAATTTACCACTTTATTGATGGTTGTGAGAAGCAGTTATCTTTGCTCCAAGCCCATCTTTCCATCGCTTTCACAGTGGGCTGACAAGATTCCCAGGTGATGACATCCTAACTTGGTGTTCATATGGAAAGAGCAACCTGGACGTGTTGGGTGGCTTTTTTTTTTTCTTCAGAGCCCTACAGCAGGCAAATAGAGGTAAAGATGAGCCCCATTTGTGGTGAGCCATAGGGGTTGTGAGGTGAGCTGTCTCAGAGGGACATGCTGTGCTGGAGTGGAGATACGCTATTGACTGTTTGCAGTGGTCTCTCGCATGGATTGTCCCTCACTACTCAGCTGGAAAAGAAGACTCCACTCCTGGCCATGAGGTTGTTGAGAGTGGTTCATTTCTCCCTCTTCCTTTTAAAATTGTTTTTTAAACCATTAACTTCAGAATTCAATCCTGAAGCGTCTTCAGGGCAAAGCAGAAAATGCATTGTGTGTTTCCAAGCACATGGATAGCAGGAGTCTGGCTGCAGCCGCCTGGTGAGTAGCACATCACGCCGCTCCATCACCGATTGGGTGCTGCAGCGTGTAGCGTCACATCTGATTAGCACCATGCCAGTGGATGAGGCTGGAGTGAGGACTCCCTGCCAGCTCTGACTTGTCTCATTTCCCATTACTTTTATCCGTCACCACAAATGCCGAGTCTCCCTCCTGAACTAATTAAGTTTGCGTGTGTTTAGACACATTGCCAAATAGGGTTTAGCAAAGCAGAACTGAGCATCTCTTTTTAAAGAGAGAAAGCGGAGAGCTGAAACAAGGCTGCTCAGACAGGGAGGCACAGCCTCAGAGACGTGGAACATCCATGAGGTATTCCAGGGAACCCTCCATGCTTCCCTAGAAGACCTGTGGTGTAGCTGATGCCCTTTGCTACCACGTTGAGACCACACGCTGGTCACAAAAGACAGCAGGAAGGGAGGTGGTGCTGTTTGTCCACTTTTGGAGGAGTGTTGTTGGAACATTGCATGGTAGAAACCTGGCTGGGTTCCAGAGGAATTGAGGACACTGAGGTGAGTGCAACACTTCCTGGCTTAAGGAGCCACGACTTGTGACAAGTTTACTCCTAACTCTGCTCTTTCTTTTCTCAGCTTCCTTAGTAATGACAGCTGCTTGCATAGCTGCAATCCTCTTACCCAGATCTTGAGTGGTTTGGAGTTCCTGTCCTCCGTTGTCCTTAGCTTGGCTGGTAAACCATGCAGCTTTGTTCCTGGCTTCTCCAGCAGTGACCTGGGCATTTAGTTTGGCTTCTGTCTGCATGTGCTGTTCTGGAGCTGAGATATGGTGTCTTCTGAACTGGTCTGTCTACTGTGAGGGGTTCCAGTAGGTGCCACTGGTAGGTGCCAGGGAGGCACAGTGGGATGAGCAAACTGGATGTGGGGAAGTGGTTGTAACAAGGAGGAGGAACCTTCAAGCCTGTCAGTGTTGGATATAGGGATAAGGTAGGGAAATAGCCCTGCCTAAGCCAGGAGTTGCAATGTGTGTAGCTCAAACAAAAGCACCAGAGAAATAGTGACTGTCGGGGTACTGCTCTCTGTTGATGGTGTCTGGCACTACTGAGTCTGCAGGATTCAAGATGTAAACTCAGCTGCTAAAGGATCACTAAAGCTTCTGCTTGGCTCAGGGATCTTCAGGAAAAGAGGCACTGTGTGGCTACAGACTTGATTGCTCTTGGACACTGGAGCTTCCTTGGAAGACCACAGAGCTGTGTGTCTGTCTTCCCTCAGACAATAGGGAGCACTAATCACAAGGAGCTGGGTGCCCAAAACACCAGGCATCTGAGAAGGGCTTATGGAGGTTTAGCATGAGTCAAGGTCCTCGGCTATGCTGCCAAAGGCTTTGTCATGGGTGTGGTGCACCACCAGAAGTGCACCTGTTGGAGGGATTTGGTTGCTGCTGGAGAGAGTCCGTTGTGTGAGAGGGCTCCTAAATGAAGCGCTGATCCTCTACTGGCTGTGCTTGGATTAACCTGCTTTCAGTTCTTGGTGTGTGTGTGAATCAGGCTGGTGTTGGGGAGACAGCAGCTCTCCTGCCAGCCCTCCCCTTCCCTCTTGTTAAGATGCAATTTCTTTAATGAGGAAAACCTCTTGAGTAGGAACATCACCTTTCTTGAAGGCTTGTCCTGACAAGGCAGTTCAAGCCGACAGAGTCGCGTATCAACTTCAGCAAATATCAGTCACTCATTACAGAGACTCTTCTCCCCCCCACCCCCAGCAACACCCCTCATTCCCAGACAAGGGAATGAATCACACTTCTGCTCTTGAATACATCATGACAAGTCATGGTTCTAATGAGAGAGGGCCATTCATTCTGGGTGGAAAGTTCCCTGTGTCGACTCAGAAATGTTATTAATTAAAGAGAGCTACCTGAAGCAAAAGATGAAAGGAGCACCAGACCTGCCAAGCTAAAATATGAGTGGGGATACAGCCTCGTTAGACACACGGTCCTCAGGCCTCTGCATGCTCAGTGGGAGGATTTCTTTAGCCTGTTGCAAGGAGCTATAGTCCAAGTTTAACAGCTCCAGGGATGGATTCAGATACCTGATGTCGTCTGCTTTAGTGCTTGGACCTCATTCTGCACCTAGGTTGGAACTGACACTAGTCATTAAGCAAATAGCATTGATGTGGCATTGGGTGGTGAGGGTAATGTGCCTCTGAAGGGTTGAGGGAGCTGCTGACTGCAGGAGACGGGTTTAGTGGAAAAGAGGGTACCTAGTATCTGCCACAGTTGAGCCCTTGTAATATAAGCTCTTTAGTGTAGTTTATTTCTGCTGAAATGTCAAATTGCTTTCCCCTGTGTGTGAAACCAGTTTGTGGGCTCTTAAACACAATGTGAATTAATCTTGGCAACAAAAGAGGCATTTTTACCATGTGTTCATAGATACAGAGTTGAAGTACGGTGAGGTTAAGTGAGATGCCTGTGGCTGTGCAGGCAGGCAGAGGCAGAGCTGAAGTCTTATGTCCCAAGTCTCAGACCTGCACCGTAATGTCAGAAGCATCAGTTAATCCTTCTCCTTCCAGATTTGGATTGTTCTGTAAATGCACTGAGCATAGCCAAAAGTACATGTAGGCTTTGGTCTATATAACTCTGACATGAAGATGCTTTAACTGCACTTACTGTGGCTGATCAGAACATACTAATTTATGTCTTCACAGGAAACTACTGCTCAGAAGTTTTTTATTTTCTTAAATAAGTGTTAAAAGGCAAGTACTCTCTAATATAGTGATAAAACATAGTGAAGTGTCTTGAAATGTTTATAGCCCTTGGTGCTCTTCCTAGGTTGGATATTAGTAAATTCTGAGCAGTAAATTATACCATTGCTTAATTTTGTCCTACTGTTTTAATTCTTTCTTGCAAGTTACACAGACTGGGAGGATGCTTGTCTTCTCCAAAATGTGGCAGTGGGTTGCTCTTTCCAGGTTTCTGTCCTGGACGTTTTTGAGATCAGAATTAGGTCATGAATGGAAAAGAATTGTTGGTGTTAGTGTCCTCTGTACATGCTGTTCTTTATCACAGGACCAGGAGGGGGTTGGTAGCCTCTACCTCAGAGAGAAATTGCAGATGAGCACTGGCTAGAGTGAGTGGGAAGGCTTGGGTAGTCATGAGGAAGGGCAGGAGAAGGTGTGGGGCGGGCTGGCTGTGTGGCAGCCAGGCAAGAGGTATTTTCAGAGTTGAGAGTAACAAGAAAGATCTGGTAACTGAAAGATAATGTAGTCATCTGTATTTAAAGCTAATAAAACAATTCCTTTCCAGCTAAGATTTTAGATTAGCTTGGTGGTGCTTTTTTAGTGGGGATCATTTTGCTGAACAAGCCTATGCTGTATCTCTTCACACGGTTACACTGGCTGAACAAAGAGTGTGGTGTGAACTACAGTGAAGGGATGGGACTGAATATCCAGGGTCAGGAACCTTTTGAGTCAGCTTTGCTGATGGAGTTGTTCATGTAATTACATCCTAAAGTGCTTTGCCAGAGCTAAGCAAGGGAGCCTTGTGAGCACTTACAGGGAATAGCAGTGACCCCATTCACTTCTGTGACCCTGCAGTCCAGCTTTTTGTTTTTAAAGAAAATGATATCACTTATGCAAAAAAAAAATTTGGATTTTAAGATTCCCCCTCTGTACACTCTTATTTAAAATGAATATACCAGACTTGACTTTTGTTATCCTTATGTACCAGTTACCCTGGCTGACTCCTGTTCTTGTCTTTATTTGAAATAATTGGTTGCTTGGGCTTCTGCAAGTTACATTGTCCTAGATGTTTGGGAATGTCTTTGGGTTAAGCTTTGGACATTAAATCTTTACATAGGGATCATAATGCAATGGACCTTCAGGTCTGTTCTTTATCTGGCACATTATAGCAAAGACATTTGTCATATCAGGGCTGTAGTGGCTACAGATTTACTGAGCTGTGGTGCCTGGTGCACTCTGGGGAGCAGGACTCTTCTACCTGGAAATTAAGACCAAAGAAGTTGGAAGCAGCGTGAAAAGAGTCTGGAGAAATTTACAAATAAATTTGCAGTCCAAGGGAGAATGAGGCAGGCATTGCATCATGCACTTTATTTCCAGCACTGAACCTTTGGGATGGAGTAGTAAGTGGAGAAGGTAGATTTTCTACCCCTGGGTAACTTAACTCAAGCTGTTTGAAAACAATCACACTGAACTGGATGTAAATCAATGGTCTCAATGTCATCTGCTCACAGAGTAGGGAGCCATAGCGCCCTCTGCACCAGGAATCACTAGGGTGAATTCTGTGTCCAGGGTTTTGGTGAATTCTGTGTCCAGGATTTTAGTGAATTCAGGCAAAATTGTTTCAAAATCAATGGATCTATAATGGGTACTTGGTAAATGGGTACCTAGCCTCTGTCTGTATGAGAGCCCTCTAATAGCAGTTCAGGATTGTGGTGATTCTGTGCCTTGGGGAATTGAAAAGCTGGTTGGCTTGGGACTGCAGAGGACAATCACTGGAGGGCTGTTTGCCAGCTGAATTTTGTTGTTTGTGGCATGTGTGAAAAACAGGATTTAGCTCCACAAAGTGTTTGTTTTCTCTTAGAATAGCTTAATTTTTCTAGTGTTAGACAGCCGTAGTGTTTCATGCTGGGTCTGAAATGTCAGCTGTCTTCCTTTGGATCCCAGCTCTTCTTACTTTGCAGCTGAAGCAGAGCAGTTGCGTGTTGGCACCAATGCTGCCCTCTCAGTGGCTTGGCTGGGAGAGATGTGCTTATGCCTTCTTTGCCTAGAGAGCTCTGCTTGAAGAATACTGCCAGCCTGGGAGCAGCATCGTTCCTCTTTCACTTGCTCTGCTGTGTGAGTCTATAGCTTTCTTGAAAATGTTTTATTTTGTTGGGATGTTTGTTTCCTGTTGGGAGCCATTTTCCTGGATGGGTTTAGTCCCTTTCCTCCTGAAGCTCCTGGCTGGCAAAGACCTACTGGGCCATCTTGAGGTCATCCCTGGTATTTTCCCTCCAGCATATTCTCACGTGCCTTGTCCAGCGACGCTCTGTATCCTCAGGAGTGGATGATGAGGTGTGTGCAGGACTTGGGAGGACACTGGAGCTGCAGATTAACTTTTTGAGCTGAGTCCGTTTCATGTTGGAGTCACCTTTTTCCATGTTTGGCCCAGGCGCTGCCATCGGCAGCCTGGCACCCCAAAGGCAGTGTCACATGGTCAGACATTGATGTGGACCAGGTGTTAGCAGTGATGTGAGGCATATGGAGGTGGTGGTAGAAGAAAGCAGAATAGAGAAGTCTGTGGGAAGAAGACAGAGGAAGCAGGGTGATGTCCTGGCAGGGTTGTGTCCGGGAAGCTCATACTGCCCAGGACTTCATCCTGCCTTGGTCCTACCAGCTTTGCCTGTCTTGGAGCAAGGATTTCTCCTCCTCTCTGCCTGGCACTCTGGGACACCCTTTGTTTTTCCTCTGTAGGTGCCTCTTGGTCATCTCTAATTTCCTTGCTTCAGTTTTTCCACGTGCCTGTTGAACCAGGTCTCGGTGCTGACTGTTGGCCAGCGTGCCCAAGGTGCCTGGGCACCAGCTGAGTTCAGTTCCTCGTTCCTGCCTGGAGTCACATCTGTCCCTGCAAACCGGGTGCATGGAGTAGGCTGGTGGGAGGTTGCCAAGACCTCTCCTCCAGCTCACAATGCTCCCAGCTCTGAAGAGAACTTTTACATTTTATGGACCATTTAGCTTCCCAATGGTGATCCTAATTCTTCACAGCATGTATATGCCATTTCTTGGTTATTAAAAGGACCCCTGAAAAGGAGCTGCCCTCTCAGTCAAGAGCTCTTCCATGCAGTTAATTGCAGGAAGGTTTTCCTTAGACTGTGAGGCTTAATATTTCCAAACTCTCCCTGTGCTAAGAGGGTGAATTAGTACCCAGGTTTCCCCATGGCTGCAGAGCCCCTTGTGCACCATCAGTAAGCAGGTGTAGGAAGAACACAGGCTGGGAGTAGTTCAGACTTGGAAATGCTCTGGAGGAAGTCCACTTGATTTCTGCACAAAGCTCAAGAGTGCTTTAAAGGTTGTCTGGCCAGGTGTCTCAGTCTTTCATCTCTATATCCTTATTTCGTGTGACACTTCAGGTGCCAAAGTAGCCTCCATTCCTTGGGGGCTCAAGCAAGCACCATGTTTACTGGGAAAGGAGTGATTACCTTGGACTTAGTGACAAGTGAGCCAAAGGTTGGATGGATGGATGGATGGATGGATGGATGGATGGATGGATGGATGGATGGATGGATGGATGGATGGATGGATGGATGGATGGATGGATGGATGGATGGACTGGAGGTGATTCAAGCAGGGAAGTTCTTTGTCAAGTCACTGTGCTGTGTATGAGAAAACAGAGGCAGCAAGACATTAGACAGTGTTTTTCAGGTGTGAGGAAGCTGCTGAGGTCCTCTGGCATTGTGAAATGCCAAGTGAAATGTTACTGCCATGTGGAGCACAGCAGTGTGTTGGAATTAATGAGTCTGGTGTAGGAAGAGCACATGTGAACAGTCTGGAGGGTTAATGTGTGAGGATGATAGACTTAGGCAGGGGTTTGTCATCAGGATTGCTGTGTTTGGGAAGCACGTTCTAATGGCAAGACCACATAAAAAGAAATAGGGACTTGCAAGGAGAGCACTAAAAGTCATCAATTGCCAAAGTTGTTTTGTGTTTGCTGCAGGCCTGAAGCAAATTGCTGGCTTAAGGGGCTCTAAGCACCTGGGTCTTGCACTGGATTTACAGGTAAGGTGAAATTGAGAAGGTGCTAAGTAATTAATTCCTCTTCCTGTGACCAGGATGGGAGATGGTTCTGACTTGCCACTTCTCCTCAGAAGTTGCTTCAGAAGCTGGTAAGGGCTCTGGTTTTGAAACCCAGGAAGCAAAGAGGATCCCTGGGTGCCTGACAATTGCTTTTCTCTGTTGGTTCTTTCTTGCAGGCAGCCTCGGGCTGCCTGTCTCTTTGTTAAGAGAGTGACAGCAATGTGACACTGTGAAAATAATTACTAACAAATCACGGTGGTGACTGCAAACAGCTCGCTGTCTTCAGAGGCATGTCAGGGAGCATTAGAGCAGGGCCGTGGGAGCAGCAGAGCGGCTAGGGGCTCTTTCTGTGCTCTAGGCTCAGGGAAGATCTTCGGAGACCTTTGGTGCCTGCCACCCCCACATCATTCCTTCCTTGTTGGCTCTTTCTTTCCTCCCTTCCCTGCCTTTGCCATCAATAATTAAGCCTGTTAATTGCACGGTGAGTTTAGAAAAGCTGCTAATTGTAAGACAGGGCTTCTGCCTTCCCTGGATTCAGCAACCAGACACGGAACAATGAAAAAAATTCTGGAGAGGTATCATGGGCAGAAGCACATCCAAGCTGTGTCTTCCATCTTGCAGCTCTCGTGTGTTGCCCTGGGCAGTAATGTTTATTAGCAGCATGTCCCTAGGAATTCATGGGCTGCTGGTACAGTTGGAGAATGTCCTTGTCCTCAGGAACCTTCAGTCTCTGTGAATCTGAGATAGGTTTGTATTTGTGCAGAGCATCACAGCAAATGTGCAGTTACCTGGCATGTCCAGCAAAAAAAGTGAGCAGAAGAATGAGGATGTTCCAAGATACAGTAGAGATGGTGCCATTCAGTGTGACTGAAGTTGCAGGTGAAGACAATCCTTCAGGGAATAAGGAGTGAACAGGTCACGTGTGAGGAAGGTGGCTGGTGCCAAATAGAGCATCTGAGGGCGTTTCTGCAGGGATGAGCCCCTATGGCTGTGTTGGAGTGAGGGCCCTTCTGCAGGTCTGCACAGAGTCTGAGAGAAGCTCCCTCTAAAGCTTCTCATTACATTGATACAAAGCTCCCTCCAAAGGGCGGGTCTAGCAGAGATACTGATAGGAAACTGGAAGGCAGCTGCTGGCTGAAGTGTGCTTCAGCAGCATTGATAATCAAACACCTGGCAAGCTTTGAGAGGGAGCTCACAGCCTCCCCTCCCCTCCTTGTTCCTGGTGGTATTTCATGTACCTGTTTGAGAACGGGCCGTGCCGTTTGGCAGGGCTCTAAGGGGTGGCAGGAGGTGCGGATGGGAGCCTGCTCCCAGGTGCCTGCTCTACTGTGCAGTCTTCATTCCCATTCCCTTAGTTACTAAAGTGATTTTCCTGACTGTCACATCTGTAAATAATGTTGCTGGCGTATCTAGCAGGATGCAGAGTGGCGATGGATGGGGGAGGGCTGGCGCTGAGGGTGGCCGTAACAGCCCCTCTCCCCAGCTCATACAATATTTATGCAGGGCTGGGAGTCGGCGGCACTGACCTCTGGGTCGTGCTGTTAAACAGCTCCCGCAGCCCCTGCATCCTAATTGCTGCACTTGTCCTTTGCTCTGGAGGATTCGCTGCTCCTTCTCTCTGGCGAAGCAAATACTAATGGCAGCTTGCGCTTGGAGGTGGGAACGGTCTCTTCCCCACAAGGAAAACACAAACTTGTTTTGTGTTTTTTTTTGTGTTTTTCTGTGCCTGTGTAATTTGCACAGAAACCTGTGCTCAGGGTGCTGGTCTCCCCAGTGCTGACAGCATGAGAGCCCATGAAGCTGCTGTGTGTGCAGTTTTGGGTTGTGTATCATCACAGGGCATAGGAAGGCAATTTACCCCATCCCACTGGCTCCTATTAGGATTTCTCTCTTCCCTTTAGTGGGGAGTGGGAAGAAGAAGCAATCTCAGAAGTCAGTTGAGAGAATAGAACTGGGTGATGTGGTGCCAGAAGAAGACAGAGATGACGCCAGGAAAGAAGAGGGGTTCAAACAGAGTCACAAAACAGAATGGCATCTTTTCTTGTAGATCAGTGGTCTACTTCAGTGAGTGGAAAGAGAGGTGATACAGAAAGCTGGATGCTCCCTCTGTGGATGAGGGGCTCTTCCCCATGCAAGCGGTACAGCCATGGTTGAAGGTGGAGACAGACCTGGCAGACAGGTTTTCAGCTGATTCGAGTGATTCAAGAAAGCACAAATGACAAAACGTTTGACTGCTAGAGCATGGCTTTCCCCCATGCTTTCTGGTTGGGCTCTGTCCTGCTTGGGGTTTCATATCAAGTGTCTGCAAGTCCAGTGACCTGACTGACCACCCACGTCCCTTATCCTGCCTTGCTGGGTTGGCAGGTCCCCGCTGCGACTGGAAAAGTGCTGTTTAGACTGGAGACTAATGGCCTTTAAGTGACATGATTGTATTATGTTAAGCGTCTATAGGCTTTACCATTAGGCTCTAAACAGTTTATGACTCATAGCAGAAAGCCCTTGTCTTGAAGAGTTTATTTGCTAAATGGTCTGGACAGGCCAGGCTTGGGAGAGGCAAGGTTTCCTCCTGCCTGTCGGAGAGAAGATCTAAGGAAGGCCTGGCACAGGACATATCTTCTTAGTTTAGAGGAGCACCTTAGCTCTAGGTCTTGTGTGTTCAGGTTTCCTAGGGAGAAATACTTCTGCAATGGTATTTGTACAGTGGGAGGAGAATAATATTTAATTTTAGCTTAGTTTTTGTGCATGTTTTGGTTTTAAGGGGGCTTAGACACGATGGATACATCCATTTCATCAGATACATTCCCTTACTCAGTGCATAATTACAGTGTTCTGCAACAGGAGTCTAAATGCTCCCTCCTAAAGCAGCTGGTATGCAGAGAACCAGGCGATTACTACATTAATGTCTGTATGAAAGGCTTATTAACAGACCATATAGACAGAGAAAGGACACATGCTATGTGTAATCAGGATCTGCTGAAGCATGATTCACAGAATAATTTAAATAGAGATTTCTAATCCAGCCACCTGTTCAAAATAGAGCTAACTTCAAACTTAGATTGGGTTGCTCTGGGTATTCTGCAGATGAGCTTGAATGTCTCCAGGGGAGGAGATTTTGCCACCAGTCTGTTCCAGAGCTTTATTACCTGCATGGTGAAGAGTTTTTCCTGATGACAAACTGGACATTGACCTGCTGCAGCCTGTGGTGGTGATGCATGACTTCCACTGAGAATACAGTATGCAATTTGTACACTTCTCTTCATAAAGATGCTGTATAATGTCACGTTTAGTAAGCAGACATACTCTCACACCAAGGTTATGTGTAAAAATCTGTTTGTAGGGGTTTTTCATAAGATCAGGTTCCCAAGGCTGGGGAGGCAACCTCAGCCTTGGAGACTTTGCAGTTTCTCTTTTCTTGGGAGCAGTGTCATGCACTTCTCATGTCAAAGGCAAGTCCACCTAGTTGTTCTCCATATCTGGAAGGGATGGTGAGAACATTTGCTCTACCCCTCCACCAATCTGGAGTAGTGCAAATCTTCCTCCTGCTGCACTTTTAATCTCAGCTGAACCATGGAGCCAGCAGGCTCTGGTTTCCTGCATGGTAATTAAGTACTTATTTAAAAATCAAGAGGCTCAGTTCTGATCCTACTATCCCTGTCTGTTTACAAACTCCAGGTAGAGTTACTCTAGATTTACTCCCACATGCCTAGCAGCAGAATCAGGCCCAGTAAATAGAGCTATGAATCTTTTTAAGAGAAGCTGTTAAGAAGTAGCACATAGATTTATTGTAGCATCATGTGTGCGCAATTGTTGATGAACATCTTCTGTTGGAGGCTGAATACCTGCTGTGTTACAGCCTTGCTTTTAATGTTGAGATAGCATCTCTGCCAGCATCTTGCTGATGCACAGACAGATACTCATAAAAGGGCCAGATCTCACTTGGTGTTAAATGCCTTCATGTTTCATTAAGGTTGATGGCAGTGGAAGGCACACAGTGCTTTGCAGGACGAGCGAGTCACAACAAGCCACTTGCCCTATGTGCTTTTTGTGGCAGAATTATGTCCCTAGTGCCTGGCTGCAAAAGGCTAACACCCTTTTCCATTCACTGGCTAGTGGCTTGGAAAGCAAGGGTCTTGAGGTTCTCTCAAATTTCTTAGTACCCAGCAAAAATTTAAAGAATAGGGATCACACTGTTAGCATATGATGGGTGTTCAGATATTTCAGCCAATGCTGCTATGAGTCTCTAGTGTTAAGGCTTGCAGTTTGCCTTTTAGGCTTCCTAGGCAGGAATTTGTCTGGTAGAGGGAGAATGCAGCTCTGTCCAGAATTGGCATCACAGAAAAAGAAAAGATCTGGAAGTGCCAGGTGTTAACCTTGCTGCTTAGCCTGTGTTTTTGGCCTCATTACACTAATCCAATTAAAGGTTGATGGGAAAAGATAACACACACTCCAGTGAAGGGGTTTGTACAGAATTTCTTTCCTTCCTGGGCATCTGGAGTGGCCTAAGTTATGTTGTGCATCACCACACCTCCTCAGGCCCTGCAGACCCACTGGTGCCTCCATGTGCCATGGTGTGTGCTCTTCTCCTGCATTGTGTCTCTCTTATTACTAATGGAGCATGGATGCATTTTAGCTGCTGGTCAGCCCTCATTAATATCCAGAGATGACAGGTTGACATTTGTAAAGAAGACTTGCATTGACCTTCATGTTGTGCATCGGTGCGGTTGCCGTACAGTGCCCTGTGCTGGATGCTTCTCCCTGTGCTGCCTCGGGAGTGCATTTGTGTTAGCAAAGGGACCGACTGCTCTGTAACCCTTTGCTGCTGTCAGGAGTGCAGACAGTGTGGCTGGATGTCTCTGCATCCCTCTGCCCATTCCAGGACTGGTTGCTGTAGAGCCCTCCATCCATCCATCCATCCATCCATCCATCCATCCATCCATCCATCCATCCATCCATCCATCCATCCATCCATCCATCCATCCATCCATCCATCCATCCATCCCAGTGAACAGGACTAGAGGGTGTTGGGGTTGCACTTGTGGTTCCTTGTGAAGGTTTGTTATTTGGGAGCTGGGGCCTTAATGGAACACAGCTTTATGCCAATAGCAATGACCCGTCTTCTTCCTTTTCCTGGCTCTTGTCTGGGGAAGCAGTAGAAGAAAAGGCTGTGCTGCCCAGGCATCCTGAGTGCTGTCAGTTGCCTGTCTCTCCCCCAGCCCACGCCGTCCTGGCTTGAGGACTGCTGCAGCCTGCTCGAGAATGACATTTATTAACAGAGGGGGCTTTGAAAAAAGGCAGGCTGCTCCTGCAAAGGCTTCTCACTGTAACTCTGTCTCCTCTCACCAGCCCGTCTGAGGCAATGGCTGCTGGTGTTGAAATTCATTAGTGTTACCTGACAGGCGATGGAGGCTTGCTCTGTCTGTTCCCACTTCCCTGCTCTCATGTCCCTGCTTCATGCACGCTGATATTTAAAGCTGATGTGTGGCTCATACGCTTGTTGCACTGTGACAAGTCTGGGGGTGGTTGAGAGAACTGAGAGGGTGGAAGGAAAGCAAAGAGGGAGAGAGATGGGACCTGTCTCAGGGTTTCTGTGAAAGCCCAGGGCTTTTCAGACCCTCTCTGGATGTACTGTCTTTCCACAGCTACTGCTTGTGAATTTTAAGAGCAGCCAGGCAGGTGTGGTTTGTCCGGCACTGATGGGGGGGCAGAGAGAGATGGCATTGTGTGTGCTTGATGAGTGCTTACCTGGTGGAAAGCAAGAGCAGGTGGGCTCCTCTGGCCTCTTGGCTGGTCTGTGGGGCTGAGAAATTGTGAGTGGGGAGCCAGAGGTCTGGCACAGGGTTTGTACTTCATTTTGGACAGAAGCATGTTTGCACTGAGTGGCAAAGTGACTCCAGCACTGAGGAGGAGACACCTCCCTGCCAAAGCTTCCGGATACACAGGAAGGTAGCCCCAGTCTAAACTGAATTACTGGGATGAGGGAGTTCAGGTTTTTGTGGAGGTGTATGTCAGCATGCTTCAGTTTTTGTAGGCTGTGGTGTGGCTTGGGCTGTTCTTTGTACGTGGGCCAGTCTACTGTGTGTGGATGCTGTGACATCACCCTGACAGAGGCCTTCTGGTTTGGCACTGTGGTTTTGGCAGTCTGCAGCTGCCTCTTTGGGAGAGTATGGACCTACCTGAACTGCTTTGAATGCCTAACTTGGCCCCAGCTCATGTAAGTGCAGGTTAAGTGCAGACAGGTGCAGCTTTGCCTGTTGCAGTACCATTTCTCTGCTAAATCTGTTCAGGTGCCTTAGCATAGGATGTTATTCCCTTGCGACCTTGTCCTGTTGGGAGAGGACACGTAAGCTTGCCTCTTGGCTGGGCAGACATGCCACTCTACATCAAAACAGAGGAGCACCTCTGAGCTGTGTGGTCCAGAGTGTTGACCAGCCTAGCTTTGAACAAAGGGGCCCAGCTGAGGTGGTTTGACAGCTCCTCTCTTTCACCATGGTGCTGTTGTTGCTTAAGCATCCAAGCAGCTTTCTTCATCAGTGAAGGATTTCCAGGCCAGGAGCCTGCCAGTGCTCTCCTTTGCAGCCCAATGCACAAGTGTTGGCCAGGACACAATTAAAATGTTCTGCATCTCTTACAATGCAAGGTCTCCAGGGAATGGATTTTTTTGGAAGGTTAAGATCAGGTCTATAAACCCCAAGATTTAATGTCCCTTTATCTTCCCATGGAGGAACTTGTTCTTTTAACTGCCTCAATATCAATACACCCTGTGTGTAGCAAGTGGCCCAATTTCTTTGTCTCCTGACATCCTGAACCCAGAAGCAGATGGACGTTAACCAGCTCTGATTAGTTGGGAGAATCAAGCATTAATTTTTTATACGCCAGAACCACCTGAGTGACGGAAATCAATTATAGCTGCCCCTCCCCCTTCCATATTAATGTGTTGGCTCTGAACAGAGATGGAGGGACCTGTTGAAACGAGAAACCCCCATTTCTTCATTTGACCCTCTAGATAATTAGGGTTAAATTGATATGCTATCGCACTGGTGACACATTTTATCTGCCTCTGTTTGTACAAGAGGATACAATAGTGGAGGAAGGACCAATTTGTGCCCTGCTTTAGCTAACCAGACTGAGATAAAAGGTGTCACTAGTATGATAACGTTCTTGCCTCATGCTCCTTTATTGTTGCTCAATTTGCCTTTTTTTTTTTTTAATCTTGTTCTTTTTCTTTCAGTACCCTTGGTCATATTTTAACTCCATGCCATCGCATAATGACGCCCTGCTAAATGTGTGTGCAGATAGGCAACTCTGGCTGACAGCCTTCCCTGATAACCGAATTCCAGCCCATCCATCACCAGGCTGCTCTCCTTAACTTAAGGAAAGTGATAACTAAAGCAAGGCCGTTTATCACCGCCGAGCTGTGCGCTTCTTGCTGCCTTGGAGAGAGCTGGCTTCAACAGCAGAAATGCAGCCATGTCACCTCACCTCCTATTGCATCCCGTTCATCTCCAGGCTCCATTTACCCTGCAGGGTGGTGAGGCAGGGCTGGATGGAAATCTGAGCCTGGGGTGGAGAAAGCTCTTTGAAAATGGTGCAGAGTTGCCACTGCTGACCATGGTCTAAGAAGGACTTAGACGTGCTTAGCTGGTGGAGGAGAGTGTGCTACCTGATGTCACTTGCTCTTCTGAGCAAAAGTGATCTGCATTTTGGGAGCAGGCAGAAGTTATGCGCTCCCATCTCTGCTCCTGGGAGGACAGAGCACCAGAGCTGCATTGGAGGCTGGAAAATCACACAGCCATTTTCAAGTTTCTCTATCCTGAATGCAGTTTGGCTGATGGGGTGGTTTTTGAAAGACAGCTTCCTTCCCAAGGAGTGAGAGCTTCAGTGTTTGGGAAGCCAGTTAGAACTCATTCAAAAACTGGAAGGATCATGGGATGTTGAATGCAGCAAAATGTGCCATCATTTCTCCCTTACCTGAGGGAGGGCCAAATCCTGAGCTCTCTGCTAAAGCAAAGCTGCTCTCAGTGAGTAAGTTTGGCTCTGGCAAGAGCAAGAAGCTCGACTGAGCATAAAAGCTTATTTTTCAAAAAAGTGAATGCTCAGGTGAATGGTGGCTCTGATAAATAGACATACTTCCTTACAGCCCATGGTACTTCTGTTCCCCAGGACAGCCACAGATGTGCCTTATTCAGTCCAGCCTGGAAAAGATGATAGAGAAACTCCTGTCTGCTCTCCAGGCTGAAGAGTGGGGGCACCACTGCAGGTGATAGTCTTGGAGCTGGGGAAAAGATTTTGCAGGGGTATTTTCCTCCCCGTGGCTACCAGGAAACCTGGGACCTGTGCAGCGAAAGCCCCTGGTTCCCTGTGCCAGGAGTGCTGTATATTCAGACTAGGCCAGACCCATAAAGCAATCCTTTGCTAGTCCTTGCTCAGTGGCTGTGACCCCAGTGGCCTGGAGCCACCAGGACTGCACCTTTCAGCTCAGGGATAGACTTATGTTTTGGTCTGTGCTGCTGACAGCTCGCCCAGGTTATAACAGCAGTGTTGGTCTCCTGGTGCTTGAAAAACTTGAAGCCCCTCTGCATCTGACAAGAAATGAGGGGAGCACAAGCTTGGAGGGGGAGGGGGAATGTCCTGAGGTCACGCAGCTTCACAGGCAGTTTCTGGGGTTGTTACTTGTTTGCAAAAATGTGTCATTTATTTAGTTGACATATTTATTTGGAGCATTTATTTTCTCCAATTAAAGACCCACTGTCCAGTGCCCAGGGCACTCTGCCATCAGTCTCAGGGTGAAAATAGAACCAGACTGTCCAGTTTGCTGGGCCTTTTGGTCCCACAGGGGTGGCAGTGCTTTAGATGTCATTCGTTGCATGGGTAGTTTGCTGTCAGTTCCTCTGGCTAACAAGAACAATGCTGCTCTCACTTCTTCTGGGCCCTATCCAGAAGTTAGGTAAATGGATAATTTTTCTTCTCACTGGAGCTAGGCTCAGACCTGTATTAATGAAAGCCGCTTGGGTTTGGAGGAGAAACTAATTTTTTGTAACATACCTTTTGCTAACTTCTGTTATCATCTTCTCTAGCTAAATGTGAGCAGACTGAAAGAGGTTGAGCTAATCAAGTGCCTTTATTTAGACCAGTTGTTTGTTTTAGATGGTTTCTTTTCTTGTGATTCTTTATTTGGGCACCAGCAAAAAGCAGCTTTCCTGGAGAAAGAGCTTTCTCAGCATGCTGCTTGGGGCTGGTTGGGTCTGTTCGACTAAGGGACATCATGGACATCTGTGTAATGGCTGTAAAGTGCATGGGCCAGGCTGCTGTTTGTGTGGCAATGTGCAATTGTGAAGAGTGACTCCAGGTGCTTTATTTCAGCACAGTGGTGTCAGATGAGCTGTGCCCAGGGATGGGACTGTGCTGTCAACTTGCACTACTTGCCCTGCAAATCGCTGTGGCCCTGCTCCTTGCAAGCTCCTTCTTTTGATAGCCTTCCTGCTTTCAAAGAGTTTCCACATTCTTATTCAAATGTGTTTGTATGATTTAAATGATTGGTCCTGAATCATCACATGTACATCTTCTCAGGACCAGACATTTGACTGTGGCACAGGAAGTCTCTTACTTTCTTAGCCTAAGCAGGGCAAAGGTAGTACACAGGTGGGTCCCAGTGTGTGCTGGCTCTGTTGACAACATATTCCCAGGAGATTCCTCTGGATATGTTTCCCAGCTTCCTTCCTTTTCTTTGCCTCGAAATGGAGGAGTCACCAAGACCAGACTGCTCTGGTCCTGCACTACCCTGGCTCTCACATTATCTGCGTGTGCATTATCTGTGTGGCTCCTTCATCTCCTTACTTGGGGAAATGTCTGGAGAGATGCTTCTCTGTTCACCAAAGGATTTGGAGCCGGGCTGACCACTCAGGTACTGCCTGGGATATTGACGGTGCCCCTTGGGGTGTTTACTTTGTATCCACTGCTCACCAGAGCTTTTTCCTGTATTTCAGTCTTGAGTCTGAAGGCTAGTCTGGACTATTCATGCTTTCCTCCTTGGAGAGCAAGAGAAGACTTTGCCCTGGACATGATCAGCTGATGCTGGCACTTCTAGCTTTTCCTCCTCCCCTACAATCTCCTCCTACAGCCCCCATGTGCCTGAGGAAGTTGGGAGATTCCCCACCCTCTCTGTTTGCAAAAGCTGATTCCTGGGGTTGTGACTTTTAACATGCACAAACAGTGCTAATTTAGTCATTTATTTAGTTGACATATTTATTTGGGATGTTCCTTTGCTTCACTTAAAGATCCTGTGACCAGTGCCCCAGGCATGCTCAGCAGTATGTGAATGAACAAGATCCATCAATTACTCTTGATCAGATCAAAGTGGCCAGGAAATACTCCCATAACTCATGTCCCTGCACAGGCTTGGCTGGAGCCACACGGTTTGCGACTCAGCGTTCCCCGGATGAGGGGCACATCCTCACTCCCCTGCAAACACATTGGGATTGGCACTGAGTGGGAGAAGCAGCTTTCCTGAGCTGCTCCTGTCCCTTCAGGCAACCCACCTCCCTTACTGGTGCTGTTTTGTTTTGAGCCCTATTCCATTGGCTTGCTGTAGGAAGGGGGAGAATCAATTTGTGTGCTCACAGCTCTGGCTGCTGTGCTCACATCCCTAATGAGACAGTGTGCACCACCTTGTATCTTAAGAGTTGTGTCTGCTCTCTTCTTCCAAGTACCTGTTTGGAAAACAGCCTCTGCTTTCTTAGCCTTTCACCATTGCTGTCCAAAAAAATGAATGATTTGGTGCCTCCTTCCCTCCCTTATATCTCTTTTGATGTTTTAACCATAAAGGCCAAATGGAGAAGCACCAGGGCATGACAGGTGAATTGTCAGTCCTTCTGTCTGCCCTGTAAGCTGCTGGCAGAGCAGGATGGTTTTGCAGGGATTTGTGATGGGTTTACTTAACCAAGGAGAGCCTAGATACTCCAGTTGTGTTTGTGTGTTAGCCAGTGTGGAGAAGAGCTGAGTGCTGCTCAGTACAGACTGTTCAAAGTGTTTAGTCTAAAAGGTTTCAGCAGCCTGGATGTATGCAAGTCTTAAGCCAAGCTGTACTCTCATGAGATTTTTTTGCCAAGAGCTATAGTGTTTCTGATGTGCAGCATGATGTTACAGCAGACTTGAGAGTCTTTTCCATCTCTGAACAAAATGCACTTAAGAAAACAGAGTTTGTGTTGTCAAGGCACTGATTAAATCAAACTTGCTCTCTCTTCTCTCTTACAGGTTACCAGGACAATGCCAGTACTTAGGGCTGCCGGTTGCTGATTACTTCAAACAGTGGATTAATCTGAAAAAGGTACTTCTGTGCAAACTGCCTTGGTCCCTATCTCCCTGTCTCCCTCCTCCCCTTGTCCTTCACTTTTCCTCTTTAAGGAGGTGTCTAATAACTACTGCTGTTTTGCATTGAAATGAGTTATTTTCTCAGAAGCTGGGCTGACCGAGTCCTCCAGCTCCCTATTGTATCTCTTCTAATAGAGTCTTACTGTACTTGATGGGATGTGTTCTGCAGCTGGGGAGAATCCCATTGTGGCAGGCACAGTGCAATATCTGCATAATATTGGGACTCTGTGAGACCCCTTTTCAGTGAAGGTTGTGTTGTCACCAGTATTGCTGACTTTGTTTTGTTTTGCAGCCATATAAGGCTCCTAGGAGCATGGTTCCCGTCAGATGAAATTCCGGTTAATAAATGTGCAAATTCTCCAATATAAAAATCAGTATTTCTCTTTGTGGCAAGGGGAAAGGGAGCTGTCTCAGCAGCATATCCACCTAAGAGATCAGTGATCACTTTGCTAAGCAAAATGCCTCGGACTGAGCACTGTCTGGCGCCTTGTCTTTTGCTGCACACCTTCACTGGGTGGTTAAGAAGCAGCATGCTGTGCATCCACAAGGACCCCTGGCACAGCTGCTCCTCTGCACAGAAAAACACGGTGATGCCATAAGTCACAAACCAAAGTGGGAAGGAAAGAGCAAGTGTGATTACAAGCAGGAACAGGGTGAGGGAGGAGGCTGCAGTCTGTGCACAAGAGAAATTGGGTTGGCCCTCCTGGGTAAACCTTTAGATGAGTAAGATTCCCTTCCCCCATCCAATTTAGTGCTTTATTTGGGTTTCTATGCCTTTTCCTGGTAATTAAGGGTCTCAGTAAGCGAATTTTCTTATAAACAGCTCGTTGTTCTTGCGGGCTTTTCTTTTGTTCTTTTATTTATTTATTGTTTTAAATGGAAGCGTGAGTGACAGGCTGAGCGGCCGCAGAAGGACAATTTGCATGATCTGTTCCGTCAAATAGGGTAGAACATGAACTTAACAAGGGATGCTGGCAGCACATTCCTGGCTGAACTTGTCAAAGGGTCTTGTATTTCCCTGCTGTCAGAGCAAATCTTTTGGCTGATTGCTGGTCCTTGGTAAATGAAATCTGAAAGCACATTGGGGCATTCTGCAGTTCAGTGACCATTAATGATCGCCATTTGAAGTTCACTAAACTTCCGGTGAATGGATAGCAGCTATATAACCAGCAGGTTGATGGCTGCAGAATAATAATACTAAAAAAAAAAAAAAAAAGAAATCCCTGTGTACTGTTATGTTTGCTAAGAAGTAGGTTGATCCAGCCATGCTCCTCCTCTGAGCCTCAGGATGAATGACTTATGGCACTTTCCCATAGTTCAAGGCTTCTGGATTTAGTGTGTTAGGAGCTGGGATTCCTCATTATGTAGATGTCCAGACAAATGTCTCTTCTTGAAGGTGAGCATTCATGTACTGCATGTCAGCAAATACTGCGATACTAAGCTGAGGGCTGCTAAGCATCCATGAAGTCCCAAGCACAGAGCTAAAGGCAGGAGCAGGAGGGAAGTTGTTACAGTGAAATATTCCCCTAGCCAGCTCCCTGAAAGGTTCACATGCTGAGCATGTAGGATGGGGGCATGTGGGTTGGTTGTCCTCCTCTGCATATGTATTACTTGGAAAGTAAACTTCAACCTCCTTCAGATTGTGCAGGAAAGGGGATGTGAGAGAGAAATGTTGATCTTCCAGCCCCTCTAGTCCCTTGAAAACAATGAAGTTTTTCTGACACTGTAATACCTGACACCCTTTGAACAAAGAATGGTTCCAGGGACCCTGTGTCCCTCTGGGAAATGACCCATGTTGCAGAGAAGAGCAGAGGCCTCTCCTGTCTTGTGGCTAAGAGCTGCTTCTCCTGGGACTTACTCTTACCCTGGGGTGATCCTTCTATGCCATGCACTGCTTTCAGGTGCTTGTGGGGCAGCTGCCTGTGTGTTTTCACAAGAGAGAATTGCCTGCCTAGGTAACTAATTCTGTTGAGGCAGATGGACCCAGTGGAGACTCAGTCTCTATTGAATGAGCTCCCGGTGTGAGACAGATAGGAGTGGACAGGCAACTAGCCCCTCCATTCTTCCCTGCATAGCTCAGGTGGCCTTTTTCCCCTCCCTCTGGCATATTCCTGACTTAGAAATACCTCCTAAGCTGAATCTGCCTCTGACCTGATCCATGAAGTGAGTGAAGGTGTTGGAGGGTGGGTGGGGCTTGCAGTGTGAAACTGATGATTTCTAGGTCATGGATAATGCAGAGACTTGAATGTTTCAGATCTCAAGAAAACAGACACATATGACAGAGAGCAGTTTCCTGAAGGATGGCCCCACCTGCACCTGCTGGATCTTCTTTGAGTCTTTGCTTATGAGCAGTGATAACAAGAGGACCTGTCTGAATTAGAGAGCTCCTGCTGCAACTACCAGGCAATGCTGAAGTAGGATTACACACAGACAAGTTTGTGTACTTGTGTGTATTGCAGTAGCAACAAAATAGGTTCCAGATTCCTCTGCCAAGGCACACACAGCTTCAGGTCCTCTTTGTCTCTTGTTTTGTATCATTTAAAAAAGCAATCCTTGTCTGGACTCCCTCTGCCAGAGCATGGGATGCCCCAGAGCTCAGCAGATCTTCTTCCTGCAGTGGTGAGAGAGTCTTTCTCAGAGTTCATTTGCCAATAAACATCCCTTTCCACTGCTGTGCTGCAGGAGCAGTTGAAGTGAGAACTTTGTGCCTGCAGGCAGCTTTCACAATTTCCAAGACCTGCCTCTCGGGCAAGCTGGAGACAGGAATTGCCCCCAGTAGCTGTCATGTTTACTTTGCCTCAGGCAAACCTTGTTGGATTGATCTGGCCGTTCAGGTGGTGGTGAGCTCCACATCTGACTGCTGCAGTGGTGGCCAGTGTCTTGGGATCTGTAAAAAAGCCTTCTGTGGAGGAGATGGGGGGGAAGAGCTGCCTGTGCACTTGACCATGTTTGCTGAAGTTTTCTTTGCCCTGTGTCCCCCCAGCCTGCTAATGCATACCTTCTGTCAAGCCTGGTCGGTGTTTGCTGACATTTTTAATGTCACTGAGCGATCTCGTATCTCTGGTGAACTGTCAGTGTAGAGCTGACTCGGGGCACAGAGTTTATCATGTTCTTCACTTCGATTAGCTCAGCCTTGTGGGAGGGGAGCAGAAAGCAGAGGAGGCTTTCTTTGAATGCTGCAACATTTCAGATATCCCCCTAAACCATCTCAATAGAGAGCCACCATCCCATCTGCCAGTTCTCCTTAGGGACCTGTCATGTTGATCTGCAGAGGCCCCGTGGGTTAGGACTGAGGTGCAAAACCTGAGCTACATCACTGGAGCTGGATACTCAGGGTGGAAATAACAGAGAGGGCTTCATGTCAGGAGAGAGGGGCACCAGTGGAGTAATGTGTGCAAAAGCAGGAGGCCATGGGTCAAGATTTATGCAAAAAGGAAAGCTGCTGCAGCTAGCAAGCTACAACCAAGCTGCTGCCCCAAGAGTATCCTCAGGTAGCCTGGGTAAACCCATTACTGCTTATTCTAACACAAGGATGAACTCTCTTTTGTGCTCCCTCTGCTCTTTCAGGAGCCTCTGTGGTTTGTTTTCCAGGTCCCACTAGAGCTAGCAGCATGGTTAGCATGGTCTCATGATGAATCCTCACCCATGGGGGTGGAACCAGTGCTGTGTTTGGCTGAGGACACAGTGCCTGCAATCACAGGGTGTCCAAGAGCCTGGGAGTGGGAAACCCAGCAGGCATAGGAGTTGTCAGCACATTTGGCTGGGAGCATGTCACTGAAGGGAAAGTGATTTAAAGGAGGGAGGAGGTGGAAGAAGAGAGGTGAAGATACGTTTTCTTACAATGAGCTTGTGCAAGCAGAATGTTAGAAAGATGATGAGGGTATCAAAATGGCCAGACCAAATATGTAACCCAGATGATCTTTATGCCAGAGGCCAGGTGTAACAAGGAGAGCATGGCTTGAGTCAGCTTTCTCTGATTCCCAGCAACTGTCTCCTCAAGAACTGGGAGCTGTCCCTAGACCACTGTATCTAGCAAAGTCTGTCTACCAGAAACTTGTACACCCTTTTCTGAATCTGCTCATGCTTTCCGTTTCTACAGCATCCTGCGGCAATGACTTTTGCTATTTAATTATGCATCAATTATACTCTGTTTACTCACACATTGTGTGAAAATGCAGGTCCCTTTGTTTCTTTTAAACCTATTGTCAGATTATTTTCTTTGACCTAGGTCTTGCATTGTGTGAAGTTCTTCTTCATGGTGTTAGTCTTGATTTGAGACCTTAGTCATATTCTTGCTGAATTGTCTTTTCCAGCACAGCAAAACTTGTTGGAGGGCTTGCACAAAGGCACTTGTGGGCTCTGTGACTCTAGAACTGGCTTGTGGAATTCTTAACATGTGTGCACTATCTTTCCTGGTCTTCCATTTATTCTCTGGATGTTTTGCAATTAAAAGATGAGTGGTTTATGTATCCACTAAGGGTTTGTTTTATTCCTTGTTTCTCAAATTATATTTCTTTTATTTTTTTTAAAAGAAGACAATCTTCATACCCATCACTGAGCTGTCCCTTTCTCCTGGCATTTTTGACCATCTTTGGTTTCTGTTCAGAGGGTGCAGCATGTCTTTAGATACAGTAATAGTGGCTGCTTTAGGAGTGAAAGAAAACTGGTCTTAGTTTGACATCCTCCTGAAATTCAGGGGAGTTTTTATGAAAGGTAAGAGTTGAATGATGTGTGTGGAGGAATGCAGCTGTCCCTTTCTGGGCATGATGAAACAGGCTTGACAGAGTCTTGGGGAGCACAGTGTGACCATGCTGGGGTGCTGTGGCTGTGCACAGAGCTGGCCTTTTCCAGGGCCAGCCTTTACTGATCTGCAGATATTCCTGTTTGGAAGCAAACTGTTAATACACATCCACAAATATATTAAGGTCACCTACTTGCATTGTGAAATCTGTCAGAGGAAGCATGTAATAGGATGTTTTTGTTAATATTTGGCTACTAGAAATAAACACATCTTAAATAAACAAAGATTTGCTAACAGCTTTCTGTCTCTCCTCTGAATTAACAATTCCTTCTGCCTTTGGGGTGGGAGGCAGGGCTGCGAGTACTTCTTGGGCACTTGGTGCTGAAGTGTCTTGAGTGCTTTAGATGAAGATCATTGAAATGGGTGAGAAATGGTTTATTTGTTAACCCATATATTTGGAAGTTGTTTTTGCGGGGTCTAACTTCTTGAGGACTTAGAGTGATTGTTATCAATTTCCTGTTCATTGAGTTACTGACTGCAGGGAATATAAAAAGCCTGGTAAGGTTAGAAATGCCAGAGGAGGACTCCTCAGGCAAAGTGCTTCACGGCCAGAGCACCAAGCACGTGAATAAATGTTGCCTCCTAACTGTGAAGAACTGTGCCCAAGGGTTTGCTGGTTTGTAGCATGGGTGCCTGTTCTGACACCCTGTCAAACAAACCTTCCTTCAGTGGGACCTGGGCTTGCTTGGTTCCTCGCCCCATCAGTGAAGCTCTTGGCTTTGGAAAGGCTCAGAGGGCAGAAATGGGAGAGGTTGTGAAAGGAAACACAAGGAGAAGTGTGACTCCAGGGCTAGGGAAGTAAGGATATCTCTTTCACAGAGATGAGGAAAGGAAAGTGTCTGTGGAATTGCACTGGTTCATAGTTGGAAGGAAATGGAAGGAGTTGCTTATAACAGCAAAATGACTGTGTTTAATAAATACTTTGCTCTGTATTTACAGAAAGGCAGAGGTTGCCATATTGCTGAGCAAGAGGTTTGCTGTTACAACACAATTTTCTGACACAAGTCAAGTGGTGAATTGGTTGGCATTTTGCATAGCTGGTTACAGGAGTTTTAAAGAGCTGGCTGAGATGCCCTGGACTATTAATAAGTCTTTGAACATGGGGGAAGTTCTAGAGGACTGGAAGAAAGCTAATGTTGTACCAGTAATTTAGAAGGGCAAATGGGATGACCGATGAAGTAATTATAGCCCTATCATCTTGACATTAATTCTGGGCAAAGTAATGAAAAGCCAGATATCATAGTTGATTAATAAAGAATGAAAAGAGGGTAATATAATGCCAATCAATGTGGATTTATGGAAACTAGATCTTTTTCAAACTAACTTGATATTTTTTTTATGAGAATACATGTTTGGTTGATAAAGGTAACCATGTCAATGTAATATACTTCTAGAAGGCATTTGACTTGGTACCTTATGACATTTTGATTAAGAAACAAGAGTGATACAAAATCAACATGGCACACATTACATTGATTAAGAAAGAGCAAACTGACAGCTCCTAGCATTTAATTGTAAATGGATAATCATCATGGAGTGCATGTCTTCCTAGTGGGGTCCCACAGGGATCTATTTCTCAGACCTCTTGTATTTAACACTTTTGTCAATGCCCTGAAAGAAAACATAAAAATTATTTTCGATAACATGTGCAGATACTGCATCTAGAAGGTGGCTACTGTTGGCTTTATAAACAGGCAATGGTGAGGAGGAGCAAAGGGGCCGGATCATTTCTTTCTTTGGGTTTGGTTTGGCCAGTGGGATGTTGGATCCCATCTGCATCACAAAGAATTCTAGAAACTTGAAGACTGGATGAGAACTGCAAGACCTGAGGAGCACTCGCCATGCAGTAACAACCCTGGGAGCCGTTTAGGGTACCAGAGAAGGAAGGATAGGGGCTGTAGTTGCCAAATATCTAAAGGAAGAGCCAAGATGTGATAAGAGGTTCCTTCATGGAAGCAGACAAAAGCATAAACAGTTCTAGTTCCTGGAAGCCAAAGCAAGGTAATTTAGGTGCAGATCTTTACAGTGTGGGGTAATTAACCATTGGAACAACTTACCGAGGGCTGTGGTGGATAATCCAGCTCAGGAGGGAAGGCTTTTTCCTAAAAACAACAGCTGTGGTTCAGACAGGAATTTGGGGCGGTGCTGTGGCCTGTGCAGGTCAGGCCAGCTGATTGTGACTGTTTCTTCTACCGTGATGATCTTTGCCTGTCCATCCTGCACAGCTCTGGCTCTCTGTTCCCTTGCAGTGGGAGCACTCTCAAGGGCTCCTGGCTTGGGAAGCACAGACAGCACGAACACAACGCTGGGAAGGGGGGAAGCATCCTGGGCAACGCAGCACCTCTGGCACGGTCAGAGGAGCCCTCCTGCTCCAGGGCTGGAGCCCAGCAGCCATCCACGACTTCTCCTTTAAATCTGTCGTGCAGCTGTCTGAACTCTGAAATTTCTTTCACTCTCTCCCTCGCCTTGTTAACATGTGTTGCCTTTGGGGTAATCAGGGAAAAAATATTATGTCCTTTTACAATTACCGGGTTTTGGAATATTAAAATGTCTCTCTGCATCGGCAGTGTTATTTTGATTGGTATTCTAACCTTTGACTAGCCCATAAAGCGAGCCGCTCTTCAAGCCAATATTGCGGGACTGAAATTTAATTCCGAAATGATTCCAGATAATAGGGAGACAGATAATATATGCATGAAGGATATTATGTTTGGACTAAATGCAGCAGGGCCAGGGCTTGGGAGTTGAATAATAGCCCAGAGTGAGTTATAATCTGTGGGACAGAAATACCTTACTGTCAGGGCCAGGAGAGGAACTCTTAAATCAAAGGGAGGGAGATGAGGAGGGAGTTGAGGATAGTCATCTCAACGGGAAAGGGCATCCAGGAGAGGCCTTAAAGGAGCAGCCCTTTCTGTCCTTCTGCAGAGCAACCTGTCCTTCCTTTCTTACTTAATAAGGAGTGCTGAGTAAAAACGTACTTCCAAGGAAAACCAATAGGCAGGCGATTCTGGAAGTTCTTGGCAGTCTTTTCCTTTTGTCTTCCTGGATTCATTAGAAGAATACGTGGGTTGATGTCTCAGTTTCCCTACAAGTTGTAACCAAATGGACCAAGGGTTGGGCAATACATGCTAAAGTAGAATGCTCACATAATGCAGAGTAATCATCAGGGTTGATTTTGACATCCTCTTTCACATAAAACAAAGAAAGCACAGGCACGGCATGTGGGCTACATGGACAGTAGTTCTTGCTCAGGGCTCTGCCCCCAACGTTCTCAGCCTGGGACTCACTGCCAGGCAAGGCTGTCTCCCTCCCTCAGAGTTGCTGCCTAAGCTGGTGACTGGAGACACAGAGTAAAAGTAACTTCTGTGACAGCAGAGGTACAAAAAGTGACTTTTAAACATTGGAGGCTTTAAACAACACCTCCCTCTGGGCTCTCTGTACCAGGGAAGGGAACTTAAGGTTTTTGCTATTTACTCCTCTACACTTTGTGCTTTTCCAGCAGCTTCCAAACATGATGGAAGTAGCTCGGTCCTATAACTTAACGTGCTGGGCAAGGTGTTGGGAGCTTTCTGTAGCTAGACTTTGCAGAGCATTGTGGATGACCGTGCTGCCAGCTGTCCTGGGAGGAGGGGAACTGAGCAGGCAGAGACAGAGAATGATGTCTGCTGCTGGGTGACACAAACCCATGTCAATATAACAGGCTTTGGCTCAGTGGCATGAGCTTATAGTTTCAAAGTAATGATCCCAGCCTCACATTTCATTTCCTTTCCTTGCAGTCTCAGGAGCTGGTCTTGCTACAGCTGAGAGGGGCTCTAGATGCAGCCTGGAGGCTTCACTGGTTTTGGATGACTTGAATGATAACATGCCCATCTCAGGAGGGCAGAAATAGAGTATCCATTTTTGCCTAAATCAAATTATTTTGTGTTTCCCTCTCCTTTGGTTTTTGGTTTTGTGGTTTTTTTGTAAATTACATCATCAAAACACAGGATCAATTTTCTGTGGAACTTGTGTCTGTACAAAGAGACAGGAAAGATGTGATCCCCTGAGGGTTCATGTAAGTTATATGGAAGCTACTTAGATCTACTCCAGGGTAAAGGGGTTGCCTTAGTATTTTGGTCCTATTAACAACAAGCTCTTCCTGGAACTTCCTTCCATCCTTCTGTCCTTCTCATAGCTATGCTGCATGTTTTCTCATGGCACCTCACACACACCTTAACTTCCTTACCATCAGGGGTTCTCCTACGTTCTCTTTTGCTAGTGCATAAGGTGCATGTTAAAGTTCACCTCTTTTCCTAGGCAGGGTGTCTTGCAGCCTGATCTTAGCCTGGGAACAGAAGGGTCAGAGAACTGGAAGACATGACCTCCAGAGGAAGAATGAGGGATTTAGAGGACAGGGGATCCAGCTGCATCAGGGGACATTTAAGTTGAACATTAAGAAGAATTTCTTCACGGAAAGGTTGATCAGATATTGGAATGGGCTGCCCAGGGAGGTGGTGGGGTCACTGTCCCTGGAGGTGTTTGAGGAAAGACTGGATGTGGCAGTCTGCCATGTCTGGTTGACAAGGAGATGTTAGGTCATAGGTTAGACTCCATGATCTCAGAGGTCTTTTCCAACCTAATTGCTTCTGTGATCTGGGATATTCAGCCTAGAGAAGACTAAGAAGAAACTGTTTTTGAGGAATGAAAGTGCTCAATTTCTGACTGGTTTTGGTGTATGGCTCTCAACTACATCCTCACCTGCTGCAGGAAGATCAGTAAGCAGTGCCCATGGATGACAGCAGGAGTATGGAACCTCTGGCTCTTGTGAGTTCAGAAGAATGTGATGGGGATGGTTTGGGTAGAGTTGGTCCTGCCTTGAAGCAGACAGTCAGTCATCACTTCTCCCCTCCTCCTTGCCCTGTGTGCTATGATACTACTTCCTTTGCCCTTGCACTGGGACATGGGCTGTCTGCATTCCTTGGGACACATCACTGAAACTCAAGAGAAAGTGAGCAGGGAAAGAAGGGGTATTTCCCTTGGGTGCCATGTACAGTCACCACCCCCCTCCTGATGCTGTCTGCCCAAGTCCCAGATGTTTGCACTAGGAAAATCCCAAGGCAGACTTTATTATTTTGGTAAGAACCAGGGACTCCTGTAGCCACATGTAATACAGAGGGCTCTCAGGTAAGGTCAGAAGGTATTGATTCAAGAGAAACTGAGGAGCACAATTATGTTCCTTGGCCTCGTGTAGCCTGCAGCTCCTGGACAAAACAGAGAGGAGAATTTGAGCTTTTTTTTTTTGCCTTTGAGCTTTTTTTTAACCAGGGCAAAAGATTTGCCTTTTAAGTGAAATTCTGAGCAGTAGTTTGCTGAGCACACTGCCATGGTCACTTTACCAAAAACATCTTTGTCTATGCAAGTGGTTGGAGGCAGGTTGGCATTTGTGATTCTTTCTATGCACATTGTTTTAGCTGCAGGCAAAAGGCAGAAGGGCAGCTGCTCAGACCTTGTGTGCTGCTCTTCCTGCTGAGTGCCATATTGCTCAGCTGCACCTCACTGTGCCTGCAATCCCCGTGCTGGGGATTTAACATCTGTCCCCTTTACCGAGGAGCCTCCTGGTTTCCATCTGGCTGTGTGTGTCTGCTGCTGCTGAGGTTAAACATACTGCTCAGACCTTTGTTCCATGGGTCTGGTTGCTGCTTGCAGGTTGAGGAAGGAGCTGGGGGTTGAAGGCACAAATGTGTGAAAAATGGCCTTTCCTAGAGTCCCATGGGAAAGGCAAGGGACAGAGCATCCCTGCATCCCAGTCCTTCATCTGGAGCTTTACTTGAGTACCAGCACAGCTGCCCAGTGCCTGGGAAAAGACCTGGTTTTCTCAGCATTTATTTGAAAGACAGGAGCTCCATGTAGGAGCATGAAAATAGGCTTTTGCAGTTCTCCAGGAAGGCATGATTGGCTATCAGATTTTCTAGCCTTGGGGATTAAAACACTACCTCGTTTGGTCCTCATTGTCCTACCAAGCCAGCATAGCTACAAAAGGGAGAGTGGCTACTGCCATCACCACCAGCAACCAGGCAGGTTTATGGTAGCTATTGGCTTACCTGTAAGTGGGAAGAACAGAACAGAACTTTTATTCCTTTTTTTTTTTTTAATTTAATGAGATGTTCTTGGTGCCCTGTGCCGTGTGTGATGCGCTGTCCTACTGAAAGGGTTGGGACTTTGCTACTGGTGTCTTGGCTGGTAAGGTGTGGGTGTGCAGCCTCTGCCCCATTGCACAGAAGCATACCAGGGCTTGGCTTTGGCTTCTTGTGGGCTCAGTATAAAGCAGCCAAGAGATGGTGAGCAGCGAGATGGGAGATACAGTAGTGGAATTTGTATATTAATAACTTGCAGTACTTCACACTCATTAAATTAATTAATTAAATCCCTCAGAACCCCAAGGCTACTAAGGAAGTTGATTTCAGAGTTAGGATTAAAAGTCTCCTGTCACCCTTCCCCCATGCTGCCATAGCACTTCTGGCTTCATCCTGGCTTTTGCTCTTTCCACTTGCAGGTTTCCGTGCTTGAGCTCTGCCTGCAGCCCAGGATTGAACCTATCAAAGTGGCTTTTCTAAGAACTGGCTGAAAAGTCTACAGATATGATCTGCTTTTGTTTAGAAAACAACACATCTTTTGCCCTTGTCTGGGCATAAATTTCTCTTATTTTGTAGCCTGCTGGGGAGGGCAGTTCTCATCACTTTGGAGCATGAGCCCAGCCAGGGTCTATCCCACAGTGACTGGTTGTCCCAGTTGCCTAGGCACTGTCTCCTAAAGACCAGGACCATCTTCTCCTTGGGTGCTCTCATGAGTCCTGCTGCCATCTTTATAGGGCATAAAGCTCCTGAGCAAATGGTCATTCCCAAGCTTGCTCACTACCCATCAAGCTCTCAGCAGTCCCTTCTGGGTGTCAGTAGGTGTGGTGGGGCAAGATGCTTTTGTTTACTGACAAACATGCACCTTTCCTTCCTTGTGTTCAATGTTGTGTTGCAAAAGCTCATAATCATGTTGTTTGATGTTTTCCTGGACATCCTATCCACAGCTGAAATTGAAGGTCCCACTTGTGGCTGATGGATCAGCTCCATTCACCTCACCTTTCTTTGAGCCAGGACACTGGCATTTCAACACTGCACTCAAAATACCTTAAAGCAAATGACTTACATTAAACCATGCAGAAGGGAGTGTAGTTGAGCTGTTGTCTCTCCTCCAAGCATTGGTTGACATCCGTGATGGTTTTAGTGGTGTGGAGATGAAATGTCAGTGTACTATTCTGCCAGTGCTCCTCCTCTGTGCAACCTGCAGATGTGTTTTTAAACAAACTGTAGATATTTATTGTATGGGTTTGTGCCAGTTTCAGGAAAGCCTGTTCTCTGTGCTCTCCCATTGTGGTAACCCCTGTCAGCCTGGCCCTGATTGATGCTGTTAATATCTGAGAGATTGTTTGGGATCTCTGCCTTGGCTCCTCACTCAGGGTAGAGCTGTCCTGTGTGGATGCTGCAGCTGCAGTGCAGAGGAGTGCACTTCTTGCCCGACAGTGTGTTTTGGAGGAGGCAGGTCTACCAGGACTAAGGGTAGCACAAAACTTTCAAAGAGCTAATTGCTAGCCTCCAGCAGGTCCAGACTGGACCTTTATTTCTGCAGGTGAAGGTCTTTCAGCCTCCCTGGGACATGTCATTCTGTTCTTGCCTTTTTTTGGCACCAACTGTATTTGGCCACTGCAGTGGAGGGGTGTCCCCACACCTCTGCTCAGCCCTTCCAGGGAGAAGAAGCTGGTTTTGCCAGAGCAGCCAAACCAGACACAGCTCTGAGTCTTTCCTGTGTTTTGGGTCTCTCTTTGCCAGTGTACCATGCATGTTTTGCCCATATGGAGCTGGTTCTGCTGCACCATTCCTTCCCCTGTGGGGACAGTCCGTGCTGATCAAGAGGTGACTGATTCTCTACTGGTAACTCTGCCACGCACAGTTTCCAGCAACCTCCCAGGAGCTGCACATGGACTGTCTGCTCTAAGCAGTGCAGGTGCACGGTCATTCCTCTTGATGCAGGCGAGTTCTAGCGGCACACTCCTTGCTCAGCCTTCCCTATGGGGCCCAGCTAAATCCAGTTGTAAGAATGGGGCTGATGTGCTGTGGGGACAGGGGCTCTGACACATCCAGGAGACAGTAAAGCCATGTGACTGCATACCAGACTGTGTTTGCTCTGCCTAATTATCAAAAGTATGAGTTTGTTCTGCTAGGTGCACATTATGCCTTTATTGTGGTGTAATTATGCCAGCTGCCTATGTTTAGTGTCATAAAAAGGAATAAAATGCCCATTACCCGCCTAAAGAATTCTTCTTGTGGTTTTTTTTTATTTTTATTGCTTTGGAGTACACAGTGGGGATATCTTTGGTCGGCAATTCTCCATGCAAAATAGCTAGTGAAATACTGTGCCTTTCAGAGAGCTCCTCCAGCCAGCAGCCTGCAAAGGCAGCTGGCCCACGAGCCTCACCTGGCGCTGCCTCTGTTGCTTTCTGCCAGCCCGATCTGGTAGTCAAAATGGTGAAGCCACCACAATGCCTTCCTCTGCAGGAGCTCGACTGCTTTCCAGCAGCATTTTCCTGCTGCCATCCAGGTCCCAAAGCTCCCTTCTGCTGACACAGCACATGAGAGGTGCAGGATGCTTTCCAAGCCTGGGAAAAGATGCAGCCTCTGTACCTGCTGACCTGCTCTGGAAGACACAATGGTGCCTAGGTCTGGCTGAGGTATTTTTTGGGCAGAATGCTGTGTTAAAGAGTCCCATGCCATGGGGAAGCACTTAAGGTTGTCCAGGGAGCAGCCCAGAGAGATGTGTGTGTGGGAGCCATGCATTCCTTTGCCCTCCCTCGTCTGGAAACACAAGCCAAGTGTCATGAACCTGCCAACGGCCTAGTGGTGCTCTTGCAAGAGCAGGGATCCCAAGCCTTATACCCCAGCCAGCCCACAGCCCCTGCAATTGGGTTTTGCCTGCTTTGAGGTTTCCTGCGGTGTCTAAATATCTGAGGCCATGTTTCTGTGGTGCTGAGAGATGCCTCAAAGGAGCCACATCCTCCAAGAGCTGAGGTTCTGTGCAAACATCAATTACTGAAACACATACCCTGCCAGGGAACAGCAGCGGGGGGCTTGCTTTGTGTGTGTAAATCCTAGGGGCATATTGGTGATATTAAGTAATTTCTGACGGAAAAAAAAATAAAGAAAGCCCCATATCCAAATCCCACGTCTTCAGAGGTTTTTAAAAGCTGCCTCTCTGCCTTTCCTTCTTCTAGTGTTTCAGTTTCTAATTGGAAACTGACTTTATTAGCCTCATTAGGAATGGTTAGTACTGGCTATAGATAGCTCTTAAATATATGGTTTCAGTGGATGTTAAATCTCTTGGGTTAGTTGGCTTATTTTTCAACTCGATGTTATGTTCAGCAGGTCCCTGATCCCCCCAGCCCAGCTGTGCCACAGATACCTCACATAACGTCCCTTTTCATTCCCTCCACTTATTTTTTAAGTCAGGTGTTCCTTGAAGTGGCCTTCACAGTTCTCCACCCTTTCAGGCGATGGCTACGTCAGGGGAAGATGGACTTGTGCCTCCCCCAGCTTCATTGCATATGCACACGCTGTCTGCCCGGCGGCACGATTGCCTTGGTGAGGAATCCAAGGGGCTGCTGATAGCAATCATTGATTAAGAGGGTAATTGTCCTGAAAATTCAGATTGATCAAAAGGCAGAAATGATAACTTGTGTAACTGTGTTTAAAACCACGTCCTGTCAATAGGGGAGACTCAGACGTGGCGAGCAGAAAGCAGGGAGAATTGGATGTGCAAGCAGGTGAGTGTGCCTGTGGTTCAGGGAGGAGGGGGAGCCATTCTTCCTTGGGGTCCATAGCAGGATGTTTCTTGTCACTGACACTGGGCTATTGGAGATTCAATCACTTTTATCTTCCCCTCTCTCTCAATCCAAATGCCTTTTCATATTAGAAAATTAGAATCAGCTCTGCTCATGCAAGATTTATTAGCTCTGCTGAGCAATACCACAGAAGAGTAAATGATGTCGCATTTCAGGGGCTTTTTACACATTATGACCAAACTTGCAACTTCTTAAGTATTTTTCCATTGAGCCACTGCAGGATGTTAAAGGGATGGGGAGACAAACTTCTCTCTGGAAATAGTTCTGCACCAGTTCAGATGTCTTTTCTTTATTATCAGAATGATTGGATTTGGATTCTAATACAGATCTTTTCTTTGGGCTCAGTTTCTGTTCTTATTACTCTGGAAATCAAACTCTGAGAACTGAACCTGTTTATCACATTTTTTTCTTGGGTCCCTTTGTAGAAACTCTTTTTGGTGCTAAAATGGGTGTCTTTGGAGCTCTGCTGCTAGCTGGCACTCATTTACATCTGAAGAAGGCAAATCTTGTTTCCTGCTCACTTTTCTCCATCATGTTTTGCACTGGGCGGCTTCTTTTTAAAATGCCTTCTGACCTTGTGCTGTACACAGCTCATGTTGTATGTAGTGATGGTCCTTTGGTCTTCAGGTAGTAGATGTTAAAGCTTTTTAAGGACATGAATGAATTCAGGCTCATACCACTCAACAGATGTTGTTGGGGGATACTGAGGCATGGAGGATTGGATGATTTTCCTGTGAATCCATATCAAAGATTGAAACAGAAATTAGATCTCATCTCTCCTGCCTCTGGACTTCAGCCACAAGGCTTGTTTGTGAGGCTTTTCACTTTCACATTGCTTTGCAGGCATTAAATCCATGCAGCATCCTCGTGAGCTGGCTGCACAGGAGGGTCACGCAGCCACAAGAGTCAGAACCAGACCAGTTTCTGGGAGCCTCTGCCTGAGCTGCTGTTCAGGTTTTCTCCCCATCTCAAAAATTAAAGCACTTGAGATACACAGTATTTCCCTGATGCTACCTACACAAATCCCTGGTGCTCTGCAGCATTTCACCCCTCTCAGAATGGGCATTTTATATGTAGTCCCTACACAAAAACGGCTGTTGCCAAGGTAAACACCATTTCCTGCTAGATCTGGTTTGGAATATTCTCAAAAAGGGAGCAAATTTTTCTCCAGCCATCATTATTTAGGAAAGTTGACAGCACCACACAGGGATACTGATGCCACTGCTCAAGTGGCTCACACCAAAACCAGCATTAAACACCAGAAGCTGGAATCAAGCTGTGAAAGGGAATAGTTCATTCATAGCTTCATCTGTTGTCATTATGGTGTGGTGGAGCCCAGCACCCGCAACTGAGCTTCTGCCAGTCTTTTGTCTATGTGGATCTGACTTTTTCTTGACGTGGCTGAGCTGCTGGGAAGATTGCAGTGCAGACAGGGTGGAGGAGAGATTTGGGCAGCCTCATGGTTAAGGCTCCAAATGCTCAGTGGCATCCTCTGCTTGGTGAGTGTAAAGGTATTTTATTAACAGGCAGTACTAATTGCATTTAAAATAACACCGTATTTGGACTTGTTCAAGTGCCAGCCTAACTTGTTGCAAAGTTTTGCTGTTCATCTTAACAAAAGCCATTTCTGAAGAGCTGCTTAGAATTGTGTGTGGCTGGCAGGGAGGTTTTTCATCAGGTGTCGGTGCTTGGGAGGCAGATACACTTGACAGGCAGAAGGACTTGACTTCTTCCCCTTCCATGTACAAGCACTATGTATTATTCAGGGTCTTCTTAA
Organism: Camarhynchus parvulus; assembly: GCF_901933205.1. NCBI lineage: Eukaryota > Metazoa > Chordata > Aves > Passeriformes > Thraupidae > Camarhynchus > Camarhynchus parvulus. The sequence continues at coordinate 10,052,652 of NC_044578.1, forward strand.
GTCAATGCTGGGTTATTAATCGGTCGTTTCTCTGCATGTTAAATTTGCCTGCTAATTTCAAGGCTCTGGAAGAGGACTGTGGGTATGAGATTGCACAGTATTTTCTTTCCCTCTGTGAGTCTCTGAACACCCATGTGTGCAATCTGTGGCTGCTGCACCCCCTTGCTTTGAGTTCAGATGACATAGTTCTGCCTGTGCAGCAGCTGCATGGAGAGGTGAGGTCCGGGTTATTGACGTAATGTTCCTGTTTCCAGATAGTCACAGATGATGGGGGGAGCAGGGGCAGGGCTGGAGCAATAAAAGCCTTGTTGAACCTTGAGAGACCAAGCAAGACCCCCACACACCACCTCCTAAGGACTAGGGGTGCTGCAGTCTCGGGTGTCACTCTGGTGTGGTGTCCAGGTGTGGGGCAGGCATTGTACACAGGCCAGGAAGGGTTTGATCCATGACATAGATGCTATCCACCTCCCCTTGGCTCCTGCTCTGTTTGCAGACTGATGTAATGAGTTATTTGCAGCTGGTATGGAGACAACCTCTTGTCTTGGGACTCTCTCCCCTGTACCCCAGCCAGACTTTATGCTCTGGTCTCCTCTCCTTCCACAAGCTCTGTTGGTGCTGCCTGTGGTAGGCAAGGCACGTGGGCCAGTAGCGCCTGCACGTTCCAGGAATCACGTCAGCTGTCATTACTTACATTACCTTGATTGGGAACAGTCAGTTATGTCACCGTTCATCATCGCCTCGCTCCCAGGAGAGGCTGAGCAAGGAGGAGAGGAGCAGGAATTATAAAGCGCTTCTGCAGTGCTCTGCCAATCCCACTGCTCTGTTGACTGAACATCTGTCATCAGGCAGCTTGAAGAGAGGTGCTTTGTCTGATGGATCTTCCCATTGTAGCCCCACAGGGAGGAGCCTTCTGCAACACCAGGACTGCCCCATGGGAAGAGCACTGGGGACTCTTACAGAGTTTAACATGGAGGGAATAATGCTGCTGCCTGGGAAGCTCTGTGGGGTACCACAGCAGAGCATGCTGGGCAGCTGGGGCCGCAGCATGGGCCCTCCTGGATGAGGGCTGCTTTGAGCCAGGTAGTTACCAAAACCAGGTAGTTACCCCCAGTCCAAATGAGTTAGAGCTTGGACTTGGATGTTGCCCCTAAGTGTGACTGTGGAGCATTTCTGCCCATGTCTCAGGTGGGATTTCATCCTCCCTTTGGCCAGGAGCTCCAAATTCCCCGGATGAGAATGAGATCTGGGTTTTGATGAAGGAAAGTTCTTCTTTCTAATGGAGAATTATCTGCAAAGTTTCCAGTCCTCCGCTCCAACCGATTTAGGAATTGGACTCCAGTTCCAGCAATGAGTCTCTTTGACTCTGGTCCCCCTGGCAGGCTGGGGGACAACATGTGGCAGTAGCTGTGTCCATCTCTGGTGGCAGAGCCCATGATGCCATGTGTGGTGAGGAAGACACTTGTCTGTCCAGCAGTCTCCTGTGAATGAATTTCTGACTGAACTCAGGGTGGGTTTTAGAGGGTAAGAAGAAACAGGAGCTCTGTGGCTGTATCCAGGAGGTGCTCCAGGCTGTAAGGCCAGGTTCCCCAAGGCTTGTGTGACAAGGTTGTCAGGGAAGGGTTCAAGAAGCACATGTAGCCCAGCAGGACACACTGGGAGGTGGGGAAGGCAGTAGTGCCTGCCTCCTTGTGTTTCATGCTATGTGTATTGGTCCTGGCACTGTGATGTGGGAGAAACACCATCTATCAAGCACAGTGCTCACATTTTAACTTCTGTTAACTGGGCAGAGAGCCCAGAGGGGTGGCTTGACAGCAGCTGGACCTCAGTGAGTCCCAGTGTGTGGGTATTCAACCCAGCTTGGGACCTGGCAGTGCCTCTCCCGAGATGAAGCCAGTGCAGGGGAGGAAAGCCAGGACAGGAGAGGTCTGTACCCAGGGTCCAAAGTGGGGAAGGAAAATAAGTTCTGTGGTTCTGTATGTTTCTCCTTGGGACAGCTTGGTCACAGGCAAGAAGATTATTCAAAGGGGAGTGTTAAAACACATGGAGGAAATGGCTGGCACCGGCGGTGGCACACGGGTGCTGCACATGGGGGGTGTGTGGGTAGGTCATGGGTGGCTGAAGCAGCCTGGTCTCAGCCTGTGCAAGGCACCTTGTGCAAGTACAGCCAGCAAGGTCTGACCCATGATCCATCCTGTCATTTAAAGCACTTGCACTATACAGAAGTGATGCTTTCTGTGTGCCAGGGGCACCACTGCAGTTTCTGTTAGCTGAGTTTGAAGAGTTCTTGCTGTCCCCAACTTTAGGTGTAGGTGTTGTGCTGGATGGCCCAGGTGCATGGAGTTTGCTAGGCAAGGAAGAGATTGAAAAGGGTACATGGAGCAGAGGACAATTGTTCTTGAGGAAAGGTGAGTTTCCATGGTGGGTGGATGGCTAGTGAAGTGAGTAAATACTTGCTATAAACATGTTCAGAGCATCTCTGTGTGAAGAACCCAGCACAGCTTTTCTGAGTGAATAGAAAGAGAGCCCGGGTTCAGTTCATATGTCTGTTTTCATTTCTTTTCTTCTTCTGGTCAACTGTGGCTGTAGATAAGAGTTTTCTATTTGAAGTTCAGAAGGGAAGGGAAACCCATTGTTAGAGGGGGAGACATTTTTTTTGCTTGATATCTATCTCCAGCGACACAGCGGAGAAGGAAAAGATTTGCTATGATAAAGGTAGGTTTAAGGAGAAAAAAAAAAGCACATTGAGTGTTGCTTTTCTCTGTACTTCAAAGCCTGGAGTAATATGGAACAGTATAAAAGAAGAGGGGAAGAGAGGGGAAAAAAAACAACCTAGCCCTGCCTCTGCACAGGGGCTGAGAGTGCCATAATAGAGCACCATCCTGGCCAGAAATCCAGAGCTGTGCCTGAGCTGTTCATCTGGGCTTGGCATGGTGGAATTCAGCATGCACAGCACCTGCCAGGAGTCCACAGGGATGGGCTGCAAGGGGGATGGATGCTCCTTATGGGGAAAGCAGAGGAAATGTTTTGCAGGTGTGCTTCCTGTGGAAGGACTGAACTGAAGGAAGTCACTCACTGGAAAGCAAATCAGGCAAATGTGGAAGCAGTATGGGAAAAATGTGCCAATAAACATTTAATTATTAAAATAACTTGGAGAGTGTATGGAGTGTTCAATACAGCGTGGCAGAGTGAAAAAGCTGAACAGCACAGCTCTTGTGAAGGCTGTAGGTGGGAAATAGCTAAATGTCTCTGTCCATGTGCCTCAGGGCCAGTGAGGTTGGCTTTCTGGGGTTCTGGGCTGTAGGATCAGCATTTCCCAGGGCTCAGTTGATTCTGAACAAAGAGTAGAGGAGTGCTGGGGATGGGATACCTGTGAGTGCCATTCCCTTTCTTGGAGCAGGCATGAGCATACCAGGGGGACTGCGGCTCCACAATCATCAGCAGGACTCCAGTGGCCTAAATATGAATTTGGGATGTGCAAGACAGGCAGGGATAGGAGCTCCCTCCCAGGGAGCAAGGCAGGGGACAGAGAAGTGTAGCCTGGGGAGCTGGGCTTGTGACACGTCACTGCAGTTCTGCTCTGTTCATGCTGGCATCTTCTTTCCTCTGGCCCTCCAGCCAGACTGATGGCATGATGCTCCATGTCGTCGTGGTTTTAGTCCTCATCCCCATCCCAAGCTCCATCCATGATCCTGGCTTCTGGAACAGCCCTTATTGTGTCAGCCCATTGCTGCTCTTCCAGCCTGTTTTGGGCTTGCTGAGCTGCTGGGACACCCCTGGAACAGACACCATCCAAGGCCTCCTGTTCCCCTCCAAGAAGCTGGCGCCTTAAATAAAGGAGAGAGCAAGCCTGTGCTGGAGGCTTTGCCTCTGTGGGAGTCTGGGGAGGAGCAGAACAAGAAACCAACAAACTCATTTTCAGTGCTGACCTGAGCAGAGGTTGGAAGTAAAAAGATTTCCAGCAAACCTGGGCTGGTCAGGGTTGCTAACAAGCCTTTCCTTTGAGGAATGTTTTACATTCTTTAAGGATGGCAGGGTGCTCTTGGGGAGAATCTGCTAAAGTAAATGGCAGAGTCAAGTGTGCCGGCTCCTTTCTTTCCCTTTTCTTTTCCCTTTTTTTTCCTTTCCCCTTTCTTGGTTCTCTTTATTATGTGGAGTTGCTCTGGCTCTTTCTCTCACTTCTGTTTCTCCTTTTGTTCTCTCTTTGTCTATTTATCACACTGTGAAGGTTGAAAGAGATGTTATTAATCTGGGAGAATGAAGGCAGGATTAGTGGTATGAATCGGATTTTGAGAGCTGTAATGATGGAAAGACTCGCTCTGCTGGCGGGCTGCGTGAGTTTGATAAATGGGGAGCACTCCAAACTGACTCGCGCCTTCCTCCGCACTGCTCGCTTTGCCCGCTGGGGCGTGCCATGCTCTCAGATCTGCCAGCCATCCCACACCGCTCCTACCTGAACCAGAGCAAAAAGCCAAGGGTAAATCAGAGACAAATATCTCCCATTGCACTTAAAGAGATCATTTCTTTCAACATCTTTTTCAAACAGAGTCCTGTCAAGTTCTTGGACAGCCTTGTGTAGAGGTGGGATCCTCCCTTGGAGTGTGGCTCGGAGCCATGGCCGTGTGTTATTGTCTCCTGCCGTGGCTTTGCAGAGAGCAGTGAAGAGTTAGTGTGGCTGCAGCAGAGCTCCCATCCTGCAAGGCACAAAGAAGCAGGATCATCTTCATAGGGCTGCACCCTGCTGTGTTTGCCTCCTGAGGACTGCACCAGGCTTCAAAGCCCTTGTGGAGCTGAAGAAAGCAGAGGCTATTTCATCAAAAGTTGCTTTGGAGTCTTTGCCCTGAAATCTCCCGAGTGAGGGGTTCTTCTCCCCTTGAATAACATGAGCCGGGTTTCCTGTTATCAACCTTGGGGTGGGGCAAAGGAGGTTCTGGGAACAGCCACAGAGAGTAACAGCCCCCAACTATGGGCCAAAACAGGACTCTCTGGAGAGCATCTTTAGTGAGTAGGGTTCTTCTCTGGGTTCACTCATCATTGTATACTCACCCACTTGAACCCTTCTTCAACCCCACCTTTGGGTATGTGGTGGCCCACATTGCATCCTGCAGAGCCAGAAAAGCTAGGGATAAACTCATTTGTATAGGTTATGTTGCACTTTGAAGCAAGGACAGAACTTGCTGAAGTTATGCCACCAGGCATTCATATGTGGGGACTGTGTCCTTGTCCCAGGGTCCTTCATGGGAGTCCCTACTCCACCCTCTAGTATGGCCTCTGTGGATGTTTGGGGCTCGTTGCTTGGTCATGGCTGGGCTTGGGTCTTGTGGTCCCACCCTAGAGCATGCATTTGCTGGAGTGAGATGTGGTTGTGTGAAGGCCATGTGCAATCTTTTGGGATGGTTTGGGTTCTTTAGTGCCCCTTGCTCCAGAGGCTGTGGGCATAGACTTGGCCCTACAAGTCCCCATCCAGGGGGATGTGCCTGGTGGTGGTTGCAGGACAACCCATCACTGCAAGGTTTGCATCTTGTCTGGGGGTTATTTCTCAGTAGAGGAGGGGGAACAGCAGTGTGCAGGAGCAATCCTGCTTCCAAGGGGGAGTCAGACCACCAGGCAGCCCAGAGTTGTCAATGTCCCTTTAACTACAAGGTAATGGACTCCCCCACGCTCAGGCTGAGCTCTGCTCCTGCCTTGGCAGGAACAGTAATGATTGTCAAGGTAGAGCTAATGAGACGTGCACATCTTTAAAGGATTGTGGCTTCCAAGACAAAATTAAAGGGAAAAAAAAAAGAAGAGAAATGAGGGAAGGAGAGAAAGTCCAACTGCACTGCCTTGGCCAGCAAGGTGTGCGTCCATCTGTCTTGCCTGCCCTTGGCAGGATCACCCTTAAATGGCTAGCAGGGCCTCTTTGCTTGCTGTTGAAACTCCTTTTGGCCCTGAGAGCTCCTTCACCTCCCTGTGACCTTCTCCCCAGCCTCTCTGCAGGCTCTGGGCCCAATGGGGAGAGAGCAGGGCATTGCTGGGTGTCACATACCTGCTGCTGTGTGGCATGGCTGTGGGCACAGTGCAGCTGAAAAGTGGGATAGCAGGAAGATGTACAATGAGATTAAGAACACAGGACTGTCCTGTACTGGGTCAGTTGAAGATGTGGGGATGGGGGTGCTGTCAGTCCTGGCTCATCCCTCTCCTCATCCTTTTCTCCCAGGTCTGGGGTTGATGCAGTTGGCATTTCCAAGCATACATAAAGGTACACTCTGGATAGCAGGGTTTTAATGATCTCCCAAATACCTGTCCCATTGTGGGTGAGGAGGAAGAGATGTCTCCACTTTAGTGTTGGTAAATGCTCCATGGCCACTCCTGGCACTGAAGAAGGCTGTGTCAATCAGGCTGAGCCAGGATGTGACCCTTTGGGAAGAGCTGGCAGGGGAGCTGGGATGCTGTGTGCAGTGTTTGGTGTGACTGCCTGCCCACACTTTTCCTCCTGTTCTCACTATTTCAACTTCACAGGTTGAATTGGTTCAGAGCAGCCAAACTAAATGAGGAGAGAAATGATCAGTCAAATTTTTCTTAAATCCTGTCTTTAAGAGATAAGTGCTTGGCTGGAACTTTAAGGCAGGTAATGAGGCTCTCTTCAGATCAGCTTGTGATGTGGAAAGTGCTAGATTGACCAGGCTGCAACTGGAAGAAAGCTCTGTCACAGCTGGGGACGGTGCAGCACAGAACTCCCCACACTCTGGCACTCTGCACCAGCTGCTGCCCACTGCTGCCTTTGCCCTCATCCTGCAAGGAGCAAAATACAGCTGGGAGCTGTGGGGAGCAGCTTGCCACACAAAACGGAGTGACCCCCTTCCACACAAGGAATGTCAGTCAGTGCTTTGGACCCCAGCCCCAGTTTGCTCCAGCCATTCTGGCAAGAGCTTGAGTGGAGGTGGTGAGCCAGAGGACCACTGTCCCTCCAAAGGGCTCTCACCAGTTTTCAGTTTTAAGCTGACAGATTTGCTTTGCTAAATAAATCAGAGTCACTTCAGGCTTTGCAAGGGGCTCTGTGAGGTGGGGTTCTCTCAATCATGTCTCAAGCTGGTGCAAGGGGAGAAAGGAAACTATGTCATTCTTCTGGCAGCTTGGTAAGGATGTGTTGGTAGCATCATCCTTCCTTTTCAAGACACTGTCCTTCCCTCTGCAGTGGGACACCAGCAGTGCTTGTCTGCCTCAGGATGACACCTTCACAAGGCACTTACCAGAGAAGAGGAGCTGGTTTGTTGGAGGAAAAGTGGCAGTGCAGGAGCAGAAGTCAAAGGAGCAATGCTGTGCAAGATGGCATGTACAAGTGTCTCTTCCTAGCTCCAAAATACTTGCTTCTCCTTTAGTCTGTGACTGGGAAAGAATCTGGTCTTACCTGCATGCTCTGCATGACAATGCTGGTGCCAGATTCCTGTGCCCTTGCTCCCTCATGCCGTGGCCACCAGGCAGCACTTTGCCATCCTGCTCTTCTCTTGGGCTCTCCCAGGCAGGAGCTGGGCACCCTCTGAGCTTTCTGGTTTGTATCCAGGATTTTTAGGCCTTCTGTTGTTAATTATTGAGATGTAATAATGTGATTAGTGCACTATTAAAAAAATCGCTGATATGATTACCATGGATTTAATATCACATGATATATCATTACATTGTTACATGGTGACAGATGTAATTGAAATACACTTATTGGAGCCTGGGGTTGTGTTTCATTCAATCACAGCAGCACCTCCGGGGGGCAGAGCAGAAATGGCTAAAAAAAAATAAAAAGGCATCAAGATTGGAATTTGTAATGAAAACAAAGAAATTTGCAGCCTGTTCAAGTGTGGGGCAGTGGCTGCTTCGGCACTTTCTCCATAGGAATTTAGAAAGGCACAAGTTTGGAGGATCACCTGGAGATTGGTCAGTTGAGTTGAACCTGTTTGCTCAGGGGACCAGCAGGAGGACCTGGGCTATGGACCTGTACCCAGAAGGCTTCCAGCCACCTTGCAGCACATGAGCCTGGCACTATGGGCACTACGCCTCTGACCTCTTGGTCCCTCTTGGCTCCTTTTTAAATGACAGGTGGACACAAAGATAGTATTCATCTGCTGTGGGAAAGCCAGACAGCCACTCCCTACCATCTGCCTAAGGCATTTTTGGAGTCAGGGATAACTCAGTTGCCTCTTGTGTGGCTCAGGCTGTGCCACAGAGGAGGGGCAGGCAGTGGTGAGCTCACCTGCACAACTGTGACCTGGGTCATGTTTCCTTCCATGTCAGTGAGAAGAGGTGACATCTGTCTCTGCCACATTATCCTCGAGTGGATCTGCACATGGGCTTTGGGCAGCTGGGGTGAGGAGAGGAGCAGCTCTCATGTACCCTGTGCAGGGGCAGCCAGCTACAACAGAGCCTGGGCAGGGAAGGGACTGGGCTTTCTCTGCCCATGGGGCAATGTCTGAGCTGGAGAAATTTACATGCAAGAGAAACACAAAGATGCTGCCTGCTGCTGGCTCAAACCTGCTACTTCTCAAGATGGTGATCAGTAAGAAGCTGGTGGTGAACACAGAGTTCTCCTTTTCCTTCATCTTCTCCCCTTCCCAGGGTCACCCACCCTCCCAGTCCCCCACAAAGCAAGTTTGGGGTGTTGCTTTGGACAGGATCGGAGCTGTGGCAAGACCTCAGAGACACAGCACAGCATATTTAATGCTCTTTAATTGCTCTTATCATCACCATGTACTAAATCTCATCCTGTAAAGGGGGCAGAGATGTGATTTTGTCTCAGGTACACCTGTTCCCTCCTCTACTGCAGGTCCCAGGGCTATTTTATCCTTGCAACAGACAGTGTTTAGGTGACTTTGAAACTGAAGGGAGTGTGTTTAATATTGACCTCATCAAAAACAAAGGAAAGAGGAAGAATTTGTGGATAGAGTGAAGGCGACTTTTCCACCAAGAGGGGAATGGCAGTGTGGTGAGCTTGAGACATCTGGATGTTTGCATAATGATGCAGCAGCATCTGGCCCTGGTCACTAGCTCAGCATTCACATGTTCAGCACAGCATCACCCCCTACTCCAATGTGTCTGTCCCCAAAAACAAACCTTGCTGATGCTTGAGGGATCACTTCTATTTTGGGCTTTCAGTTCTGTGTCCTCCCCCCAGAAAGTGCTCCCACCCCTCTTTTGTGGAGCCAGCATACCCATTCTAAGCCCTTTTTTTGCTGGGAGCTGTGGAAATTAATTTCCAGCTGGCATGGGAGCTCTCTGGCTGGGAAGACTCTGGCAAGCATCTTTCTTTTGAGGTTAAAAACATAATTTCAGTCTGACCTCTGCGTTTCGGAGCTTTTGTTGGTTTTCTCCACCCCCAGATGGTTTTTGTGTGTGATTTTAAAATAGCCTTCTTCTCTTGGTTGAAGCTAGCTGATGCGTCCACTTCTCATTCGAGGATTGTTGTGTTTTATTAATGCTGTTATTATTCCATTACTGTCATTGGGCTCTTTTATAGCAAATAGCTTAATTTAGTTGAGATACACAGATGCTGAGAGTTTAAGTGAAATCTTCAGCACTTGGTATGCTGGGCACTGAGCAGATATTCCCTAAGCACTTTGGTATAAACCTTTCACTTAAAAACAAATAGGCTGCTGGGGCAATGCTGGGTGGCAGGAGTTTGGGAGAGGGGAGAAGGGGCAGGGCACTACCTGCTTAGCACTATACAGAGGACCTCATAGTTCAATGTGACTATAGGTGCTGAGGAATGAAGCTCCCACTCAGGATTTCACCCTCAAGATGGGCTGTGATGGGTCCCTCTTCCCTACCAATGCTGCAGGTCAGGGGGAATTATGCCACCAGCATTGCAGGGTGCTTTGGGTTGAGATTTTTAGGGCTGTGGGGGCAAAGTGTACTGTAATTTCTTCAACTGAAGCTGCCTGGCTACTGGGAGAGGTGAGGACTGGACATGCTGCCACCCTGGGGTGGAAGGTACAGAGCCAGTGGAACCAGTGAATGTCTGAAGAAAAACGTGGCTGCTGGAAGGCTGTACTGTGCTGCAAGTAGATCTTGGAGTAGAGGAGTTGAGAAATAACTTTGGTGCCCAGATGACTTAGGGGCCAGAGCCCTACTGTTAGAAATTGCTTGGGTGCTTAAGCCTCCTGGGACGCTGGTGCAATCAGGCTTTGAAGTACCTTTGCTACTTCTGAAATTTTACCACTTACTGTTGACAGATGTTCATCTGAAATGGATGCTTCTTGCTCGGTGCCTCTGGGCATTCATTAATACTAGCGATAACAATTTCAGATTGTCTCCTACACCTCTCTCCCTGCCTCCATCCCTTGAAAATTACAAAGGTAAAGCTTGTTAGTGTCATGTTATTTGTGTACTTAACTCTTACTGCCTTGGCAAAACCTGCTGATTTTGGTGCTGTTGGTGCCAAAATTTCTTTATGTGGGGCAGGGAAAGCCAAGAAGAGAGTAAAGTAAAATGGAGCAGGCATGTTGCCACACAGGTTGAGGTGGTGCTGATGGCAGTGTTGGCTCAAGTTGTCCTCTACACCTGGCCATGGCAGGGAGGGGCCATGTCCCTGCCAGGTGGTCCTTCGGGGAGCAGCAACTTTGCCTTCCCTCTCTACTATCCATAGCTCTAGGACACCCCAGTCTTCTTGGGGAGGGCTCTGTTCCTCTCTTGAGCTCCCCAGGGGCAGCTTCTTTGGGGGTGCAGCTAGAAAAGATTTGCTTCCCCCCTTTATTCTGTGGCCGAGCAAGGGGAGCAGCTCCCTGTGGTGGGGGACAGTTTGGGGAGAAGAAGAGCTAACCCATGCTGTCTGTCCCCAGTGTGCACTCATAATAGCTTGGGGGTCCATGGGGAGTTTCTGGGATCATTTTTATTCCCTGCTTTGCGGCAGCTTTGTGGCTTTATCTGGCTTTTGAGGTGACTGGGGTAGCTAACAACATGCATGGAGCATCCTCTGCGGAGGAGGCCTGGTGCCCGGCTTGCTAGAGGTCTGCTTTACCACTTATGAGAAACGAGTTAACCTCCCTTTGATCTCAGTTCACAGCTAACCCTTTAACAAAGTCCGGGATGTGCAAGGAAATCAATACTCAAGGCATTGAATTTAACACCAGCCATCAACTGAAGCGTAACACACACACTGACTGACTCCGATTACAAGGAGCAGTCTGGTTTGAAGCTTGTTTGCCAGCTCTCTGGGGTGGTGCAGGGCAGCAGTGGGGAGGGCAGGCAGGCTTACATGGCTTGCTGTCATTCAGGGAGGGAGTCAGAGGGACCTGGTGTACTCTGCCATGTCCTCCTGATCAGCTCTGCCTTCTGGTGCCCCATGTCTCCTTATACCTGTGATTTGCAGCCCCAGCAGCTGTTCCCTGACACTGGAGCAGAGAGCTTGGATGCTGTGTGTGATCACTGAATGCCTGTTTGTGTACACATGTAATTGTGCTCTGCTGGTGAGAAGCAATAGGACCCAAGGCAGGGCAGGTTCTGCTGAGCCAGACAAAAATCAGTACTGCAGGTTAAAAATCTGAAAAATAAAATGCTGCAGGTGGGAGAGGTTGAGTGTCTGGTCAAGGAGGCAGCTGTGTCATTTTGCCAGCTCTACTCCTCCCCATGGAGATCTAATTAGATTAGTGGTGAACTAATTGGGACACCTTGTTCCATACCAGCTTCTTACTCTTTGCTGGCACACTGGCAGTGGGCAGGCTGCCTGCCATGGTTCCACATTGGGAAGCCAAGTGGTCCACAGCCAAGTGCCTTCTGGACAGCCCATGGACCTACTCATCACATCTCAGCCCTGCAACCACCAGCTGCAGACCAGCTCTTCTCTGGGGACATTTGGTCCTACTTGCTTTTCATCTTTCCACCAGCCACAGCCAGAGCTCAGACAGCGCATGTAGGTTAGGGATGGGTTCAGAGGGCAGCTGGAGGATGCTGACGGGGTGGGATGAGCATTCCATGACCCCACAGCTCTGTTCTTGTGCCATGGCTGCACAGGGACCATCCCTCTGCTACACATGCCCAGTAACGTTGGGCAGAGATCCTGGGACGTGCTCCTCAGGTCTTGTATCACCAGCAGACAGCAAGGCAAATCCTAGTAGCATTTCCCAGGCTCACTGGCCACAAAGCCAGCCATGCTACAGAATCTGGGCCCCAGCAGTGGGCAAGCTGTGATGGTGCCTTCCACAGGGAGCAGGACTCGGGCATCCAGGTGTCTGGGTGTCACAGCCCTTCCCAGCACCTTACAGGTGAATTTCAGACATGGTTAAAGGCCACACCCAGAGAGTGTCCCCGCTTGCCCAGTAAGGAGACCCTGCTTGGCTGGCTGCAGGTGGCTCCCTGTGTTCTTGCAGGGGCCCAGCCTGGCTGGATGTCAGTGAAGCCTGGTGGCACCAAAGAGTTGTGGAGGTGCCTTAAGCTCTCTTGGAAGACATGAGTTGAGCTCTTGAGGACCCAAAGCCCTTCATTTCTGTCAACTGTGACATGATCTTCTCTATCACCTTCTCAGGACTATAACATGGTGCTGGAGCCTCCTTTCCAGTCCAGTTAGCCAGTCCTGCCCCAATCTCCTGCCTGGCTGTAGCTTCTTTGGTTCATCCCCCCATGCCTCCTTTAAATAACCTCTTCTCAGGACCTTGGCATGTTCTCCTTGCAAGTCCCTTTATTCTTTGCTTTCGTAACCCCTCTCCAAACTGATTCTCTCATGATGTGTTGCCCAGCCCCTCAGACCATCTCCTTCTGTTTGTTCTTCCATTGAAATTGGGAAACCTCAATTTTGCCACTGGTGCCCCAGCAGGCTCTGCTAGCTGGGCTGCTTGCCTGGTGTTTGCATCCATCACAGCTCTTAGAGGCGCCTCTGCTTTAACCTGCTCAGTCTTAACCCTGACCTGAGTCAATAATCATGAGGAAGAGCTGATGCTTAGATGATCCAGTGTAAACTCTACTTTTGATTAGACAGGTATCATCCCTAGGCACTGGCACAGCAGCACCTTGTTAGCTTTCCTTGGTGTTTCTTTTCTGCAGCCATGAGAGCCTCCAATGCGGGCAGAGGATGGGCTGCTGCCCCAGTAATCTTTATTGATCTTTTCCCTGATGTCTCATGCATTGTATTTCTTGCTTTTCTCTCGTTCTTCCAGCTGCCTCTCCTTTGAGCAGTTTGCATCTTGTGGGAGTGCAGAGAAACTGTTTTTTCAATTCTTGCACAGCAGCAGCACACAGAGACTCGAACAGCTGTTAGATTGTTGCTCTGCAATAAAAACTTGGGTTTTGCTCCTGTGTGTTTGCTGTCTGGGACGAGGAGGTAAGAAGGAGCAGGGCAGGTATCTCCATGCCCCTCTGGTCTGTTGCGGACCAGTTTCTCTGCATTGTCCTGGAGGTGTTTCAGAGAAGGTTGTATATCTGTCTCAAGAAGACCTGACCTGGTGAACATGAAAATGGAAGGGATTGAAGGATGTGAGCTGAGGGAGAGGTGTGTGATAGGACATGCAGGATAGAAGTGGTGAGAAGGTCCTGCAGGACCACTCTTGACTTCTTTTCCATCCTCCAGGGCCTGGGTTTTCCAAACAGATTATGAAACTGAGATATGAACGTGCTGGTCACCCAGCATCCCTCCCTTGCTACCACCTTGCAAGCACCTAACCTTGGCAATGACAGTGGAAACCAGACAGTTGAACTGCCTTGTCTGGCACCTGCACTGTGAATGGATGTGATGTTGTACATCATATCCCCTGTGCTCTTCTCTTGGTAACCTGTCCGTGGGTCTCTGCTCTCTATGGTCCCATCATCCCCATCTGGCATGTTTGTGCACAGCAGCTGAACCATCACCAGAGGCATCCTTGCCAAAAAAGTCCAGACCACCGTATGCTGAAACATGCTGTGTGTGGTGCAAAGGAGCAGTGTGTCTGCTCTGGACAAATGGCTTTGTTTTGCACTGGGAAAACTGGAGTCAAAAAGTCAAAGCAGTGTTTTGCACAGGAATAGATTGTTCCTTTCCAAAGGGCAACAGTTCTGTCACAGGCTTTTACTTTGTGGTTCCCAAGCAGAACTGTTCCCACACAGTGAAATGAGCCAATATTTTGGCTTTTCCATCCTGGCTTAGGATCAAAGGTAATGTCTTTGGTCTTTCAGTGGGGTGGACGCAGTTTCCCAGCCTGTTACAGCAAGAGCACACTCCCTGCCAAGGATGTGTTGCTTCTGCTTTCAGCACCTTTGATCCAGCCCGTCTCTTTCAAGGTGTGTGGAAATGAGCTACAATCTCATCATTCCTGCAGAGGCTTCACGGAGGAGATAGCAGAAGGGTCACAGCGCCTCTGGAAATCTCCCTTCAGGTGATGTGCCGTCGCATTTCACAGCAGACAGACAGAATAACCTTTAGGGCATGGTAAGAGGCAGCGTTTTGAACTCTGAGCTGGGGAGCTCAAGAGCTCATTTCTCTGACACATCATCTGTGTCCCTGCTGGTTCCTGCATCCCCCTGAAATACCTTTGTCCTAATCCATCACTTCCTTAGCTAGAATTAAAAAAAAAAAATAAGCTGGGCAGTTGGTATCTTGTGTGCTGGCCACACAAAATCTCATCTCTCCTGCAGAAATGCACCCAGACCCTCTCCTGTGGCCAATTTTGTCTTAATTTGAGCTGGTCTCAGTCTGTGTGGAAGTGGGGGGCTGCCCCACCAGGCCAGCTCCTGGCAGCAGAACGGCTCTCCTGCACTCACCTTTCCTGCACTACACCCTCAGTATGTGAGTGCTGAGTTGGGTTTTTCCCCACAGATTTATCTTTGCAGTAGTGGGGAGATGAGCGAGCTAGAGCAAGGTGAGCTGGGGTACGTGCAGGCTGGCACAGGCTGCCCCACGAACCAGAAGCTGGGAACACTGGGAGGAAATTGCTGGTTCTCCCTCCTCCCCGCTCTGGAGTAAATAATGGTACTTTTTATTTAGCTATTATTTCCCAGTGGCAGATATCTCCTTGGCTGTCTGTTTAACTATCTTTATCTCGCCCTCCTTCTCTGTTTGATATAGTTATAGATAAACAGATAGCTACCTTATTAAATAACATGTTTTAAGAGACCAGTGGTATGGTTAACATAATGCAGCAGCTGTTGATTTGTCTTTCACTGTTGGTTTGTTTTTTGGGTTTTTTTTTCTTAAGGAAATGCTTTAAATAAGGGATACTTCATCTATTAAAAAAAATACACTTGTAGCAGCTGCTAAGCCCATCCATAAGCCTGCTTTACGTTGTATTTGTGATGGGACTGACAGTGCATGGAGGAGCCTGATTATACACAATTCCATTTTAGCAAGCCCTGCGATGTAATTTCACAGGGCGATCAGTGTTTGAATGTAATAGCAGCCTGTGCTAAGGTGTCAGAATATTAAAGGCGCTAATGGAAAAGCTCCCTGGTACACAAGGGGGACAGCATTACAGGAGACGTCGCAGATGGCTGGGCACTAAACTAATGGGGCAGGATCCAAAAAGGGAAAAAAACCTAGAGAAGGGAGAGCTCACGGGAGCACGGGCACCTGCTTCCCTCTCACACGGAAATTAAACAGCGAGCGAGGGAGAGGCGAGCGTGTGTGTCTGTAAAGATAGAAATTGAGGGGGGAAAATACCCCCTCTTGAATGGCTTGAAGGTTTTTGCAGCAAGCCCTGTGCCAGCTTTGCTTGGGAAAGGCTTGGGGTTAAAGGGGTGTGTGGGGAGGTTTGAGCATCACAGCCACGGTCTGACCCTGGAAAGAGAAGAGTAATGCATGGATACTGTTACCCACACTGTTGTAATATGGCAAAACTGCAGCTCTCTTTGGTGGTTGTTCATCTCCAGTTAAATCCAAGGTGAGTGAGATGTATCCACCTTGCAGCTGCCCTGACATCTCAGTTCTGCAGCAAGGTGTATCTGCTGGGGCCATCATGCTAATTTCTGTGTTCATGTATACGGGAGCCGATGCTGGGTCTGTGCTATGATTATGGGGCACTGTCAACATTTTCCTGTTTTCCAGCACAGTTAGAGGCATCTTCTCCCTCCCTGTGAACCCCCAGTTTCCCCTGGAGCAGCCAGAATTGGACCAATCCATTCCTGTCTGTATGGAGAGGCTTCTGTGCCTGTGGTGAATCATCCATGAAGTGTGCTTGTGGGTTTTCCTTGGTATCATAGCCAGCTTCCCGCTCTGCTGACCACAAAGCTGCAGTAGGGAAAGGCTTAGTGCTGCTTTCCTGTTTGAATTGGCCCCACAGGGGCTGGGGTGGTCAGGGGATAGCACTGCAGGACGTGAGCCTGTCCTTCCAGGGCTGGAAGGGTAAATCAGCCACATGGAGGTACTCCCTGGAAGCTGTCTGCCATGTCATCATATGTCTCTGCCTTTCAGGCACTAATCGGGAGCTGCTTGTGTATCTTAGTGCTGGGAGCCAATTGCACACACCAGAACAGCCCAGCTTGGGTCTGTCACCCTGCAGTGCCACCAGGAACACAGGGACACCATGAGAAGTCAGCTCTGCCACTTCAGTGCCTGGG
The DNA here is from genome assembly GCF_901933205.1 of Camarhynchus parvulus. Classification (NCBI taxonomy): domain Eukaryota; kingdom Metazoa; phylum Chordata; class Aves; order Passeriformes; family Thraupidae; genus Camarhynchus; species Camarhynchus parvulus. The sequence continues at coordinate 10,069,131 of NC_044578.1, forward strand.
AAAGGCACTGGGCATGTGTCTCCCAGACCCTCTGGTCATGCTAGCAGCCCCCATCCTTGGGCTGCTTTCTTGGTGGTTTATGGCTCTGCTTGTCCCCTCTCCTGGGCCAGCACTGGCTTGTGCACACCCCAGCTCTATTTCCCAGCCCTCCAGGAACCCAGACCTGTAGTTTTGTTTTGCTTGTGACCAAACCCAGGGCTCTGACCCAGATCTCCACGGCATTAACCCAGTGTGTCGCCAGCCGCAGAGCACACAGCAGTAGAGAACATTTTATCCAGGATAATCCGTAACCTGGGAGCAAGGCAAAGACTGCTCTTGTTCAAACACAGGGAAATGTGAAGCCTAAAGCGCTTGGCACTTTGACACCCTGGAGTCAGGCACACCAGCGTGTTTCTATTGCAGCCTAAGCCAGGGCACAACAGCAGGGATACCTTCCTGCTGCCTGATGGGACCACAGCATCCAAACACACCTGGGAGGGGGGCTCTCAATGGCTGCAGGGTCCCTTCTGCCCCTCCTGAAGTTCAGATGAGTTTTAGTAGCGAATTTGTACAGCTGTGGCTGAGTTGAGATATTGCCAGGACACAAGCAGGATGAGACTGCTCAGATGTGTCTGAATGGGAATGGGCAAGGCAAGAGATCACAGTGTGCCTCAGTTTCCCTTTTGCAGAGCTCCTATGTACAGAGCTCTGATGGCATGGGCTGCTTATTTTAGTAAGGAGAAAGCACATACAATTATGCTGCATCCTCTACATCTTCTCTGATATCTTCCCTTAAGACTGACCTGTCCTCCTCCCATGGTCTGGTGGCACCTCACCCTCCCTAAAGCATTTCCCAAAGGTGGACAGAGCCAGACAGCTCCTGTGTGCCCAGTGCTCACCTTTCAAAAACCAAACCATTCATAATTTTATTCGTTTAATTTACTCCTTGATGTGAGGCATAAAGTTGTTTCTGTTCTAACAAGCAGCTTTGCAAATGGACTGAAGTGGACACCAGCTGGGCTTGCCAAAGGCTCCCTGCATCCAGGACACAAGGGAAGCTGGCTGTGTGGCACTGATCTGCGGGAAGCCCTTGTGTGAAGAAGACAGAGTACCAGGCAAAGCCTCAGCACCTTAGAGGATTTTGTCCAGATCTCATTCTCTCACTGACAGGAATTTCCAATTTTCCCTTACTTTGACTCAAGTGGGGCCAGACCTCATGCACGGTGTCCTCTTTTTCAGTGTGTCAGCTGCTCTCCTTCCCCCCACAGTTCTCGGAGGGTTTGTGCTCTGGAGAGTGATGTTCCCTGGGAAAGGGCACTGCTCACTTCTTCCCCAGCATCCTCTCATGTCCAAACCCCAGCCAAACCATGTCCTGCAGTGGCACTGCAGATATATTTGGCAAAAGACAAAATGCTTTTGTCACCCCTGCCCAGTAATGATTGGCACAGATGTTTAATTCAAGGCTTAGGTTCACAGGTCCTACATTTGGCAAAAGTTGTTTTTGTGCACCCTGTACCACTCATGAGTGTTCTCAGTGCACTGAGAGAGACTAATTAAACATGACTGGTGTTGGCGCTGTACCTGGTCAGTCTGGAGGCCCCTCTCACCACTGTGTTTGTAGAAATTAAATGCCTCTTGTTAGTGGTGCAGCAGAGATCTCTAATATGCATGGACAGAAAGGCAGGGATGGATGGAGTTGGTGTCAGGGCAGCAATTGCTTATCGTGCCTTATCTGGGAATATGAAACTGTATTGCATGACATCCAGAGGCAGGCTGAATAGATATGCCAATTCATCTCGAGCCCGGGCTTTGACAAGCTAGACTGCCCTTGTTGAAAGGCATCAGTCAAACAAGAGCTGCTGGCTGCTTTTCCCTTTTTTATACTTTCTCTCGCTCCCGCGCTCCCTCTCCGTCTCTCGCTGCCTCCCCTCCCTCCACCTCTTTTTTCTAAGCTTTTTCCACACAAAATTGAAAAGCTTTGGAAATAATAATAATAAAAGCCCCCCAAACTAATACCGTTTTAAGTACACCCCCCTCCCTCCCCAAATGGGATTGATAAGGAACCCCAGTGTATGAAGGCATGTTTAGATAACATTGAGAATATTATAGCGAGTGAGAGAAAGTAGGGGGGAAAGCTTCCTGCCGCGTCTAAGCCGGGAAAGGCGACGGCACCCTGGCTAATACGAGTGTTTAATATTTGATGTGTTGGGATAAAGCAGGATCACCTTCGAATTGAATTGAGTGTCAGAATGAGAATCTATTACTGAAATTCTTGTGTGATTTGACAGCAAAGCAGACGATGTTATTCTTCACTAGTTACTGCAATCTTCTCCCCTACATCACTTAAATATTTTTTTCTTTGCTTGAGTAAACACACATTATCCTTTTTTTCCACCTCCCTTTCCTTTTTTGTCTCCCTCTTTTATACTTATTTTTTTATTTATTTTCTTCTTAAATCAAACCTGCCTTTCACAGGGCTGATGGAGTAGATTGTTATTTCTTTATTTGTCCTATTAAATGGAATTCCTGATCATTTAATCCTGCTTTTGTAAGTGATTTAAAAATACTTGAAAAGCTGTGAATGTGGCAACACTTCTGACTAAACTGCTTAAAAGGAACACGTTACACCTGGGCTTAGCTCCTGCCTGCTGACAGCCAGCGAGGGTAGCGGGCTCCAGCGCTGCCGGAGCCATCCCAGGCTCCATGCCTCCATCCTGCCAGGCAAGCTTTCCTCTCTGCCTTCCCTGCGACAGAGGAGTTCTGCTGTTGTCAGCTTGGCTTTTGTTCAGGAGCCTCCAACTAAATGATTTGGTGGTGGGGTCAGCTCCTCAGTGGTGTTCCATTTGCCTCATGTTGTGCTGGTAAATTTGCATGGCAAGAAACCCCAGCAAGAATTGTCCACTTCCCATTCCTGGACTGGCATGCAATTAAAATGGGAACACTCTGGAACCTCCAGTGTCCTGGGTGCTGTTCAGGAATGTCCTGCAAGACAGTCCCAGCCCCAAAACCTTACAGTCACTAAAAACATTTCAAACCATGTTTAAAAGCCCACTTAGTCATAGACATGACCTCTTTTTTCTTCCCAGCATACACGCTAATATAAAATCTTGACACCTCATTGTGGCAGCAGTGGAATTAGGGCAGTTAGAGAGGAAATGCTTATTTTGGGTGGATGCAGTGCACAGTTGACATGACAGGAGGAGGAAGATGATTTTGCTGTTCCAAAGACATTTTCTCCATTGCAGAAATGTCAGGGGGTTCACCTTCGATCAGTAGGCAGCTGTGCCCGGCCTGATCCTGGGGGAGCACAGCTGGTACCTGCTGCTTGCCGAAGCTAAGGGCAGCTGGGAGTTCTCACACCTTCTTTCTCTGTATTTAAAACCATGTATATTTCATGTGTCTTTTTGAAATTCTTAATGGAGATTTTCAGCAAAACCCACCACTTTTCTTATTCCTTACTACCCACCCTTCAGCATCTTCTCAGACTGCTTAAGCCCCTTTGCTTCTGGGAGGATTTTTTCCAAAAGGAAATATTTTCTCCCTTCCTGAAAGTGTCTGTATTAATATTAAAATTACAATTAGCAGATGAAACATAGCATTTAAAACCTCTTGGTAGGATATGTAACATAAAATGACGGAGTTTCCCAGCTGGTCAGGGCAGGACACCCTGTGCCAGTCGTGGCAGTTCTTGCAGCTGTGGTTTGTGAACATGCTCATGCCATTGCAAAGCACAAAGGTCCATTTCCCTCCTGCCCTTCAGCTAAAGCACCCAGGGCGATGCAATGCCAGCAGCTGTAGGGGAGGGCAGAGGGGCCAGGAGCTGGCCAACAGGTCACAGCCAGGACACGTGTGGAAAGAACAAGGCTGGCTCTGCAGACGTCAACGCTTTGCCCTAGCAGAGCTCCAGCAGCTCTGTGAGAACCAGCTCTGTTCCTCCCTCTGCATGTGGGGAAGATTTGTGGGGCTCCCTTATTCTGACTTCTGAACAGGGGCCTGTTTATATGCTGTGGGGTGTTTAATTTTGCCTTAATTTGACTGCTGAACACCAGTTTTTGTGAAGTGTGCTGGGCACTTCCCATAAATAAATGATGGAGCATTATTCAGTCCACTTAGATCAATACATCAGCTTGACAGGTTCCAGGTCTGGGAATTTTCTGACCCCCGGAACATCTTCTCTGCAGCTGTGCTGCTTACATACATGGTGTGCAGCCTAAACAAGCTCCAGAGAGCAGCACATCAGGACCCAACTGTGTTGGTGCTGTTGCCTTGCTGGCCCCAGCGTTGTTGGGGACGGGTGCTGATGTGCACTGGGATTGCAGCAAGGGCAGGTGAGCTAAACTCAGTGCCAAACTGCACAAGCAACCACCACCATGGGATTGCCCAGCCTCACTGGCACACCCTCTGTCCCAGCACAGGGGACCATCTTTGCACCCCAGTGCTGTCAGAAATAGGAGACAAAGCTCTTGTTTCAACCTCTTTGCCATCTGAGGCAGATGTGTCATAGCTACTGGGAAGGTTTGTGACCTGGTACAACAGGAGGTTGGTTTCAGACCTTTTTTTTGCTCTGTTATAAAGCCAGCCTCAGATTCTGTGATTCTGTGTGTGCATCATCTCCATGCCCCATGTTGTATCCCCACATCTGGTTTTTGGATTTTGTGCAGGATATGTGGGCTGCAGGTTACCTAATGACCTAGCTCCCCACACCAGCACTTGTTTAACAAGGTGTGGATTATCCGTGGTGCTTGCTCTATGCATGGAAACACAGTATGTTCCTAATCTCCTGCTGCTATTAGCTCACATTTATCACAGGAATATCTGCTTACCTTTGATTCGAGATCCCTCCATCAGGGACCCAGGGCGGTATTTGTCTGTGAACTGCTGTGTATGCCTATGGGATTGCATAAGTAAATAAATATAATTAATAATCATCTGACTTCAGAGCAGCATTGGCAGGGAGGTAAATGCAGCTTTCATAGGATTACAAACAAAATCAGGAAAAAAGGAAAACCTTTCTAGGAGACGGTATGAATGAAAATAATTGTATTCAGGCTGCTTGAAAATTATTCTGTAAACATTGTTCGAGTGGTTTTTAAGCAGATCAGAAACACTGAGTTTCTCTCTAAATTGGAATTTTGGTCAGAACCATTTAAAAATAGCTTTTTTAAAAGATGCCTGCATTTTTATCAATTGAAATGCAGATAAAAATAAAAAAACACAGGATCTTGGCCCTGCTTCAGTGTCTGACCTAAAAGGGAGCCACCCAGTCTCTGCAACACTAAGACTGAACCAGAGGGAGGTACAAAGTAGTGCAATCTCCTCACAGAAAGGGTTTCATGGCTTTTTTAAAAATCCTTTGGCTTGCAAGCAAACCAGGGGCATCTCCGACTTTCTCACAATTCGCCACAGGAATAAGCACTGAAGGGACGGGGGTCTGTGCCACTGCTGGTGGCTGTGTGGTCACAGAGATGGCAGGAAAGTGGGTGACACCAGTGTCCCATCAGCTCCAGTGAGCCAGTGGCCACAGCCACCCCTGCAGGCTGGGTACCCCTGGTGTTGGGGAGCCACCGACACTTTCTGCCTCGCTTTAACAGTCAGAGGAAGAACTTTCCTGTTTAAAGATTAAACGTTGTCTTTAAATATTAAACAGCAAAGCTCCTTGCTCTTGATTGTGTGGCTGCTGCCAGCAGGCGGCTCAGAATTGCCACTTTTAATTAAAAAACTTTATTTTCCAGTGCTGCCCAGCAGTGGCTCCTCCTCTCGGCCAGCGGTGGCTGACCTCTCCCCTGCCTTCATCCCTTCATCATCGCTGCTTGCACTTCCCTGTGCCTGCAGCAGTGATGGTCCCTGCCAGCCCCTGAGTGTGAGCAGCCTTGTCTGGGACTGATCAATGCCCCTGGCACTTCCTTCCAAAACCCCAGGAAAAACAATTAAAACCCGATCGATCCTGCAGGCAGCTTTGAATATGCATAAGTGCACACTTGACCTTCAGTGGTCAGGCCAACTTCCACCCCAGCTGCTTAGGTAGTTTGCTCAGGTATTGCAGCTGTACCGAATGACCTTGATCAGGAAAGCAGAAGGCGATGCAGAGATGGGCCCGGTGCTGATCCGGGGGCTGGGGCACGTGCTGCCAGCTCCCTGCAGCTGCTGCTGATGCTGCAGAGCCAGGGGAGGCAGGCTGAGCCTGCCAGTAGCACCCAGCTGCCAGGAGCTTTCCAAAGCTGTCCCCGTGGCTTTCCCGGGATCCTGCCAGCATCCCTCTGGGCTACCTCAGTTGCTTCTGGCCAGAGTCCAAGGGATGTCTGGGCTGGGAAGGCAGCCTGCAATATGGCAGCTCCCTGGGCAGGGACACCCTGGTCCTTTCCCATCCTGGGATACCACTTCCCCAGGGATGGCCCCCACTGCGGTCGATCCTCTGGAGCTGAGCATGGGAGCCTTCCTATGCTCTGCCTGCATTTTCTCTGTGGGATGGTGCCCAGGAGAGGGAACAACACATGGAACCACTTCAGCCACCCGGAAGCTGGGTGGCAGGGTCCCATCCTGCACCCCAACCTCTGGCTCCCCCCACCCCGTGGCTGGCTGGCCTGCATCCTGATCGTGGCAGGGAACATACCAGAGCGTGTTTGTCAAAGGCGAAGGAAATCTCCCCGTTGTGTACACAAAGTGTAATTTCAGTGAATTATGCATAGACTTAATTAGGAGTTTTAATTGCTAATCATCTCCCAACAGGATTAGCAATGCTGTCTATTAATTATCTGTGGAGCCCTCTGTTTTGCTAAGGCAGGAGTAACAAAGCAGCATGAATGGCTACATGGGCCACTAATAAATTAACTCCCCCAAGCCTCGTGGCTCCTGGGGGGCTGCCAACAGAAGGGGCTGCACAGGGGCTGGACCTGCCCACTCTCAACAGAGCAGCACGTAGCAGGAAAGAGGGGCTGGCAGGAGGTCCCAGCAGCAGGCAGGTGGCTGGTGGGCTGGTGGGGGACGCCTCTCTCAGCTCTGGTCACCCAGTTCATCCCCATTCCTGCTGCAGAGAGCACCTTCCTGGCATTTGCAGCCTGCGGAGGGTGTCGGCAATGCCTGCCACACTGTGGCTGCGGTTAGCGATGATCCCCCGCTGCAAGAGGGAGATAGGGGCTGCTGGATTGACCTGATCTCATCTGGGGACAATGGCCCTCACAGCAGCAAAGATAGCGCCAGCATGAGCGACGCTAAGCCCACGCACCCTTCTTACTGCTCACAATGCGTTCCGAGCTTAATTCCTCAAGATGAAGAAGATACGTGGCTGTCAGGCTGTAATTACAGCCCTGCGTGTGACATGGAGGCCTGGCTGCTTTTATGTTTGCCTTGTCCAGTGGGTTTTTGTGCTGCTTGGGCTCCCAGCTGCCTTGATCCTCCTGGAAGCCCTGCCAGGGGATGCCATGGGTATGAAGCAGGCTCCCTCCGGCCAGGCTGCAGGCTCTGTGCAGTGGGGTGAGCAGTGCTGGCTCCCAGTAGGATTTGTTCCAGTGATGGAGGGAACTGAGGCAACTGGGGCTTGGGGGTGGAAAGGAGAGGGAGCTGGGAGGGCTGTGCCTGCCAGAAGAGAAGGAGCCTGCTGGCCAGGCCAGCCTGGGAATGAGCACACCTTTCCAAACCCCCTGACCCCTGTTGGTGACCCTATTAAGGCCAGAGTGGGTGGATGTTTTTGGAGCAACTAAGGGACATAGGGGATGAGCTTATAGCTCCTGGCTTGCCCCCCACAGCATGGCAAAGGTGGCCTTGAGTGATGCAAATCCCTCCATCACAAGGGTTTTCATGTGTACAGGACACCACCAAAGGCTCTGAACACCTCTAAGGAGAATCAGGTGGGACAGGGCAGGGCGAGAGCACTTTGTGTGGGCAATTCCAGAAGAGCAGCTGCGAGGGTGATGTGCAGGTCCACACTGAACACGGTGAGCACAGACACACACCAGCCCCTGAACACAGACCCACTCCAGCCCCAGGAGCAGTCAGACCTGGGCAAGTACAGATCGTGCCTGCACATGGGCTGTGTCTGACCCTCTGCTTCTCTCTTCCAGGCGTACAGCTTTGCCATGGGGAGTTGGCCAAAGAACGGGCTCTTAGACATGAACAAAGGACTGAACCTACAGCACATAGGGAGGCCTCACAGCGGGATAGGTGAGTGATGCTGCCCCGTGCCATTTCCATCTCCACAGCTGCTGCTCCGTGTGTGGGATGTGCCTCAGCTCTAAGACATTGTCCAGTCTGGGGTGCTGAGAACAAGCTAAAGGGCTGAAGAGACCGCAGCTGGTGGAAGGGACGAAGATGTGTCAGGGCAGAATGGGTACATGGATGACTTCTCTGTCCCTTGCACATGCTGGTGTGCCCGACATACCTGCCTGTCCCTCTGGCTGGGGAGCTGCTTCTCTCCTAGACTGCACTAGCAGTGCTTGGGTTAGGGTTGGATGTGGTCAGCACTGGGTGCCTGGAGCACAGCACAAGGGTCCCCAGCTGGGTGGGATGCTCTCCCTGTTGGACCAGTCCTCCAGTTGCTCTGCATGCTGCAGTGCTTGGAAAGGAGGCTGTGCTGCCTGGCTTGGGAACTGACTGGAGAAACACTGCAGAGTGAAGATGCATTATCCCAGCTGGAGAACTGAATCATCATCCTGTTTGTTAACACATATGATGAGCTTTGTGGTCCTGCAGTGTGCTCTAAGATAAAGTGATCAACAGTGCTCTGAGATAAACAGTGGCAGAACTCCATGTATCCCCCAACTCCTCTGCACCGGGGATCAAAGTGATATGAGGGAGACCTGGCCCAGGACACTGAGGCCGTATATCTGCCTGCTGCTTAACACTGGGGATGCAGAGCTGGTACAGCAGCAGGCTGTGGTACAGGCAGGAGCTCAGATTTACTGGGCTCACTCAGGGCTGTGACTCAGGGCTGCATCGCTCTTGTCTGTCTTGTTTCTCTGTGGAGCAGTAGATCACCTCTTGGAGATCAGTGATCAGGTATTTTCTCTGCCTCCCAGCCCTTCATCCACAGTGACTTTTGAGCATTAAAGTTTGCAAGGAGGTAAGATTTACTTGGAAAAGTCACTGGCTACCTAGGCCTTGAAGAGGCTGTTTAATATTGTTTCAAGACTCTAACCATTAAACTCTCCAATCAATCCAAGTTAAGGAGATGAATTATTTAAAGCTCACCAGCTTTTAATTAGCAGGGTCCTTTTGAACTATGGATCTGGTTGCATTATTGACAGAGGTAGCATTAAAATTTGCTTCCCTGCCTGGGAGCAGATTTGACTGGATTGTGTGCCATGTTGGGAGGCTCATGAGGAGGGAGCAGGAATTGCAGGAGTTGTGTGTGCATGTCATGCTCTGGGGACTTGGGCTTTTTCTGAGGTTTCTGAGTAGATGCAGAGTTGGTTTCTGCTTCATCGTTCCTCATTTTATTTGTGTGATGAGCTCTCTTGTTGCTGTCATCCCTTACTCCAACAAAGTGTCCCCATTCTCTGGAGTATCATCTGTCTGCTCTTGGTTTCTGCTCCTTTATCTCAGCACTGTTGTCTTGCACAGGTGTGAATCCTCTGCCTGACAGAGTTCTGGGATTTGGTGTTCATGTCCCTCCTCATTCCAGTCCTTTAGGAGAGTTTTGCCAAACTCCCTCAGTGGAGGAGTTCTGCCAGTACAGGGTGAGGCAGCGAGGCCCAGCACCCAAGCTCCCTTCTGGCAGCGCTCCATCCCAATGAACCTGCCTTTCCCTTACCTCTCTATTCTTCATGCTTTTGACTGCCCATGCATCAGGGTTGGGAGGTGCCATCCATCCCTTTCCCTGCTCAGGGCTGCCCTTCCTTTCTCTCTCTGACTGTAAGGAGCCTTGATCCCAACACAGCCCTACCTCTCAGCTGAATAAAGGGCTGTCAGCCTCTCACTGCCCACAGTGAAACACGGAGCTGGCTGTGGATCTGGGGATGGTCCCATGCCATCTAGAGCCTCCCTTCTCTTTGTGCTCAACCCTGGAGTGCAGCAGTGTTGAGGGAATGTTAGGGAGCTGAGAGGAGGCTTCCTGGGTCATCTAAGGGGGGTCAGCCTCTGATTTTCATGGCCCTCATGGGTCACTGATGGCCAAAAATCTGCAAGCCAAAGAGGACTGAGAAGGGAGCAGCAAGGAGATTTGATAGCCAGCCTCACCAGTTTCACAGGTAGCATGAAGTGTAAGAGTGTCTGTGCAACTCCTTTCCCAGCAGTCTGGGGAGCCTCAGCACGCTTATGCAGGAATGCACAACACGGATGTTTCCCTTCAAATCTGACAGAAAAATTGCAGTGGATAGCCACTTGTTTTTGCAAACAATTTGCAAGGAATTTTGCCGTCTTGCCTGATGGATTCTGTATTGCTTTGTTTTCAAATCAGTCTCTGTTTCACTGTCTCAGCAGGTATCTGTTCCAAATCCCTGCACTTGACATGCTCTGGGACCAGTCCTGCTCTATGCTTCATCTTCTTTCCTTCATCTTGTTCAATATCTGCAGAGTTCAGGGTGCTTGACACCCTGCAGGGCCAAGGCCAGATTCTGGATGGGAACCACCTTTGGCATCCAGTGGATACAGGCAGGATGGGCTCGTGCTGGAGTCTCCCTCCATCACCTGGAACACACAGCTGCACATACAGCAAGCTGCTGCACAGAGCTCATGTTCTAGCTTTTGTCTGGTTTCTATTCCTGAGCAAGTGAGCTGCAAAGCTTATTGAGGGGCTAGAAGAGTGATTTTTGTTCCCAAATACACCAAAATGTATCTGCATACACTGCAAATACAGCTGCCTTGGGGTGGGATGGGTGCAGGTGTGGTGCCATTGTGTTCTTGAGAGGGAAAAGGCAAAGGAAGGGGGAAAATTTAAATATTTCAGGATTAGGAGATAGAAAAGTCCTGCTCCAGAGGGTGAGGATGCAGGGATTCCTTGGGAGATCAGAAAGGAGTAAAAAGGGTATGAAGCCTATTCTTTCATGCCCTTTCCCAGGTTGATGTTTCAGCTCTAAGGATTCCTTCTGGGGTGAATGTGTCCCTGGAGACTAGAGAGGATATTTTTATGCAATTTCCATCTCTTCTCTAACGCAGGTTAGATATGTGTCAGCTCCAGAGTGGGCTGTAGAATCCTGGGGTGAGGAACTTCTCTTTGTCTGCTGTTTTCTTGGCCCTCAGCAAAATGAGGTTGAGTCTTGCCAAGAAGTTACTCAGTCTTACATATATGGGGACATTGCCATTCTTAACACATGTGTTTGAGGCGGTGCTTGCCAAAAACAAGCTGCAGCTTTTAATGGGAGTCTTGGCAGGCAAAGATCAGCATTCACAGGCTCACACCACTGGTACCTGTGTTGGGGTCTCTCTGCTGGGAATCAGAGACTCATACAAATCAGAAGGATTAAAATCTCAGGTTTTAGTTGTGATTTAAATCAGATAGCAGATCACCTACATTCAGAAATTAATTTTCTTCTGGTTTTGTTTTTTTTTTTTTAATGTGTTTCCCTGAAAAAAAGGTCAAATTTTACTGAACAGCACCTATCAAACCAAGTGCAGCTTTCCTTACTACTGCCCAGTTGTTAAATCTGGTTATTCTTTTACTCATCCAATACTCTATTTTTGCTACATTTATTTTGATTGATTATGTAACATAATATGCCTTCAGTCTTAGTTTTTAAATATTTTTAACGTTAGAAAAACGGTGAATTACTGTTTGTTCTTGAAGAGCTGGTGATTAAATTATTACTCATGATTGCTCTTTTAGATGAAAACTGTAATGCCGTGCTAAAGTACCTCAATGGTAGTTAGAATTGATTTTATTAGGAAAATCCTCTTTCCCTTGCAAATAATCACTACGGAAGGAAATGTAAATTTCAGAATACTTTTTAGGTAAAAAAAGCCCTGGTACATGAAACCAGTGGGCTGGAAGAGTGTTTCTGGAAACCAGCCTTTCAAGGTATTAGAATGAGTACATCTCATCCTCTCTCACCTTAGTTGGTTGGTTGGTTTGTTTGTCTTCACTTATTATGGAAAGATAAGAGACAAGCCTTTTTTATTTTCAATCCTTTGTTGTTTCTCAGCTCTGAACTAGCCAGTTCTTGAACTGAAAATACACCAAAACCAGCCAAAAATTTCCGAAACTGCAAAAGTAGCAGCTCCTACTGGGAAAGTTTTATTCTTGTTTGTCAGCTCTGCTTCCCTCTCCAGTGCATTGACTGTCTTTAAAACATGACATTACTCCTTGCTACTGATCTTTTTTGAATCTAATTGAATGTAATTGAATCTTTAAAGTTTAGGATTTCGCACATACATTTTTGTGATTTTAGATTTAGATGTAAATGTCTGGTTTAGGGTTTGTTTGGTTTCTGTTTTTCTTTTTAGGGGAAAGACAGTAACTAGGCTGCTGTGTCTCTTGCTAATGAACCCTCCCAGTACCATCCAGGTGACCAGGAGATCTGGTCCCATAGTAGCACCCATCTTGACATGGTGCCCTCACTGGGCTGTTTTACACCAGCTGTCATAATCCTGTGAGCTCTGAGCCTCTGCACAGATGGCTTCACCACCTTCCCTGCTCCACAGTTCCCTTGCCGGGGCAGTGCCATGCTCCCTCTGTGGGGGGATCTCTGCCCATGCCAAACAGAGCAGCCCCACCTGCCTGGGCAGGTCAGCAGCCCATGCAGTGAGCCACCCAGCAAGGCACCATGCCTCCCTGGCTCCATCTCTCTCTTTTCATTTACTGATTGGAAATCTCGGAAGGTTAGGGTGTGATATTGTTCCTGATCCAGAGCATTAATTAGGCCTCGGAAAGAAGAAGAGGAATTGCGTGTTTTTAACAGTGAGGTTAATGGGATGCTCGCAGAGTAGACAGTTTTAATGAGCTTCAACTCGATGTGCAGTGAGTTTACTCTTTGTGTTAAAAGGGTCACACTGCAGTAGTTTGATGTGGATTGTCTCCTGGCCCCCAATGTCATAGGTGAGCGTCTGTCAGAGTCCAGTCAGAGCGCATTTACTTAGTGACACGATTCTAATTAACTACCTCGAGCTGCCACAGCCGTGGGGAGCCGGGGCAGCGCCTGCCAGGGTGCCTCCTGCCCATGCAGCCATCCCTCTCTGCAGCTCTGTCTCGCTGTGCTGGACTGCTCCCCGTGCCGACGCTGCAGGAGAGGGCAGCGAGGGCTGTGCTTGCCAAGTGCGGTGCCAGGTGATGGGCCACCCGCCCTAACGGGGCCTGGGGCTGTCAGCGCCAGCTCTCCCCTCTGGAGCTTGGCGGGGATGATGAGGCTGTGCCTCACCCTGCAAAGTGTTGGAGGTGTGTGGTCCTGGCAGCTTGCTGGCCTTATTTCCACCTGCTCTCACTGTTCCCCGTTTTCCTTTCCTGTCTTTCCTGCCTCTCCCGGCATCTGTGGTATCCTCAGTCATCCTCGGTACCCACCTGCCTCCCCTGCATCAGGGCAGGGGGAACAAGGAGGTGGACAGAATTTTGTGAAACTTCCTTTCATGTTTTTGACTATTTTTCATCCTGCCCCATGTGGCAGAGCCAGTCCCACCAGGGTGTGGGACAAGCCCCAGAGAACCTTGTGCTGCCCTAGAGCAGGCATGCCCCATTCTTTTTGAACTCTTCACTTCTCAGCAGAGGTGACACTTGCACAGCACCATCCTTCTGCTGAGGGATCCTGAGAGGGAGAGCTGAGAACGGGGCTCACTCTTGTGGAATGGGGCACTGCCCTGCACACAGTGGCCCCTGCTCAAGGCAGAAGGGGAAGGACTCTGAATTAAATAATTAAAAGAGACTTAAGTAAAAATCAACAGAAATGTCACCAAATGAGCAGTGTCATTTTAAATTAGCGCTCATAAAGGTCAAGCAGATCCAGAACAGGTGGAGCGGCTGCGTGCCGGGTGTCGCAGCCAGGCGGCGTGTCCCGGCACCAGGCAGGGAGCAGGGACCAGCACAGCCACTTGTGGGGCCATGGGCACAGGGACAGCGAGGCTGGCGGGGTGAGGGGTCCTGCTGCAAGCACCGGGCCCCACATCCCTGAGGAGCGGCGGGGAGGGAGGGCTGGCCGGGGCAGCCGGTTAGAGGACGAGCAACTGTCAGAGTCCAGTCAGAGCACATTAACGCGGTGACATGATTCTAATTAACTACCGTGAGAGGTGTCACAGCTGGAAAAGCAGTGAGCAGAGACAAGCTTTTAAAAAAAGAAAAAAGCAATGTGACAGTCTTTTTTTTTCTTTTTTCCTTTTCTTTTCTTTCCCTTTTTTTTTTTTTTTTTTTTTACTCTTGTGTGCTCTCTCCCCTCCATGTGGGAGTGGATCTAAAGATAATTAGGATGTCTGGCTGCCTGGGAACCTGAGCCGGGGCTCTTTTGCTTTCAGTCATTTAAGTTTTCGACATCTCTCTGAAGGGACTTGGTGGCGCAGTGGATTACTGCGCGCCAGAGTGACAGAACACTCTTCTAATCGTAAACCCTTTTTAGAAAGGATTCTGCTCTCCCTTTTTCCCCTGGAGCAGCAGGGGGTATGTTCTGATCACTGCAGCTCTGTTCCCATACATGCTACAATGGGAAACTCAAGGTCTTTCAGCTGTTTCCTGCAGTTAACAAAGGAGGCACAGAAGAAAGAAAGGAAGGATGATTGAGTGTTTGTGTTGACTGCACTCACCCCTCCATCCTACCCTGCCAAAAGTTGGTCGTGCCCATCTGACCCCTGACTGCCTGACAGGGGTGTGATGGGTTTGTCACACCTTGTCCTTGGCTGAGGGCTCGAGGTCCCCAGAGAGCAGCCTTTGGAGGAAGTGTTATGGCTGCAGGGACTTCAACTGCCTGAGAAAAGTCAGTGTGCTTCCATGTGCTTCTCCCAGCCCCCAGGCAGGCAGTGGCAGTGCTTGCTCCCTGGGGATGTGTGGAAGGTATGCCCGAGTCCCTCTCTTCTGGCTGGAAGCAGTTGTTTGCAGCACCAGGGTTAGACTGAAGATTTAAGAGGGATTTCTGGATTGTTTGCTCTGCTGCAGTGCCTGGGAGGCCCAGCTGCAAACCAGGGCAAGTCTGTCTCAAGCCTCAGATCTGGCTGATCCCCAGCAGGACGGCATTGCCATCATCTCAGAGCTGCCCTTTGGCACAGCAGCGGCTCTACCCTCTTCCTCTGGCTTCTGGTTTTAGGAGTAGAGGTGGGGACTGTCTCCCTTGGCAAGATTTGCTGTCCTTCCCTTCCTCACTTCCACCCATGCCAGCTGTGATTCTCAGCCCAACACCTGGCCCAATTTCTGTCCCAGTGATAGATGAGAAACCTTTCAAATATATTTTCATATCACTCTCAACGTTTGTAGTGGGAGCACCGGGAGAGGCTGATGGTTTGTATTATATTTGTATTATGTCTGCTCTGTTTTAGTGATCAGCCAGTCCCAAAACAGGAGTGTGCAGACCTGAACTGATCTGTGCTGTAATGACCCTTACACTGCCTTGTACCCATCACACTCCTGGCTATTTGTCCAGTCTTTTCAGTTGTCTGTGGCTGAGCATCGCAAAATATCCCCCTCACACAGTACTGGAACAACCCTTGCACTGCCCAAGCCCTGTCCAATACTGTGCTGGGCAGGTAGAACATCTTTGCTGGCATTTGTTCCCCTGCCCCTGTAACAGACAGCACTTCCCAAGCACCGTGATGCACCCTCTGACACAGTGAGATGTGTTAGGTGAGAAGCCCTGCAAGATCATTAACTTTCTACAGAGCTTTTTCTGTAGAAAGTAGCAACGTAAAACACCAAGTGACATTTTGATTTCCTGTAGATTCTTTTGGTGCCTTGATGTCTCTGCAATATGTCCCAGACGAGGCTAAATGGTGGCATGTCTTCCCTTACCTGTGAGGAGGGGAAGAGTTTCCTGTTAATGAACATAAACATCTCAGTTAAGGGCACAGATTATCTGCCCTGCTCCACACTGGACTTTGGTGGAAGGTGTCTTTTAATGTCCTACTGTCCTGCAACAGCAGTGTCCCCACATCTGCCTTTACATGACTGCATCCCAGGGGGTCACAGGCATGCTGCTGTCCCTCTCAGGTTAGCCCTTGTCTCCAGGGTTTGGGCATCTACATTGTCCCCTCTCTGTTCTCCCTAGAATGTACAGGGCTGGTGAGCACTGTGGTCTGCCATTGCGAGGAGAGACTCCTGCCCAAGTTTTAGTAAGGATCTGCCTTTAAGGAGAGTGATGGCAGAGGTGCAGAGGGAAGGCTGTGTCAGCAAGGGATGCCAGGTTTAGAGCTGCCCCGCTTCACCTAATGAGAACCAATTGCAAGGTGCAGGAGGGCAGGGGGTAGCAGTCAGCCAGAGAGACTCCACTGCAATTTAACAAGTTTTCATTCCCCTGAGTTCCCTGATAAGACCCCCCTCGAAGTCTGTACAGGAATTCATAAGAATAGGATAATTAGGATGTTTCAAAGCTGCGACCCTCAGAGGAGTCCTTGGATTAATCTGTTTTTTCGCTTAAAGACATCTGTAACTACAATCTTTGTTTCTCTCCTTTTCTTCCCCCCCTCCTTCTTTTCCCTTCTTGTCTGTCTCTGTATCTCCTGTCAAACCGTGGCAGACGTAAATGACAAAGAAATCAGAAAGAGAGATCAATGCAGTCCAAATTAGCACTTGGAGATAGACTGTGCTGGAGATGTCAGAGCCTGACCCCAGTTGATCTGCCAGCCTCCACTGGTGATATTATGCAAATTGCATCCATCTGGCAGAGCCCAGTAAAGGACTAATGGGGCAGGGAGGGGGCCAGGACCACGCGCCTTTGGGAAGAGGAGAGAAATGGGGGTCTTTGGGGAGGGGGGTCCATGATCGACAGGGGAGATAAGGTACTGCATTGGCTTCCTTTGCACTCCTGGGTGGATTAAAAGCCAAACTCCAGATAAGAGATAACCAAACTTCATTTTGCTTTTTATTTTTTTCCTTATTGCTCCCCCCACGCAACCTAGTACCAAAAAGAAGGGGGGAAAAAAAGGTGGTTCTTGGCGCTCGTTTCCTGCACGTCATTACCACTAATGGCAGTTTGAGGGGAGAGACAAAGTCAGGAAAGAAAGCAAAAAAAAAGCTGGCTGCTTAAAAGACTGTTGTAATAGGAGCATGGATAATAGAAATCTCAAATTACGGTGATCGCCTTGTTAAGAAGTTTGAAAATACAGCCAGATTGTCTTTAATGAGAGAAATATGGCTGTTAGTTAGTGAAGGAGGAGGGAATGGACCTTGTTTCAAGATCTATAGCTCGCCCATCAAAGAGGCACTGTCTGTTTCATTTCAAAATCCTGCTCCTCTGCCTGATATTAAAAATAGTTGTTAAAGGCTTTGACTAGCAAGACGATTCTCTTTGACTTCCTACTCTCTTTCCACCTCCCCCAAAAGACTTGGCTAAGATAACTTCTGCTTTTAAAAAACAGCTAAGCAAGGAAAGAAAGAAAGAAAGACGAAAGTTTTGGGGGCTGCAGGATAATACTGCCCCTGGCACTCCAGGGTGCCTGGAGCCTTAAGCCTGAGCACTGCCAGCACCGTGGCCATTCCCACCATGGCAGAGGGGAGCCTCCTCCATGCCATGTGCTGCTGTGTTGAGATGAGTGCTGAGATGTGGTACCACCACTGCCTTCCTCTGGGCAGCCCTGACCCAGGCACAGGGCAGCAGTGGCTTTTTTGGCATCTGGACCCCCATTAAGTGCTATGATGCTTCTTTCCTTTGCTCTACCCCGAGCCTGGGCAGTGGCACCAGGCCAGGGCTGAGGATGCAGAGAAGAGCTCTGACAGAAGCCAGGTCTGGCAGCTGCCCTCCACCCCCGCCTCTTGTGAAGAGCTAAGGGGCACCTCTGTGCTGTTAGGCTCTGACCCGTAACTCCTGCCTCGCTGTGGTGCTGACAGTCCCCTCTTCGTTCTCCCCTGATATCAAAGGATCACATTAATTGGTTTCAGGATCGTGGCCCCATGTCCTGAGCGGCCTGTTTAAGATAACGAACTCAGAGTGTGTTAATAGCTGCTATAGCTCAGCAGAGGATCTAGGGACAAGGCCTGGATGGGGAAGATGCTGCTGGGTAGGGAAGATGGGCATTCACACATAAAAGTCTGTCCAATACTGTGTTTTTCCCTGTCCTTACACAAACCAGTGTAATTCCCTCACTCCCAAGCTGCTAACATTTTGAAATCCCGGGGCAAAGGGCACTGGCCAGAGGGGAGAGCTGCACCAGCCAAACTGTTGCCCTTTCCCAGCACGGCCTTGCTCTTTTCATGGGTCTGCAGTGGGATTAGAGGGGATCTGCTCATATCCTCCATAGCTTGAGACTCTTCCCAAAGGTGAAGCTGCCACTGCACAGGATGATCCCAGCTGTGCCATTAATCACCCAAGTTCTGGCTTGTTCCTTATTCTGCAGGAGAGACCCGCAGTGGGCTGCACCACGATGACAGTGTTTCCATCTGCTCCTGAGAGTCATGAGCAATCCTGCTCCAGCTTGGGTGGGAGCTGCATTCTTCTAACACAGAGGAGCCCAAGCAGCTTCTCCCAGCCTGGGCCCTGAACTGGGCTGTGAGTGTACAGGACCTGAAGGGGAGGCAGGAGGGGAGGGTCATGGTCGCTGCTAAGGGTGGGTGTACTAGTCCATGCTGCTGGGACCAAGATTCCATTTCAGTACTGTAGTCTGACAGTGTGCTTGGAGTGTCTGTCCTGTGTGCTTGGAGGTCTCTGAAGAGATGGCATGAAGAAGGGGCTCAAGAGCTCCTATGAGTTTTTGGCCAGTTGATGGCCCAGGGATGCAGCAGAATCAGCTGGCTGGACTGTCATGCAGGGTGGGCTGCAGAACTGTCCTTCCTTATCCCCCCATGGCACAGAGCTGATTTTTAACCATGGAATACCCCTACCCAGAGATGCGATCCAAGCCCCACAGTGATGGAGAGCGCCTGGTAGTCCTGGGTCACTTTTCCCACTATAATTAGCCTCATTGTTAATTACTTGCAGGCATGTGATGTGCAGGGGTAGCATCCATGCAGCCGGAGGGGCTGCCTCTGCACAGACCCTCCTGCAGTGCACCAGCCCTGCCCTGCCCTTTGTCTCCTGCCCACCTCAGCAGCAGGCGTGGCACTGGTGCTGCTGGTTGCCTTGGCTTCCCAAGGCAAGCATCTCCCTGCCTGCTGCCACCTCTCAGCCAGGCCCCAGAGGGAAGGGGACCTATGCCCTAGCACTGCTACCTCAGGAGCCTTTCCCCAGGGGCTCTGTGGATGGGGTGAGCCTGCAGACAGCAGGACCCCCAGCCCTTTGCCCTAAGGAGGGCACAGCAGCACCACCTTACCAGGAAGCCCACTCCAGCCCTTAGCTGCCAGCTGCTGAGTGCTGGGGGTGTCTGGGCCAGGTCCCCTCTCCCATGCTGTGTGCTTTCAGCCAAGAAACACTGATTTGGCTCTATGTGCATGCCCAGGAGTCTTAGGGCTTGGCAGGTGGGTCATCTCCAGCACCCACAAAGCCCCCTGCTCATGCTCTCACCTCTGAAAGTACATACATAACAGCCAAGAGAGGCAGAGGGGAGAGAAAAGGAGAGACGCCAGCTTTGCCTCTGCGCTCCCATCCAGAGCAATCTCCTAATGAGAAGAATATGGCTGCTAGTTAGCAGAGGGGTGTGTCCTGTAGGCTAAAATGAGATAGTTACACTGCACTGATTGAAGGTTGAGGTTAGAGGGCAGCACAATTATGTTCAGGAGATTCAAGGGCTCTGTTTGATGCAGCAGTTCTAAGCTCCCAGCCAGTGTCAGTAGTTTAGCTCAGGGTTTCTTTTTTTTTTTTTTTTTTTTTTTTTTTTTTTTTTTGTGGGCTAAAGACAGGAAGGATAAAAACTATGGGAATGAGTTGTTTCTATTATTATAAAGTGGTGTGAGTTTTCTTTTTTTTAAACCACCAGTTCACCCCCCTTTGGCTTAACTGTTTCCTGATCATTATATTTTAAGCTGCTCAGAGGGAAGAAGAGCGCATCCCTTTCCCCCTGGAGAGCAGCTCTGAATTTCCCTCAGACAGGGAACGCGATTTTCTGTGTCCATTTCTGCTCAGTTCACTGACTAAGGATCAGGAAAGCAATTAGCAGTTCAAATTATGCCAGCACCAAATTCTTTGTCTCAAAATCATGGGTTAAGAGTTGCAAAAGAACCTTAATTGTCTGGTGCTGAACTAGATGTTTTTTTCTGAAAGCATTTCCAGTGCTTAGGGCTGTTTGTGGGGGGAGCCTCTTGTGTATCGAATACTGTGGTTCCTTTTTCCAGAGCCTGCAGCAGTGTTCAGGCACTGCAGCAGCATCTCTGGCCTCTCCAGCCTGTCTCCCACCATCAGGCTAGCTGCCTTGCAAGCAGCCATGCATCCATCTCAAGATGATCCTGGTCACTGTCACCCATCTCCACTGTCCTCTAACCCTCTCTGGTCACTGCACTCAGCCTCAGCCACCTGCATGCGCTGCGGGGAGATGAGGACCAAAGGGACTGCTGGCCTGCAGCAGCAGCACATGGCAGCCCCATGCTGCCTGTGGAAGGAGGCTGTTGCTCTTTTGGCGACAGCACCCAACCATGCTGGGCTGAACACGAGGTGTTGGCCTGCCCATCTCATCCACCCCATCTTCAAGGATGGATGAAGGGATGCCTGCCCCTTTCTCTCCTTGCCTGCTCTCCAGGGCCTGTTTTGTCCCAAGCCCACACTTCACATTGCCTTTTGATCTGAGTGACAGCCTGGTTTATTTACTCTAATGGTTCTCAGTTTTAAATGTTAATTCCTCCCTGAAGAAAATGTCTTTTCAGGATGAGTTGCCCATCAGCAGAGACATGGAGGGTGTGTTGGCATGCCCAACCTCTGTGCAGAGCCAGGCCTTCACCCAACAGGCAAGAGCCTGGAAGGTGATGCCTAGGGAGTACCTCAGTCCCTGTCCCCGCTGTGGCTGGGCTGTCCCAGGGATGCCTCCTTGCTGGGCAGATCTAGGTGGGATGGATGCACCCCAGGCATTGCAGTTCATCCCTGTGCAGCCCGTTTGGCACAGTGCCACACCCCAGTGTCACAGCCCCCCATAATCCCAGCTGCAATTAGGGGTTGATGGATTGTCCCCAGGCCAGGGTCTCAGTACAGCACCCTAAAAAGGAGCCCTAAAAGGGACGAGGCACACGCAGAGACGGGCAGGGGCCTGCTGGGCTGCCGCCATCCAACAACAATTTCTAATCTTGATTGGAGAGGAGGGCGGTGGGCTGGGGGGAAGAATCAGAGATAAATGTTAGCTCATTTCTTAAGTAATTAGTTACCTCCTCATCCCCATGTTGTAATTGTGAACAAGCTGTAATGTTTAATTAGTGTGTAAATGAAACCCCAATTTCATAATGGCTGCGGTGACAGCGCTAAGTGAGACAGGCACAGAAGGGGCCGCATTGTTTCAGCAGGAGATGAAGCTGTCGCCCAGCAAGCCAAGCGTCTCTGGGAGAAAATGGAAATGATAAACGAAGTGAGGCTAATTAGCAAAATCCTACAGGCCCCACTGATGGTTCTCATCAAGGGGAGGTAATGAAGCGGGCGGGCCAAGCTGAGGGGGGATTAATTGGAGCTGATTGCTGCACATACAGGCACTGTAGAGCAGTGCATGCGGGGATGCAAACTTTTCTGCTTTTCTCCTCTTGCCTTTCCCCCTGACCCAGCTGTGGGTAGAGCCTGTAGGGAAGACACAGGTGAGAGTCTGGTTCTGGAGCAGGCAGGACACAGATGCAGAGGGGAGTTCCCTGCCTGCAGGCATCCGGGCAGAGGCACATGGGCACCCATCCCATGTGAAAGGATGAGTATGAAGGATCTGAAACATTGGAGAGCTGCTGCAGGGCTAGTTCATAGCACAAGGAGGATTACAGCTCTTCGTTAGCTGCCTTCAAGTCCCTCCTCCTGTGCTGACTGTATTTTGAGTGTAGACATTTGGAAAGTAAATAAAGCACCTCTGTATGATGGTGCTAGGGAAGGGATGAGTCCTCCATGCTCCCCCTCTGGGTAAGAGTTTCTGCAGACCTGATACCTGTGGCAGCACAGTGTGGCAACCGAGCCAGAGCTCGCTGTGGTGGGGGAACCTGGGGCATTGTGGAGCTGAACTTTATCCTTTCAAGCTGTGTAAGAAATGCCCTTTCTGCAGCTGTTGGCACACAACCCTGATCACATTGCATTACTTAGTGACATTTCAGGGAGCACGTGGAGCCCCGCTGCCAGTGGGCTCAGTCCCAAATGTCCCATCCCTGCTGCGGATGGGGTTCAGCTGCCTGCAAGCCAGGCTGCCCCACAACCTGCTCTTTACCTGCTGCCAACTCAATATCAGAAGTGAGCAAAAGCCTTGCCAAGCAGAAGAGAGGACAGCAATACCTCTCAGCTTGCATGCTTTAGTCTGTCCAAGCAAGTTATTCATGGCTGCATGTGAAACCATGGGACCATGAGCAGGTCTTTTCAGTGTCTTGGTCTCCTTTTCTGACAGAAAACGAGAAAGTGAGTTGTCTGCTTGACAAGTGCCCATACCTGGCATGTCCAGTGCCTGCCCAGAGACATTGCATCCCTTCCTCATGGCATCTCCAAGCCCCCTGCTGCCTCTCTTGCTGAGTAATGAGAGATTTCCCTGGGCCTCCGAGGGCTCTAAAGAGGGGCTGAGCAATATTATTTATTCAGTTGTTTACAGAAGCGTTTGATCGGGAATAGTTCTTCACTGCCAGCCTGTTGTGTATTATTCATTGCAATAATCTCCACAGATTGTGATAAACTGTAACTGCGGCGGGGCAGCGCGGAGCTGGGCTGTGCTGCCACCGCTGCCTGCTCCGGCCTCTAAAATATCGGCAGCTGCAATCATAAATCTCAATTTACAAGTGGGACTATTGCACGGGGAGTTATAGTTATACTAATGATTACTTCTCTGTCTTATTTTTCATGTTGCAACAGAGTAATAAATTTTTAAAAACAGCCTGGGCAAAGCGTCAGCAAAGGCTGTGCGTCCTCTCACACGCTGTCAGCAGAGAGGGGCATTCCTGTTCTCCAGCAGGCATCTCGCTGGTGAAGAGAGCTCAGCTCCCTGCATTGGTTTCCCTGCTGAGAATGGGGACTGAGCCCTGCATTTGTCACTGACCTAGTCTGTGTCAGTCAGACTTACGAAAACCTGGGGTTGATGGGGCCAAGAGGTGGGGATCTGATGACTGAGAGTGGAGCTGGTGTTTGAAGGGTGTATCTTATTCTTGTAGCTCACCACCCTCCCAGCCCTGGGGCTTTCCCAGACAGAGAGTTAGAAGCTGCCTTTTTGCAAACAGTGTGCCCACAGTGTGGAAATGGGGTGATGGCTTGGATGGTCCCACCTGAAGGAAAGCCCCCTTCCTGGAGCACAGCAAGGGTCAGAAGAAAAGGCTTTGGGTTAGAGGAACTCAGACCTTGCTTCCATCCCCATCTGGGAGCAGTGACTCAGGGACACCCAGTGGCATGCCTCCTGGAGGAGTCACCATGGGGGCACCCCCCAAAGACCAAGTCTCTTGCCCAGGAGGCAGCAGTGGGACACGGGGTTCAGCGAGCATTTCCCAAGTGTTTATCACAGCTCCGAGGTCTGTGATGTGAGGCCTCTGATGGATGCCTCCATTCACAGACTTGACATTATGATGTACAGGGAGCCTAGAGATATATAGATTTTCAAAGTGGCCACTTTGAGCATAATTATAAATATCCAACCTCTTTACATAGTGAATTGTTGCCAGGGAAAGAAGGACCCCAGGAGCTCTGAAATTTGGCATCTAGGATTTCTTGAGAAAGGAGCCTTGGCAGAGGTTTTCCACCCATTTTGGGGCCAGGAAAGCGTGGGTGTTAAGGGATGATGCTTTTCCCATCCTGAACCCCCCTGGCAGGTCCTCCCCCATTCCTCATGGTGCTGGCAGTGTCTCTCTGTGAGGGACATCTCCAAGGCACTGTCTTGGACCCTCACCTCCCCTGCTTGTCTGCAGCAGCACACTGTGATATGATTTTAACTGCTTCCGAGTGGCTGGCTCCCCTTCCAGATCACGGCACAGAGCACCAGGGGCATAATGGAGCTGGGAGCAGGTGCTCCTGGTCTCTGTGCCTGATCCATGGCCCCAGAGACACAACAAAAGAGAGATCTTCCCCTAGCCCATGGCTGGCTCATCCCCTTGGATGGACTGGCTAGCCTTTGAAGCATCGCAGTCCATAGAGGGCTGGTGCTCAGCACAGAGGGATCAGCTTTCAGGTGAGCAAAAGATCGCCCCAGCTGGATGGGTGCTGGGTGCAAAACCAGCAGCTGAGACCTGGGCACAATCAGGAGCACTCCCACATGCCCTCCTTGGATTCACAGGCTCCTAGAAAAAAAGGCAGCTGCCCTTTTAAAACCATCTGGAAGTCCCCTTATCATGCTTTTATCTTGCCATTTGGATGATATTGGAGCATCACCATGTCCATTTCCATGCTGGAATGGGGTGAGTGTGCCCTGGGGAAGGTCTCTGCAGGCAGCTGTGTGCCCATCCCTGTGTGTGTCTAGGCTCAAACAGGCACTGGTTTGAGCCTTCCCCACCCTGGGACTGGGGCATGCTGGAATATTGAAGCGAAAAATGAAGGGAATGTTTGAGGATTTGTGTTCTGTTTGCAAGCAGGGTCTGGAGGAGAGAAGGTCAAAGAAGAAAATTGGAGCTGAATTTAAATCAGTGGCAGGTAGAGATTAGAGCAGTGGCCCAATTAACTGCAGCAAGACAGGTGGAGGCTGGGGGAGGGCTCCAGCTCTCCAGGTTAGGACCCCTCATTGGACCCCGGTTCTGGTCCATGGAGATATGAATGCCCCAGACAAAACAGGGAGCATGGCCAGGGACTTGGGATGGGGACTTTGTGCCAAGGACTTGCTGGTGGGTAAGGGCTGGAGTAGCTGGAGGCTGTGGATGGTAGCAGGAGACCTAGGCGGTTTGGTGTCAGATTGAATCCCACTCCCTCTTCCTTCTCTGCACATCTTGCCAAGCTCAGTCTGCCTGCCCATCCACATACCAGCTCTTTGTCCTTGTTTTCTTGTCCCAGTCCCTTCCCCCATGTCCTGCTATCATCTCAGCTGCTCCCACCACCAGCCCCACTAGCTCCCCATCACTGTTTCCTCCTGCTTGTCTGTGCCTTGACTCCAGCTCTTGTTGGTGCAAGTGTTTCAATGAAACAGTTTCCTCCCTCGCACTTCCTGGGGAAGTCGTCGAGCACCCGGAAAGCTGGGTCCCTCTTCCCACGCAGGTGTGTAGGGTGGGTGCCAGGAGGGCTGCAGCAGCTGGAAGCAGGGCCAGCACTGGGATGATTGTCAGTGCACGTGCAGCTGCCCAGGGCCACACGCAGCTGTCTTTGCCCAAAGTTGGCTTGATTCTGATGGGAAATCCAAAACATTCTGGGTTCCAAAAATCACCTTCTCAACAGACGTCAAGGCTTTGTTCTGAAACATCATGGTAAATATGAAAAAGCTTGCACTGGCAAGTAACTGGAATTTAAGGGAAATAGTGACATTCTTGTCATTCTTGTTATGGCAATGTATTAATGGTTTGGGCTGGAATTTCCTGGGAAAAGAATTCAGTGTGAGTTGAACATCCAGCATAGAATGTCTCAGCTGAATCACTGAATTTTGGGGAAAATCACTGTGGGTCACATAAGAGCAAGGGCAAGCCACCAGCCCTTCCTTGCTCCCAACACACGTCCCCCATGTGCTCCTGAGGTCGGGGCAGCCAGGAACACAGCTCCCATGTCTCTAGGCCTACAGGGGTCGGGCTTTGCTCTCTCCAGCAACCCCGTGCACTGCAGCATGTTCCACATTACCCAAAGAACATTAATTAACATTGCTGGAAGATCTCAGGAAAGGTGCAATTTGAATGGTCTGGCACTACAGTCATTCGGATGCTGAGTTAATTCAATCCTTGCACACAGTACTCCTACAGATTGTTGGCTTTAAACAAACAGCGGTGACAGATTTGTTGCTGCGGAAATGTGGTCATTAAGTCAGGAGCGTGTGTTTGACCTGAAAGCGATTGAGTGATGGATGCAAGTCATTTTAAAGCTGCAGCAGCCAAAGGATGCTCCTTTTGGAGAGCAATCTTGCATCTAAGGAGTGTAAATAATTTAAACAAACAAGTAAAGTAAGGTGAAAGCACTGCTGTGTTGGGGCACTAAATGCAAAGCAGGGCAGTGCTGCCAGTCCTGTGGTGAAGGAGAGCTCCTTTGCACAGCACTGTCATGAAGAGGTGCAAGGTACCAGCTTAAGGGCTGTCTGTGGGGATAAATGGTACCAACCAAGCTCCCATCACTTCACAGTCACCCGTGGGAGCTGTGCATCTGCTACACTCTGAGTGTGAGCAGTGCAAGCGCTGTGGGATCCCCAAGGAACAGTAATCAAAGTGGATTGGTGGAGACACCTCCATGTCCTGGAAGAGCAGGACTCCCATGTCCTGCAGTGTGGCACTGTGCCGCTCCAGCTGCTCCTCTTGTCAAGCTGAAGGAGGCTGATACTCCCTTGGCTTCCAGACAAGGTCTGGCTTGTCTTGTCCAGCAAGGAAGGTTTGGTGAACCAGGAGCTTGGCATGCTCCATGCCAGCCTTGCTCTGAGCCATCCTCTCATTGCTGCTCAAGATCCTGTCGCCCACAGAGTGTGAGCAGGGAAGGATTTGATCTGCTGTGGTCTGCGGGTGTGCGCATTGTGCCCCTGGATGTGGTGTCCCTGTAATGGGGCTGGCACTTACTGTGCATTAGGAGCAGCCACCGCTTAAGCCTCAATATCTCGGCCATTTAATTTAATGGGTTTTTTTAAATACCAAAAGCAATTAAGTTCACATTGTGAGCTAATCGCCTACAAAATTTCATTTCAAAGATGCTCAGACTGTTTGTGAGAGAATTGCTGGAAAGCAGCCCAAATATGCCACCGTGTCTGTCTGTGTGTCCTTCTTTGCCTTCCCTCTTTTCCAACCAGAGTTAAGCAGACTTCTCAAAAGGAAATAATCACATTCTCAGTTCCCTGCTTTTCTGATAGTTTTTCTCTGGTGTGAATTTTGCGTGTCTAAGTTAAATGCTAGTGATTGGTGATGATTTTAGTGCTTAGTAGGTACTACAAGAGTGGAAAACAGGGGTTTGAGGTCTGGCTGATGGGCAAGAGCCAGATAGCTGTTGTTGGGGAGTGAGTGGGCACACAGCTGTGTACCCAGGCCAGGAGTATATGGTGGGAGCTCTGATTTTAGCTTGTTTAACCACTGCCTTGAGGCCATGTGTCTGTGCCACTGTCCCTGGGGGTATAAGAGGTGCCTGAGCAGTAGCACCCAAACCTTGCACAAGCCTTTCTGCTTTGGAAAAGTGTTCTGGCTGAGCTGTTTGCAGCATGTCCAGCATGTCCCATGGTGGCTGCCCTCCCTATCTTCCTCCTGCCTTAGCAGCTCCAGCCCACGGCATTCATCCGTGGCAGTCCCTGCAGGGACCAGCTTGCCTGTAGGCTGCAAGGCTTTATCAGATCGGAGAAGAGCCAGAGGTCTTTGTCAGAGATTACTTGTTCTCCTAAACAGTCATGTTACTGAATATGGAATAATCTCCCCTCAACATCCAGCTGGGGGTTTTGTTTCATTCACTGTGGGCTATCATGTTAACATTCTCTCCTTAAAGCACGTTTGCCAGCTGAGTCACCCACGTGATGCCCATCACCTGACCAACACGGTGGGCAGGTGCACATTCCACACCACAGTCCACCAAGCTGCCTGCCCCCAGTGTGTTTGGCTGAGCCATGCATGGCTGCCATCCCATTTTGGCTGTGGTGTTGCCTTCTCCATACTCCCATTGCCATGCCCCTCAGCTGGTTTCCCTGGCTGGCAGTGGGGAGGTGATTTATGCAGTCCCACGTGCACCCGGTGAGTCCAGCTCTCTGTGTTTCAGGGAGATCCATCGCACAGGGAGGGGAGGTCACTGTGTTGCAGGTTTGCTAACCTTGCCCGCTTATTAAAAATGGTAAAAGCCTCCCTCAGGACTCGTGAAGTATAGATCCAAAGAGCTCCATATGCTGTTCCCCTTAATGAGATGTCTGCCTGAAGAGCAATAGCAAAACACACCATCCAGTGCAGGGTCCCTATAGCTAGATGGCCTGGCTGTAAACAGAGCCGTCCGTCTTAATGGGCTATCGTGTAAAAACTTCTCCCAGTCAATAAATCAAAGGGGCTCCATTTATATCATGTGCTGCCTTCGCTATTAGGCTGCCTCTGGATGGCATGTTCTGATACAGAGCTCCCCGGGCCTGCCAGACAAGGCCAGAGGCTCTAATAGGCATTTAATTTAGGCTTCCCCGTGCTGATACCCGTGCAGAGTTCAGCATCTGGGACTCAGCAGGGGCTCCCTCGCGGTTTGGGGTGGCCCTGCTGTGCAGGAAAGGGCACCCGTGGATCGGCACCTGGCAGGCATCACCTCCCCTGCCCTGCTGGGTAGGAGCCTCTGGTGTACAGGGAGCCAGACCCTCTCTGTAAGGGGTGTGTGGGTTTGGCGAGCACCCCACTCGGTCGGGAGCAGCAGCCACAGCTTGGCGCAGTTACTTATTTTTCATCCCCTCCCTTGTGCTGCTCAGATGCCACCGGAGGAAGTTCCGCTTCAGCCACCATCCCAGGCAGAGATATTAGTCCTCATTACTAATTAAAGGAAGCAGGAGTAATTGACGGATGGTGGATGGCAGGGGAGCCAGTGTGATGAACAGCCTCTGTCCCTGTGCCGGGGACGCATGCTGAGCGCTACCTGTTAGCTACAAATAAACAAACCTGATAAATAATAAATAGTTTGAGAAGAGTGGGAAAGCATTATTTAAATTAATAGGGATTAGAGGGAGAGGTCTGAAAGAGCATTCCTCCAGATGAGCTATCCGTGGACAGACAGGGACTCATTTGTTGCAGACTGGAGTAAACAAGGAGAAGGGGAGGATTCATCACAGCATGGCCTCGCAGCGCTTCTAGGGCTGGCAGCAGCATGGCTGTACTTCTCCTGGCCAGCCCTGCATCAGGGCTCCCTGTGTGCCGCTGCCTCACCCATGTCCCTGTGCTGTCACACCTCTGGTGCCAGCCTGGGGCACTGGGTGCTCTCAGGGAGTCAGGGTGCTGCAGCAGAGCAGTGGGGAGCAGATGCTAGGCTCTGGCTGCTGGCAGGGTCCCACACCACGACAGGGCACCTGCAAGTTTTCACAGACAGCTTGATGGCTACCTGCAGCCTGCCTCCCCCCAGGCACTCACTGTCACTGGGCTGGTCCCGGCCAGCAAATCCGGCTGCAGGGGGGTCTCTCCTCACGCCCTGACATTTGGATACCACCCTGCCCGCTCAGGGCAGGAGGCTGGGGCGGTGGAGGAAAGAGGAATGCTGCGGGAGGGGGGGAAAAGAGGGGAGGACAGGCGCTCTGCTCGCTATCACGTCTACTCCATCTTATCACCACAGTAATTTGATGATAAAAAATAATCCGAGGCTGGAAAGGAAACATGTGTAGTGGAGTAAAGATTGAATGTAGGTGGATTGTGCCCTGGGGCGGCGGCTGGGAGATAGAAGGCAATGTCCTTCTGTTTGACATACTGCCGAGTCACAGCCGTGCCCCCGCCTCGCCTGGCGCTGCCCGAGGCGCGGGGAGCCCGCTGGCCCCTGAGCCCTGTGCCGGGCAGCACGGTGCCTCTGCGGCCCCCCAGCACCTCCTACCCCTCCATCTGCACCTCCTGTGACCCCCAGTACCCTGTGGGGTGCTGCCTCCTGCCCTTCCACCCCAAAGCTCGTTCCCAGCACACTTCTGGTTATTTTTTTTCCCCTTTGGTTATGCTTCACAACTCATTTTATCAGCTGTCAGTAACCAAATGTCTTTTTTAAGGAGTGGGTTATAGCCACTAATGTACTGAATGCTATTGCACTGGCTGCAGTTAGTGTTCCACGGCTAAATTACTATAATTAATGTTCCACTAGAACTGTTTGTAACAGGCGGCTGCGGGAGCCCCGGGTCTGGGCTTTCACAGCCACTGAATTATCTCTCCTCCCCGGAGAAAGCGCCTCTCACAAAGGGGAGGGACGAGGTCAGCACTGGGACAGGCAGGCGCTCGCCGAGCAAACTCCAGCAGATGAGTGGCCCGGGAGCTGTTCCCGGGGTACAGACCCTCTGTGTCACCCCATCTCGGCTCTGTGCCCCGTGGGAGTGGCAGGGTGTGCGCTGGAATTCCTGTGGGCTTGTCAGGGCACTGCTGCATGGCCAGGGCTTCGCCTATCGCCCTCCAGGATTGCATTTTAAAGATGGAGCACGGTGCCTAGAGAAACACTTACAAAGGGCAGTCAGCAGAGATGTTTCCCTGTGCCAGGCATGGCACTTCAGCCCACACTCCACACCAAGTCTGCACCCAAAACCATCCCTGCTCTCGCCTCTCAGTGAGGCCGGAGGTGCAGGGGGAAAAAATTTGCTCGGCGGGCACACACACCCCTTGTTTCGCTAAATGCATTGTTCAATACCTGCAACAAACAGATTAGCCGAGGCTTTATCAGGGACAAGAGAAGGGAGAGCAGTGTGATAATGGTTTTCAGCAAATCCTCGGGCTGTCACAGATTAGAGCCACGGCAGGAGCATTATCAGCCCTTTCCTCCTCTCCCCATCACCTCCCCCTTTGTCTCTTCTCACCATCGGATTTCTCCAGCCAATCTATCCCTGAGAGAGCCGGGCAGATACAAGAAGAAGTCGGTTTCCATCTGATCTGCAATTGGTTTTTCTCGGCAGCCGATCCGTGTCGCAGCATTGATCCGAGGGCCCCCCAGCGCTTGTCACCTTGCGTGTCTGGAGAGGAAGGTGGCCCAAGGAAGGGGGGCTGGGGTGGGGATGCTTTAAACTTGCTGTGTGCCATTGATCTGCAGGCAGGAGCATGGCCAGGCCAGCCCTGCCAGGCAGGAGGGCACGAGCCACCTGCCCTCATCACAGGAGTTTAAATGGTTGTGACATTCTTATTAAAGGAGAGGAATGTCTTTGGAAGGCCAGAGGAAGGAGGGGGCCAACCCCAGGCCCTGGGGCAGGTGGCTGGGAGCTGCCCAGCCCTCACCATCTCACCAAGGGACAGCTCAGTGAGACTGGCACTGGGGTGCTGGGAGCCTGCAGGGCACTCTGCTCTCTCAGAGGGGTCACCCTCTGCACCCACATCCCCATTTCTGCTGCACACCTCTCTGTGCCACACTGCAGCATGGCCTGGCTTGAGTGGGAACCCCTGTCTTGGCTCTGCAGCTTGGCCAAGCCTGTGGGAGAGAAGCTGCCAGGTGGGAGCTGTTGGTTAACCCCAGTGGGTGGGCACCTTTCTTAGGAGACCTGAAGCTGAAGAAAATTGTTTTTTCCTTCTAAATGTGGGGCACAAGGCTGTCTTTTGTCCCAGTTACTGCAGGCCCCATCAGGTAGGAGTTTGTTGAAATACCTGGATGCTCAGGAGCCATGGCCCACCGGGCAGGGCAGCAGTGCTGTATCAGGCAGAACCCAGCATCTTTGGAGTCAAGCTGGGGCATCCTGTCTGTGCCAGCTGCCCCACCCCTTACCCTTCTGCCAAGTTCCTGCTAGGGTAGAACTGTGGCAGCTCTGCCTTGTCTCTCCTTTTCTGGCTGACCTGAGGGATGGTATGCAGGTGGGTGGGAGGGCAAGAGGGAATATAACAAGTAATGGCCCCAAGTGTGGAAACAGTGTTAATAAAGTGTATTTCACTTTTAATTTTGGCATATAATGTAATGATCTTTTTTAAGGCCCTATCATATTATCTGCATGACTAGATTATTGAGTCTTCATCATCTCCAGATAAATTTATGACCAGGATGATGTTTGGAATTTATTATCAGTCAATAGAGCTCAATACTGTAACAAGGCGTGTAATAAGATATACATATTTAATGATCCGGAGTAAAACAGCCCTGCTAATGGGCAGGATGAGACAGAGGCTGGAGCGTTAATTTCCATCCCCTGCCCCTTTCCACAGGAGCCTGCACCATTCAGATGGGATGCAGCCCCAGGGTCCTGTGTTGCCTGAGGTTGGGAGTAGGGACTGGCTCGGGGGGATGCAGAGGAGCACAGCCCTCATGCTGCTGTGGCTGCGAGCACGTGCCTGCTGCACGTATGCACTCGTGGGAAGGCACATGTACCATCCATCCCTGCAGAGATGTGCAGCTCTGTCTCACACAGCACACGGCTCTCTTACATGGCTTTGCAGGTCTGGCTGACATCCTTGTCTGTGCCAGGTAAGGATTGTCACACATCCACTTTGCAGGTGGCTCTCTCCAGCCCAGCAGTCTGGGCAAGCCTTGCATGAAGCTGCTGCTCCAGCAGCTGCTGAGATGGCTGGAAAACCCACTGAGTATTTTTTATGTTCCAGGGGCAAGCCTGAAATCCTGCCTCTGGAGCAGTGCAGCACTCTCCAGCTCAACAAGGGGAGCAGAGCCGGGGCAGACAGATGCACTCTGTCCACACCACACGAGGACATCTCTGGCCCAGCAAAGCCCTTGGTGGGCACACAGTGCCATGTGGCCTCACACAGTCCCCCATGCTGTGGCTCCCCTGGCTGTCTCCCTGACAGGAGACGAGACAGCAGCAGAGCAAGCACAGCCCAGGGAGGCAGCAGGTCTGTGTGCCCAAGCACCCTGGCCCTGTGTGCAGCTGCTCACAGATGTCATGTTGAACAGGGGGCCATCTCCTTTGCCAGGTTATATTTTGAGCTGCCAGCGCTGATTTTTCCAGCCTTTTGGGATGTTATTAAATTACTTTCCAAGGACTTTTAATAAGCACTTTTGATACCTTTGAAGCATGCAGCTTTGTGGGAAGATTACAGTCCCGCATCCATCTCGCTGGGAGAGAAACAATGGCAGCAGGGCTGGTGTTTGATCTCTCCTCCAGAAGGCGAGAGAGGGTTTGGGTTAGACAAAGAGGTGAGCTGCTGATTTAGAGCTAATGTTTAAAAATAGGTAGGTCTCCCTCCAAGATAGAGAGACCTGCCCTCCTCTGTGTAATCGCCTGCCTCTGCCTCGCCGGACTTGCAGAAACACAGCTCGCTTTATTTGAAGGCTTCGAGTGCAGCATCGCAGTTTGATTCTTGGTCCTTTTAAAGCTATAACTAGGCCATCTGACCAAGCTTTAAAGAGCAGGAGAACTTTCCATTAGGACTTGCGACACACTCTTGGCAGCACTGGAATTGCATTCTTGCCTTTTATTTCCTTTCTCTGACATCTCATGTCACTCAGGCAGGAGAAACTCAGCTTTATAAACTCACTCATCTCTACCTTGAAATTTCTCCCTAATTAGGGTCCCAATCCCAGTGAAGGGATTGGATGTCAGGAGCTGGATGTGGAACAGAGCCAGCAGCAGTGGTGGAGGTCAAACCAAACGGTTCCCTGCAGTTCAGGGACCACCTGGCTCCAGCAGCATCAGTCAGGGGCAGGGAGACAGCGTCTCCCATGTCTGTGCCCACAACTCCCACATAGGAGAAACAGAGCCACCATCCTTGCCATGCCAAGCATCTGCATGTCTGGCCCCTGTGCTGCCTCAGGCAGGGACCATCAGATGAGTTACAACACCACGAGCACCCAGCTCTGCCAGGCATGCCTTCACTGCAGGGAGAAAAGGTGTCAAGGGAGTGGAATTCCCTTTATCTGTGGATAACTACTGCTGCCTTTAACAGCCTGGAATAAACTAGCCATAAATATCATGATCATAAGTGCTTAGATATGGCAACTTTACACTGAACAGAGGTTTTAACCTTCCCTGCGGAGGATAGCCAGCTCTACATCACTGACTGTTTCCATTCAGCTGCACGGCCAAAGACAAGCTCTTGATGAACTGCTCAGAGCAGCTGCACCAGCTACTGGCCACCTCTCAGCCTGGTCCTTACCCCAGTTTTGGGGTAGGACCTCCCTCCTGCTTTCAGGGCCAGACAAGAGTCCTGCTGCC
Organism: Camarhynchus parvulus; assembly: GCF_901933205.1. Classification (NCBI taxonomy): domain Eukaryota; kingdom Metazoa; phylum Chordata; class Aves; order Passeriformes; family Thraupidae; genus Camarhynchus; species Camarhynchus parvulus. The sequence continues at coordinate 10,103,031 of NC_044578.1, forward strand.
CTGTCCCCCCTGCCAGCATTCTTTCCTCCTCTAAGGAATCACCAGCATTGGAGCCCTTTACTGGGCTCCTCTGGGGCTCCATCTTCCATTCTCATTCCCACCCACAAGGAGGGTCCGAGCCACCAACTTCTGCAGCAACTTGTCACCATCACCCTGTCCCTGAGCCAGGCCAGGGGTCCCATATCAGCAGGAGGGCAGTTTGTACCCTCCCTGCACCTTGCCAGTGCCCCGCCGTGACTTTATTTTGCATGGCGACTTTGAGGGGAGCTGTAAAACACTCAGACGAGTTAAATAATACACGACAGTGTACGGTATAAATTACAGGAAGCCAGCGGTGGAGCGACATTGTATGCTGAATAAATTAAAGGCTGCGTGACTTACAGGCAGGATTGATCTGCCCAGCATTTTGTTTAGTGACGTGCTTGTCATAAGGGAGAGCTAATTACAGGCGCGGAGGCGCGCGGCTCCGGCGCTGGGGAGCACAGAGCAGGCTGGGCTCACCAATGTCACCGGGTCCCTGCACTTCCAGGATTTGCTCCTTCTGAGAACAGTCACATGCCAGGCCCCATTAGCTGGATGCCTGCTGTTTTCCCAGGGCCATCCAGCACTGTCACAGCCCAGGAAAAGGACTGTGCTGCCACAGGGAGCTGCCATGATCTGGAAGTGTGTGCTGGTGTGGGACACGCAGGCAGCTGGTGGCTCTGGGGCTGCCAGAGCAGGGGCTGGTGTTGGGGCTGCCTCAGCAGCTTAAGGGAAATGGAGATTTTCTATCCTGAGCCCATTCTTAGCAGAGCAGAGCCATATAGGAGCACATCCTTTGGTCCTGTGGCATTTCTGAGCCCAGCGCTGCTCACAAAGTGACACAGGGATTTCACTGCTCTGGGGTACCCAGGACTGGCTGAGCAGCAAAGCTGAGAGCTGTGGGGGATGATTTGGGGACTGAAGAGTACAAAAGGACAAGTACAATTCAGAAATTGGGTAGGGATCCTGTATTAGCAGGATGCTGCCGTGAGCCACCAAGGGAGGGGCAGTCTTCTTCAGGTCCCAATTTGGACTGGATAATTTTGGGGAAGATGTGCTTTACACTGGTGAGAGGCTTGAATTCAGCTGGGTGACTTCTACCACCAAACTCGGGGCTGAGTTTGGAGGCTTGTCCTGCTGGGCTCCGGAGCAGCGATGGCTCCTGTGCCAGGTCTGTCCGCATTGCCTGCACAGCTGAGCGATGCCGTGCAGCCCTCGAGGTCACGGCAGAGGCTGTGCCATGCGGCTGGTGGAACGGGAACCTCCCTGGGCTGCCACAAGGGTGCGGTGGCTGGAGAGCTCCGTGCTCCGGAGCGGGCCGGGCCCCGGGATGCGCTCCCTCCGGCTGGGGCGGCTCGGCGGATGTCTGTCACTCGCTGGGATTATGAGTAGTGAGTGTAATGCATCGGCGTATGAATAGGGTTGTCTGGCTGATGGTGATGTATCGTTTTTCATTACTGCCTCTCAAGCCCTCCCTGCTTCACGTGTGGAAATTCTATTTATTCCCTAATTTGTAAAAATTCCCTCCTTATCTGATACCAATCAGGGAGGGGTAATTGGCTCTCCAGGGCTAGCGGCTGGGGTCCTGATGAAGAGATATGTGTGTCTGCTCTGGCTGTCCAGGCACCCTGCCCTGCTGCACCAGCGACACGGGCCACAATTAATAATGATTTGCAAATGGCAGACAAGCAATAACGCAGAAAGATGTCCAGCCAGCCTCCTGCCCGCCCCTTAATTTCCTTCTGTAATATAAATGGCACAGGAACGAAAATCCAGCACTATAAATTCTGAAATTAGTTATTCACCATAATAAATGGTTCCCTTTTTGGTGCACTGTTCTCCCCATCCTTCTCCCCTGACCCCCCCACTTCCTCCTCCTCCCCCAGCCCCCTTGCCTGCTACCTACTTCATTTGAGTCCTAATATGCAAATGCTGTAATTTAACGGGATGGTGAAGTTGATTTTCATGTTAACTTAATTACTTTGATTTATGAAGGGCTGGGATGTAGACACAGCTCCATCCTTGCCCACCTCCCACCCTCACCCCTCTGCAGTCCTGCTGACCTGCTGCCTCTCTTCCCTTTTCTTCCCTTGGCTCAGTCCTCTTTTCCTCTTCTTCCCAAGTTTAGTGTTTTATTAGCTGCCTTTAAGTGGACATAAGTCCTCGCGACAATCGCATGATGCGGAGGACAAATTCCCCGTCCTGCCTTGTTTAATCGTGCCTGGATAATGGATGTATAATTGACTCATTTGAATGCTTTTGCCTACAGGAGTGCAGAGCATTAAATGTTTGATTGCCTTAATTTCCAAACAGATCATTATCCCCTTCTTACCCGCTCTTAATAAACACTTTATGAGGATTTTTTTGTAAAGGAAAAAAATCTCCACTCCTCGTACTTCTCTGAAGTGATAAACTCTAATTAAGTCTAATATTTAAAAATATGGTAATGGTGACTTGTTTGAATAAGTGGCCTGCATTTCCATAATTTCATTATTACGTAAAACACGCTAATTATTTGAAGTGTGCTTATTACTAAAAGAGAAATCTCCTTCTAATAAAGATGAAATTGGCTTTTTTCCCTGTATTGCTGTGCATGCCGCTCCCCTTCTCTCCTGGACAGTGAGTGGCCACAGCCAGGAGCGGGGTGATGGCAGCATTCGCTTTGTTTGCTCAGGGAAGGCTGCCAGCCAGGGATGCTGCACGCGCAGGAACAGGCACAGAGGCTGAAGGGCAAGCTGAGGTCTCTGGACACCCTGGGTCACCCTTGGCCCCAGCAGCATTGGTGCCCTTTGGGCTCATGGCTCCAGGAGTTGTTGGGAACATTGCAAGCTCAGCCCCTGCTGCCCATTCCCTCCAGCAGGGATGCCCCAGCTGTCATGGTTTGTCCACGTGGCATCGCCTGTGCCAGGCTGTCCAGCAGCCTGTGGGGCTGGAGGGTGTCTCAGCAGCTGGGTGTCTTGGCAGTGCAGAGGCCCCAGCCACCCAGCTCTGCCCTGGGAGAGGGTCAGCATGGTGGGTGCATGATGGGAAGAGTGGTTCCCAGTGCAGAGGATGGGAGGAAGCATCCTGTCTCCCACTGGGTGACAGTGACCAGCCTGGGTGGCAGAAAGAAGGTGCCCAAGGCAGCAGATTGATGGCCAAGACTGGTCACCTTCTGCTGCTCTTCCTACTGACCTGTGAATTGCCAGAGACGGGCCCTCCCTGCTCCAGTGTCCTTGCTGGGGTAAACTGGATTTGGAGGTCTTGCTGACCCCAGTGTGCAGGGAGTGGGACAGGCATCATGTCCCTCTGGGACAGACACAGGTTGAGGGAGGATGAGTATGAATTGTGTCCAACCCCTCTTCAGAGCCTGTGCGGGTGCTCTGTGGCGGGGCAGGCAGGGAGGCACTGGGATGAAGTCAATATAAAACTAATTTTCTTTTCTTCATGAAGAAATGAGGTGTGTGGCAGTAACGTAATTGCAGATAATGAGGTAAGTTATTCTTAATATTCTGCACGTCGCTGTCAGCTCCACCTAATATACCTGCCGGCTGTGCGGGACACGCACAGCCCCTTGCCCCATGCGCGGGATTATGAGGCCATTAATTTGGGAGCAGCTTGGCAGGCCTATCCCTGGCATCCCTGTGGATCCCTGGGAGCTGGGAGCACTTGGTTCTGACACATCCTTGTCACCACTATGCGGGCATCCTGGTGTCCCCACCTCGCCCAGCGTGTCATGGTGGGGATGGATTCAGATCAGACACAAACTCCCCCCAGCTCCAGTGTGGACATGGTGAGTGACACGAGAGCTCTGTGTGCTGGGAAAATGCTGTCACTCCCTGCCCTGACAGTGACATTCCTGCTCACAGGGAGCAGCACACCCCACTGCAGGGACACAGCACCCAGTGCTCCCATTCATTGAGAGCTGCTGGGGACACCAGCAGCAGTGCCAGACTTGGTGAGATCTCTGAGGTCCATAGAGCTGCCGCCACTCACAGGGCCACCTGCTGTCACCCAGGGGTGGCGGTGGGGACGCTCCGGGTGGCGGTGGCCGGGCGGGCCTGTTTCCGCTTTGCAGGGAGCTGTTGTACAAAGGCAGCAGTGATATTATTCATTAACAGTAATCTGCCATTAGAACATTGACAAATGGCCCCTCGGTGCCTGAGCATCAGTTCTGGTACAGCCCATAAAGCATGGGGACAGTTTAAATATGGACCTGCTCAGCTCGGGCCGGGGGTGATCCGTCTTCCCGGCCATAGCACAGGTGCAGTGGGGTTGCCTCCAAATGAGCACGTTTGGGGGGGCCCTGCAGTCCCTGATCACCCAGAGCCCAGCGGGGCAGCTGCTGGGATGGAAAAGCTCCCTCTGTGCTCCAGAAGCGTCTCGGCCCAGTGCATGGCAGTGGCAGCAGTGCTCAGCCCCTGAGCCCCCGTGTGGAGGTGTCTGTGTGGGTTGATCCTGTGGGGAGGTGGGAGAAATGCTGCAGGGCAGCACACACAGCCCCTACCCTCCTCCTCAGTACCTGGGCTGGGTGTGGAGGTGATGCTCTCCTGGAGTGAGCATTGCTGCTCCCGGCAGCCTGATCCAGCAGCACAGACTCCTGCTGATGGAATCCTCGAGCTCATGCTGGGTCCACAGCAGTGCTGCCATGCAGTGGCTGGTGGGAGGGCACACACCAGGCAGTCAACCCAGTGCCATGGGCTGGGAGCTTTCTGCTGCCATCTCAGCAGAGGAGTGCAATGGGAATGTCTGTGCCCCTCCAATGACAAGGCAGCCAGTGATGCTGAACGGCCACAAACTCCAGCCTAAACTTAAGAGAGCATCTTGCTGCCCCATGCTTGTGCATGTGTCACTGTCCTTGGCTGTCACTGCAGTGAGAGCTTGGCAGGAAAGGGAGAGGGCTGAAATGAGGGTGTCAGGCCAGTGTGGTGTCACAGTGGGTAATGCTGAAACACAGGGGCAGGAGGGTTAAAACCTGGTGGGCTAAGCCAGCCAGGGTGAGTGGAGGCTGGGGTGTTGCATCACCCCACACTGCACTAGCAGCTGGACCCAAGGAGAGTCCCAGAGGTAGCCAGTTCTAGAACCTCAGGGCAAGCTCAACCCCAGCCATCCTGGGCCACTGCACAGGGACATGGGGCAATGCTCGGAAGCAGCACAGCAAGGTGAGGGGCAGGGAGGCAGGGCAGAGCCACTGCTCTGTTTGCATGATAACCCCAGGCTCACCCCTTTCACACACACCACACAACACCCCTAAATCAATTGCATCTTATTATTACAATATCAATATACAATATTCCTACAATAACACCATTGATTTTCTACTCAGAGGCTGCACCTAAGTCTGTTTTAAAGAGGAGGGAGTTAATAGTGCCCTCATTAAAAATCTATAGATTACCCCCCACCCCAAAAAAAAGAAAAAGCAGTTTATATTCATTAGGGCTATTGAATATAAAGTAATATGTTTGTGTAGGACATTGGAGTAATGTGATAATCCGTCCGCATATCAGGGAGAAATCCACTTAGCAACCCTGTCAGCTTGACAAGAAAAATGTGCCCATAAAGTCGGGAATACATTGAGGGAGTGAGCGGGAGGAGAGCGGGGGCGCGCGTGCGTGTGTGCGCCTGTGCAGAGCCATGCTGGCCATCAGCCTGGGCCCACCTTCACCCATCGCCCTGCTCAGCCTTGGGGCACAGCTGGGCACCCCTTAGGCCCCTGCAGGTGTCTGGGGCTGGGACACACCCAGTGTGCCAGGATGGGGATCAAGCTGGGGGGCTCTGCAACCTGCCAGCCTCCCCAGCCCCAGGTAGGGGCACCAGATGGGACAGGTTGGTGGGTGCCAGCCTGGGTGCCAGGGCAGCACCGCCACAGCCATGTGCCCCCCAGGAGATCTGGGCTGGGTGGGGGCTGCAGCGTGGGCAGGGCTGCCTGTGCCCTCCTGCCAGCCTCGGACTCTGCTTGTCCCCTGCCCCGTGGTCACCTCTGCGATGGATTAAGCACTGAAAAGCAGCAGAGCAATCCTGGTCGCGCTCTCTTAGGCTGTCAATTGCCATTTTTGTAATAGAAATTCCTTTCACAAGGTAACGACGGCCAGATTTAGAGGATTTCATATTGTTAATAATTCCCCAAACAGCCATCTGACTGTGTTGTTTTAAAAGCCGCTTAGTTTTTTGCTTTGGAGTTTATGAAAATCTCCCACTCTAATATCCCGAGAGCCAGCCTATAATTGTGTTATTAAATCAATCGGAGCGGATTACATTGTAAAATCAATAGATGGCTGTAATTGCATATTAGAAAGTTGTTCTGCTGTTGTTGATTTTTTTTTACATGGATAATTATAATAAGCGTGTTTACCTTAGCGCTGATTTGGAATGAGTCTCACTAAATGATGTATGATGAGCTTGGCACACTCGCTGCCAGGGGCCGTGGCATCGTTTGGGACAGCAAGGGCAGCACTGGCAGCATGGCCATGTGGGTGGCATTGACCCAACAGGGTCCCACCAGTTCTGCAAGGTGGCAGCTCAGAGTTGAAGGTGTCTCCCAGCGCTGGCACCTGGCAACAGAGCAACTGGGGTTTTGGGGAAACAAATGATGGGGTGCAGGAAGCAGACAGCGGTCACAAATGGTGTCCCCAGGGACGGGCTTGGGAGTCCCAGGAAGTGCCATGGGGTCTCACTGCCTGTCTGGCAGCTGCCCAGGTCTCTGTGCAGTTCCTCCTCAGCAATATGGAGCAATAGTCAAGCCCCAGTGCCCACTCCAGCTCGGGGAAGGCTGCAGGCTGTGAGGTTGGCAGTGGGACACGTGGGGCTGTGCTTTCACATCCAAACTGCTCACTTGTCACCCACTGCCAAAGCTCCAGTATTTGCTTTGCTGTTACTTTTTGGGGGTACCAGGCCAGGACTGGCTGGGTGGGGGTACTTTCATCGCAGACAGTTGCACTCCTCTTTCCTCCGTTTCCCCAGCTTTTAAGCCACTGTTAACCCTGTTAGACCCAGGGCAGCTGGCTCCAGGGGCTGAGGGCTTTCCAAGAGGCTCAGTTGTCTGGAGGATGAGGTGGAGCAGGTGATACTAAGGACAGTGAGGGGATTGCTTGCGTGGGAACAAGTGACAGCAGCAGGAGCCGGCATTGTGGCTTGGCTGGGCAGGACACCTGTCACCTTCAGGGGCCTTATGCAGCCATCAGTGTCACCTTGGGCAGCAGAGAGGACAGAGGCACAGAGAGATGGGCTCACCTCTGCCCCCATGCCACCCAGTGGGCTGGGGACCCCCCTCCTTCGTTGGGCTGTCCTCATCCCCAGCTGCTGTCCCCTGTTTGGCACACAAGTGACAGGAAGGGCTGCCACGAGAGGGTCTCAGGGGACACTCCAGAGGCATGTGGCACTGATAGGGACGTTACCTCTTTCACTGCCAACCATCAGCCAGGAGCCTGGCAGCTCATGGCAGCCCCTCGGGGAGCTGCGCATGGGGAAAGTCCTGAACCTCCAACAGATGCTGAGGGGCAGGAGATGGCTTTGCCAGCGGGTGGCTGGGCACAGCGGGGCTGGGCAGTGCTGCTGGTGTGGCAGGGAGCATCCAGCAGGCCGGGCAGCCCCATCCCTGCAGGCAGATGCCTGGCAGCAGGACAGCGCTGCCCGGCTGCAGGGGGCCCTCAATCCGGCACGCGGCACTGTCAGCAGGCAGCCTGCTGTCTCCTAGACAGTGAAATATGGCCACAATTAGCCCGGATACAGTTCAATTATGATAAACAGCGTTTGCACCCTTTAAGCTGTGATTAAAAGGCCTCCTCCCGTTGATAGAGAGACCTAATTTCACATTATTATCGCTGTAGCTTGATTATAAAGCACTCCCTGGATTTACAGTTGGGAGATGGATGTGGAGGCTTCTTTATCATTTACACATCAGTAATGATGCAGCCTTCCCTCCACCACAACATCCATCGAGCAGCGGCGGGGAGAGGGGGGCCTTGCCTGCACCCCCCTCGCGGGGCACCCTCTCCCCGTGTCAGCCAGGCCCCGCTGCCACACGCAAGTGGGCAAAGTCACCCTTACGGTAACAGCTTGATAAATGGGCGGGCGGTAATGAAATGGAGACATCAAGGCGTGGGGCGAGGAAGAAAGAGTGGTAATCGGAACGAGTGGAGCTGTCCCGAAACGGAGGGGAGCGGGAAGAAGGATCGCCTCTGCGCCGTGTGCTGTCAAGGGAGAAATTACACATTTACTCTTGCTTTTTCTTAAGGAGACGGCCCTCATAGATCAAAACATGGATTTACAAGCCAATTTTCAACATGAAATATAGACACTAGGAATCAATTTAAGCCCAGCTTCTATTTTAGCAAACGGTGTCTGAGTTTAGTCCCAGGTAAATAACACCAGAGCCTTCCCCTTTCCCATCTGGCTGCTCTGCCACGGCCCAGCACCAGGAGTGGCTGTGGCTTGCCATCCCAGCCAGCTGCCACTTGTCAAACTCTGGTCAGCGAGCATAGGGAGGCACCACGGGCTGGCTCTGGTGGGGACATGGATGGCCCCCACCTTCAGGTCCAGGGCATGGATCCATCTCAGTGCAGCACTGCGTCATTCTGGGATGCAGATGGCCAGTGCTGGGACTGAGAACTCTTCAATCACACCACATCACTGCAAGGTCCTTGGGACAGAGTACCTGGACTGGTGAGGACACAGGCCTGGCATGGGATTCAGAACTTGCTCCAGGAACTCGTTTGGATCATGCCTCTAACCCAGTATCTCTGTGCTTTCTCCTTAGATGACTGCAAGAACATTGCCAACATCATGAAGACACTGGCCCATAGAGGCTTCATCTTCAAGCAGACCTCCAAACCTTTTTGATCCCCGAGGCAAGCCAGGCAAGGGCTGCATGCGCCCGGTGCCGGCGAGGCGGGGAGGACGGGCTCCAGCATTAAAAAAAAACCCGGCAACCGAGGCCAGAGGAACCGACACAAAAAAAATCTCAATTTCAGCTGTTAACTCCAGTAGAGGTTGTATATATGGGAAGGCAAATCTGTGTAGACCTGATGTGACTCCCTCTCTGGGCTGCTCCGGACATTATGCCATGCTAGCGGACAGCCGCGTAGGGCGCTTGCACCACATTTTAGACTTGTAGTTCGTTCTTTTTCTTTGGCTCCTGATTTCCGTCCCTGCCTCCATATCCCACCCCGTCCTCCCTCTCCCACCCCGTAGCCAGAGCATCCCCCATATCCACCCTGGCATGGGCCATACCCACCTTCCCTTCTTCTTTCTCTTCTCTGGTTTTATGTTTTCAGGCCTCGACGTTTGCTGCAGCGATGCCGGTGTGTGCCTGCACTCGGGCAGCACTCACGGAGGCTCAGTGTGTCCAGACGGCCCCTCGCCCTCCCCGCCAGCTCCCCCCGCCTCTCCCCTGAGCGCCTTTTCCCCTTTTTGAGTCAACACTAACCCCTCTCTGACTCCTGTATGTGACAAACGCGATCCGTCTCTTTATGTTCAAGGTGAAGTGCCTGTATTCTCCGCTGCAGAGCCCCTGGCAGCCCCGCCGTGGGCTGCAGGGTCCCGGAGGGCTCCCTTCAGTGAGGCAGGGGCCCAGCGGACAGGCGGGCGGCAGGAGGGAGGTGACAGTGTCCGCATGGAGCCCCGTCCCGTCCCCGTTCCGTCTGCTCGTGCCTCTTGCGGGGCTGGGTGGGACGCCCAGCCCCGCCTCGTCCCCGCCGATCAATTCCAGCTCCATGGGGACAGGCCCGCCACAGCACCGTGTCCGTGTCCGGTGGTGGACGTGCCAGCGCGCGCTGGCCCCCGGCCCACAGGTACCTGAGCGGGGGAGCTGCAAATTGCCCCAGGCCCCTGAGCGTGCTCCCCACCAACCTCCCTCGGTTCCGAGCTGAGGCTCAGCCCCCGCCGTGCTGTGCCCCTCACAGGTCCCCGCGGACGCTCAGCAGCAGCTGGCTTGTTGCCTGAGAGAGTTGCCGAGCACATCCCCTCCGGCTGGGTGGGCTCCCGGCTGGCCAGGGCGGTTGGGGGGAGCCGTGGGGCGGGCTGAGGGCGCACGTCCTCTCGGTGTCACCCAGCTCCGGGGCCCTGCTGAATGGAGCCCTCGTCCGGGCACTGACCTGCAGGGAGGCTGCAGCCCCAGGCCCGTGCATGCATGGCCTGGAGCGAAGCCGGTGACGGCAGCCAGAAGGGCAATACAGGCACTGAACTTGGCGGTACATGACTGCATGGTGTGTGGTGTTCCAGTTAAACCAACCGATAATGCAACCCCAGCATTTTCATTGTCTAGTTATTCCAATCCTTGCTGTAAATGTGCCACATGAATAAAGTTTGGGGGTAAAGGAGCCCGGGCTGTGCCCATGCATGTGCAAGTTTGTATGGGGGGCAGAGGGAGGGGAGTGCCACCTGGATGTGTGGGAGTAGGGTGCTCCCTGGAGTATGGCACATCCATGCTCCCCATCAAAGGGTTTTGGCTGTGAAAGAACAGTCAAGGTTCCCTGCTGCTGGGAGCACTGCCTCACTCTCCAGCGTGGGCACTGTGGGTGGGCACCAGCCCCAGCACCACCTCAGGTTTGCTTGTGCCCTAAGGCAGCTCTGCCCTGAGGATCCCACCAGCCCATCACTGCTGGGCCTTTTCCATGGGTGCACCCCATGCATTTTTCTTCCCAGTGCAGGGTGACAGCCACCACTACATCCCCCTGGCACCTGCCACCCCACTCTGTAGCCTGGCACACTGTACCCACACAGCTGCCACTGCATTTGGAGCATCTTGGCTACAGAATGGAGCCAGTGTGGCTCTGCTGGGCCCTGGGGCACCTGCTCTGCCCCACAAGTGCAATGCCATGGGGTGCAGGAACCATGCCCAGCTGTGCAAGAACCACCACTGCATGCAGGTGCCCAAGGGACCTGCCCTGGGACAGGGATGCAAGTGTCCAGCTAGCACTGAGTGGGCAGCTCCCAGAGGGCAGGGGCAGTCCAGCCCACTTGATCCATGCAAAGGTCACAGGGGTTTTACCAGTTCCATCTGTGCAGCCCCTGATCAGCTTTATTGACCCTTTTTCGATGGGAGTCGTCTAATTAGTTTTTTATGAAAACTAAGAACTTGGCCTTTGCCCTCTACTCCTGCAGGCGAGAATGTGACTCAGAGGACATTGTCACGGTGGATCAATGATGGCAAGTTACACTTGGAAGGCAGGTCTAGGGGACACAGGATGGGCAGAGGGGCATCAGCCCAGAGCAGGGCACACAGCCAGGGCCACCAGTGCCCACAGTGGGCAGCCCATAAACCCAGGCTCCCATTGCACTTCCTCAGCCCCTCTGAAACATGAGACACAGGAACCAGGGGCCCCTAGGGGCTCCAGGACAGCCAGCACTGCCCCTGCACCTCCTCATCCTCACCCTGCACATGTGCTCATGGATTCTTCAACCTCTTGATGGAGGAGCTGGAGGCCAACTCCCTTCACTTCCTCTGCTCCAAAAGGGAGACAGGCAAGAAAAAAAAAAAAAAAACAGGACCAGCAGGTGGGAGGGGAGCACTTGGGTTGTGGCAAACACATCCACCTGTCTCAGAGCTAGCCCCGGGGCTTCAGCATCGCTCCAGGCAGTGCCAAATGGACTACACTGCCTGGCTGAAGGCAGAGCCAGGTCTTTGCATGACAGGAGGGACAGAGCTAATCCAGCAGTGACAAAAGGCTGGGATGGCACCCTCACAGGGGATGTTGCCTCCCTCACATGAACAGGGCTTTAGGATGGTCAGGAGGAAGGGGCTGAGCTCTGCAAGAACTCAATGGCCCCAGGAGCCTTGACCAAGTAAGCCAGCATGCACCAAGCCCTAAGGAGCAGAACACTGAGAAAGGGACAGAACAGCTCTATGCTGTGGGCAGCTGTGCCAGGGATGTTTGACATGGGACAGGGCAGAGCCTGGAAATGCTCCTCTGCCATCCAGACCTGCTGTGATGTGGCCTGGGAGCAGATCAGGAGGCTGACGGAAAACCAGGGCTCCTCAGAAACCCCACCCCTTTTCTGGGCAGTGCACACCAGCACTCCCGAAGGAGGCTGGCAAGCCTCGGGGAACTCCCCTGCATAGAGAAGGTTCAGGGCTGCACCCAGCCCTGGGAAAGCCATCGTCACCAGGTGGGACATTCCCCAGCCCCATGAGTGCACTGCAGTGAGACTGTGCCAGGTGCCACACGGACCCCCTGCCCACAGCTATGGCAGGGTCAGCACCCGGAGCTGGGCTCTGTGTGTGGGTGCCCTAGCATGGCACAGCTCCCAGGTACCCTGTGCTGGCTGCTGCACGAGGAGCCAGAGCCCCGGGTCCCCACGACACAAGGCACGGCAGGCAGTGGCACAGGAACTGCGGTCTGGTGCCTGCTGTGCTCAGCCCCAGAGCCCTCCCCTGCTCCCAAGGCCTGCAGAGCCCCTGCCCCAGCCCACAGGCGCCCAGGGGACGGACAAGGCAGCAGGGCCCCAAGGAGCCAGGCCTGCCCATCCCTGCTCCTGCCTGCTCCCGGCGGCAGAGCTCGTCGTGGGAGGCCCCGCTGCCTCCCTGGCGGGAAGCGGCCCCCACTTCCCGCCGGGCAGACGGCAAACAGAGCATGGAATTTGCACGGCTGAAAGTTAAATACAACACACACACGGATTTCGTCAGAGGCCCTGGCACCGCTGCCTTCGTGGGATCCGATTAACGGGGAAATAAAAGGGCCAGAGAACCCACACAGCAGAGTGAGCAGATGCCCTATAAAAATCAAATACAGGGTAATCAAGGGGACCGAAAGGTACATTTAAAAAAACAAAAACCCACCCTGGAAACAAAGGAGCTGGGCTTTGTGGCTTCCCTGGGAGGGCTGCAGAATTAATGGGGAAGAGCACATGTGTTTGATAATCTTTATATGGCAAAAGACCCATCTTTCAAATATGTCACAAATTCATATTAATCACCTTCCTATTGCCTTCCGTGGCACAGCTATTCCAGTTGCCTCGGGCAAAATTGGGAACTGTCTGGTTAAAAAAAATGTTTTACATTATAATTTACAAGAGCTTACAAGTCTAGTTTCTTTTAATGGAAAGAACGATTAAAAAAAAGAGAAGAATATATATACACCCTGGTATATATACACTATATATATTAAAATATATATATATAAAAGACAGATATTGTAACTCCATCTGGAAAGAGAGAATGTTTGATCTTAACAATGTAACTTCTAGCTTTCAAACAGGCTCAGAAAACAAGAAGTCAGCAGGAGTTCAGATAAAGGAAGCTTAAAAGTCAAATAATTCTGACTCTGAACCCGAGACTTCTTAGACTCAAGGTCCTTTCCTTTACCCATTAATGGGCTGACTTGTGAGCTCAGGAACAAAGTGCTGCAATGTGAGGATTTCTGAGAGTCACTCATTACAGATCACTGAGTGGAGTCTGAGTTGCGGAAATCAAAGGATCCAATCTGGAGTAACTGGCTGAACTTCTGCTTGGAACTAATTTGTTCCGAGTTCGGCTCACCTTTCACCTCCCAAAGGCCCCGAGTAAAGTCCCTACCGGGGTCAGCCTCAAACAGCACTGGGGGGATCCCAGCTCAGCTTTAATGGTCAGCAATGGGCACTGCAGTCCCTGGGAGAGTGTGGACAGGTACCAGGGTAGGAGGAAAGTGGTGGACACAGCAGGGCAGGACAGCACCAGGCTCCCCACTGCCCCAGGGGCTCTGAGGCAGATGCCTGTCCCAGCCTGGCTAACACACCCTGCTGACATGTCCCCCATCCCCACTGCTGGCCAAGCGGGCTGGTGGCAGACAGCTGCTGACAAAACCAGTATCTCAAAAGACCCTGGTGTGCCTTTGCCCATTCATTCCAATTCCTGGAAAGGAATCCAGACATGCCAGGCAGTGCTCAGGAGTCAGGACTCCTAGTCCTATTCCTGGCTTTGCCACTCACTCCCTCCAGCATCTGGAGCAAGATACTTCTCTCCAGGGAAACAAATCTGGCTTCAGGGGAGCAGCTGGTTTGGAGGCTGAACTAATCCATGCTTAATCCAACATGTAGAGTGCCATGAACAGGCAGTGCTAGACAGCACAAAGGGATTCTCCAACTCAGAGGAATTTGAAGGAGGGAGATTAAATGATTCCCCCAAAGGCCCTGGCAGCTCAGTGGCAAAGCACACGCTTGAACTCGGGAGTTCAAGGCTGGCATGGCAGGGTTAAACCACTGCAGCAGGACAAGGGCAGGTGTCATGGCCAAGCACCCACGGCTGCAGGAGGAGAGGGAAGGAAGGGCCATCAACACCATCTCCTGGCCCTGCTGTCCCCACCATGGCCTGGGACACCTTGAGGCCATCACTGTGCAGAATGGGGACACATGCATGCACCCACTAGCCATCCCCCTTCTCAGTGCTGACGAAGCCCAACCATCTTCCAGAGGCAAAGTTCAGCCATGATGCTGGACAAGAGGCACCGGAGCTGCATCTGCCAGCTCTGGACAGGGCAGGGAGGATCACCAGGACACGACCTCTAGTCAGCTCAGCCTATCTTGGGAAAAGCTGGCTGTGGGCTGCAGGGTGTTGATCTCTCTCTCCCATCACCACATAGCCCAACAACTGTAGAAAGGTTCAGGGCAAGCATGCTACCAGGCCCTGCCTGACTCTCCAAACATATCTGAACCAGGCAGAACATGGTACAGCAGCCCCATTCTCTTCCTCTCCAAAATACCCCTCCAGCTGGGATGTAATTTTCCCCCCCTCAAAAGGTAGCAAAAAATGGTCACAGTGTGAATGTGCTTGACCTTTTGTCTTGGACTAATCTAATTGTGTCGTCTTTGTGTAATCAGCCGGTAAAGGTCAGTGCTGTATTTAACATGGGGGCCCTTTAGGTACTGAATTTGCCTTGCAGTGAATTAACTTGATTATATTTCTTTCAAATATGTCAGAGACCAGGTCAGTTTAACCCTCTCTGTGCTGCCTGGGCCCATGCCTTTGTTTCCAATTCCAGGAGGTGGCACCGAGGAACAATGTGGTCAGAAACACACATGTGGGCTCCCTCCTCCTACAGGTATGGCCACCACCACCATCTCTCCCACTGTCCCAACAAGCCAGTTCTCAAGGGAGACCAACTGTACTGTAAATCAGCCCGAAAA
Organism: Camarhynchus parvulus; assembly: GCF_901933205.1. Classification (NCBI taxonomy): domain Eukaryota; kingdom Metazoa; phylum Chordata; class Aves; order Passeriformes; family Thraupidae; genus Camarhynchus; species Camarhynchus parvulus. The sequence continues at coordinate 10,118,127 of NC_044578.1, forward strand.
GTTTGCAAACCAGGACACTCCAGACCGCAGGGAGGGAGGGGTGAGATTCCAGATTGAATGTAGTAGGGAAAAAAAATAATAATTCAAAAGACTCCTTTACAAACATGAACCTGTCTCAGTGGAACTCTTCCTTACGACTCAACATTGTCACAATCAAATAGGACATTACTCAAGTCCAGGTTAACGTGTCGCCTCTGCCGTTGACAGATAAGGTGTTCTCAATATCCTGCAATACATTATACATTTCAGAAAGTAAAGGTCTGTGCCGCTACCAGGGGCAGTGCGTCGGAGGCGTCGGGGATGCCACGGTGTGGAGATGGGCAGCTTTCATCAGGCAGTTCAGCTCAGCTGTGCCAGGGGACTGCACAGAGGGGAAAGCAGCCTCAGCAGATCCCCAGGCTTACCCCTGGCCCTGAGGCAGTGGTGAGGGGCTGGGCAACCTGCCCTCCTGGAGGCAGGGAGGAGAGGCCGGTGATTCACATCCTGCAGAGGTACATGCTCAGGACATTGCCACAGGGCTTGCACTGGAAGAAGCCCTAGGCCAGGCTTTTCTTTCTTGGCACTGGAAGTAGGGTATGAAAACCCTCCTTTGCTCTTCAAACACCTCCGTCCTTCCCAAGCCTCCTGCTCCAGGCAGGGCTACTGCTTGACTCCAGGGTCTCGGGCAGGTCATCTCTCATCACCTGAAGACTGCTTTCCCCACCTGCTTCCCTCTGCTGAGCAACCCTTACGAGGCTGTGTCTAGAGGGAAAATGCCTCAGGTTTGCAGCTGTACCGTTGCTGCCTTAGAACAAGCTCTCATCACCCAAAGCCTCACCGCTTTGGTCCACAGTGGCACCCACACCAAGCCATCTGCCTGCATGCAGGATGTAGAAAGCCCTGCTGACCCCACCTGTAGCACCAAGAACACTGTCCAGCACAGGAGACAAGCCCAGAGAGCAGCACTGGGACTTGGGGGGGAACAGGCGTGTTCTGCTCCCTCGGACGCGCATGCCTGGAAGGAGAGCAGGGCAGCATCCCCAGCGCTTGTCAGGGCATCTGCGTCGGAGACCTGAGTGCGCCCTGTTCTGCCCCCCCGACCTTCCTCCTCACCGAGTTGGGGGTCAGTGGTGCTCCTACTACATCAATGATCTGGTCCTTGGTATCGCCCTTGCCCTCCTCGATGCCAAGCCCTGTCTGGCCATCTGGATGGGCACCTTCCACGCTGAGGGGGCCGATGCTCCCAGCTTTGGCCAGGGCCTCGTAGCGGTGCCGTAGCATCTGCAGCTCGTACTCGCAGTTGGCAAAGGCTTGTTTCAGCTCGTACAGCAGCACCAGGTCGCTCCGCAGCTCGTTGAACATCTGTACAATCTCCTCTGTGGGCATAGGGTTAAGATCTAGGGAGAAAAACACCCCCTGTTAAACACCCAGACCTACAGCCCTACAATGAAAAATCCCTATAAAGGTCTCGGCTGCTCTTTCATTCCCACAAAGATACGCCAGGAGCCTCGCTCCAATAACATGGATCAGTAGCAATTGGTATCCCTGAGGGCTGCACTCCTATTTCTTAGGCTGTCCTTTGGTTCTGACCAAGGACTAAGGGTGAACCTGCAAAGTCCAAGACTCAGCAAGTGAAGGATGATGGAAGACCAGATGATTGAACCTTGCCACCCACCAGGTCACATGAAGGGAGCTCTGTCTTGCAGAGAGATTGGATCCACACTGCTGCAAAGGGCAGAAGAGCTCCTGCTGCTCCCTACACCTTCACCAACAACAGGTGGACAGGCTGAGCTCTGTTCCCTCTCTTACTGCTCCTTGCAGGGCAGTTCCAAGGCAGAGAACTGCTCTGCTGCTGTGTTACAGACCTGTTTGTAGCAGCAACTATCAGAACAGCTTCCCACACCTTGCATTCTGCTGCACCCCACCATGCACACACACAGAGCCAGGAAGAGCTGCAAGTTCTGCAGAAGGAAAAGATGAAGCTCTGTTTGTTTGCCCTCATACACAGCAGTGGCCCCTGTCTGCAGGGCTGCCCACATGACCCCCTTCCTGCTGGCACGGGGTTCACCCCCACAAAGCCCAGGTGTGGTTCTGCACTCTAAGGTACAGCAGGGCTGAAGCCCCAAGAGACCCTCAAGATATGTGAGTTCTGTGAGGCAGGAGTGGGGAGTCAGGAACCCCTCCTTACCCTCATGGAAAGTGAGCTCCAAGAAGCGCTCACATGCTTCCCTCAGGCTTCCCTAGCAAGCACAAACAGCAACTCCCTTAGTTCTACAGCAGAGAGAGGAAACCATCCTGGCTGAGCCACTTTCAGCAGCCACAGGAGGCCTTCAGAATGGCACAGGCTCCAATATAACATTATCAAGCCATAAACCAGTTGGCCCAAAAAACTAACAAGACTTAACAGAAGTCAGTGCTGGGAACAGGCTCAGTAATCTCCTGTAAATCATTAATAAGGCTTCTATTTTTCTTTCTATTTTTCTCTTTTCCTACCCTTAAATGTCTCTCCAGCCACAGTGCGGGGGGCAGGGGGGAGGGATCATCAGGTGTCTAATCAAGAGACACTACATGCTGGGACCTGTAATACCTGCAAACTGTCCCCACTGCATGGAGAGCAGCTGCTGGCCACAGGCTGCACTTTTTCCCCTCTAGCCATGAGCAGGTATTGTACATGTTAAGTGAACCCTTCTTTCAGCTGCTAAGACACTCGAGTTCAAGAGCGAGGGATGTGTGTTTACTCGCCTTTCAGCAGAGATGCTCCAGATTTTCACACAGCATGCAACCTATAAAGGGGGGATGAACAGTCCCAGATGCATTTTGGACTTGCCACCGTGAGCAGTAAATTAAGAGGAAATGAAGCTTAAAAGCAAGACAGGGCAGCCCTGAACAATGCGCGTGCCGTGGTCACTAACACACTTAGAAGTACCTCTCCCGGCAAGGCTGAGATTTGCCTTCCTAATACTGTGCTGCCTCTCTTGATGGTTAAAAAGGCCCAAACAAGAGAGAAACAAAGGCTCTTTTAAAAGATTTTTCTACTGGGAGGAAAAAAAAAAACCCTGTGCATCTTGTTCTGGCTTTTACCCTCTCTTTTTTTTTTTAACACATAAAATATTTTAAAAACCATTCACATAGTGTTATTCAAGAAACTGGCTGTATTACTAGGGGAAAAAATAGCCCATCTCGAGAACAAAGGCTAGCTCTGTGTGTCTCTTTCTCTCTCGCGTGCCCCCTTTACTCACCTACTCCGAGTTCCATCAGCATCTGCTCCAGGGCTTTAATCTTCTTCTGTCCCACCGAGCTTGGCAGTTTCATCTGGAACACAAAGGTAACAGAGCCACACAGCTCAGAGATAGCCCTCACTCACAGCCGTCTAGTTCAAAAGGCAAGAGAGCTTTTCTTTTTATAGTGCAGGGGGAACAAAAAAAAAGAAAGGGAGAGAAAGGAAAATCAAGTGGTAAGAGAGGGAGACAGGGGCTGAAAGTTTTCAGACTAGGTCTGAGGGCAGGTATTGAAAAGCCCGGTCGTGAGGGCTTTTATTTTCTCTCTCGTGTGTGTGCAAGACACGCTGTTTTACAGTTTCCATGTGTCACTGAATTAACAACAAAAGTTCTTCTTGGCTTCAAACCCTCTCCCGCGGTGCCCAGCCCATCAAAGGGCTCATTTACACAGCGGCTAATGTGCAATGCTGCCCTACTTTATTCGCTTTAGCCGGCCTGATTAGACTCATGCGCTAACAGACTCACTTCTCCTTTTACCTGCTGAGCCCCAGACCTGTGGGATTCATTTACAGAGCAGGCTTTGTAACAAAGGGGAGAGACAGAGAGAGCACAGTTACTTGACTGGCGGAAGTGTGCACACACATTTACATCGGAGCTAAGGGGCTAGGTGAGAGAGGAAGCATCAGATGTGAGCTATGAAAGGGAATTGGAGCTGGCCAGGAGAGGAAGAATGCGCACACTTAGCAGGGTCCTTCCTCTGCATTCATTTGGGCTCTAGCAGGAGTGCTAGCTGCTCAGACCAAGCATTTATTAGATTATCAGCAGCACAAATGCAGCTGGCACAATATGGCAGGGAGAACAGGTTTCCAAGCCCCGCAGACATATTCAAGAAAAAATGAAAGCACTTGGCTGTGCTAGAAGACACACTAGGAAAGAAATGGTTCTCAATACTGCATTGTCAAACACCCTTCTGCACAGGCACAGGCTGCCCTTCCACATCCAGCTCTGGAAAGGTGACCTCACACCTCAACCTGGGGATCCCAAACACTAACCCAAGTTGCCCAGCAGGCCACTGAGCAGCCAGGAGGCAGGAGCATCCTGCAGCCATCCTCCACACACCACTTACTGACCAGGGGCCCAAACCTCAGCCGAGGGTCCTCCAACTACGAGTCTGCAACGTGGCTGGGAATGACCTCAAGGAAGGAACATTAATTATTCACTCCACCTTAAAACTGGCCTCTGAGGAGAGCTCACTGGGAGAGCCTGTGGTCACCTTACTTCCCATAAGCCACAAGCTGAAGTTGCCCAAAGCAGGCAGCCCAACACTGGTCTCCAAGATTAGATCCATCACTTCCAGTGTTCACTGCCCCAACACAAAAATGCCAAGAGGCTCCACCTGGAACTTCCTAATTCCTCTGAATGCAGGAGTACTGCAAGCACACACACATCCCCAAATGGTGAGAGCTCTAACCTTAACTCAGCTATGGCTATGTCCCATCAGCTGCTCCACAACACTAGTGCAGGACCTGTGTAGGACCAGAAGGATCCTGCCTTCTCCACAACATCACTTCAGCCAAGAAACCAGAGTATGGATGCCACAGAGCACCCCAGGAGAATGGGCCTTTCACACGCTGAGAAGCACCAGGTCCTTCTTGACAGATATTAGCACCACAAAAAAACCTCCAGCAAAGGACCAATAGAATAATTAGGGGAGGATTTCTAAGCAACCAGCTTGCCCCTGCCTTTTTTTTTTTTTAACCCGAAGGTCTTTGGCTTAGTGCTGGGTTTTCTGCACAGCAGTCATTTCCATACTTCTTTCCTACTTGTAAAGAAACCAATTCTTTGCAGTTCACCACAAAATGATTGTTTTAGCAGAAGAAAGGCTGTCAAAGTTATCACATATTTGGATTTCAGTCAAGTCTTCAGCCCAGAGTCTCAACTTGAGGAGAACCTCACTAAAAGAGGTCTTCTGAGGAGCTCTGCTGCACAGACTACTTGCACAGGCTCTGCTGAAAAGGAGAGGCTAGAGCCCTAAGATAAGGCAGCCCAGAGCACTGGGACAGGAGATGTTCTGTTTATTCCCTGGGTGCCATGCTGCAGCCAGCAGCAGGAGGCCAAGGAAGGAAAGGTCACTTTGCACAGCTTAGCAAAAGACTGAGTAGTCAGTCTAGAACATCTGGAAGATATTCCTGAAAGCAAGAGGATTCAGCCCAAAGAATTGTTCTGTGCCATGAGGAATCCTACAGAACATTTAAATGGGTGACATACCCAGCTCTGCCTCAGCTTGGGGATGTAAGGGCTGACCTAGTCAGAAGGTGCTACCCTTAATTTGGGGGACACAAGGAGCCCAGCACATCCCCACTGAAAAGCCTGTGGACACACAATATTTGTGTGACTACCACAGCCCTGAGAGTGTCCTCACTCCTGCCCCAACACCAGACATTGAAGCCTTTTTAGCCAAAGGCAGGATTCCCTTCTGTTAATTTCCTTTCTGGCAAAAGCACGCTGGGCACCAAGCCAGCTTCAGGAACAAAGGACAAGAAAAGTTCATCCTTGCCTAGACTAGGCAGACAGACAGGAGGTCTTGGTTTGTTGGTTGGAGGAAGAGCACAAGCTTTCCTCCTGGGAGGCCTCCACTAGCAAGGCCTTCAACTGTGATGTTGTGCACATCTGGATCATGTCCCACAAGAGTCTGGTCTTCACTGACACTCTTGAAGATTAGAAGATGGAGCAGGAGAGGTAGGACAAATTAATTTAACTTCAAAGAAAGGAACACTTAAGATGCTGAGGAAGAGTGGGACTGTGAGTTTAGTTTAAAACCACATCAATTAAGTTTCCTTTTAATTCAGGCAGGAGGATCTGGCCTGCAAACAGGAAGGCTTCATTGGTTTCTCAAAGCAAGAGTATATTTTAATTTTACCATCATTAAGAAAATGTTATGATTTATGTGGCTGCTGTCGGACTAATATCTTTAGAATTTAGCTGGCTAAGCCAATTCATCTCTAAGACTGATGAAGGCTGATTGCTCTCTATGCAAAATGTATTAAAACTAAATGAGCAGTCTATTACTCAAACGCTGCTGATAATCTGTTAGCCAAGGTCCGTTAGCTGGGCTGCCTTGTTGCAAGAGAGAAGTCTTCATGCTCTGTACAGCTCTGATAAGACCAAGCTTACTTCAGGAAGCCCTTCTTTGTTTTGGTCTTTCAAGCAGATACCCAGGGAAGCACCATAGTGCTGGAAGTGGTGCTCACTTGCCTCTCATTCCCAAAGAATAAAGCAATCTGCAGGGGCCACAAGTCCCAGCCAGCAGCCCAGAGAAGACACAACTGGCTCATGATGTCTGCACTGGGACATGTGGTTTCTGTGGGCCATATCTCTGCATTAATGGAAACACCCCTTCAGGCAACCTTACTGCTGACACCACAGCTCCTGGGATGTTCTTGGTGTTGTCATGGATGGAGGCCTCCACAGGGGCTGAGGAAAATTATGTTCCTCTGAGAACTCCAGTGAGCAACCACAGCTTCAGAGGTGAATGGCATTTGCCCTTTTCTTTCCTTCCTCATAGTAGACTATTATTGTTATTTATTATCTTTAAAGTCCCCATATAATAATAATACCTGGAAAACAGATTGCTCCCGTCAGAAAACTGATTAGCTGGGATTTTTGAGGTTACTATATTTTGGATGCTCTTCTCCTTTGACAGCCTCTCCCTACAGCCCTCTTTGCAACACTAGCCTGTGCTTATAATTACACCAACATCACTTTTGATTTAAGGACTGTAATCCTTTGTCCTTGCTATAAACAACCTGCATTAAACACATGAACTGCGTGTACCAAGAGAAAAATAAAGAGCTACAGAAAATTGTGAGTCAACACCACAAAGCCACAGTACCAGAGTCTGCCTGTGCAGAGAGAAGCCTGGGATACACAGCCTCTGCTGGAATGCACTTGGTCTGGGAGACATGGAATACAGGGCACTGACCTGTATTGGGGCATGCAGTTTAAAAAGATCAGACCAGAGCAGCCACCACACCTTCACAGCAAGGGCTGGGACTGGGGTGGACGCTCTGCAGCTCAATTTCTGTACAGGATCTCACAGTGGATTACCCTTGAGGTTTTACATGCTACAGGGTTTTTATTTAATGTTCGAGGCATTTTGCCAACAAAACCTGGCTAATTCACACTAATGACTAGGAGACCTACTGCAAATTAATTGCTAATTGGCAAAATTCATTAAATTAACAAACAGGATAAGAAATAACTGAAGATATAGCCTCCCCAAACAGATTTGGTTCATTTATTTTTGTGTGCCGTTCAGTTTTCATGATTTATGCTAATACTTTTAAGCATAGTTGTAAATGTATTTGAATCTATTTTAGTAGAGTAATGAAGTCTAAATAATAGCAGAGCTTGCAACACAGCCCTGTTGTGTCTCACAGCATCACCACCTGGCAGGTAGAGGCTGTCATGGGGATCTGCAGTAGGAATGGAAGAGGTCTGCAGGACCTACAGATTCAGTCAGGGCCTTTTGAGTGATTGTATATGTGTGGTCATCCTAAATGTCCTGCTCTCAATCCATCACTTTCTACATAAATGCTCCTTTTCTGATGCTCCCAACTTCCCACTCCTCTCCCAAAAAATCTTTTTTTTTTGTGCTGAAACCTTTTGTTTGGTCTATCACCAAAATACAAGGTTTCTAAAATTAATCAGTGGTTATTTAAATATTTCACATGAACCCTCCCTGATGCTGCACTTCATTTTAATTCAATTTTAAGGTAAGTTTTTTCTTAAAATCAGCCTTCCCCAATCCTAAACAATATAACTGTCCTAAAAACATTAATCCTAAAATCTCCACACATCTGACCTATGCCTGCCTGCACAGCTGTACCTGTGGTTTTATGCACCAGCACCAGTATTGTTCAGCATTATAATACAGCTCACTGACATTGAAAACCACCTTCCTTATGGATTTCAGCAGCAAGAAAACTTTCTCATTAGGCACTTTCTTCATGAATATCTTTAGAGTACTGAATGGTTTAGTGGATTTCCAGGAAGCAGTGCTAAAGCTTCAGATGAATAATATTTTTTGCATTTTCTGCCTGAAGGTCAAACATTCCTGAGTTGCATGGCTCTACTCTGCAGGAGCAGAGAGCCTCCACTCCTGTGCAGTTTTAAGACCCAAGGAAGGAAAGAACCATACTAAGTACTTTAGTCTTAGAGCTCTGGAATTTGAAAAACCTCAGCTGAAAAATTCAGTTTTACATACGAACTTGCACATTTCTGAAATTCTGAAGTGCTTCACTGCATTGAACTGAAGGGCTGCAAAAGAAAGAACTGCACAGGACATTTTTACTGGAGGGTATTTTATGCTAAAAGTACATTACCAGAATGACACTACAGTAGTTTGCTTTAAGAAGATCTGCAGATTCCCAGATAGTCCTACCCCTGCCTCTCACCATAGGCATGAAGACCAAGCTGAGACCTGAAGAAAATGGAAATGGCTGCAGCCTCTAAGCAGCATCTGACAGAAACAAACCAAGAGCACAGCAGTGTGTGCTGTGATTGCAGGGAGGACCCTAAGACTGGCCACAGGAGCAGGAATTCCAAGGCAAATCTACCATAGTACAAGAACGTCATGTAAACTTCCAGATCAGACACAGCAAAGTGTAGCAACACAGGCATCTAGTCTTGAATTGATGCTTTTCTCTTAAATAATTTAACTGAATCTCCACTTACACAAATACCAACAACCACAGTGACTAATTACAGTCCAATCATTATATTGGTTACACTAATGAAAGAAAAAAGTGATATATATGGAGCTCTGCACGTGTTACACACAATAAAACTGGCTGATGAATGACACCCCAGACTGTGTCACTACAGGCACACAGAGGTACTAAAAGCTTCTCAAATCCAGGACTGACAAAGGTCCCTGAGGCCTCATACTGCATGGACACTGTTTGGTACTGGATGATTCAACAGAAGCAGCAACATGGAGTGTCCTTTCCAGAACTACAATTTATTTTAAAGATCCCATTCCTGCACCCAGAGTGATCCCACTCCTGTAGCCAGAGTGCTCTCCTTATACCCGAGAACCTACTAAGGCTTTGGTCCAGATGCTCTCTCCCATCAACGACCTCCACAAAAAAAGGTGATGGATGGATTTTCTTTCAGCAATTTAACATTAAGTGCCTTTTGGTTTAGCTAAACACAAGAATGGAGGAAAAGACATGTTGGATTCACCTTCTCTAGTTCATTCAAGATTTTGTATCCTTTGCAGTCCTCTCTAAAAATAAATACACCAATATTTTCATCTTATTTCATTTTCTACAGACAGGAGTTTGATTAGGAAATGCACCAGCACTCTCTTGGCCCTAATTAAAGGGCATATAGTACAACAAATAGATGGCAATGCCACAACATGAATTCGATCCAGCCTGCATCATTTCTTCATAAGTTTTATTCACAGAAATGAGAGAACTACTTCCCTTCTACACCTGTCAGACTCCCTGTGGAAATTACTCCCAGCCACTCTCTTGAAGAGTGCAAAACATACAACTTCACTAATGAAAAATTGCTAGCAGAAGCAACAAGCACATCTCAGCTAACTAATCCATGGGATGTTCAGACCTGGAAACATAAACTTTCCCCACCTAATAAGGGTGTGCTGATCTCCATGAGATTGATGTCAGAACGCCTTGGAGTGCAATCAATACAAAGCAAATAAATAATTAATTGCTTCAAGTAATTAAATTTATCAAATCCAAATAAGAATAACTGGTATTTTATGGAACTGCTTTCAAAAGCTGAACCTCTGAAGGGACGGTATTGATCACAGGAGGACAGACAGATGTGTCACATGCTCACTGCCAATGAAGTCTGGGTTTGCATTAATGACAGGGAAGGAACAGAAGCCAGGAGCCTCCAGTGCAGGGTAAACAGCCAGCGTGCTTGGCCATGTAATTATTGGTCAGATCAAATACAGAGAATAAACATGTCTAAACACATACATACAACCCCATCCTCCTCTAGAAATATCATTCACCTTGGACTTGCAGGAAGCACTTAGTTCTCACTCCAAGAAAAAAAAAAATGGAAGAACTCACACACATGCTTCCTCACGCAACCACAGTAAATTCTTATTCATTAATCAGTGCTAAAAAAGTGCTCAGAAGGCTACTAAACATTTAAAAGCTGGTGAGTGTGAATATTTGAATCAATGGGTACTAAAGCCATACTTGTAATTTTCCTTCCTTTACTTCTTTCTTAATTTGTTCAACTGGCAAATTGTCTACAAGATCCCAGTTAAGCAGATGGAGTCAGGCTGTTGGCTGGAAGCCTTTTCCGAGGGGAGGAGGCCAGCTTTGAATGACTAAGCTGGAGCATCCCTCAATCCTTTCTGCAGACTGAGAATTCTACAAACATCTTCTCATCACAAGCTTTTGTTTTGTTTCCAGATAAGACACCACTTAAATCAATTCTCTTCCAGTTCCTTTGCTTCCAAACCCATGACAACCGAGCAAGGACACAGATGTACACCTCAACATGCAGGAGTGGGTACAAACACCCACCCTTTTCCATGCATCATCTTCTTTCTTAAGAGCACTGCTGCAACAATTCAACAGCATTATCAAAATTTTAAGTTAAAATCCACTGACAGGGCTGAGAGAGAAGAACTTAAAACACACTGCAGAGATGTTAAATACGCCAAAGTCAAGCGCTCTGAATACAACAAAGTCAAAGACAAAGGTTAAATTTAAAAGAAAGCTGAACATACATGGTACAGAAACACTGTGGTGAAATCAGAACAAATTCAGTTCTGCCCTACTGAAGCAACATCATGCCCAGATCACAAACATTAGTTACTGTTTGTTTGTCTGGATCCTGGAAAAGATCCAAGTTCAACAGTACCCATCTTTCCCTTCCTTCAGGCAGACCCACAGCAAAGTATTCCCTCCTCATAGCTCCCTGCTTTCCCTTTAGTCTTTTCTTCACCTTTCCCTGTTCAAATTCCCTACACATCTCTCTTTTCCTCTGGCTCTTTGGCTGTCTGACCTCCCAGCTGAGCAGAGCTGGTATAACAAGAAGTTTTCCAGAAGCAATGCTTAGGATTAATAACACACTTCTGATGTTATTCTCATAACACTGTTTTACTAACATCAAATGCAAAGGTCTAAAATTCTTCTCAAGAAACTCTTAGAAGGCTCACCCCTTTCCAAACATCTGCTACTGCCCCCTGTTCTCAGTGGCACCAAGGCAATACACTGCCTTGAATTAAGAGGAAGCTTTTCATAATGCCCAGCGTCCCACTGCCTTAGAGAAACTTGCAGTCTGTGCTGTCAGGAGGCAGAGGGAAATCCCATGCAGAGCAAGGGCACGGGGGCTGTGGCCTTCTTTGCCTGTGGCCACAGTCCCATGGAGAACAATGGGAGACTGAGGCCAGTCTGATAGCAGCCAGCTTGTCCAAGTCACTGCAGAAGATTACTCTTCAGCGTCTGCTGAAGGAGAAACTTTCAGTTATGAAGAATAATGGCTCTAAGTGACCATTAATCCTCACAGGGGGAGGAAAAAAACAGTCTTCAAATCCAGCCTGTCCATAAGATTGTGTAAGCTGTAATGACAGGGAATTTGAAGAGCCATGGCTATCGTCATAAAAACTACTGGGAACAAATTAAGTTGAATATGGATTCCTAACTTTTTCTTCAAGGACTCATTTCTATAAATTAATTTTAACTCAGATTTCAGACTAATTGTAAATCCTCAGGAAAAAAAAATCTCTAATCAAAGAGTAAGTGCTATTATCCTGGGGATGATATGGTACATTTTTCACACATGACAGAGGTTGAGCCCTGATCTCACTGCAAAATCCAACTTTACCTAACCACGAAAGGCATAAAGCACAGTAGCAAAGTATGAAACAAAGGAGGAAAACAGAAGCCTTTAGGTGAGGAACTCTTTAGATCTTCAGGCAAAAGAACTTACTGCAGGACAGAACAAGCTTTTAGAAATAATTTTTCAATGTGCTATGGGCAAAACATCTTATGCTGGATGTTGCCAGAGTATGAATTTCCAGCACTTCATTCCAATTCCTCACTTAGTCCTAGTCAGCCTCCACCCTGATCAATTCCACATCACTGGAGATCAGAGGGTTTGCCATATAAATCCCACAAGTAAAATAATTTGGATTAGCATGGACTGTCAACTCCATAACACTTGGCACTTCAGCACCTCTTGCCAGTTCAAAAGGCCTGTACTGACCTCATGTAATTAATTCTCCCCATCATGCATCTCTGAAGCAAGTGAGTCTAATAGGTTCCATTTTAAAAACAGGGAAGGCTTGGATAAGGAAGCCAGGTGACTGGCTAAAAGCCACAAATGAATTCATTTTTCTGGCTTAGAGTTAGGTTTCACAATTCCAAACAGCAAGGTGATGTTTTTTCACCTAGATCAGTGATGAACCATCTTTTTAATTCACAAACCACTGGTAATTCTAAGAACAGCATTTATCTCCTTAAAAAATTCAAGAAGAACATAGAAAGTTGCTCTAGGTCACTCCAGGAGCTTGGATACTGCAGGCTAAAAGTTGCTGAATCAGACTGCCATGCCTCAGCTTAACACTGCATCTTGTGAGCATTAAAGGGAACAGATAAAAGCAAGCAGCACCCATTTTCACGAAGGCTGGGATTTGAATTGCCTGTTTGGCACACAAAAAGGTTGCTGGCTTTGCCAGATGGTTTCATCACTGATACATTATTGCTCAGTTTCTCTTCCAGAGGGGGTAAAAAAATTAGAAAAGATCAACCATTACTTATTAGTTTTCAAAATCCAAATCAATCTCCATAAATTACTCTGTTTATCTTAGTGCTGGAGAACACATCTGCCACGTCTCAATAAATCTCAACACCTGCACTGCAATCTTGCTTGTCTCTGGACTGTGGTTTCCTCAAGGCTGTAGCCCCTCACTCAAACACGTATCCTGCAGATGGTGGCACTGGTACACTGGAGGGGCCCCTCAGCAGTGACCCTGCTGAGGCATCCCACCTCTAACACACACATGCACCAGTACATCAAAGCAGCATGACCCCAAACACATTTCTATTAACAGCCAGCAAGATCTGAAACCAGTCTGATATGAAAAGAACATTCCATAAAAACAGTCTTTTAAATTTATTGTGCCAAGTGAGGATGCCAGGCAAAGAATGCACTTATTCAACTTTGCTACAATAAAGCAATTAATTATTTTTTTTTTTGGCTAGGAAAAAAGCACAAAGTACTTGTATGGGCACACAAGATTTTGATATCAAGACTTCTCTGAAAACATTCAGTTGACCAAGCACGTTTAAGTTACTTGATATCCCAAGACTTGTGGCAAAGAGGCAGGTGTCAAGTCTTGCTGATATAAGAAAGCAATACAAAAACAGCAAGAAAGTTCTTTACTCAGGAGTATCTCTGCAACAGACCAAACATGGGGGCTTTTCCAAAAAATATGTTCTAAGATAATGTAAATAGAAAAGCTAAAAATTCTATGTGTTTGTGTTTCTGGCTTTTTTCAAGACAGAACCTGAACATGCAGTTCTTAATAATCTTAACTAGATAATTTTTAAGGTCCTTTCCAGCCCAAACCACTCCAAAAGAACCTCTCAGCTAGCAACACACATGCTCCAAGAGGCCCATTAGTTCTGGCTGTGAGCTCCGGACTAGAGAGCTCCATTTGGCTCTGTCACAGGTGTCTAACAGCAGAGCAGGCACACTAGTGACAAACTAGTGGCAAGTTCAGGTGCCTCTGCAAGGCAATGAGTTGGCTTCCACAGAGCCAGCATTCCAGGTTTCTGAGTCTCCGCATTTATGGAATTCCTTTCCTATTTTAGAGGCAAGAAGTTGACTTTCTTTAGCTATAAAAGGATGAGGAGAGAGCCAGGCAAAGTGAAAGACATTAACAGAGGTCCCATGGGAACAGGACAAGAGCCTACCCTCTGGCTCCGCAGCGTGACACCTGCAGATTTGAAGTCAGGAAACTTGATGCCAGCAGTCTCAGGAACAGCCTGAAAGAGATTGAAACAGGATGTGTTGATGGAGGAAACACAAGAAACACAACATTTCATATAGAGACTATCTGAAGGGGAAACACCATTTCCTATGACAGAGAACCACCTGCCACGGCCACATGTCAGAGCTGAGGCAAGAGGAAAATCCCGAGCAATGGGATTCAGTGGGAAAATCCCAAGCAATTCATTGAGAAAACTACTCAAGGCATCTTTGGAAAACTCAAACATTTTTGGTCAGTTGGTTTAAATGCACTGCTCTACACAGTGCATCTTAAATCCACCCACACAGAAACCCTGACCCCACATGGTATTTATACATATTTGCAGAGTATCATCCTCATCCGACTTTGACTCATTTCACTGATCAAAACAGCCCAGGACTTCCCTAAATCTTGCCTTTTGACTGTAAACTCTCAAAGGAATGAGCTGAGAAACCTCTGATCTGTACAGACCTGAGGCCACTAATGAGGATGCAAGGACTGCCCCCTCCCAGGGAGGCCCGCTATTCATCCATGTTTTGCCATTTGTCCACTCATTAGACAGTTTTCTTTCTTTCTTCATATTTTAAGCACAGCATTAAAATGCAGCAAAATTCCAAGTTTCTGCTGCTAACAGTAGAGCATTTTGCATTTCAATGAAATGGAAAAAATAAATACAATCTCTTAAAAATCTATGCTGATGAGCAAAGCAAAAGGTGAGCAGACTTTTAAACTATTAAACCAGGCTATCTGTGAAGTGAATGGTGTGGGTTCCCCTGAATGGATCAGCAATACTTATGATTCAAGCTAAGAATAGCCACAACCTCTGCAAAACACATGCACAATTGTGTTTTTCCAAAACCAAGTCACCTCAAATCTCCCCATTTCTTTGGAGGCAGCATTTGCCTTGCTGCTCCCAGATTTCTCTGCAGAGAGGCTCTGCAGCTTGCTCTTTGTTCCAGACAGGGCTGAGACAGCCAGGATGGCCCCAAGATCATAAGAGATGCTGAAGGACAGTAACTCAATTTCTCAAGTTCCCTGCCAATAACTCCCACATCCCTATCAGCTATCTCTAGGTCTTGGTCTTGAGGTGGCACCCTGCAAACCACTCTGCATGGCCAGGCATTAAGATTATTTCAGTTATCTGTTGTCTGTCCTATAAAGAGAGGACCTGGGAAAAGACTCCTAAACATGACCATGAAGGAAAAAGTATTCTCTAACGACCAACAGGGCTAATGAACTTGTAGAGATCACCTTGATCTTTAGTAGGATACAGCCTCCCTGCTTGCCTTATTAGAGACAAACAAGGCTGCAATCAAAAACCAATCCTCTCTGCTTCCTTTGCACAAAGGCTGGCTTCCAAACTCCCTGAACTCTGCCCCTCAGCCTGTTGCTGAACACCCTGACACAAGCAGTGTGGGGAAATCAGCATCACTGCCTCAGCCAAGCCAACTCTGACTTGCATTCAGCAATAAGCAATTAAATGGGTTCTTTTGCCTCATGTGCCTGTACAGCCTGTACATGCTGTAAACGCTTCAACCTCAATTGACTCTTTGCTAAATGATTTTCCTTTGTTGAAATGATGCTGATGCAGCTCCCGATTCAAATTCTTAGTTAAAATGCAATTTTTTTCTTAACATTTCCTGGCTATAGTTGGTAATTGACTCCTAATGGACTCTGTCATGGATGAAATGATGCTACTGCAACAACAGAAACTGCTTCTCTGCCCACCCTGGTGTGCCTATGCACTGCATGCCTGCAGACAGGTCCTAGCCAACATTTAGGGGTGGACTCCCTTGCCTTGGCATCCTCAGCATCTTTCCAGCCCCGTTCTCTAGCCCCCTTTTGTTCATTCCCACCAGGGACAAACTGCTTCCTTTACAGGGAGATATGCCAGCCATGGCTGAGCCTTCCCAGAACAACCCTTTAGGGAACTCAATGCACAAGGTGCCCAGTGGTATTATTCTCATCACACAGCAGGGACACACACAGGACATGACACACCAGAAGAGTGTTTAGAGGATGTGGTGGCCATTAGGCACAATTCAAGCAATAACTGTCTAGAATTCACTGCTTCTCCCCACTCTCCGTACAGAATCTTTTGGAGAAAAATTACTCAAGTACTCTCTGTTCACAAGGTGGAGGGACAGGAATTCCCAGGGACTCGCTGGAAACATCTGAGACTTTTTTAACAGCCCTTTCCTAATAAAGGTGCTGAATTTGGATCAGTCCATGCTGTCCACCTCTTTCCAGTAAGGGAAACTGAGGTGGCACCAAATGTGAACTGAAAGCTGTGTTCTGGGCCCCTTAGACTGCAGCTGAGCTCATGGAGAAATAGCCAATAGCTCCCAGAATACAAGAGTCCCACAGCAGGGCTGCTCTGATCACAGCTGAGGGTCAGGAGAGAGGCATGTACTGAGCTTGGGGAGATGCTGCTGAGATCCAGGAGCTGGGGAGGAAAGGAAAACTTGAACTAGAAAAATAAGGCAGGTGAAAGACAATGGGTTTGTGGGCCAACCCTACACAGCAGTAACAGAATACACTTGGAAGAAGAAGGGAGAGAGATGCTTCTCCTTGCCATGATGCATTAACAGTTGGCATTATTTCATCTCTTTTTTCAGGCAGGGAAAGATAAACAGGACTTAAACCTGCATTTTTCAAATGGGAGAGAGACTGAGAGCACACCGCTTAAACCAGCATTTTTCAAATGGGAGAGAGACTGAGAGCACACCGGGGACTCAGACAATGGCTGCCTTACACCAATCTGCCTTCCAAAGATGTAACCAAAAAACATCTGCCAGAAGGCAGCCAGCAGTTACTCCCACCACCCAGAAAGGGCCTGATACCCATAGGACTGCTGCAGAAAACATTACCCAGCCAGAGCATAAACAGGGTAAAGGGGAAAAAAAAGAAAGATAAATGTTTACAGGCTTCTCTGTCTCTTTCTTCTGTGGCAGCTTCTTCTTGGGAGCCTTGCGCTCAGCACGCCTCTGCTCAGTGGTGGTGTCAGCAGCTGTGATGAGCTTCTGCAGGTCTTGGGTTCTCTTTTCTCTCTCTTTCTTCCTGGTTTCAATTTTACGGAGCTCCTGGATGAGGTATTCTTCTTCTGCCACCTGCAGACCAGAGCACGTCAGGGCAGTCAGAGAGCAGAGGAGGCCTGGCAAGGCAAGGGGGCCATCTACCGATAGCAGCTCTGCCCTGGGCCAGCCCCGGAATGATTTTATGCTCCTGCCTAACTTCTTGGATTTGTAGCGCATGTTACACTCCATAACCTTACCCTGCACCCACGGCAATGCCACTCTACAGCCTGACAGGTACTGTATCACAACATTTATGATGCACCCTTCAACAATCCATAAATTACTAATCCCATCTTCCAGAGATCAAAAGCACAGAAGGGTTAAAAAGCCCAAATATGCTGCAGTTGCAAATACAGTGTTGTGAAAAGAAAAAAACTCCCCTCCCCAGTCATAGCATATAGAACCTAGAGCAGCTATGCCTAGTACTGACACCTGTCAGCGGGGTGAAGAAGCAGAGTAAGTCACATATGGACTTGTCCTTGGAGGGAACTAACTGAAAAGGATGCTCTCCCCAGACTATGGAGAACACACTTTTTTAATCTCTGAACTGTAGGACCATTACATAGCTTCAACACAGAGAAGAACTAAGCATGTAGATTTAGTCTTTGATGCTTTCTGGAAAGATTTTTACTCTCAAATAAATAATTCTCTCTCCATGAAACTCTGGTACTCATGATGACATTGAGAATTTGCTTCTATCAGAGGACTAATAGAGTCAGTGCCATTGAGAAGGTCCTGGCAGTTACCAGAGACCATTACTCTGCTCATGTAGACCCTTCTCCTGGATAGTCAGGTTTCTCAATGACTGTCCTTTTAACCTCCTTAAAGGGACATTAACCCAACAACAAAAGCTGTACTCAGGTGTTGCTTTTTTTCTTGTGCAGCCCTTCTTTACCTTTCCCACCCTCTGGCCTGCATCATATACCTCCTGGTTCAACCTATCAATCTTCTGGAGAAGTGATGCTCTCTTCCCCAAGTTACCTGCTCTGGTGTCCTATTGTAAAGCCTTTCCAGCTGTTCCTTCCTTCGTCTCTCATGGCCAGCATCAAAGACTGGGATTTTTAGGTCTGTGCCTGGAACTGCATGAATGTTTGCCAGCTTGGCACAAATGTGGTAATACCGTTCCTTCAGATCCTCCACTGACCTTTTCTGTGGAAGACATCACAGGATGACAACATTATGGAAGAACTAAGCAAAACCTTGTGCAGCAGCCACCTAAGGACCACAAGGATGTCACATACAGTACAAGAGACAGTGCCTGGGAGGAAGGCCTAGCAGAGACCCTTGCAGTGCCAGGGGAATGACAGGGAAAGAGGAGTTTCTCAGTGAGCTGCAAGAATTAACTGCCACGGGTTCACAGCTACCACTTTAAAAATACCCACCAAAAGATCCAACAGTGCTAAGGGTTCAGAGACAATACAGCACTGGAACATCCCAAGCAGTGAAGATAAAAGGATGCAAGGAGCGTTGAGAGGAGAAAGCCTGCAAGCAGGAAACTGCAACAAATGTGCAGGTCTCTGAGTTGCTCTAGACAATGGTCATTCAAGTCACAGACAAGGTATCAGCAGCATCTACTGCCCACGATTTCATGAACTGAGTTGTGTTCCATTAATCCAAGCCCAAAAGATGTTTGGGGTGCTCAGCTGGGCATACTCTTGTTATTTTACTTTGCTCTTCATGTGAGCATTTCAGAGCATAACAAGGAGCTGTTCTGTAGATGTCACATCATTCCCTATGTCACCAGGAGGCATGGAACCAGTATAGTAGATCAGCAATCATGACACCAGGGTTGCAATTTCAGACCACTGATGGTCCCTGTTCCACAGCAGAGATGATGGAAACCTGCACCATGTCAGACCACAAGTCAGGAGCAGCACCAGGGAGAAGTCCCAGCCCCCAGGGTTTTAGTAGATCCTTCTCCAAGGGCCTAGACTGAAATACAGAACACCTAGCCTGCTCAAATAAACTCCCCAGCTGCCTTATCTTCAAGGAACAACGAGCTGTTCTCCTGGCAGACGCAAACCTTCTAACTTTCTAATAAAACACAACAGGGAATGAGAACAAGTCACAGTGGATTTAATTACAAACAAAGCAAACAGCAATGCCTCGTGCTGGAAATTCAATATTCCTTGCCGCCAATAATTCATTCTTTTTCCCTAATTAAGTTGATATAAAGGGTAATTTGGTCTTTCAAGTGCAGAAAACCCTGCCCATGCCACAGCAGCAGGTTGCTTGCAGCAGCTTGGCCCTCAGGACTCACCTTGAACTGCTGGTGATCGTAGCGGTCATGAATGACTACAAAGCGCAGATCAAAGCGCCGAGCCAGGTCGAAGAGATGGTCTGTCTCAGCTTTGGTCCACGCGTCGTCGTGGAGATACATCTGGTACTCCTGCTCTGAGTATGCAGGAACCTGCACTGTCTGTGGAGAGAGAGAAAACCATGGTAGCTCTCGTGCAGCACTACCCTCCTCACTGCCAAGATACCTGAGCCAAGAGCATGAGCACAGCACTGACAGGAGGGGGCTGCCAAGACCCTGAGCAACGAGTCCTGATAGGAAACATGATGAGCAGGAAGAGGACTTGAAATGGAGCAATGTGTGATCCCAAGGCCATAATGTGACATCCAGGGAAGCCTACCAGGAGGCTGAAACCTGTTTCAAATGGTTTACACAGGCAGAGGTCAGCAACCCACATCCTGACTATGGGTTTCAAAATTTCAGGCTAACATGACAGTGAAGCCAAGATTCAGGCAGCCTCCCTGCATTCCTCCCATACAGCAAAACCAATACCTTGGCACAAAGTGCTCTGACAGTTGACTCTTGGGTTAGGACATGCTCACTTGTACAGGAAGAACAGGAAAGGCAAGGGGCAGTAATCCCCAGCCTTTAGCACACCTGCTTTGATACTCAGACTACTTCTTTCATGTTTGGTGCAGACAGTATCATGAAGATCTGAAAGACTGTGTACTGTACAACTGAAGGCCATAAACCTGGCAAATAACTTTGTCCCTCCCTTTCCCACAGATCTTTTCCCCAGCAGAATGACAGAGCCAAATGACAGTACAACTCTCACAGTGTCCCGGTGCCTAAAGGACCAAGCCCACACTCCTGTCCCCAGCCTGGGCCTGCTCTGCAAGGCCTCTATCCAGAGCACAAGTATCACATGAGTACTAAAGAAACAGCAAAAATATTTACTACATTAGGGGAAATCCTAGCATGTGGTAAAGCAAAAGTGTAAATAACCCTGTGCTTTCCTCCCTTATTGCCTCTCACTCCTTCCTGCAGCAACACTTTGCTCAGCCTGAGGAGGTCCTGCCTCCAGAAGAAAACAGTGTGCATGCAAGCAGGTGTGCCGCAACACCACTGTGGTTTTGTGTCCTGTCATCAGGAAAGTCATCCTCATGAACTCCCTACAGCTCAGAGGAGCATTTCTGAGCCTCCAAGTAACAGCTTCTTTAGGTCTACTGCCCTTCCTCTATCACTTAGACACAGAAATTCAAAGGTGAAGCAGATCTCTTGGGGATGCACTGAACCCCAACATTCAAGTACCACCTCCAACAGGAGCAAAGCCATCTTACCAGACACTGTAAGGATGTCCCATGCACATCATGAAACAAAATAATTTCTAGAGGAGAGCACACACACATGAGAAGAGCCAGCAGGGCCCTCTGCAGTGGATAGAAGGGAAGGTGGCAGATGCCTCATCAGACAACAGAATGTGATAAGAGCAAAGACACTTCCAAAACACTTCCTCAGCCCCATTCATGGCTGCTCAGGTGAGAACCCCTGAAAGAAATCAGAAGATGGGAGCAGATGGAAAGCTTGAGCCAACCACGGGCTGACAATACATTCAAATGTAACATAACCACGAAAAGGCAAATATGATCGATCCCCAGAGAGGGATTTCCAGCAGAAACTGGCAGTGTTTCAACTGCACAACAAGAATACTGGCAGGAATACCAACTCCAACACTACTGATCCCTGGTCAGGAGAGATGCACTGAAATGGAAACAAGTACAGAGAAGAGCATGAGTAATGGGGTGGTGAGCCTGTCTTCCTACAGCAGACTGGAAGAGAACACAGCCTAGCAAAGGAAGTCTGAAGGAGAATCTGACTGCAGGCTTCAAGTATGTTAGATGAAATGAAAGGAACACTCATGGGAAGAAAAGAACAACTGAAATAAGAACAAAGAAATTGACTTGCAAAGAAATGGCAATTTAACATGGAAAATTTAACCTGGAAATGAAATGGAGCAAAGACAGCCTAGAAGAGCTTCCCAAGGAAGCACAGGGGCAGGAAAAGCCAAGTGCTATTCAAAAGGAACTTGATCAGTTTATGAAAGGGACTAGATTGTGGGAGGACCTGAAAGAGCCAAGAGGAGGATTCAATGGCCCAGAAAACCTCTCTCAGTCCAACATTTCCCACTATAAATTCACAAAATTATGAGTATTAAATTAGCTGAAACTGCTCAGGATCCTGGAGCCACAAGACAGCTCAGTGAAAACATCAGCACAATGCCTAATAGAGGTAAAAATTCAAACTGAACAGTAAAAATTATGAGAAAAATAGAGAAAAACAGCCCACATAAATCCACCATGCTCTTGTAAGTGGAACACTCACTCCTAGTCCACACAAGTTAAAAGAAAGGATATTTGAGAACAAGAGAGTGCACAGGAGGGCATGTCACATTACAGAGAACACCGTACACAGCAAGGACAATTTACTACATCATGTAACACAAGATCTCCGAGGGACTAAACCTCAAGGCAGCAGTTTGAAATGAGCAGAGGAAGCACCTTTGCACATCACACAAAATTAACTTGAAGAACTCATTAGCATGGGTTACTCACGAAGAAGCTTTCTGCCCTGAATGTACCTAGCAAGAATTATTAAACACAAATTTCAAATTAAGAAATCCTTAAGCTAAAGACCACCAGAAAATAGGAAAATATGTATTTGCCCCATTCTCGTACTCTTTCACTAAGCCTTTATTGATGGTAGTCAAAAAAAACCAGTATTGGCTGAGAGAGGGCTTTGCTCTGACACCAGCAAAGCTGCTTTTATACTCCTATTTCACAGCCTGAAACAAGGCTCAGTGTACATGGTGAAACCCAAGTTCACATTTTGGATCTCACAACAAAGAGGAGGGAATTGTACTGGAGACTGGCAGCACAGAGAAAAGGGAAAGTAACTGAGCAGTGACCCAGGAGCTTGGTTAAAGAGCTTGAGTGACCAACAGGACAGTCTACACAGGAAAACAGGCTCATGCCAAGGGGAGAGAAAGATTCAGGCAGAGGTATCAAGTATGTGAGAAGAAACACACAAGAGTCTGGAAAAGTAAGTAAATTTCCTCTGATAAAGCAAATATCTGCAAAACTCTTCATCAGTGCCTTCAACTTTCTCAACTACAGCACCACAAGGGTAACGACTTGCTCCTGATATTAGGTAATTGTGCATTTGCAGATGGCAGAGGTCTGTACCACTAATCTAAAGGTTACAGCCTTGCTGAAGGCTCTTCTGTCAGCTCACAGTACCTGATAAAGTTAAGGAAACGAGAATCATGTAATTAAAACACCCAGATGTGATGTGTGGCCCCCTCTGATAAACTCAGTTGAACTCAGCCAAAACCAGTTCCAGCAGTAGAGTCTTAGCGACAATTAGCCTCACAAAGTTTCACTCAGACAGCTAGGTAGGTGCCTCGACTAAGTGAGTCATACTTCAGACTTCCACCCCAGACATCAGAGAAGAGATACCACAGGAGGCTCTTACCAATGTCCCAGCTACAGGAAAAGCATCAGTCAGAGCTGGAGCATTCTAACATATAAGGTCAACCAACCACTTAACTCTGCAGGAAGCCAAGCTTTGTTAGAGCTGATGCTCTGTGGGTTACAAACTTAAAATATTGTATACGGTTACACACAAGCAGAGCTTTTGTGGAATCATGTTAGCACATGGTTTTCTCACTCTTTCATATTTGCATCATGAAGGGAGTTAAATTACATTACGGAAGCACCCTAACTCTGCTCCTTCCTAGCTCTGGAGGTCCTGACTTTGAAGTATAAATCTTGATGTAGTTTTCTTTGTGCATACACATAAAAGGCACAGCCACTCAAAGCAGATACATCTGGGACAAAAGACAGCAGGAGATTACAACAACACATTGTGACAATTTAATGTAAGATGCAAAGAACAGGGGACTGCACCACACTGATACCACGAGAGCAATTTCAGAGGGAACGCAAAGTAATTCAGCATCTGTGCTGGAATCTGGCCAAGAGGTTCCAAGCCACCTTTTTGGCCATGAAGCTCAAGCCATTTTTTTTCATACTGAGCAAAATAGCAAGATTTCTGACTTTTATGTCTCGCTCAGAATAGAATACCTTTTACTACCCTGAGCCTGTAATCAGGGGGAGAGTGTTGGTCAGGAACAGAGGTAGGTAACACAAGTTCTCCTCACCAAATCCATGACTGCACACCTGAAACACCAGGGTCTCTACCAAGCTCTGACCACATACAAAGCCTGCTTTGCCTGAATGATTTGGAGACATCAGTCCATGGTCACATGCTTGCAGGTCATGCTACAATTCAAAATGCAATTACCAAATTTAACTCAGCCTTCACATGTTGAAAGAATCAACTTCCCGTCTGGACAGCCAAGAAACTGAAGGGTATTTTCCAGCTGCTGTTTATATGCTTTTGTTTGAAAGTGCTCCCACTTACTTTATTAAATCTGGCAAAAGGGTAATCCTTCCCTTCCTCTGCTGCCCTCCTCCAGTGGTAGAACATGGCTCCATCTTTCCTCGCTGGGTTGGTGAAAGGCATCCACTTCCAAGGCCGGACTTTCTTGGAGCCCAGTTTTGCTTTGACTGTTCGATAACCCTGAGTTGTATCGCTTGGCAGCAGCGGAGGTGCATCCCTGTGGTGGAGAAAAGTGCTGGTGATGAGAAGCAAGGAGCAGTCCAAGACAAAACCAAAGAGATTTCAGGCTCAGAACCCTTTTTGCAGATATAAAAGCAGGTGCTACTCCCAGTTGAGATTAAGAAAGAATTAGATACAAAGGCTAAGAGCACTGGCTTGGCTACATTAGACTGTTTGCCTGTATCTAATTAATTTCCTGTATCAAGCAAACCCCTCAAATTTAGAAGAGGGAAAACATACACTGTCCATGACTAAGAGAAGAGCACAAGCATGGGCCAAGCACAAACGGGAATCAATCTGGGAAGCAAGACTGCCACTGGTTTCAAGAGGATGCTGCCCTGCCACCAAAAGCCCACGCCACCCCACAACCTGCACAGATGACATGTGCTCTTACTTTTTGTCAGAATAGAGAAGTGCATAAACTTCTCGGTGCATTCCTTCTGGCCTCTTAAATGTCAATGTCTCTGAGGATTTCTTGGATTTTTTCTGAAACAAAAAAAATCACATTTTAGATTCAGAAGCAGAAATTCCTGAGGGAACATTAAAACTGTATAACCTGGTGCCCTGTGATGGTTTTTACTTTTATCTGGTTTTGGACACCTTGAATTTCTCCAGGAAAGTGCCTATTCCTGCTGGAAGACACTGACAGACAAAATGTACCCACTTTCAGTGATCGGGCTCACCAGTACCCACATTTGCTCTTGCTGATAACACACTTAAATTCCAAGCTGAACATCTGGCTGTAGATTGCAGGGGCTGGTGCATTAAGCCCTTCCTTACTAGGCAAGCATTGTCCTCAGAGGTATTAATGCATTTAATTACGTGATTCTATACCTTTTCAAGTAAGAAATGCCTTCCCAGCTTTTTATCGTTTTTGTCACTTTGTTCTGCAGCAGCTTCAGTTTTTACCATCTGTGATTACACCCCTGCAGTAGCCCCTTGGCAAAACAGCCAGTGTCACCTACCAAAGTTCTCTGGTCCCCAAAATTCTGCTCTCCTATTTACACAGCAAACAAATTTTTTGACAGTTTCCTCATAAGAGGAATTAATGTACACAACTCAACCTGGCCCTTAAACCATTGACAGAACTGATGGTCTCTAAGACACAGCCCAACTCATACCCATATACAAGTTTATCAGTAATCAACTGTATCAGGTGATCAGCTTGGGATTCAGGTAGGTACAGTGACAGCCACACTAAGAAGTTACACTTTATTTAAGAGGGAATAGTTTACTGAGCATTTGGTCTAACTCTACTATCTTTATAACTGCTACCCCGGACACTACTATTACATACTTGCTTACTATATCATGACCAAATTTTAAATTAGAATATTTTTCAGTAGTAAAACTAACATTGCATCATAAATTGTGCTAAATCCATACAGTCACCTTTATCAAGCAAATTCAAGATTCCGCTGAAAAAATAAGTCTCTGTCATCTTGGACTACAACTACTTTCCATAAAACTTCATGACAGACATGCATTATATCAGCACCTTTTCATCCCTAATCAAGCACCTCTCTCCTACTGTGTCCATCACTTTGACCAGCAGCAATGTAAGGCCAACCAAGGCAGTTACCCACAGGTCACCACACACCCTGTATGAACACAGGCTTCTGGAATTCCCCCAAAGTTCCCAGATTTATTAAAAGTTAATATCAGAAGGCCAGAGATCAGCTCAGCCAACCCTTTTAGGAGTTGAGAACAAACTACTTGGTCATGCTGATTTAAATGTTTTTATGCCTAGTAATTTTTATTTTAACATTCTCAGTCACTAATGGACTGGAAAGTACTTCATGGTTCTCTTGTGATTTCAAGACATCAATCTGTTTCTTTTCTAATTGAGAACAGATCTATTTCCTGAGTGAGAGCTGCACTGTTATTAGCAACTTTGCACTCTCCATGTGATAACAGCTTGCACCTTTGGTTTGGCTTAATTTCTGTACTTTGCAGAAATTCAGAATGTTTTGTTCAATCCCTCCTGCATGCCTCCCAGAACTTTTCACTGCACTTTCCCTTCCTCTCTCTTCCCATTACAGTAAACTCGAGGAGAAAACCATCTTGGTCCCTGCTCCAAAGAGACAGCCAGCAACCAGTACTCCTTTGGCTCTCTGCTGCCTAACACACAAACACATTTAAATCAAAGAACTCACAACTCCAAACACTCAGGGGCAACACTCAGGCTGAAGCCAGCCATCAGGCTGCTCACCAGACACTGTTCACCAACACAGCCCATGACCAGCAATTTCAACATTTCAGCCTTTAAATGACTGGAACTCACTGATTTTCCATTACACTGATTATACTGTGTGCCCTAGCAGGGCAGTGAAACCACAGTGCTTCTTTTCAGACACAAATGTTTCAGTTTTGTTTTGATTTTTTCCCCAGATACAAAGGCTTTACTTCGAATCAGGCCATCTCTGTACCAGAGAGCTCCCTGGGCTCATTTCAAAGCACCTCCACATCTCATAATTACTCCTAAGTCGACCATCCCAACACCTTGCAAAACATGGGACGCCCATGACCTTGCCCAAATTTAAAACACAGAAGACAACAAGATACTGTAGCACTTTACCACACAGAATGCAGCACATCATGTCACACATCCTTAACAGAGCTTACTAACTTGCCATATTCCCCCAGGCAATGCATCCCAGTTGCCCCAAACCCCAGCCACACACCTTCCCCACACATGTTGGAAGACTTCTGTCATTCAGTCGACTCAGACAGTATTTTCTTTCCTCTAAAACAAGACTGTGTTGTATTACTTCTATTTATTTTGGGGCTAGATACTTCACAAAATGAGAGTTTTAGAGACAGCTGAGAACGTCCTGGGGCCTGGCCAGCTCAGCAGGACACAACTTACCCAGTTCCAGCTTAAACCCCACACCAGATGCCACGGCACAGGTAACTAAGAAGGTACACGCTTTAATTCCATCCTTTCTTCCAATATTCACCCCAAACACCACATGCAAGGTCAGCGAGTGCCTGGAAATCACTCAGCAGCCCCTCGGGGCACTGCAGTTCACCTTATCCGAGTTGATGATGTCCTTTTTGTTGATGGTGCCCGTGTTCTCTGACTCCACGCCTCCCAGCTCCAGGATGTCCCGTACATCTGCCCCAGTCGCCATGTCTCCGCCTGCCCTCTGGCCTTCTCTGCGCCGTCCTGTCCGTCCCCTCCAGCTCTGGGAGGGCGGGAAACCGGGGGTCGGGGGTTAACTCCCGCGGGGGTGTCCCGGACCCATACAAACACGCGTGGGTGCGTGTGTATACACATACCCGCACGTATATCCGCGCACACACACGCGTATCCATGCACACGCACACTCACACACTTATATCTACATAGACACACACCCCCCTCGGCCGCCTCCCATCCCCCCGCCAGGCCCAACAACGGGGCCTTGCACCCGGCGGGTCCCGGGGGTTCCGCACGCCGCGCCCGCGGCCCGCAGCGCCGCGGGGGGATCCCGGGAGGCCCGCGGGAGGGCGTGCGAGACGCGGCGCTCCCCCGCGCGGCCGCGGCCGCCCTGCTCCGAGCGGGACCCGCGCACCCACCGGCGCCGGCTCCGCGGCCACCGGGACGTGCGGCGCATACGGCGGCCCGGGCAGCGCCGCTTCCGCTCCCGCCAAGAAGCGCCCGGAAGTGCCCGGAGCGCTTTGGGGGACGCACCACTCGGGGATGAGGGTGAAGGCTGGCGGGTTCGAGTCCCGCTCCTGGCAGGTCGTGGCCGCCCTGCCCGAGGCCGCCGGTACTGCTGTTCCCGCGGGCCCGCGGTAGCGCCCGGCCCCAGCCGGGTCCCGGCACCCCTCGCCCCGCTCAGGGCGCACAGCCCGCCGGAGGCGCAGCTCGCTCCCGCGCCAGGAGGTGGCAGCACCGCCGCGCCCGACCGGCGCCTCCGAGCCCGGCCCGCGCGGCGGGGAGGGGGCGCCGCGAACGCGCTCGTCGCGCCCACCGTGCCCCCAGCTGCCGCGACCCCCTTCCCTCGGGGACTCTGAGATGGTCGCTGCTGTCCCGAGGTCCAAGGGCTGACTCTGGTTTCTCATCAGGAGTTTTCCAGTCTCCTTTCCCGAGGCGCTCGCTGGCGGCTTTGCCCTGTCCCGCTCTCCCCGGCAGCCGTGCCAGGGGCCAGCCCGGTGCCAGCCGCTCCTCACGGCACACTGGGGCTGCTCGGGCTGGCTTCGTGTGCCACAGCGTGCGCTCCTCGCCCTCACGCTCTATGCTGCAGAGCCGCAGCGCTCACATGAGGCAGCCTGGAGAGAGTTTTATTAATAAGACTGTCCTGTTTCCTCTTTCCTATGGGAACAAGGAAAGGGGAGAAACCAGTGGTGTGGGGCCAGGAGGGACTTCGGGAAATCACCTTCCTGTGAGATCGAGGCAGGGCACGGCTGCCTGGCAGGGGTTCACCTGAAGCAGATGGTTTCTGCACAGGGCACAGAGATACACTGCGACCTGCCGGCCACCCCAGGAGAGGGGGTGCCTCTAAGGGGAATCTCTTCTCCTTGCAGCCCTGGGATGAGCTGAACCCCACTTGCTCTTGCACTGAATCCCTCAGGGCCAGCCAGGCTGTGCTGAAGTTACCACCATTTCCATCCTGCTGGTGAGCCCGTCCCACGAGGATTGGCACATCACCTCTGTACCAGGGCCCAAACAAAGCCCGTGTGCCACAATGGGAACTGGTGACACTCCCAGAGTACCATCTGTTGTCCCCAGAAATAATTTAATCCCTTTTCCACACTACCAGGGATGGCTTTTAGCACCCTTCCCACAAGGACAGAGCTGATCCTGAGGTTTTGCCTGCCCTATTTGCTCTCAGCTCTGCCTCATCTACCAAAGTCTTCCCCATCAGCGTGTGTGGACATTGCTAATAATTTCTAGCACATTTCCTAGCTCTCTTGCCACAGGTGGCCTGGAAGTGGGGTCCACACACCCCCAAGGTGGGTTTGCAGAAGGAGACAAGGCTTTCCCAACTTTTGCAGTCTCTGCCTGCCGGCAGTGCGGCTTCATGGAGAGCTTTGTAAGACCAAAAAAAGGGGCCTCTCTTTTTGCCACACGTTGTTCGGTTGTTCACAGTCGTTCATCCTGTTAAAACGGCACTTAAAGAAAACAAAAACCAGTTCCAAAAAAAATAAAGCCTTGAGACAGATGGGGCCATTCAGCGCTGGTTTTTGATTATATCTCCCACTTGTTGGCCTGCCTCCCCCACACCTCTGTGAGCCTCGGGAGCTGTGTCCCACCTGGAGCTGTATGGACCCGCAGGTGAAACGCATTAGCCCGGTGCTTCTGCTAATGGGCTCATCAGCGGAGCAATTAGCACTGCTTCAGGGGGGCCTGCAGTTATTGTTTCTGGCCTGGAGTTATTGTTAATGGCCACTGCATCCCAAAGCTAGCACAGAGCAAAGGGGAAAGGCTGAGTCACGTACTTGGTCCGTCATTGAGTCCTGTACTGGGACTGTGCCCACACCTGACCACCAAGGTCCTGCCTCGCCAGGGCACAGGGAGTAAGGAGGCAATGCAGGGAATCAGGGAAAGCCAGCAGCGACGGGGAGCCCAGTGCTTCTGTGCCCTGGAACTCTGGCATCACTGTCCTGGCACTGCAACACCATCACCCACTCCAGCTGTCCTGGATACCAGGGATGTCCAGGGTACCAAGCCTGGGTGATCTGCCACCAAGCAACTGGGGGAGAGATGTGCCCCCAGATTTAGCCCTGCCAGGAAGGTTCCCTCCAGGCCAGCTCCTCACCCACCTGGGGAAGGATGAACCTCAGGCCCTTTACCCCTGCCCTGGGTGCCAGGCATGACCCAAGGTGGCCCCAGGCCAGAGGTGTGCGTGCCTTGACCAGGGCTCAGGGTGTGTGTGTCTCCCAGCCTGGCACCAGCGGAGGAGGACAAGTGCAAACACTGTGGCCAGTGCGGCAGGAGAAGGTTATCTGGGGCCCGGCAGTGGAAAAACTCTCGGTGTGTGACTAAGGCACAACAGCGCCAGGTGTGGGTCCAGGCAGGGCAAGGGAGCCGGGAGTTATCGCTTCCCCGTGGGCTCAGGTGCCTGAAGCCAAATGTTTCCTAAGGGTGCGGTGACAGCCGCAGCCCCGTTATCGTGGCACCTGGGCCACCCCAAGCAGCATGGACACGGGGACAGGTTGCTGGACCTTCCCCCCATGGCAGGGATGGGGCACTTCCCACTGCTCCTCCAATGGGAGACTCAAGCCCTGGGAGCAGACTTCAGCAGGGACACCTTTGTCCTAGGGACCCAAGCTCTGGCCTCATGGTGAGGAACGGTCTGTGTCAGCCTGTCCAAGCACCCCCGAATTATCCTCCCACCCTGGAGCACCTAGGCTGCATCCCACCCACAGCACTCTGGTCCCCTACCCAGCTCTGCACTGTCCCCATGGACCACAGCATCCTGAAGGTCAAGCCCTAGCTAAGGAACCCTCAAATCTGCAATACTCCTTCTCCCTATGGATCAACAATCCCAGACCAGCTGTGGGACCTGTTGGCTGTAGCATGGGGGATTCCCATGAACCGCGTCATCCCCAGACAACAGAAACCCACTCAAGCTTCCCATTCACCTCTCCCCAGCTCTGAAGACCCCAGGGCCCTGCTCCAACTGGCAGGTGCCAGGCCATACTGTGGCCATGATTCACACTTCTGCTGGGAGGTGTTTCTCCATACCTTGCTCCTCCCCTTACTCCCTTGCCTCCTCATTGGACCAGGTCAGCTGTACTCCAAAACCATGGGGCTTAAGAGTTACAGAAGTTTCAGGGAGCTCTGCACAGTTCCCAGGGTCCTTTTTGACAGGAAGTGACCAAGGTGGAAAAGAAAGGGAGGGAGACATGGCCTAGCTTAGGGTTCTCCAGCTGACTGCAGGTGCACGCACCACAGGGATTGCACCCCAGCCATGCCTCTCTCAGTGCTGCCAAAGGTGTTTTCTTGCTGCCCTCATTACTTTGCCTGGCAGGTTTTGCTGGGGACAGGACTAGCTTCCCTTCTCCAATGGAGAGTGTGTCTTGGCCTAGGCATTGGAAGAGGGTGTTTTTTATTAACAAATTAACCGTAATTGTCTTTTCCACTACAGCCACTCCTCCTCAGTCATGCAGTGGTGATTCCCAGCATTGCTGGTCCATTTGACTGCCGTGCCCCATTATGTGCCTGAAGGAGTGCCTTGCCCCAGGCACAGGGGAGCAAACCCAGAGCAGCTCTGTTTGGAGGAGCCAAAGCACCTTCCCCTGCTCTTGCCTCCCCGTGTAGGCAGTGGCAGCAGAGCCGGACCTCACTCCTGCCCTGGCACGGCAATGATGAAAGGCGAGAAAGAACTGGTTTGTGCTCTGATCTCAGAGCTGAGCCTCAAACAGCCGTGAACCGTCACTCCAGCTCCCAGGATGCTTAGGGAGGACAGGACAGCAGAGCCAGCCTTTCCAGTGGGACAGGATGGTTGGAGAAATTCATCGTTCCCCTGGAAATAAAAATAATAATCATAATAAAAACACAAAGCCAGAGATTACTTATACGCACACAAACACGCAGGCACGCACTCTCCCCATCTGGCTTTGCCAGCCTGACTCATCGCTAATTCAAACAGCCCACACCTTTCCCTCTCCCTCCATGTGACATTTTGAACAAGTTTCCAGGGAAGAGGCAGAAGTTTCGCCCCAGCTATCCCCTGGCATTGTAGCTTTGTCCTTGGGTTCTGGTGGTCCCAGGAACAAGACACCCCCAGTACCTCATCACAGACCACATGTCCCAGCAGGTACCCCTGCACAAGTACCTCAGAAAGTGGGGCAAGCAGAGGGTGGAGACAGCAGTGGAAAGGACAAGTGATTGAGCCTGACGGATCTGTGACACCTGTGGATGCAGCCCCGTGGTCCTGATCTCAGGCCTAAAGGCAGAACATGATGTCCCAAGCTGCTGCCACCCTGCCTGGAATCGCCCATGCTTTTGTACCTGCTCAACGACAGACCACAGGGGTGGGTGCTGGTCCCAGAACAAAGAGCCCAACACCAAAATATTAGCCACTCCTCAGAGGAACATCAGACCTGCTCTGCCATTCCTATCTAGTGAGAAAGAGTGGGATCAGCCCAGCTACATCCCACTTCCACTTGTAGGGCAAGCAGCCCCAGGACACTCTCCAGCCCTGACCAGCCACTGGGGGTTGCAGGGATGAGCAGGAGGAGGGAGCCACTGCCACCACCACCCTGGGCCAGGGCATCATACAGCTTGTGCGCTCCCTGCACTGCCAGCATGGTGTCAGGTCTGGACAAGTTCCTGCCTTCAGAGGGATTCGTGCATCACAGGTAATCAGCTGTGGGAGGGAGGGAGGGATGGAGCCAGACCTGCTTGCTGAGCTCGGGACCTGCCAGCATGCTTGTGCTGAGTCACCACCTATTAACGCAGGGAAACCTCAGCACCTGAACCCCGCCAAGCTGCCAGGCCATCCCCAGGAGGACAGCAGAGACAGCACCCAGGACCAGCTGACACCAACCTCCCTGCTGGCTGTGACCACAAGGCCAGCACTGCAGAGCTCCCACTGTGAGGCACAGCAGGACAGGACTGCTCAGGAAGAACTCAGGACCAGCAAGGCTCCCAGTTGAGTTTCGGCTGCCATTCTCCTCGGAGATGACTCACCGCAGGACCAGTCACACCATCCCAGTGCCGCAATTGCCCCATCTGCAGATTAGGGAAACTGAGGCACAGGGAAGTGAGGTGACTCAAGAGCTGTTGCACAGGAGATGCTACTCAGATGCCGAGGCTTGGGCGTTCCCCATCGATCCTCCGCAGCTAACTTAAGCAGAAATGAACATCGATGTAAATATTTACTGACAAACAAGCTCAGCCTCACCCTCTCCTCTTAGAAGAAACCTTTAAAGTAAACTCTCCTGGCTCTTTCATGTTTACATCTTGTTTATTTATTATACAGCAGATCACAATATTTCAACAGTTTGCATATAAAGAAAAGTAACATTTCAGAGTGCAAGAGACCTAACGTGCCCAAGCAGAGAAATGTTAATTAACAATATACACAGACGGGAACAGTGCACTTCCCAAAGCTGAGACTCATCTGTGTTCCCAGCTCGAAGAAAATATATTAAAAAAACCAGAAACATTATATATTACTGCTTTGTTTAATTTACAACTTGCTTTGCAGAAGCTGCACATAAAAAGACTCATTTTCTTTTGAGCTTTCTTTTTTGTCCCCCCCCTCTACAAAAATTTCAAGTATAGCAGAGACCTGGGCATTCATAGCTGGACTCACTGTCCTTTACATACTAAATTTTAAAAAGCAGCATGGGGAAGGCAGCTGCAGCAGTACCTGGTGTCATCCTGAGGGGAAGAACAAGACAAAATAAAGCAGACAAGAGCCAGGAGAGACATTTTAGGCTCTTGAGTGGAAAACTGGGAATGGCCAGGGGGGTCCCAGGCTGGTTACAGGAGCACCCCTGTCCAGTGCAAGGTGACGCTGTGCTGCCAACACCTGCAAACCTTTATAGCCATGAGCCAGTCAAATCCCACCCTCATCCCATCCACTCTGGGCGTTGGGTCAGGTTTGTTCTGATGATCACAACCGAGACAACCAGCAACCCATTTCTCAGCACCACAACCAGCGTGCCCAACTGGCATGGCTCTCCAGCCAAAAAGCAGCCAGAGTCAGCCACCACAGCCCCTAGAGCCAGGGGGGGTGCCAGAATCTGGGGGAAGAAGGTTAAGCTGATGCCAAATACAACCCAGGAGTTCTGGGGACAGATCCCTTATGCACCAGCTCCCCCATTCACTGGGTATCTGGCTGGGGGGATCCCTCCAGGCATGGGGAGCTGAGTGGTGATGACTGGGCAGATGTTTCTTGCAGTTTTGCTCCCCACATACATCCCCGAAGCAGCCCTTCCCCACCACTTGGCTGGGCCAGCTCTCACAGGAGCAGGAGGAGAAAACTAGTTATCAACTACAAGCGGAGGGGGCTGGGTGGCCAGGCTGCTCCCCAGTGCCATCCCTGGCCCGACACTATTTACACCGTGAGCTGGCTCCGGGGACATCGAGTCCGGCCGCAGCCACTGCTCACATGTGCCGCTTCATGTGGAGAGCGAGGTGGTCTGAGCGGGAGAAAGCCCGCTCGCAGAGGTGGCACTGGAACGGCCGGTGCCCTGTGTGCTTGCGGTAGTGGCGGGTCAGCTCATCGGAGCGGGCAAATTTCCAGCCACATCCTTCCCAGGTGCAGTGGTAGGGCTTCTCGCCTGCAGAGGAGAGGGGGTGTCAGTGGGCTTGTAGGTTCCCACCCTCCCTGTGCCTTCAGTTCTGTGCTACCCTACCCAGCATCCCTTTTTCAAAGGGATGGGAGGCCCATTGCGCACCTCTGCCTGCCCAACTTTCTTTCCCCTTCTGTCCCCCATTTTTCTGCCCTTCTGCATGTGCCAAGGTCTGTTTCCTGGGCATCCCTGCCCCATTCGAGCACCCCTCCTATGTGTCTCTGCTTCAGTTTAAACTGTGGGTGGTCCCCTGCTCATCCCTGCTACGGGCTGGCACCATGTGCCCTGTCCCAGCTCGGCCAGAGGGTCTCACCGTACAACCCCCAGTCTGTCTCCCTATTCTGTTTGTCCCTAGCCCAAGTGGAGGGTTTCTCCATGTCCCCAAGTCCTACCACCTCAGGCTCCCCCCCGGGCCCCAAAATCAGCAACTGGAGGCGCCACAAGAGTTGTGTCGCTACATGCCAGGTCCTTATGTGTCCCTGCCCAGCACCACCACGGGCTCCTTCTGAGCACTTCGGGGCCATCATCCCCATTGTCCCCTGCCCCACACGCAGAATGCCTCCACGCGAGCTATCTCTGGGTGCCCTCATACAGCCCACCACGGGGACCCACCGTGCACTCCCTGACCCACCGCAGGGGTCTTCCCCACGTGACACGCCCCCCACCCCCGTTGTCACCTCCCGCGACGCCCCTTCCCAGCCCCGGAACCTCGCTCACGGGTCTCACCGCGTGCCGCGGTACCCGCGCCCGGGACCCCCCGCTCGTCCCCGCCCCGGCGCGCCCTTACCCGTGTGGGTCCGCATGTGCGCCTTGAGGTGCGAGCTCTTGGTGTAGGTCTTGCCGCAGCCCGGGTATTCACAGTTGTGCGTGGCCGTTCGCTTGCGCGCCCACGAGCGGCGGCCGCGCTTGGGCTTGCAGTCCTCGGGGGGAGCCCCGGTCGGGAAGTACTCCAGCACCGGGGAGTTGGGCGGCGTGACCAGCAGCCCGGGCAGCCCCGCCGGGCCCGGGCCCGGCCCCTTCAGGGGCTCCCTGAAAACACTGAAATGTCCATGAAACTGCGGTGGCGGCTGGGGGGCGAAGTGGGGCGCATAGCGGTGCGGGGCCACGGCGTAGTGGGGCGGCAGGTCGGCCAAGAGGTGGGGATCGGCACCAGGCAGCGGCTCCTCGGGGGGCCCCAAGCGGCCGTGGGGGAAGCCCGGGTAGGGCAGCGGCGGCCCCGGCACCGGTCCCGGCCCGGGACCCGGCGCCACGCGTGGCTTGTGCTCGCCGCCGCCCGGTCCCAGGTACTCGGTGGCAGACATCCCCAGCATGCAGGCGCGCTCCTCCGGCTGCTCCTTCTTGATTCGGGGCCCGAAGGACTGCGCGGGGTCCAGGGGCAGTGGGCGGGCTAGGGCTGGGTGGAGGGGCGGGTGGTGATGGGGGTGAGGGTGGTGATGGGGGCCGCCGGGCACCCGCAGCTCCGTGTACTCCCTCCGCTGCGGGTCGTAGTGGCCGGGCAGGTCCGGGGTGAGCAGCTCAGCCACGTAGCTGTGGCCCTGGCCCTCGGGGTAAGGCGCCGGGAACTTGCCCGGCGTGGAGTACGAGCCGTCGCTGTCGTAGGTGGTGCCACAGCTCTCGGGGGTCTCGGGCAGGGGGTAGTTGGGGCCGGTCGGCCCCTGCCCGCCACTGCTGGTGTGCGCCAGGATGAAGTCCAAGTCCACGAACTTGCCCAAGTCATCCTCCTCCCGCTTGACGGCAGCGGGGCCATCCTGTTGTAGCATCCTCTGCGGGAAAATGAAGCGTCAGGATCGGCGGGGAGACGGTTGCGGCGGCACCCGCCGCCCCAACACCGCGGCCCGCGCCTCCCGCTCGGGGCGGCGGCTCCCTCCAACCCGTCCGACGGGTCGGCACCACTCCGGCAGCGCTGCGCCGCCCTCGGGGCGCCCTCCGACGGCGAGAAGGCGGCTCGCCCCCCACTCCCTGGCCGGGCTGAGCCCCCGCCCGGAACGCTCTGTCCCGTACCCACCTTGCCACCCTCTCCCCGGTGCCAGGTACTTACGTGGAGCATGTCGGCGGGCCGCTCCTCTAGCGGCATCAAGTTGGCGAAAGTGGAGATAGAGGGCAGGGCGCTCTCGTCCACGGCCGCCGCCATGGCGAGCCGGGCCGAGGCAGCGGGGCCGGGGCGGGCTGGGGGAGAGCGGTGCGCGGAGCCCGGCACCGCTCCGCTCCCCGTGGCAGCAGCGCTGCTCTGCGCCGCCCCGCGCCCCTAAGCTGTTAACAGCATGGCTTCGCCCCGATTGGTCCGGCCGGCATTGATATTCACCGCCGCCGCTTGCCATTGGCTCTGCTACGGCCTGAGCCACGCCCCCTCCGGCGAGGCTGCCCCGGCGGGCGGGGGTCGGCGGTTGCTGCTGCTGCCCCGACCGCGCTCGGAGCCCGCGCGGGACGGGACAGGACGGGGCAGAGTGGCGGGGGCTCCGCGTCCCGGTGTCCGCGTCCTGCTTTGCCCTGCTCTGCGACACTGTCCCCCGGGGTGAAGAGACAAGGGTGCTGTTGTGGATCGCGGAGGCCGGAATCCTGCCCGCGACGTGAACGGGGCAGCGGCGTCCTCAAGGCTTGCCCACACTACGAGCGGGGCGGGGGGCTGTAGGTGGCAGAGCCGGGGGTGCCCCGGCACCCTGTCCCGAGTGGGGCACGGGCAATGGCAATGGCTCTGGCACAGGCACCCTGTGTGGAGGCAGAGAGTGCCGGAGAGGTCTGGCGCAGGGGTACCTACAGACAAAAGCATTTCAGCCACTGTGCAGGGCACTACACTCCCCACGGGGGCCCCGAGCGCGTCAGGGAGCGAAGGTGCAGTCCCAAAAA
This sequence comes from Camarhynchus parvulus, assembly GCF_901933205.1. Classification (NCBI taxonomy): domain Eukaryota; kingdom Metazoa; phylum Chordata; class Aves; order Passeriformes; family Thraupidae; genus Camarhynchus; species Camarhynchus parvulus. The sequence continues at coordinate 10,155,429 of NC_044578.1, forward strand.
GGTGTGCTTGTGCCGCCATAGGAGATGAACCAGATAGCCGAGCCCCGGTGCCCCCACGCGAATCGTTTCATGTAAGCGCACCCGTGAAGCCGCGTCCTCCCGCGCCGCTGCTGTCGGTGAGGCAATCAGCAGCACAGAACGTACCAGCTCGCATCTGGCTGCGTGCAGGGTGCGTGTGCGTGCCGAGATAACTGCTCCTCGACCCTGTCGGGGCCTGGCACTCTGCCGGCATTGCCTCATCTCGCCCCACAGCCCCCACAACGCGTTTGTCTGCCCTCCCTACGGACCAGTGCTGTGGCTGAGCCTCCGACCGCCCTGGCACGGGGAGCATGAGCCGGCTGTCTCACCCTGCCCACCCTGAGCAGCCCCTGGGACAGCGCTGTCCTCCTGAAGGCTTCCCATGGCAGGAGACACAAGGACAGCAGGTTATCCCACTTTGCAGGAGACCCTCAAGTCACCCACCCTATTCTAGCTAGTTGGGTGATGGCACAGAGACCCAGAGCACTGGGCAGACCTCCCCAGGGGCTCTCTGCCTCCCTGTCCGGCTCACACAGCACGATCTTCTCCGTTTGGCCCCCATCCAACAAGTACCAGGAATGGCCCTGCTGCTGTTGTGCTCAAGAGGCAATGTCCCTTATCTCTTGGAGCCTGTCTCCTTGCTTTCTGGAGCTGTCCATCTCCAGATACCTTTCTAAGAACTGAGGCTGTTGCCTGCTCTATTCAGAAGCAAGGAGTCAATTTAAAAAAAAACAAATATAAACACCAAAGGTGAGGTGTGCACACACACCACACGCACATGCCGCTTCTGAATCCAAAGCTACTCTACCAGTTGCTTTCAACACCGTGCTTTAATTATAAGGGTGGAGCATTGCAATAAATTACTTCAGTAATCCAGTGGAACAACAACAATTCAGATCTTCCCCCTTTTACCAAGAATCCCTGCCCTGGTTTCCAGAGCACATTTTGGGCTGCTGCCTGGGCCCCATCTGCTTGTCTGCTGGCAAGGCAGCAGGTTTATTAATGGCACCTATTGGGTCAAAACACATGGGCTCCAAAGTCCTCCCTCAGAAAAAGTCACTGCCAAAGTGGCAAAGAAGCATGTGGGCATTACTTGAAATTACTTTTAGCTTGCCTCCCAGAGTAGTTTATTCAAGTCACCAGTTAATCCCATTACTTGTTTCTTGGCCAAATAATAATTAATAGCAAGGCAGTTCCTGCCTCAAACTTTTACAGATAAGTGAGAGAAGATGCCATAGGAGACAGACTAATTCCTCTTGGTTTTCCCCTTTTCCAGGCAGTTTTGGCATTTGCACCCATGCTGACTTATTTTGAGAGGCGTCGCCAACAGATCAGCTTAATTTTTACAGCCAATATTTCTTGCAAATGTGGGATATTCCCCAGGAAACTCTTTTTACTGATGCTCCGGCGGGAGGGCCGGCGCGGCGGGGAGCGGCAGCATGCCAGGCACCGCAGCAACACAGGCACTGCCAGCGCTGAGTGTGCAGGGAGCCAGCAGTGCGTCATGGGCAGGGCTCTCCTGCTCTGAGCCATGGGGTGGGCACAGGGGGTCCCTGCCACAGCCTTGTCAACCCCTGGGCCACAGAAGCCCCCTCTGAGGTGAGTGGGAGGCAAGCAGGAGCAGACAGTGCATGCACAGCCTGCTGTTGACAGAAGCCCATTTAGGAAACGTGGGTTATCTCCCGCACCACTACGGCAGACTGTAAAGTCGCTGGCATCCCAAGAGATCAAACAGCAGCCAGGCAAGAGAGCAAACAGAAAGTGGGAAGGGCCACCCTCCCAGGTGATGGCTAAAGAGGAAAGGGTTAATGGTTATCCTTGCTTTTGACACATCTGGCAGCAGAGGAATGGGGAGAGTGGCTTGCCCAGCATGGTGTGCCAGAGGTGGCCCTGTCAAAACAAGAGCATTGTCAGCCCTGCCAACACTTCCACAGTGCCATGGCACCCTCTCCAATGGCACACAGCACGGGTGGGATGGACAGGGGGACAACGCCCTGTGGCACTGCCAGAGGTGGAACTGGTGCCCAGGTTGCTCAACAGGGCTCCCAGGAGACCCAGAGGGGTCTCCTACCCCACAAAACATTGGGGACTGAAAAACACCTGCCCTGCATCCTCTCCTGTGCTGTCACCTGGAGTTGGGAGACTGGAGTAAACCCAAGGACTCTCCTTCAGTGCATCTCCAGTGCCCCTCTCCAACACTACCTACAGCATCACAGCCCAGAGAGCTTCTGTTTCGGTGGAAGGCAAAACTCAAGTCCCAAAAGCTCCACATGGGACCCCATGAGGGCTGCCAGGGAGATCCACACCTCAGAACACCATAAACAACTGTGACACTCCAGGGTTATATCCCTGAGAGCAGAAAATTAATCTGGCTGGGTTTTATTCTCTGTCTTCCCCTCTGCATGGTACTGGCCTGCCTAGAGAAGGGTCCAGGAGCCCCCAGACCTGCCTGTACCCCCAAAGCCCCCTTCTCCTCCCGAAAAGAAAAGAGGAACTGAAAATGAAATTAAAGCATAATTCAATCCGGAGCGGGTCCAGAGTAAAGTCATCTGCTCTTATCGTGTGCTGGCAGGCTCTTCCCGCTCCGCAACAAACACAATGTTATCAGGGCACAGAGGGCAGATTCGTTTGCACCGGCCCAGCAAGCTGCTGTGTCCGCCCTGCCTACCCTGGGGTCTGGGGAGCACTGGGATGCATGGCCGAGGACCAGGGCTGCCGGGGGCTCAGGGAGACCCGAGGCAGCACCCCGGCAGCACCGACAGGGAGCTCAGTCCCAGGACAGGGTGTTTTGGCTGGAGGCCATATCCAGCCTCCCTGCACAGCTCTCTGGCCACAAGAGACGGGTCAGGTTGCTCCCAGTGAATGTCAGCACAAAGTAAAGGCTACAGAGGGACAGGGTCCATGAGAGATGTCTTTGCCTACAGGAATATACACGGTCTCATCCTCCACGGGTGCTGCCCAGCTGCTTGGCCAGGAGGCTGCCAAGCTGGCAGATCTTGGCATCCCACCCCTGGCAGAGCAGCCCATCAGCACCCCCAGACCCTGCACACAGTCCCAGCCCCACTGCATCGCCTGGACCGCATCCTGCTTTGATCTCTGCCTGCTGCCTGGCTGTGCCCTGGTGGCTGCGGGGCCAGTGCAGCCCTCTCCGTCCTTCTTTATATACCCCTGTTATTTTTAACTCTGCCTACGCAAATCCCGAATCCGGAATGAGCAGCGGCCGGGGGCCAAGGGGAAATGGACATGGTGCAAATTTCCTGCCCTTTTTACCTCTCTTCCTCTATAACATACAGCAACGTTTTTCCTCCACTTCTTAACTTTCACTGGTACAGGAAAGCTGAAAGCTCCAGGCTCTGCATAGAGTCACAAGGTCCAGCACCACAGTGGACGGGGTATCCCACTCGGAAGAGACATCGTACTCAGCATGGTGCCAGGAGTTGTCCCTCCCCACAGCACACAGCACAGGCTCCATCAGCAGTGCGATGCGCTGGAGGCATCCAGGCAGCCCTCGCAGCAGCAGCCTCACGTGCAAACACGTGCGCTCACGTGCCAGCCCAGGGGCCCATCCTTCCTTCCCTCTGGCCCGGCAAGAGCTCTGGCCCAGCCACAGCAGCTGGGACTGGACCACAGCCATGGGAGCCGTTCCCTTTTGCCACTCATAAAAGTGCTGGACAAGACCTGTGACACCCCAGCAGCTCCAGAAGTAACAGCAGGAATTGCTGTTTTCCTTGTGAGCAACAAGGAGGAGGAACACATGATATTCTTCCAACATTTCTGGTTTAATCTTTACAAAAAAGCCACAACACAGAGTGCCACAGCGAGTTGCACAGGGAGTTTTGCAGAGGATATCATGGTATAGCTGCAGTGCCCATGGGATGTGCATGTTAAAACCCTTCTCTCACATGCTGGAAATTAATAGCTGTACATCATGTAAAAGCAATTTGTCTACAAAAGTTCCAAATAGCCCAGGTAAACATCTCTGCCACTCTTTTCCAAGCAGTGTCCATCCCTCCTCCCAGCTACACTCTGAGGTATTCAGTCTCCAATGAACCTGGCTTCTCAGTAAGTGACGAAAACCTCCCTTGCCATGCACAGAGGCAGGAAAAGTGTGGATGCTGAGGCCAGTGCTGGTCAGACCTGATCTACTCAGATATACACTATTTCCCAGCCTGGAGAAAGCCTGGCTAGCCCTGGAACCTGGGCACTGCTGTGGCTGCAGTATCCAAGCACTGCCGGGCCAGTTCGGGAACAATTTTCCCATGGGAGCTGTGGGATAGGGTTGAGTGAACGGTCTGTACCACGAGTCACTGGCACCCATGGGGACACAGATCAGTGTGAGGCAGTGGGGGACAGCCCAGGTGACAGCAGAACAAACAGGGAGCTGGAGAACTCTGTGTGGAAACTGTTTTCCAGGTAATTTGGGTTTGTTATTCCTCCTGTGCAGCTATCTGCCCAGAGCCACCCGGCCAGTGTAAATCACATACCATAGCACATTGCATGGAAAACTCATCCTGCCACCATCCCATGCCCCTGGGACACTGCAGCAAGGGCACCACTATGGCACAGGATGCTGGAATCAATCACAGTCAGCCACATGTGGCTGCTGCAGTGGTTTTACAGAAGCAGCCCACAAAACTGCATCCTCCCACCCACAACGCTCGTGGGGTGTCTGGCAGGATCAGTGGCCATCCTGTGTTGAGAGTGAACCCTTCTGCACTGGCATTACATAGGGTGCTTCATTCTGCTCCAGGAAGTGGCATTTAATTACCCAGCCTCCTGGTAGTAAATAGGTTTCCAACACATTACAAAAGGCTGTATTACATTTTTTTTATCCCCGGCCTTGCTCATGCTCTGCGCTGGTGAGCTCATCCCCTGGGAATACCGTCTCCAAAATAGATTCACTCCCTTGTTGGAAATAATCAAATGGGAATCCAAGCTGCTGAGCCCAAGCCCAATTCCTCCCTTTGTTCTGGGGCTCTGGCAGCGAAGGGGTTCGGAGCAGGGTGACAGGAACTCGCCTTCTTTTAATTGACCTCCTATGATGAAACAATCAAGCAAACGATTTAGAAATGTGCATCCAGTGAGATCATCAGGAAAACTTCTCCACAAAGGGGCCTGGGGAAAGGAAGGTGCAGTAATCCACCTGCCCCAGCCGCCTCGGCAGGCCTCACTGCATGGCACAACGTGGCACAGCATGGCATGGTGTGTCACAGCCACTCAGTGCCTGTTGGGCTACCTTGCTGTGGCTTCATGCCAGAATCTGCCTCACTAGGTCCAACACGGGGAAAGAATACAGCTAGACCTGTCCCAGTAAGGACATCTGTTCCCATGGGACATCTGTCCTCCTTGTTCCCAGCCCCAGCCCATCCTTAGCTACTGGGCACCCATGTATCCCAAGCCAGCACCGAGTGGTAGTGCTGCCTGTCTCCACTCCCAGACTCACTGCAAGTGCTGCCACCCAGGCATTTCTAGGACAAGATTCCATGATATTGTGGGGGAAAAACCCTCCCAGCCCCACGAGCAGTGCCTCCCTGGGGATTTCCATCTCTTGCACCCTTTCCCCAGCTTTTTAGCCTGGCAGGAGGGGAGCCACCCGGGAAGGGCTGGCATGGCTCCCTGGCCCCAGCTGCGCCACTGGGGCTGCCCCGGCTTCCCCAGCCCAGGGCAGTGCACGCTCCAGCTTGGCATGTTGCAGGCACTAATTTAGGCCCAAAGGGTTTCCCTTCAGCAGACTCCGCTGCCAGGGTGGTTTTGAAGACAATCTTAGCCAGAGTCTTCCTTCCTCGACTGCCAGCAATCCGGAGCCAGGCTGGTGTATTTGTGTTGTGTGTACATGTGTGTGTGTATCTCCAAACCGCAACAAATACTTCATATTCGTTTTCTTTCTTTCCCTTTTTTTTTTTCCCCTCCAAGCCCTGAGCTGCGGTATTTAAATAGTAGGTGTGGTCCCGGTGCTGCGTGCCAAAACCAACACCAGTTCCAGAGCAGATAACCCTGCGAGCAAACGCAGCAGCGAAACCACACTGAACTGCTGGGAGAGCTGTGCCGGGATGGGCAGTGCTGCTGGCTGTGGCCACGGCATGGCCCTGTGGGCAGGCTGGCAGCAAGCGGGTACAGTGGCCACATGGCTCCCTGGCCCAACACGAAAGCTCAGCCAAAGGGGCCAGGTAAAGGGAGGAGGTGGTGGAGTCAGCACATCCAGCTGAAGAGCCATGCACTAGCTGCTCACTCTGTGCAGCCAGGAGTTGTTTGGGATGGACCCAGATGGTCTTTTGGGGTTTGTTTTGTTTTTTTTTTTTTAATAAATCAAGGCAAAACTTGTTACTTAATCATCTATTTTCCATGTTATAAACAATCAAAAAGATTTGTTTGTTAAAAAGGCTGCATTTCTCCCCCAAAAACGTAGACTGTGAGCAAGTGGGAGGAGAAGTCCCTCCAGTGTTTTAAAAGCAGTTCGCAAAGAAACTTTCTTACGCCCTGATGTTTTTCTCATCCAAGCTGAAAGCCCTGAAATATGGTGAACGTCATGTATTTCAGCATGAGTCACCCAGAGAGAACCAGCTGCGTCATCTTCCCTGGCAGTGCTGGCTGTGCCTGTGTGTACTGGGGACAGTGGGCATGGAGGGGACCCCTGGGTGCTCTTTGTCCAAGGATGGATAGAGATAAGTCAGTTCAGGCAGGAGAAGACTGAAGAAGGATTGCTGCAGACCCTGAGCTGAAATCCCACCCTCCCCTTCCCTGCCATTTTTGGGGATGGAGAGGGGTTGCCTTGGAGAGTACCCATGAAGTTTTGAACATTCATGGTGTGAGCATAATCCCCAGGAAGTCTGCAAACTCATCCACAGGGGAGTGTGCACACAGTGCCGCAAGCAGTCAAGTGAGGGCCACAGAACCCCAGCTCCAGACAGCCTATGCCTCACTGCTGGTGTCCCCCCAGAGCAGCAACCACATCCAAAAAGACAAAGGAATATCCTTATTACAGCCTTCAATCCCCCAGTTTTCCACAGGCCTGGCAGGGCACTGTGTTACTTGGAGGGTTGGTTCTCATAAGATTTTGCTCCAGATGGGACCTATTTGCCTTCTGCAACCTGTGGGATAGTAGGGCAATGTCCTGGGACAGAGACTAGGGGAAGCCTGAGCTTTTCCAGACCTGGCACTCACACCTCACTGTCCTCCTTGCTCCCTGAGTGGCTCTGGTATGGCATACCCTGTTTGCTCCTGCCCTAAGCCAGTGCCTTGTGGGAAATGGGCAGAAAGGGCAGTGACATCCCAGAGTTGTGGTCCCAAGTAGAGACCACTCAGGTGAACTGAACGGTCCCTAGAACACTCATCTGCTGGGGACAATGCCAGGAGATGGGGATGCTCCTCTCCAGCTGAAGCCCAACGCCGTGCCCTGAGGATAACCAGGGATAAGTGTCCCCTGGCTGGACAGTGCCTGAGGGTGGCCGCAGGCTGCTTGTCCCTGAGCTGGGCTGGTGCACGGCGTGTGGCACAGCCAGCACCCCACTCCCTGCCTCCCGGCCCCGCCGCAGCTGCAGCTGGAGAGGAGCCGGCCGGGCGTGCAGCGCTTCGCCAGCAGCACAAGGTGCACAGCGGGGCAGGATCCACCCTGCCCCTGGCAGAGTAGGAGGGTCCTTGGCAGACAAGGTTCTATTTGAAAACCCACAGCCAAGCCGGCTCCCTGCCCGACCTCAGCGCGTGTTCTGGCTACAGGCAATCAGCCTCGAGCCCAAACCCAACCTCTAGTGGCCTCCATTTTCCCTGGCTCCATCTTCCCTGACCTGCCTCCATCCCGCTTCGCCACTGCCTCCCACGTGCCAGCTCAGTGCGGTGTCCCGTGGCTCCCCAGGGACCTCCCCAGGCCCCACTGGCACGTGTCCCAGCATGGAAAGGAAAATAAAGTTCGGATGTCACCTCCCCAATCAAAAGTGGAAAAATCTTTCCCAAAAAACACCCTTTTAATCCTTCACTGAGCATAGCCAATGTTGGAGTCCCCAACCCCACAGATTGACAGCCAAACAGGGAATTTTCCACCTACATCAAAGCAGAACCATATGGTTTTACAGGAACGGACATGGAGGTTGTGTCCTGTGCACCTGCCCACCTGTTTTCTTGTTTAGGAAAACTGCAGTGACCACGAGGCACTGTGCAGGATACCGAGGACCCCTGCTCCACACCATGTTGTGTCAGCCCCTCCTGCCTCCCCCAGCATCCTACATACTGTGAGGTGTAGGGAGCCTGGGGGCTTTCCCAGTGATTACCCTAAATCCATCTCCCCTCCCAGATGCATAAAATGAATGAGGTCTGACTGAACTCATGGAACATGTGATGATGAGGAGGCTGCTCTGCCTACAGCATGGGAAGAAATGAAGGGAGTGGAGAAGGGATCTTGGGGGTTTAGAGCTGTAAGTCTACCCCAACCCACTGCTGCCCCCCATGCATGACCCTCCATCCCTCCCTCTGCTCTGAAGGGGAGGATGCTGGGGGGTAGGAGGAGTTTATAAGGGGCTGAAGTGAGGTTCTGTTGCACTGCAGAGCTCTCTCCATGGAGCTGGGGGACTCCACAGGACTGTTCCTGGGTCAGTGGGCAATGGGTCACATGGGGAGACCCCAGCCCTGCATCCCAGGGCTTTCCCCAACACCAAGCCCTTTGTGGAGCCTGCCCTCACAAACTTACAGCCCAGGGGTGGGGAATAGGATCTATGGGTTGGTGGGCAGCTTGCCCCCCACCCAAAGGTGCCACATCCTAGTGTCCCAACCTCACTCTTAGCCCTTGGTTGGATTTAGGAAGCCAGAATGCCCCTGAAATAACTTGAACCCCGTTTTGCCCCAGCAAGCCTGTTCCAATTCACTTGGTGCACACGGGGCCACCACGGGCACAGGGACCTGGGGGTACCCGGCCATGCCTGGTGGCCTCCCCCACACCATCTGTGCCCTGGGCAGGGGAATCGCTCCTCCAGCTCCTCCAGCCCTCCGGCGCGGCGCGGGTCAGGTGGCTGTACCTTCCCGCTAGCCCAATCTGATGCACTTCAAAGCCGGGCAGGAGCACGGGCCGCCTGCCCCGGAGACATTAGTGTCAGGCAGGGGGACATCCAGGCAGCCCCGGCCGCCGGTGGGGATGGTAGGAGATTGCTCCAGGAATCTGCACTTCCCATGAAGAGGCTGATTCCGGGAAGGAACCCCGGGCCGGAGCCATCAGTGGGACCATTACGGGCCTCTCCAGCCATCTGGAACTTTTAGTCTCCAGCCGGGTCTGCTTCCACGAAGGGTGATGTGTGGGGGTTCTTCTGCCCTCCAAGTACACAATTGCAGGGTCATTTGCATCTAAAATAGGAGCCGGGCCCTTTAGTAGCTCCTCTGCTCCTGATAGGGGCCGGGAGCCTGCTCGGGCACTAAACCCGTTAATGCAATCAGCGGGGCCGGGGCTCTGCACATCAAAGATCCCCGGCTCTCTTATAGCAGCCTCCCGGCCACAAACCTCCCCTCGGCCACCTTTCATCACTGCCAGAGTGGCTGTCACCCCTCTCCTGGGGAGCCCTGGCTGGGGGAAGTCCAAGGAACAGGGATGATGAAGAGCCACCAGGCCTCCTTGAGTGCAGGATGGGGCCACTGCTGCATCCTTGCCTGAACCCCTCTCATGGAATCATAAAATTATTTGGGTTGAAAGGGACCTTTAAGACCATCTAGCTCCACCCTGCCTGCCATGGGCAGAGACCTTCTACTAGAGCGGGCTGCTTAAAGCCCCATCCAGCATGGCCACTCCCCCGCTGCTGTAGTTTCCTTCCCTATAGGACTTTTTTTGTCTCCATTCATGTTGTGGAGGAACATGACCATGGAGAGACTGGGGAGGGGGCCACAGCCCCCATCACTGACCCGAGGGAACCATGGGGCCAGCACAGGACAGGATCACCCACAAACACTGACTCATTAATGGGGTTACAAATAATATCCGAAAGGAAAATGGCTGAGGCAGCCCTGCCCCACATTCTCTGCACCAGGGAGTGGCACCATCTTCATCCCACTGCAAGGTGTCCCTAGAGAAAGGACTGGCAGCTCTGGTACCACGTACTGACAGGGAGAGTGCTGCTTGGCATCCATGTAACAGGTGCTGGATGCTGGAGGCTCAGCTGGGTGGTTCAGCCAACCCCTCAGGGTGCCCTGGTTGGGGCTGCTACATCCCCCAAGGTGTGCTTGCAGACCAACCAGCATCTCCTCCTCTTGGGAAAGTGCTTTCCTCCTTGTTCATCCTCTGCACCCCCAGGGTCACCACAGAGAACCTTCCCTGGGAGCAGAGAGGACACTGCCCAAGGTGGTATCACACTGCACCTGCAGGCAGGACAGACCTGAGCCATCCCTGAATCCAGAGGCATGCACTGGGTACTCCCACACCATGGGCTGGTGGCCCTGCTCCTCCTGCTCAGGCAGACCCTAGAGCACCCTTGGGTCACTGCATAATGCTTGCCACAGGCAGGTACTGGAGACCATGCCCTCCCTGGATGGCTTCTGGCTACAGCTGTGCTCAATCCACAGCAGGGTGTAGGTCTGCTGAAGGGACAGCACGGTGCTCCTGGAGGGACATGAGGACACCTCCTCAGAGGCACAGGGGTGCTGGCTGTGCAGGCTGGGTGCCATCCAGGGCACTGGCCCGTGGCTCCTGGCCAGCAGTCGCTGCTCCTGGCAAACACAGCTGCTTCCCCATCCTTCTCCATGCCCGGCTCCTGGCGCCAGAGGCTGTTGCCATATGGTGCTGATGTGTACACAGAGCCTGGGTACACACAGGAGCGCTCCCCTGGGGTCTGCCTGGCCTCAGGGGGACACAACACCCTCCAAATGGCTGCACCTTTTGGCAAGGAGCAGGGTGGGGACCCTCAAGTGCCTGTACAAGGGATGGCAACTCACCACTGGCTGAGCCATGTCTGGTCTGGCCTGCTGGAGATGGGGATGGGCTCCTGGCACAGTCAAGAGCTGCTCCCCCCATGCTGGTGGGGAGCTCTTGGGGCACAGTGGTGTTTTTTTATGGTTTTTTCATGCCTGCTGGTGGCTTGGTGCTCCCAGTGCAACCAGTGGGATGCCAGGTGGCTGTGGCGGTCCCACCCTGCCAGGGAAAGCTGGCAGTGACTCACCGCCCTCACCAGCCCTGCCTGCTGAGTGACTCCTCCTGCAACCCATCCCACTGCTGTTGCCAGCCCCTGCTCCCGTCACGGGCTCAGATCCTCTGGCTGGGCTGGCTGCCACCCATGAGGGACAACCCCTGAGCCTGGGGGGACCCCACACCCCATGTCTGCACCATTGACACCCTGTTCCTGTGCCCTGGCTTGATGGTGCCAGATTCAGGATAGAGGGAAAAGAAAGTCATCCTCCACTCCTTTTTCCCTGTTTTTCTGTCCTCTCAAGGGGAATCCCCAATCTCTTCCACAGGGTCCCTCCATACTCCTCCCAACCAGTGCATGGGACAGGGAGAGGGGGAGCCCTGTTGGGACTGCTTGGTCCCCAGGGCAGTACCTGGGGCTGAGCTGAGCCCTACTCAGCCAACACCTCACCTAGCTGCCCCAGGGCTCGCAGGGATGTGTGCATCCTGGGGGAAGGATGCAGGCAACGTTTGCATGCATCCAGGGAGAACGGAAAGTCACGTTGGGATGTGTCCCAGTTGTAAGTTGCCATTTTGGGAGAGGGGCTGTGGGTGTGGGAGGGGCAGATGGGCCCGGTAGGGGTGAGGCAGTAGGCAGGAGGTGGGGAGGGGACTGGCTTTGGAACCCTCCCCGGGAGGTTCTGTAGAGTTTAGCTCCCCTGCACAGCTGCTGTGGCAGCAAGCGGGTCCCTTCAGAGCAACAGCCTCCTGCAGCATGTGATGTACTCTGGTCGTGCCACATCCAGGGTGGCAGCAAGCCCAAGAGGAGCCCCTGAGTGTGCATGAGGCTTGGCCCCTGCACACGGATTGCAGCAGGGAGGACGCGGGATGATGCCCAGGGTCTGGCAGGAGCAGGCTGGGGGCTGGGGCCAAGTTCTGCCTGGCCCAGCTGTCCTGCACAAGTCCTGCAGGCACCCAGCTCCCAGCCACGACCCACCGGCTGCAGGAGCACTGATGCAAAGACAAGAATACAGAGGCACCGATGCTTTGCTGCTCCCTGCACTCCCATGGCTCAAGATTCATTGCATGAACCAGCACACGGAGCCAAGGACCCCAAAAGCAGCGCTCCAGAGAAGTGTGGGGTGACACACAGGTGATGGTTGGGAGCTGCAGGAGACCTTGTGCTTGGTGGGAACTGGTGGGATAGGCAGGGAGAGGTAGGAAGGCAGACATCAGCTCTGCTGGGTGGTGGTGATGGGGGGGATTACAGGCTGGTTTGCATTTTTGGGGGTCTCCCTGCAGCTCTGCTGGGAAGCTGCGTACAGCGAGGGGAGGAGCAGAAGGATCAAAGAAGTGGGGGAGTGGAGAAGCTCGTGAGTTGTGGGTCATTATCTGCTATTAACATCTGTAATCTCCCAAGAGCAAACTGAGATTTACAGCCTGTTATTAGGCTGTTACTCAACCTGTTGTGCAACAGCTCAATTGAAAAAAAAAAAAACCCCAACCTGAACGTGATTAATAGCCTGCTAATAAGGGGGAAATCTCTCCTATTTAATTCAAACAGCCTCTGCCTAGGCACTCCAGGAAGGTATGGGCTCTCAGCCCAGGTTCCCAGTCTGGCTGCTGGGCTCCTGCTGGGATTCCCCCGGGAACTGACACTGGGTGGAGGTCCTGGGGGGTCGGTGGGTGCTGCTCCCCACCACAGATCTGGACTCAGGGTTCCCAAAGGCATCGGGGTGCAATTGCCACCTCCTCCCAACACTGCCTCAATGCTAAGGGAATACCAAATAGTCCCTGGCCGTTCTCTGTGGTCACCCGCTGGAAGAGGTGGAAACTCTGAGTCAGCTGCGGTTCTTATCCAGGCATCTCACCTTTTCTTTGGCCATGACTTGCACCTGAGTCACTTTGACCCCGCAGCTTCCTGCCCTTCTGCCTTTCACTGCCTGCGATCCAGAGGGATGCTCTCTGTCCCCACATATTCATAAGTGCTACAGCTTCACCTCTTGACTCTCACCTCCATTTCCAGACATCCAAAGCAGTCCTCCCTGTAAACACCTCCACCCTTGAGACCACTCCCCTGGGAGTGCTCCCTGGTTCCTGAACTCCTCTGCTCCTGGGACTTTCTTTCTTTAAATTGTCCCTTCTTAGGAGAGGAGAAGCAGTGTCACATGGCTGTTCCCTTCAAATCCAGTCTCTGGACACTATGCGCACCCCACTGAGATTCCAAGGACTTGTCCCTTGTCCAAGATGGGGTCTTCAGCACAGGCTTAAGTAGAAGAGAAGATGCCAACACACCCACTTACGCTTTGCAGCCTGGATTCAGCCCATGCCACTAAGTCAATGGCCTCACTCAGCCGGCGTTTGACCCAGTGACTGAGCACCATGGTTAACTGGATTGCAGCCGGCCTTGTTCCTATCCCTGCTGCCAGCCCAAGTCCTGCCTGTGATCCTGGGATGCTTCAGGAAAGCTGCAATCCGGGATCCACCTCTCCACAGCATTTTTCTCTCCCTGTGGCATTAAATCCCTTGGCCACTTCCCTTTGGACACACGCTGGCCCTGCCCAGAGGGACTCACAAGCTCTACCCTGGGTGGAAAATTTGGCCATGCAGGAGCTGCTGCTGTCACCATCCCTGGCTGAAGGCAACATCACCTGCAAGTGCCGGTGCTTCTGGTCTTGCCAGCAGTAGCTGGTCTCCAGGGCCATTCTTTGCCTGTCCTGGGATGGTTGGAGGCAGCTGGGATCAGAGAACAGCCCATACCACCTCCAAATGACACCCAGGGAGGACTAAAGTGTCCCTGCACAGCTTCTTCCAGCATCCTGGTGTCTATTTGGGAGCAAATACACCTGGGGAGGGCTGGGCTGTGGTACTACAGGGTAGTGTGGCCCCAGACAGCATCCATGGGCACCAGGGCAGTGGCATATCACAGGGGGCACAAAAACATAGAATTGGGGTCCCTACTCTCCACACCTGACCACCCTGCAAGGCCAGGCAGCATCTGTTCACCCAGCCCACATGCTGGTGACCACCACTGGAGCTGCCTCCCACCACCACCTCCAGAACAGGGCTGCAGTGGGCCGGGGCTTTGTTGGTGGCCCCTGGGCTCCCAAAGCATCCTGTCTGGTTGCTGCTGTGGGACGTGTGGGCAGCCACACTGTGGCGGCTTCCCTCAGGCTTGCTCAACGCTGCGTTGGAGGGCGAGCTGAGCCCGTCCTGGCTGCGGCCCACGCGGGTAATGAGGGCCCGGCGGTGCCTCGTCAGCAGCGCCCCGGCCGCCCCGGCCGCGGCCCTCACCCAGCGCGGGCACGCGGCACCAGGCCGCCCGCAGGCCCGGCCCTGCCTGCTGCTCACGTGGCACTGCGGCCAGGCTGCATTTTCCACATTCTGCCCCACTCTGAGTCATCCACACCTCTGCTGCCAAAACCTGTACCTGTGCCTGGCTGCGCCAGCAGGCAGGGCTGGCTCCAGTGGCTGTGCGTGGCTCCATGCGAGGTGAGGGCACCTATCCCTGTGTGTTTGCTCCAGGGCGCTCTCCCCTTCCTCAGAGATGAGCTTCCCACCCTTGGCCCCAGGAGAATTGCAGGAGTGCTCCTGCCTTGCTGGGGGAAGCTTTGGTGCTAGAGGTCCTGCGCCCCATGGGGAACACCCACCTTTGTACCCTTTGCCCCAGGCATCCCAGGGAAGGGGTTTGCATCCTCTGCCACCATTCCCCAGCTCCCCAGCTCCAGGCACTGCATCACTAACCTGCTGCTGCCTCCTGTCCCAGTTCACTGTGGTGCTTGACTCTTTCAAAGAGTGCAGCAGTGCTGCCAGCAACCTCACCCTGCTGGCAGCCAGCCTGCCCCAGCCCCAGCCCCAGCCCCTGCTCAACTCCATGTGCACTGTCCCATGTCCCCATCCAGGACATGCCAGCAGTGAGTGCCACCCCCCAGCTCTGGGCCTGGACTGGCATTTGCAAAAGTAGCCATGACCAGGGCTCAGGCCCATGGGAAGCACTTGACAAGGGGCACTGTGTGCTGGCTGTGGGGGTGGGGTGCAGAGGCAGAGATGTGTGGGGCTCCCACCCACAACGCCCTGACAGCACCTCGGCATGGCTCACTGTCAGCAAGGACTGCACATGCCTCTCCCGTCACCTGTCTCTGCAGTCCACTGTGGAGCCTGGCGCAAATATCCCAGGGATTGCCAAGACCCAGCACCAGAGCGATGTGTGACCCCAGCACAGACATGATTCCACCCCACTGTGGGGCCTTTGGCTCACACCAGTGCCGGTGTGTGCAGAGACTTTGCCAAGCCATGGCTGAGCCCAGGGCAGTGTGGTGCATGGCTGAAGGAGTCCGGGTGATCAGCACACCACAGCACCCACCAGCCCCACAGTGACACAGCCCCTGGGGGAGCAGCCAGGAGGGGAAGCAGTGTGAGTGCTGAATGTACAGGAGTGTGGGGATGTGTGTGCTCTGTGGCTGTCCATGGTGGTGGGCCATGTGTCCATGTCCCCATGTGATGTGCAGGCACACGTGAGCCCAAACTGAGCCGATGTGGCCGGGGGCCAGGGAAGGAGTGAGGCAAAGGGGGATGGTGAGTGGGCACATGGGGGTTGGCATGTGAGGGACATGGGGAATGTGGGGGGATACACAGTGTGGGGTCTGGGCTCACCCAGGCATGCACGGATATGGTGAATGTGTATGTGTAGGGCATGTGTAGGCATGTATATACTTGTGCAGGGTGTGCATGCATGTGAGGGGTGCACATGCATTCCCATGGGGGCATTTTTGTGGTGCAGATGTGGAAGGGGGATACTGATGTATGCACAGCATGTCTGGAGAGGTGTGGGAGGTCTGTACAGGTCTGTGGGGTCTATGTCCAGGCATGTGCCTCACTCCTGGGTGGTATGTGTATGTGTGTGTGCGTGTGTGTGTACACAACATGTGCGCTGCAAGGTGCACACGATGTCAGGTGTGTGTCTGTCCACCTGTGCCACACATAAACATGGGCAAGTGTCCACAGCAGCAGCTCCCAGCACTCAGCTGTGCTCCAGGGAGTGACGCTGGCTCATTCAGTGCCAGCAGCCAGCGAGCTCTCGTGCAAGCAGGTGGCTGGGGAGCAGCCCTGAGCCCTTCCTGGTGCCTCTCCCCACAGCGGTGGCTCCAAGCCGTGACACAGGGGCCAGGCTGTCTCTTTCCGGCTGTTTCCCAGCCTGTCAGGCCAGTCGTGTTGGGTCTTGCTGCGATTTCCCGGATGGTTGCTTGGCACCTTCCTCTTCCCCATCCGGATGGACAAGTTCCTGGAGCACCAGGCTGGGGCAGCACATCTCCTTGGCTCCTGCCCTGCCTTTCCACCTGCGTGCCCTGGCTTCAGAATCCCTCCCCAGTGCTGGCCAGCTCCCTGCCTGGGTCATTTGAGGGGGGTGGTGAGGCAGCGGGGCTGTGGGCGCTGGCTGCGGGCGGGCCCTGAGTCAGGCAGGGCGGGAGGCACAAAGGGGACAAAGCTGCCGCCTCTGCTGGGGCTTGGGGCGGCCGGACTGGCTGGGCCAGTCAGGCTCGGGCGGGCGCCGCTCGCTCGCTCACCGCTGTGGCTGTGGGACGTGCCGGGAGCCGCTGCGCCGGTGGGCATGGGCACCTCCCGGTGCTGGAGCCTGCAGAGAGGTGCCCCAGAGGGGCTGGGCAACAGGGCAAGGCCTGCCGGGGGCTGGGAGCTGGGCTGGGATGGCTGCAGTGAGCTCGGCTCTCCCTCCCACTGTGCAGGATGGTACCGGCCATATGGGGATGCTCAGCCTTGCACAGAGGCCAGATCTCACACTGCCCATGGAAAATCCCTTCCTTGCCCGGAGCCACTCGCAGCTCCCTGCCAGGGGTAAAGATGCAGTTTGGAGCAGAGGGTGTAGCCCTGGCCACAGGCAGGCTCGTGGAAGCCGCTTGCCGTGCTGAGTCCTGCTGTGCCTTGCTGTCCCTGCAGCCTGCCCGAGGTAACTCTCACCATGCCACCACTCCTACCCTGGCAGCAGGACAGCTCACATGCCTGCTCGCCCACCCCTCCTTCTGCACATGGGAAAAGTGAAGCAGAGAGTGTAGCAGCAAGGACATGTTGGGTTAAGCCCCAGAGAAGCTGTGGGCACTGAGCCATCAGCCCTGCCCAACCCCACACACTGCAAGAGCATCCTTTGGGGAGAGCTGGAATGTGCAGCTCAGGTACTGTGGTAACGCCAGATCCATTTCAGCATCCCCAGCAGCCAGAGGACAGCCCTGGGCACATGTCCCTCAAGCCATGCTAAGCTGTGGTTCTGTGCCCTCCTGGCCACACGGGCTCTTGGCTGGGGCAGGGGAAGTGCAGGCCCTCAGGCATTCGGCGCTGTTCCATTTATTCCCACAACCTGTGATTAGCATTGCTGACAGGGTCTGTAATTACCCACAGCTCTTCATGTCAGGAGCATGGTCCTGGTGGGACAATCCCCCTGCAGGGAGCCAGAGGGACCCCCAGGCTAGAAGTCCCCTCTGATACCTTGTGAGACCCAGGGGCTGCATCTCCATTGGAGGGAAAAAAGAGTTTTCTTCATTCCTGGTGTTTGCAGGAGCCCCTTGGCTGTGGTGTCCCACCAGCCACTGCACAGCAAGGCCAGGAAGCAAATGAAATGAGGATCACTGGCTTAGCCCAAGGGATGGAGGAGTGGGGCTGACCAGCACCACTGCTGACTCAGGGTCTCCTCCATGGCAAGCAAGGCCAGATGTAGGAGGGATAGAGCCCCTCAGTGCCCAGAGGCTTGGCCACTGAGCTCTGCTCTCCATCCCTAATGAAGTCCTTCCCACCCCTTGCCATAGACATCTGGTTAATGAGCCCTGTAGTTCCTGCTGGGACCTTGTCCTTCTGTGGCTGTAACCCTTCCCAGCCTGGGCTCCTACAGCCTGCCCTGTATCCTCTCCTGGCTGGCAACTGGAGGGTGAGGATGCACCAGCCATAGGGGACCCAGACTTCAGGGCTATTGACAAGTCTGGGTGCCTTAGCAGAGCTGGGATTTGTCCAGCTTATGTGGTCCTATCCAGCTCCATGAGTATCCTGGGGGGTGGCTTGGGGGAGGGTCATGTTGGAGACACCCAAAGAACCTTGTGGACCCCACAAGACAGTAGGGTGAAGGTGCAGGGATGGGGCTGTGGTAAGGGCCAGGCTGCACCCTTAGTGCATATCTGGGTTGCAGGTCTGCCACTGCAGCCAGTGGCAGGGGCCTGCTGTGGTGTAAGGAAGCCAAGTGCATTGCCCCAGAAGGGACAGCAGCAATATTCATCACTGTAGGAACCTATTCCTGAGGGTGTCAGAGCCTGGCACACTTGTGCACAGGGCTGTACATGCCTGGCACACACATACAGGGATGTGCAGATTCCCTGAAGCAGCATGTGGGCAGCACCTGCAACCCCTCTCCTGGCTCTAGTGCCATCAGATCAGTGTCCAGAGCAAGGGTGCTGGACACTAAGATGCAAACAAACCTACCATGTTCCTGTTGTCCCCTACATTGTCCCACCAGAGCCTTCACCCCATGAGTGATGCTTGCCTGGGGCCAGGACAGGTAGAGCAGGATCCCTGCTCTGGCCTGTCATTTTGTCTCTAATTGGATACCCTGCTGTTCCCCTTCGTCAGGACTGAATGAGGGCTGGCTAATGAGGGGAATGTGATTAGCAGGGCAGGGGGCTGGCTCTGGGCACAGGAGGTTTCCCTGGGCCAGGTAATGACAGGCTTTTGTCCCCTCTGGTCCTGCTCCCAACAGAGGCAGGGGGATGAGGATGCCCTGGGCAAGGAGTGGGTACCAAAGGGCTGAACTCAGCAAGTCCTGGCTGTTCCCACTCCTCTGTGGTGTCCTGCTAAGGGGATGCTTCAGCTACCAGAGCCTGACTGGAGACCTGGGAGTCCTGGCTCCAGTTCAACTGCCCAGACACAGTGTGTCAGCTGTGGGGACATCCCAGCACTGTCACCCCCAGGCCTGAGGATCCTGGTCCCAGCTGGGAAACTCATCCAGCTATCAGGTCCTGTCTTGGGACACCACATTTCTAGTGGCCAGGGTTTACCCAGGATGGGACAGATTCCTGGACAGCAGGCTCCAATTCACTTCAGCCCTGGGCCACAGTGCCACAGGCTGCACAGGCACGTTGAGCCAGCTGTCCCCTGCGCTGCTCACCTGTGCAGGGGCCAGCATGGGCACACATCAGGCAGCATTGTTTGGGAGACACATTGGAGCCCATGGATGCTGGGAGCCAGGAGCAGGGTCTGGTTCTTGTGTGGGCTGAGCTGGGCATTGTACTTGGAAGAGGCCAGGACAGAACCAGGAGAAGAGTAGGGCTGGCTCCCACTCCTGTGCATGCTGAGGGTGCTCTCAGGCCTCGGGGGAGGGAGGTGTGGGTCCCCACTTTAACCAAGGTCACACAGCCAGTGCTTGGTCATACCTCAGCCCTGCTGGGGTCTTGCACCCTGTGAGGCTGCAAGGATGTGGGGAACCCAGGATGAACATGGTGTGCAGAGGCAGGACCCTGCAGTGGGACCCTGGTGCAGCCAGCCCATGGGAGAGGTGCTGTGCCTGCAACCTGGCAAGCAGGAGAGTGGAGAGGCAGACAGATTGCGTGCGACAGGCCGAGAATAATTCACCGCTCCTGAAGAGAGAAATCTTCCACCTGGAAAGGAATCTGCCCCCCTCCGCCCTCAGCCCAGGAGGCTGCAGGGCCCAGAGGGGCAGGGAGGGGTGTGCAGGTGGGCTGCTGCACTGTGAGCCTGGACAGGCAGGGCAGGCAGCACCCTACACTGGGCAGGGCACCCGCAGCACTGCTGTAGCTGTGTGGGTCCCCTCTGCCCCACCGACACGAGTCCTGACTCTGATGGGACACTGGCAAGGAAACTGGGGTTGGTGCCAGCTGGTCACCCACCCTGCAGCTGAACATGCACACCCACCACAGCCAGCCCTATCCCTATGCTGGGTACACGTGCTGGAATGAGCTGGACGGTGCTTCTTGATCCCACCAGCTCCTGGCCACCGACAGCCTGGAACCAGCAGTTCCTGTCCTGGCACACGGGTGGGTGAGGGCATGATCCCAGTGGGGTGCTTAGAGGCCCCAGCAAGGTGCAGTACATGCACTGCTTTGGAAAAAGGCTGTGCCAGGCAGTGCTGAGAGGGCTGGGAGCCAGGGCGGTTGGAGGGCCCATGGGGAGGGTATGGCCTGCGTGCCCCAGCCCATCACTGCTGTGCTAGGGAAGCCGGCTGCCTGGCAGGCCCTGGCATGAAGCAGCGTCTTTGCTGAACTCCTCTCGTGTCTTAGCATCTCCCAGGAGAGGCAGTGTGTTCCTCTCAGGGTGTCCTGGCCTTCAGGCTGCTGAGCACACACAGAACGTGTGTGTTTGTGTGTACACATATGTCTGAGCATGAGCATTCTGCCTGTGCACGTGACACATCTTCAGGCAGGGCTAATTAGGTAGTGAGCTGATCAGCAAATCATCCCGAAAGCATTGGCTTTCTGGGGACAGCAAAGGAGACAAATGAGGATCAGACACATGCTCCCCCATAGCATCCCTCTCAGCCACACCTGAGCCACAAGCAGCCTCACACTAGGGTCTCCTGGGGGAGGATTTTCCCCACCTTCAGCCAGGTACATCCATCCCTGTTGTCCTCATCTCCAGCTCTCTGTCTCATTAGGAAACAGGCTGAGATGATGGGGACAACATGCCAGCAAGGATGCTGGAGCAGGCTGCTAGCATGGGGAAGGCTGGGCACCTATGGAGGCAGCTTTGGTTCCCCGGGATAGACAGACACACCAGGGGGACACGGGGACACCCCGCTGAGCTGAGGGCAGAGGTGGCCGTGCCAGGCACCCTACCTGCAGTGGGTGGGACTGCAGCAGTGTGAGCAGTCCTTTGCCCAGCGCTGTCACACTCCCCTGCTGGTCCCCGTGTCGCCGCGCCGTCCTGTCCCGCACAAACATTCCCTCACTCCCGGCCATGGTAAATATTGTTGCAGGGCAAACAGTGAATCAGCCCTCTTTGTTCGAGTGCTGCTGGCAGCCCCATCTTGTTCGACTGCTGTTTAATGACCCTCCAGTTGTGTACCCTGGAGGTACTCATTAACCTTGGGCTGCAGATGGTGAGGAGGATGGAGCTGAGTTCGCCAGGAATGGATTGACAGTGCTGGGGACCAGCTCTGGGCAAATTCTGGTGACCTTTTACCAGGAGCGGATGTGCCAGAGGTTTCCCCTCACACCTCTGCAAGGTGCGGCCAAGCTGCTGACAGCTCAGCATAGCCACAGGCTGTCGTTCTTATCACAGCCCATGAGTCCTACTTTATTTTCTTTCCTGATTCTCCTCCCCAAGCTGTTGGTGGAGGAATGGGAAGGGAAAGTGAACAAGCAGTTCTGTGGTACTTAGTTAGCAGCTGGGGTTGAATCTTGACACCACCTCACAGTACAGCACAATGGGGCTTGACTGGAGCAGCATCTGCTTTAGAGCATCCCTCTTCAGCTCAGTCCACGTTCCTGGCACAGCTGTGGGGTGCAGAGAAGATGCTGGCTCTTGTAGAGGGATGCTCCAGCCCCTGTGAACTACAGAGGGTTTCAGAGGCCTCATGATGGGAGCTGTGGGTAGGAAGGCTGTGCAGTACAGCTTGGGCAGGTTGGTGAGGGCCGTGAAAGTGAACAGCAGGACATCCTGAGACATGCAGGATGCAGGACAGGGGCTGGAAATGGGTAGTCCAGGAACATCCAGGAGAAACATGGGTGCTGAGCCCATGGGAGCCTTCTGCCACTGCTGAGGAGCACGTCCTGCCACTCTGCCTGGTCCTCACCCCCCATTCACGTGTTCTTGGCTCTCCAACAACACCTCGAACTCCACCCCACATTGTAGTCTGGCTCCTTCCCCCAGTGTGGTCCAGGCCTCACTCCTAATGTGGCAGTGGCTCTTGACTCACAGTGGTCCCATGGTGGTCAGTGTCCAAGGGGCAGTGCCAGCCCAGCCCAGGACACTCTATGCACTAGATCTGGAGCTAGGCCCAGGGTGCCTCAGGGTCCCCAGGGCTCCAGCACGGGTGGCACAGGCCCCTGCAGTGGTGCCCACACCAGCAACAGCAGGTGCCAGGATGCTGGCCCCAGTGTCCCCACACAAACTTGCTCTCAGGGAGCCAGGAACACAGTGCTGGTGGCAGGGGACAGCACAGGGTCTGGGGCCATCCCCACTCCCACCAGCAAACTGTGGGAGACAGCATCCCCACAGGAGCCTGCTGGAACTGTACTGCTGGGGGCCTGGTGGGATCAGAGCAGGGCTGTGCTGTGGGGCAGGATCCTGTGACCGTGTCCCTGTAGGGCTGTGCAGGACCCAGCTGTGCTGCTGGCATGGGGGGCAGCCTGGGGAGGACCACAGCGGCTGTGTGGGGTGCCTGGCATGTCGGATAGGGGCTGCCAGGAAGGCCCTGATAAACATCTAGCCTCTGTTTATTTATGACTGAGGATATTTATACCGCAAAGGCCTTTAAATTTAGCTGGGGACACACCCAGGCCCCATCCAGTGCTGACGGCCGTGGGGAGCTCCTGGTGCAGTCCGAGCTGGCACACCAACTCAGGCAGTGGGTACGCCAGCAGCGCCAGATGTGCCCTGGAACTGTCACCTCCAGGACTGATATCTACTGTGGATGCAAGGTGCAGGAGCACAGCTGGGGGGACAGCAGCACTTCTCATGGAGACAGGATGAGGCTGCACCCCGGTGGGACAGGCTCTCCAAAGATGATGGCACAGGCTCCGTGTCCATGCAGTGAGGACCCCAGTGCCACCAGGGCAGATCCTCATCTCCTCTGGCACAAACTGACACCTTCCCATCCCTGTGGTCAGTGCCACTGAGGCTGGTTGTTGGCTCAGAAACAATCTTGGCTACATACCGAAATTACAGCCCGGAGCTCAGCCGGGCGGACTGTGGGCAGCCCAGGGCCGTGGGGCACGCTGTGCCACCCCGACTCAGCCGGCTGTGCCCCTGCTCCTGTCCCTCCGGCCGCTGGTGCGGGCCGCGGGGCCGTGCGGAGCATCCCCGCCCGCCGCGGTGTCTGCCTCCCCCTGCCGGCAGCGGACACCGCCGCTCCCGGCGCTCCGAGCTCCGGGGCTTGCGGTCCCTCACGGTCCCCCCGCCAGCCAGGCCCGCTGCCCCCTTCTTCCCCTTCTTCACCCGGCTTTGGGTGAAATGCGGCATTTTGCTCCCACAGGTTCCAGCTGCTCCATATGTGGCTCTCTCCTGGTTGCTACAGCATCATCTGGAGAATAGAGGTTTGGCATTTCCCCTGCTCTGCAGTGAAGCACAGAGCAGCGTCCAGGCACCCACAGACCTGGCTGCCCCTTGTCCCACGTGGACCCTCTGTGCAGTGCCATGAGCACTGAGCCGAGCACCCTTTGGCACTTGCAGCTCTGTGTTCTGTGGACGTGCCACCCTGCTCATCTCGCCAGACTCCTTGCTGGTCTACTCA
This sequence comes from Camarhynchus parvulus, assembly GCF_901933205.1. NCBI lineage: Eukaryota > Metazoa > Chordata > Aves > Passeriformes > Thraupidae > Camarhynchus > Camarhynchus parvulus. The sequence continues at coordinate 10,178,975 of NC_044578.1, forward strand.
GTGCCTCTAACAAGTTAATTCCTTGTCTTGGAGAGGGTTTCAATAGCTTTGGACAGGCGAGGTCGAGTTTACACGAGGCAAAGGCAACGTGCATTAGGATTCCTACCCACTCAGTCTTTATTAATTAGATCCCATCTCAAATTCTGCTGTTTCTCCAGGACAAATGCAATGCCCACCAGCCTGTGATTGTCTTTGACAGCTAAGACAGCCAGCCCTGTGTCTTTCCATAAATGTGCTGCTCTTCATTCTACTCTGACACCAAGCATTTTACCTCCAGCTTGTCCTAAAATCCCTGCCTCACAGATCAGAAGAAGTCCTAAACAACTCTGAGCAGTGGGAGCTTAGGGCTGGCCAGCCGGAGCAGTGCCTGCATGCCCATCTCTCCAGCATCTCACCCTATCCCATGAGGACCATGTTCCTGGCTGGTCCCCAGGCCTGGGCCATCCCTCTCAGTCTTTTCCAGCTGTCCCCTCTGTCCCCTGCTTCCCTTACTGCTGCCAAGTCACATTAAGAGCTGCGAAGCTGCACGCTGGAGCTTGTTGGGGTGAGTGTCCCTAGGACAGGCAGCTCTGCATGGCAGAGCCTGGCCTTGCCTGGAGGCTGCTTATCCCTGTCCTCAGACATCCCAGACCTTGCTTTCAGACTTGGGGACACTCAGCATGAATATCTGGATTTTATCTGCTGTGATATCTGATTTTATCTGCTCTCCCTCCAGCTTTACACGTGGAGCTCCTACAAGCGGCGAGACATGAGCCGTTGTGGTTACAGGGGTGATGGCTGCTCGGCAGCACCGACACAGCCCAGGGGCAGATAGCCCTCGTACCTGCCAGCAGCAAGGGCTAAGGGACCCGCGGGGGCTGTGCCCACCGCCTGTGGGGGACAGTACCTCTGAGAGAGCCGTAGGAGCCGGGCAGGGCCGGGGTCCCGCTGCCCTGCCGGCGGCTGCAGTGAGCAGCAGCTGTCCGCAGAGGGAGCGCGGCTCCTTCCCGGCCCTCCTCCTCCTCCTCCTGCTGGCAGCTCCCCTTCAGGGCCCGGCACCTCCGCCCGTGAGTGTGAGTGCTCAGCATCCCCCTGCACTGAACGGGGTGAAGAAGGCAGAGAGGTGACCCTCACTGAGCAAGGCTGGGTCCCGCCTGGGCTCTGTCCATGTGCCATGGCTGCCTCCATCTCTCTGGATGTGTGCTGGGGACATCCTCCCCCTCCAGACGCTTAGGGGGTCCCCAGCATTCAGGTCTGGACATGCCTGATGGCAACAGCCATAGAGCCCACTCATCTCTGCCAGCAACAGGAATTATATTTAAAATCACCTGTCCTGAGGTCCATGGGCTTCAACCATGGAGCTCTCCAGCCCCCTCACTCTCTGGGACTTCCACTCCTAATGCAGTTGGTGTCATTTTTGCACCAGAATGTGCTGGATTGTTATTATTCCAGTGAGAAAGGCACTCAGATTCCTTAAGTGACATTTAAAATGCTATTTAATAGAGCTCACACTACAAAGTGACTACTGTAGATAATCTTAGATGCCTTGACATGCAGGAACCCAGCACTGAACAGACCTCCAGTCCACACACAGCACACCACGCAGACCCTGTCAGTAGAAAGGGTTATGGCAGTTTAGTCATTTGAGCTATTATAGAATTTCCTTAGAAGAAAACAGCTCTATTCAGTATTTTACTGCCAAAAACGAAGATGCTGATGTGAGAACTTCTTGCTGCTGTTTCAGATAAAGGCACAGATATTCACATGGCAGGTACCAGGTATGAGGTCCCTGCAGACTCCTCTGTTACAGGCTGGTTTCTAACCTGGATGAGCTTAGCCTGGAGCCAAGGGATGCCCAGAGCATAAGTCTGGGCCTGTGCAGGCTTGCTGTCCCATAGGTCACTAACTCCTCCTGCCCAGGCCACAGCAGCACCCTGGCTGTAGTCTATCAGGGCTGCAGGGGAATGGGCTGTTTCCTAGAGCTGATGTCATTGTGTCCCTCCTCCACCGGGAGGCTTGGCTGATTTCCCCAAAGGGAATTTCAGCAGAAGTCAGAGGATGGGTGAGGAGAAATGTCACAGACATGCCCCAAAGGGAACTGAAACCCCTGTGTCATGCAGGGTGGAAGGCTGCATGGTAAGCTGGGTGAACAGCACCTCATCCCGCTCACTGCCCTTGAGGATGCAACAGAGATAGCCTTGGGGCCTCTCTCCAGGGACTTGCATTGGCAAATGCCATTTGGGGCAAGTACTGGCTGCTGCTTGGCCAGGCTGCTGCAGCCATTGTCCCTTGTCTCTCAGCCCATTTTCTGTGGGAGTGCCACTACCCCAGGGGCGCTGCCCAGCCCAGCCTCAGCAGCCAGGTGTGATTTATGCCTGGGTCCCTGCCTGCCCACCACTCCCTAGGGACTCAGGACCAGCCTGGGCAAGGCAGCAATGCCACCCCCTTTTGCCAGGACCCAAGAGCCAGCTGGCCAGGCTGGGGAGAGGAAGGTGCTTGAGGCAAAAGGGGAACGGGATGGGGAAGGGGATGGGGGCTGGGAGATGGAGTGCACCCTGCAGCACGTGGCTGGCTGCCAAGTTGCAACAGGAGACAGGAGCATTTCTGCAAGCCTGCTGAACCTCCGGGCACCAGCTATCCCTGTCTGGGGGGCAAAGGTGGGTTTGACAAGGCCCGGGGCTACAGCCACACACCCTCCCCAGGCACAGTGCCCAAGGGTGCACCAGGCTGTGGCAAGGAGACAGGCCCTGTGGTGATGCTTGTCCCAGCCCAGGGTGCTGGGCAGCCCGTGGGTGGCAGGCTGAGCATTACAGTGATTGCTTCCAGCTGGCTCCGGCTCCATGGGGCGCTGTCATGGGATAGCTTCCAGCAGCCAGGCAGTGGGACCAGGGACAGCTATTTTGGGCAGCCCAAGGCACCACAGCTGTCATGTCAGGACCTGGGCACTGCCCTCAGAGAGGAGGACATGCTTCCCACGAGGGAGCCAGCACCCTGTTGCCCCCATGCCCTGGGGAGAGCCACATTCCAGGGACGAGGCAGCCCAGTGCAGGGCTGACCTGGGTGATGCTGAACCCATCCAGATGGCTCTGTGCCTCCCAGACAGGTGTCACCAGGGCAGAGGGAGGAACAACAGCCTCAGGACCTGAAGCCAAAGTATGAGCTCGCAGCAGTGAAATCCTTGTCTGTAGCCAGGACTGTCCCCACCAGGCACACGTAACCGTGGTGTCAAACACAAGCTCTGTGTTGTGAGCTGGGTGCTGTGTGTGCCACCAAAGCTGCAGGGAGGGCACAATGGGGCAGTGTAGGAGCCTGGCTTCAACCCCTGTGGCTGCTGTCCCCTGGGCATCCACACCCATCTTGCTGCCCATCCAAGCCAGGGCTTCTCCCAGGCTGTCTGGATAATCTGTGAAGGAATTTTCCTAGGTCATTAGCAGGCACGCAGGCACGGGAGTGGAAAGTCCCCAAGAGCTGTGGCTGCTGGGGATGCGGCTCCCTGTGACCACAAGCACTGATGCCTGTGGTATTTCCTCCCGATGTCACTTGCCTGTCCTGGCACTGGCCCAGGCTGTGGGCACTCAGTGGAAGCCTGGAGAGGGTGTGAGCTGCTGGTAAAGCCTGGGGCAGGGCTGGGGGAAGGGCAACCCTTGGCACAGCAGGGATGGGGTGCCAGGATGCAGAGGGGTGCCAGAGCAGGGTCATGGCACTGCCCTCACAGCATTGCAAACACACCAGACCTATGCTGGGGAGCAAGGCAGCTCTCACGAGGTGGCTTTGAATTGCTGGCAAAGCAGGGACAATCTGGGGGGTTTTCCAAGAGCTTTGATACTATCATGGGTGCCTTGAGGCAGGAGATGACGTGCTGGCATAGAACAGTTCAGTCTCTCCAAATGTGTCAGGCAGGATGGAGATGACATGCCAGAGAGAAAAGAAATATGCGAAAGCTGGGAGGACAAAACACAATCTAGTGGCTCTTCTGTGTCATTTCTACTGCTTCTCTTGCAGCATCCCTCCTGATAATACAGGGCCAGCTGTGAAATCGCCAGAGTGGGCACAGCCAGCCTGTGTAGGGACTTCTATCCCCATTCCTCCCATCCTGAAGGCAGAGGTTGCTCCCCACCAGCTCACTTCCTTTCCAGGCTCCAGTGCACAGGTGGAAATTTGGGGGAGTGAGATGACAGCCACTCCAGAGTGTATGGTCTCCCAGTCTCTGCAGCTCCTCAGGCAGCCTGGTGCCCTTTGGAGCTGACCTGCAGCCTGGGGAGCTGTAAGCTGCCTCCAAGAAGATTATTTAAAAGAAAATAAAATTGGTTGATTTTGGTGATGGACCATCATGCCAAAGCTGAACTTAAACTTTCCCCTGCCTCCTACCCCAGGATACACACAAGCACTGGAGCTGTCGTTCCAGGAGGGGTGGGTAAGGAGCCCCCAGTTCTGCATGCACCATCCCACCATAGGGAGACCTCAAGGCCAGATCCAGACCCAGCAGTCCTGGGGCTCATGGTGCTTGAAAGTGCTTGGCAAACAATCCCAGGGTCTGTCTGGGGAGGTGGAGAGCCAACCTCCATGTCAGGCACACAGCAGGGACAGCATTAAGTCCTGCTGCATTTGATGCATGCCTGAACTCAAGGACAAGCCCTGGACCTCATCAGGGCTTCAACCACTTGGGGATTTTCACAAGCCTGTGCTGCAGGCCTGGTGCACAGGAAACCTTCAGACATTGCTGGTGCTTCAACCAGCCCATCCCTCTCAAAGGTGCTGGGAGCTGGCATTTCCTCTCCACCCTTCAACCCTCTGGATCCCTGCCCGCATTTTGCCCATGGTTTCCCAGGCAACAGCACCCGTGGAGATAGGAGGGGAGAGGCTGTGCTGCCTAGGCAGCAGTGCCACCTGCAAGTTGACCCATGTCTCCCACAGAGATGGCACTGACGCCAGGAGGTCGCTGCACCTGCCCACAGAGGCGGAAGCTTCCAGCCTCACAGATTGGAATGGCACTAGGGTAGAGGTGCTGGGGCCCTGCCACCCTGCAAGGATTTGGGGGACATCGTGACACCTGTCAGCCATGGGGGGGATAGTGAGGAAGGAAAGAGACAAATGCTCCAAGATGGGGAATGGGGGCATGATTGCTGCCAGATGGGGAGAGAAGGCTGAAGGGTGCATGAGTACAGGCTGGAGCACCGCTCCTAAACCCCTTTGGCACTGCAGCCTCACAGCCCACAGATCACATTTGGCCTCTGCTCCTGCTGCATCTCTGGGCACCAGGAGAGGCCAGGAAACTTCTGGTGTGGTAGGACCATGACCATGGGTGCACAAAGCAGCTGGGCCCCTGGGAAGGAGGTGTTTGCACCCAGGTGTAGGTTGCTAGAAGACGCTGCAGCATCTCAGAGATTGCAGAGGAGAAGGAGCTGACCCACTTGGGGCTGCAGGGCCCCTCCTTCTCTTTTCCCATCTCCTGAGCTCCTGTTGAGCACATAGAGGAGATGCATAAAAAGTGAGAGAGATCCTATGAAGGTTTTTTGAAAGCACGTGTTTCATCCATGGAAATCCAACCCTTAAGGATCAAGTCTGCAACTCCACAGCTGGCAGCTCCTCTCCAAAGCTCAGATCCTGGGGCAGGGGTGTGGGTTGCAGCCACATTCTGGCTCTGACACAGGACGCTGGGTGCAGAAAGCTGGGTTCAGGAAGCCAGGTGTGGGATGCTGGATTCAGGTTCTGGCTGCATTGTTTGTGCTGCAGGGTTGGAGTGTGAGGCCACACGCAGCCGGGAGCGAGGGTGCTAGTGAGCAACCTGGCTCCTTGTGTAGAGCAGCCATGTGTAGGTGCTGAGAATGTGTGGGAGGACCTGAGCGCCCGTCAGTTCCACTGCTGCCTTCCCCTTCCTGCTGTGGGAGCCTTCATTCTGGCTTTACCACACTTACAAAACGAAAGCAGTGGTGGTGTATGACTGCACTCCCCTCCTGCAGCCCAGCACTGGGGCCTGGACAGACACACCTGGGGCACCGCCCCATCACTGCCCCACCTCTGCCCCATCCCTGCGGAGGATTTCCCTAAGCAGGCAGCAGCCCTCAGGGACAGAGCAGGGATCTGTGGACAGACAGGCAAGGGATGCTTCCGAAGCTGGTTGGAACACTGTGAGGTCAGCCCTGGGATGGTGTGCAGGGCTGTGGAGCTGGAAAGGATTCTCAGCGGGATGTGGGAAGGGCTGTGCTGCTGCTGCTGCACTTGGGGTGCTGCACTGCACCCCTGCCACGCTCCCCAAAACAGCTCCTTCCTGAAGACACAGGGTGCAGTGCCAAGGCCCCGAGGTGCAGGAACTGAAAGGCACTCAGGTAGCAGGGCAGGGTGCTGGAGAGGAGGCACACATCCCACCACGTGGGAAGCCCATTGGGATGGAGAGGGAGGGAAGAGGCCTCGGCGAGAGGCCAGGCAAGGGGTGGCCCCTGGCGCGCTCGTCATGCATTACTGGAAACATCTGGCCTGGGATGTGGGGGCGTGCACTGGCTGCACACACATGTGTGCACAAGCACATGGGTATGGGGAAACATACACACACATATGTGTTTATGGGTTCATGTGTATCAGTACATGTACCCACACCTGTGTACATGCATGCTCACGTGTGCCCATTTACCCATACATGTGTAAGTGTGTGCCCATACATGCACAGACACACATACACAGGCATGAACGTTGCACACACACGTAGATACCCCCAGACATGTGTGTGCATATGGATGTAAGCATGTACAACTGCATGTGTACACACCTGTAACCACATAGGGGGTAAGTGTGCCGATTTGCATGCATATATGTGTGTGTACATGTGCCAGCAAGCACACTTGCTGCAGCATGCACAGCATGGACATGCACACACAGCTGTGTGACACACAGGCGTGCAACAGACAACCACACAACGCACACACACACAACTGACAGTGATTTCACACATCTTGGCTTGGAGCCTGCAGCCATCCCGCTGCCCGGGGTTGCCATGGCACTGTGCCCTGGCAGTGTGTGCACGCTGCGTGTGGCGGTTCCCCTGTGTGTGAAAATGCGGGTGCCAGGGATGTGTGTGTGCGGGGATGCGTGTGTGCCCAGGGGGAGCCTCTGTGTGACCATACCTCCCATGTACCTTCACATGCACCACACGCCCGTGCAAGCCTGCATATGCCCCTCCACGTCCACATGCCTGTGGGATACCGATGGCTGTGTGTGCCAAGTATGCCATGTGCGTGCCCGAGTGCGCCAAGTGCAGAGTGCGCCCGTGCATGCCCATGCGTGCAGCACGCCCGTGTGTGCCGCGTGTAGCCGTGTGCCCACGCGTGTGTGTGTGCCATAGGCGGCCCGTTCTCCCGCCGTACCGCGTGCGCTCTCGCCCTCCGCGGTGCCCGCGGTGCCCCCGGTGCGGCGAGGCGCGGTGCTGCGAGGCGGGGCGCTGGGGAGCGCGGCGAAGCGGGGGGCGGAGCACGGCGGCGGGGGCGAGAGGCGGCGCCAGCCCCCACCGACCTCCAAACTTTCATTAACTCGGCAGCACCGGCGGCGGCGGTTCCGGGCCTGGTGGAACACCGGCACTGACAGCGACACCGGGCTGGGCACGGCGGAGCGGCGCCCCCGCGGGCCCACCCGGCGCGGCGGGAGGGGCCGGGCGTCGGCATGGGCACGGTAAGGGGCGCGCACCTCCGCCGGCACCGGGTGCCCGGCCCGTCCAGCAGCCGTAGCAGCGCTGGGGATGGGACGGGAGGACGAGTGGGTGGGCTGCCGAACAGGGACGAGAAGGGGACGAGGGCGGCGAGGGCCTCCGGAGCGGCGGGGTCGGGGACATCGGTGGCGGCACCGGGAGCGGCCACCCGTCAGGATGGTGTCGGGAGCAGAAGAGCGGGATAATGGGATGCGGGGCGGTCCCGCATCTGTTGCTCTCGCGGCGCGGCGGCGCGGTGCCGGCGGAGCGCGGGGGCGCGGCGCGCAGTGCGGGACCACCGCCGCCGCTCGCGGGCACGGCGCCGGGCACCGGGGCGGCCCGGCTCGGTGACGGGCCGGGGGGTTGGCGGTAATTTTCCACGGGCATGTGCCGGGGCGGGGCGGCGAGCAGCCACCACGTGGCGGCTGATGTAACCGGGCCCCCCGCCACCGTACTGCACCGGGCGGCGGCGGCGGCGGGAGGCAGCCGTGCGGCGGGCGCTGCCCGCGGGGCCGCCGCCGGAGCCGCCCCCGCGAGGCGGGAGGGGAGCATGGCGGCGGCAGGCCGGCCCGCTTCCCGCCTTCCGCGGGCACCGGGGAACCCCGGTTGAGGTGGGCCCGGCGGATGCTGGTGGAAGAAATGGCCTCGCAGGTGGCAGCGGCTGCACCGGTACACCGGGCCGCCCTCCCGCCGGGCGAGAAGGGACGGGGGCTCCATCCTTCGGTCGGACATCCGTGGCCTTCTGCTGGGTGCCCTGCGCTGTGTCCCCGCGCCGAGGTGTGATATGCTGTGTGGGTGCCCAGTTGTCCCCATTTCCAGGGTGCTGTCACCCGTGCGGGCTCTAGGTACGAGCTGCGCTGCCCTCTGGTTTGCCACGGCATCCCGCAGCTGTGGGAGAGCCACCCCGTGGCACCAGTGCTTTGCATTCTCGTCCCTGCTGGGCTGTCCCCAGGGGATGGTGCAGCCTCGGGCATCCTTGCATCCGTCCCATTGCCACACCACCGCTGGCTTCCCGCTCGGTCCTTGTCAGGCTGAGAGCCAATGCCAGCGGCACCTGCGGTGCTCACGGAGGCTTATCAGCACCTGGCAGGCCCCGAGGGGAGTGGCAGCCGTCCGGCCCCTTGGGCACTCCCCCTTCCCAGGGCACGGGACTAGTTCCCGGTGCGAATTCAGGGACCGCAGGAGGGAGGGCAGCTTTTGGCTGGCTGGCGGTAGGTGTGTGATGGGGAGATCTGCCAACCGAACCTGCACCTCCCACCTTTGAAAGGTCCCTGTGGCATGTGAGGAGCCCGGTTTGTGGCAGTAATGACATCTCAGCTCCCCTGGAAATGCAGGCTCTGCCGAGGAGGGCATTGTCAGTGGGGTGCAGCATCTGCGGTATCTGCCGGCAGCAGCCTGTCTGCGCTGGAGGGGCTGGGGGCTCACGCCACAGCCCCTGGATTCCTGCCCCTTATCTACACTGCCCATGCTCCTGACTTATGTCTTAAGGTCTCTGCTGATTGCTTCAGAGTCATGGCAGCCTGGGGATAGGCCCTGGGGTGTTTGACTGCTGCTGGTGGTGGTCGGGGACCCTCAGTGCGGGTCAGGGGTCCTTCTTCAGCCAACAAGGATATTAAGCACTGGTGTGGGATCTGCAAACACCAGTGCTTGTTGCACAGACAATCAAACCGGTGTTTTGCAAGAGCGTCTGTCCCTTCCAGTGAGGTCAGGCCTCAGTGTTCCCCTGGGGCCTCCGGCAGCCCCAGGCTGGGGCGGGGTGAGGGCCAGGGAGACAGATGCCTGTGCCCGTGCACTGTCCAGCAGCACCTGGCACCCGGCAGAGCCCAGCGGCTCGGCCCCCCTGCGCTGCACGTGCATGCGATGCACCGGGGCAGAAGGCAATCGTTTCCCATCTGTGTCCTGCGCGGCAGCTGAGCCCTGCACTGGCCCCGCTCTGCGCCCAGTCCCGGCGCTGTCGTGTGCTGCAGCCACTTCAGCTTCATCTCTCGCTGGGGGAGAGCTCAAGGGGCCCCCGCTCCTGCCCGCGGCCCCTGACGCCCACCTGCCGGGGAGCCAGCAGCCAGCTGTCCGCAAGGTCGTCTGTCCACACCGGGTAAATCTTTAACTGCTTCTTGGGAAACACCTGGGAGCTGCCGCTCGTGTGGGTGCCAGGGGGTTCAGAGACGCTGCAGGGCTGGGAGCCAGCAGAAAGAGACCCCACCACCAACCCCCCCAGCCCCAGGCACCGCGTCCTCCGCCAGGAGTCCTGCTACCCAGTGGGCAGGTAGAGGGGAGTGACCTGCCTGGCACAGCCCCCCAGTTCCTGGAGGGAGGGGGAGGCCTAGGGTGGGGATGTGCCCACCCCACCAGTCACATCTCTCTTGGTGTCTTCTCCCCTCTGCCCAGCTCGCTCTGCCGGTGGATTGAAGGACACTAGTGCTGGTGCCGCAGCCAGCGTGACAGAGAGCGGGCAGGCACGGGACCCTGCACTGGGCAGCCAGCACCGTGCTCCAGCCTCCAGGAATGGCCGATAAGTGCAGTGAGGGGCTGCTGGTAAGTGCAGGGGTGTGGGGAGCGGGCTGGTGTGCTCCACTGCCTCGGGGACCAGAGAGCCTGGCGCAGGGAGCGAGACACTGGGGCTGTCGTAGGACTCGGTGTGCCCTCCTGGGTTCTCCAGTTGAGGTTGTGGCACCATGGTGCTCTCCCAGCATGATGATTTTTGGGCTGATGCTCTCTCTCCATGAGCCTGTTGCCTGTGGGGCTCTTCGGGTGTGGTGTCTCGTTGTGCCTGGAGATGCTATCGCCTGTTTTCAGGCGCTCTGCCCAGCATTATCACCCACCCCAGCTCTGCAGGCAGGCAATTCTACAGCCTGCTGTCAGCAAAGACTGCAGGTGTTCCTCCAAGCCAGGTGCCCCCAGAGGGGCACATTGTGGGGTGCTTCTCCTTGCCTTCACCCAGTGGGCTCTCTGAGGATGGTACAATGCCAGAGGAAGGTTTCTCTGGGCACCGGTGTAATGCCTGACCTTCCATCCTCACAAGCAGTGTGTTGCAGGGTGCTGTGAGCTGCCTGTGCCAGGGATGGATTTGGTGTTCTGGGCAGATGTGGGATGTGCCCGTTGCATGTCTTTGTTGGAAGGCTGCGATGGCCCAAGGCTTGTGGCAGCTCAGGTTCCTATGACAGGATGCTGTGCTGCCTTGGGCAGGTGAGCCCCCAGGCTAGGCTTGGCTGTTTCCCTTTTTCCCAAAGGATAGGAGCTGAATGTTGAGATTGACACGGTCACCAGGCCCTCCCCTTCCCGGGGGGCTTCCTGAAATAGCTGCACAGTCCAGCTGGAGGGCTGGGAGCCAGGGTTTTCCTGGGAAGCCGAGAGCCAGGGGAGCGGCACGCTCCAGCAAGTGCTTCCAGCATGCACACAGTTCCTCTGCTTGTGTGTCCCAGCATGGCCCCGCTGCCTGTGCCTGCAGCAGGGAGCCCAGCACCCATCCTGCCCCCAGCAGAGGAGGGGTTGGGGTGGCTGGTGGGATAGGAAGGCAGATTTCTTCTGGAGAAGCCCTGGGCTGGTAACAGGGAAGTGCTGAGGATATATCTGGGCACAGTCAGGGGTCTGTCATGGGGACACACTTCTGCACATGGTGCTTGCCATGGCTCCATGCTGTTGATGTTTTCTTGCTATGACCAGAGCATTCAGCATCGCGCTGGGGCGAGGGCTGAGCCCCACACCCTTCTCAGGAGCCAGCCATTGGAGAGCCCACCCACTCCCCATAAATCTTTAACTCGCTTCTCAGAAGTACCTGACCAGCCCACCCCAGGGCCAGGGTGTCACATGCAACAGGGCCTGACATGTGCTGTGTTGGCCACCCTGGCTTTCAGACCTCTTCCTGGGCCTCCCCTGGTTGCAGGGTGCAAGGATACCACTGCACAGGGCATTGCTGCTATGGGGTGTGTGGGGAGAAGGGTAGGTTCCTGTGAGAGCATCCCTGCTCCTGAAGCATCCCCATTCCTGCATCCTGTGAGCACCAGGAGGTGCTGCAGTGGGCCAGGTTCTGACCACTAAGTTGCCTGAGTCCCTGGGAAAGGAACATAATCTCCTTGGCCTGCCTCCAGGACCCTGCCAGTAACTTCGTAAAGTTTGGTCCCTGCCTGTCCTCTTCATCCCTGCCTGCAGGTGCAGCTCCCACCCCCACCACCCCCAGTCCAGCCAGGCTCTCACCATGCAACCCCTGCCCAGCATTGTGTGCAGTGCCTGGGGCTGGACAAGTTTACAGTGCCTGCTGTGCCCCACCTGGGGAGGGACAGGGCTGATGGAGGCAGCAGGTGGGTGATGTGCAGCTGGGCGTCAGTTTCCCCACCTGTCACCTGGGGCCTGGAGAACAAGGGTGATGTGTACTGCTTTTGCAGGATCTGTGTTTTTGGGTGCTTCTGTGAAGCCCTGAATGCTTACTCCAGAACATGAGGCAGCTGGGAGGGGCCGTGCCCACCCTATTCTCCCAAGCCCCAGAAATGCTCTGACTGCGGATACCCAGCGGAGTGCGGGACAGCTCCAAGGGCTGGATCAGTCCCTGTGTAGCTGGGCAGAGGGGCTTCCTGTGAGCCACAGGGGAGGGTCTGACTGCCTCTCCCTCCCAGGCCTTTAAGGACGTTTTGTTTTGTTGTCCTTGGGGTGCTTTGTTCAGACTCCAGCATTGCCAGTGGCTCCTGACTCCCAGGACTGCCTTGCTGGCACGGCCAGGCAGCCTTTGGCTGCAGCTTTCCCAGCTCAGGTAGGTTCCTGCTGTCACCCCAGACCACCCTGACTACCCACTGGGGCGCTGCTCCCCCTGCAGTGCAGAGGGGAAGGGCTGGGGGGTCCCTGCCTGTTCCAGACACCCCCAGCGGCGCGGTGCCACTGACCAGCGGCAGGAGCTGCGGAAGTGGCTTTTGGCTGCGGGAGCCCTTCCTGGAATACCAAGGGGCAGGGATGGGGGGGCTGGCGGGGGATTTTTCTGCCTGAACGCCCCGGGAGAATCATGTCTGCCCTGGTAGAATGGGGCCGGAGAAAGGCAGCCCTGTCGGGAAGCGCTCGGCTAGGCAATAGTGGCACTGGGACAGGTCCCTGGGCATCGTTCCTACCCCAGTCACCCTGCAGCCATGGCAGGGGTCTGGAAGACCTGTGGACCACCCCCCATGCACCCATGGCCCCTGTCTCTCTAGTTCAGCACCATGAGCCAGCCAGGCTGGGGACCAGAATGCCAGGGTAGGTGAGGGTCCTTTGTTTCTAGCAGTGTGCCTCCATGCAGCTGGCTGTCCCCTCTGTCTGCTGGCTGGGCTGCCAGGGAAGCAGCACTTTGCTCCCACAGGGCAAGGCTGGCAGAGGGTCCGGCATCCCCAGGACAGGGCAGTGGGTCCTGCCGTGATGTACTCAGGCTGCTCTAAGGGGCAGGGGATGCAGCATGCCCAGGGCAAAACGTGGTGCTGGCACACAGGTGGCCCAGGCAAAGTGTTTCAGCTGAACTGGGTCATGGAGGGATGCCCACAAGGTGCCCACACACCTTGCAGGCTATCTGGGCACAGGGCTGCCTGGCTGTGTGTAGGGCAGGACTGGGCTGGGGTCACTGGGGCTGGCACAGCATGAGGTGGCTCTTGGTTTGCACGTTTTGGAGGGGGCAGAGTTGAGTGCTGCCATCCCATGGGTGGGACATGTCCCAAGCTACTGGGTGGCTGGTGCAGGAGGGGACAGGAACAAGCCCTGGGTGCTGGCATGTGGGAGGTGGAGTGCCCACCCCGCACACGTGTGCTGTTCACGTGCGCGCCCTCGGCCACTGCTGCCCGGACCCCAGATGGTCGCCCGAAAGCGCCGCCCGTCCCCCCGCCCTCCGTGCACCATCATGCCTCGCTGGCGCCTTGGCCACGCTCCCCAGCCGGGACACAGGGCTGGGAGCAGCTGGGGCACCCCGAGCCTGGCTGCAGGGCACCCTCTGCCCGGCCTCCTGTGGGACACAGCACCCCACCAGGGTCCCACCTCACGCTGGCAGAGGGGTGAGCAGGGAGGCTGTGGGGTGCCTGGGCAGTGGAGGGGTCGTGGCATGGCCCTCCTGCCAGCCAGATGGTCCCCCTCGGGGCAGTGACCTTGTGAGGGTTGCCATGGAGGCCCGTGATGTCACCAACAATATGACGTTGGGTGAAGTAGCATGGCACCAGGCTGGGGATGTGCCAGCAGAAAGGCTTGTCCCTGTGCCCCTATCCCCAAGCAGGGCCGTGCCCTGTTCCTGCAGCTCTTGGATGCCCAGGGTTGGGATTGGGTATGCAGAGCCAAGCTGCTGTGTGGATCATGGGCATAGGGGCAGGAATGCATGTGTGGGGCTCGGGATGTTGAGGCATGGAAACGGGGGCTCTGAGGGAATGTCATCCTCTGCTATGCTCCAAGAGCAGCTCCTGGCCCCGACCAGACGGGCAGCGGTGCCCGCAGGGAGGGCAGTGCTGCCCACTGGAGCGTGCAGGGCTGTGAGCAGCTGGACCCCGCTAATGAGGCCTCATTAAGTGGGACAGGGCTGAGCCCGCTGTGCAGCCTGCTCTGCCTTGCCTTGCCCTGCCTACCCGAGCCAGGGAGGGCACCTGGTTTGTGGGGGTACAGCTCGTGGGGGGTAGCAGAGCCCTGCAGTGCCTGCGGGGCAGGCCGGGCAGGCATGGTGCCAGGGCAGGTGGCATGGTGGGGTGCCGGTGCTGCATCAGGGCGGGCAACAGGGGGCCGAGCCTGGCTGGGAGGCAAGGGGGGACCAGTGCCAAGCGCTGGAGGCAGTGGGCGGGGGAAGGCGGGAGGGTGGGTGGCTGCTGCTGCGCCGGAGCCCGAGGTGCCAATGAAGCTGGGGACTCCCGGAGCCGTCCAGCCTGGGCCCCCGGATGGCAGCTGCGAGCAGCCAGACCCCCTCGGACCCTCTCAGCAGGTCAGTGGGCAGGTGAGAGCAGCGTCTGGGGGGCAGAGCGGGGGGCGGACCAAGCGGAGTGGTGGCCATGCCAGTGCTGTCCCCCCACCACTCATGGGTCTCCAAAACCCTTTGTACTGTCTTTGGGGTGGTGGCTCTGCAGGGGGGGGCTGAAGCTGTAGATTTGTGCTATGGCATGCTGGAGAGGTACTCCCAAGCCCTACAGCCTTTGATGTGAGGTGCTCCAGGGAGAGAGGGGAGAGTATGGCACCAAACCCCTCCACGGCCTCACTTGTGTTGGGAGCACGAAGAGATTGCCTGGCAGTTGTGTGTTTGTTATTCCTGGAATCTACTGATTTTGCAGAAAGGTTGCACAGCACCTGGGTTTCAACTCAGTGCTGCAGGGGCAGAGTGTAGCAAAGATCCTCCTTGTCCCCCCTTCCCCTGTTCCCTTTCATGGGCATCAGTGAGCAATGTCAAAGTTTGCCCCGTTTCCCCCATGGCACCCCAGGGCAGTACTGGTGGCTTGCAGAGCGTGCTCAGGGCTGTCCCTGGGGCTGGACAGCCTTCAGCAATGAGGGGTGGTGAAGGCAGTGTAATACTCCTGGGAGGTCCTGCGGTTTGGGCGTGCCCCTCATCACTGCATTACCCCAGCCCTGGGACTGTCCCCAGCACCGTGCCAGATGCCTTTTCTCCCACAACATGTCTCTGCTACACTGGGACAGGGGCAAACATGGAGCAGCAAAGAGAGAGAGGGTAGGGAGAGTTAGGATGTGCTGGTGAGGCTGGCAGAGTCAGGATGCGCAGGGCACAGCAACCTCGGGTGCAGGGATGACTCTTGTGGATTCATTACCCCATGCACCAGGGACAAGGAGTGCAGGGCCTGATTATAGGGCCCCCAGCACCCAGCACCAGTTGACAGTCAGCAAGGGTAGCCAGGACACCCCCTCTCTAAGTGACTCCATCCCTTCATCCCTTGGGACTCCCACCTCAGGCTGGGGTTCATCTGCCTCCAACATCCTGGACCCCTCTTTCTTGCCCTGGAAGAGCCACTGCTGTGGAAATTATGTAATTGGCATATTTTTCAATCTTCCAGCAGCCCCTGCCTAAAACAGCTGTGAGTTTGTTGCCATCGTCATGGCAATGAGCAATGACATCAGGCTGATGACATCAGGGGTACTGGTACCCTCTGCTGGCTTTGCAGGACCAGCCCTGACAGCCCTCGAGTTGGAGGCTGCAGGGCACCCTCTGGAGAAATTGGGGTCCCCCACTGGTTCATGGGGGCTGGATAAGGTTTGTGGCCCACAGAGGGCTGGGCTGGCATACCCCCATGTGGACAGTTTGAATGGGGAAAAAAGAGGAGGGGGTTCCTGCTGGAGATGGCTCCCTTGAGGACTTCCCTTTCCAGTATCGACCCTGCCACCATCACAAGCTCACCAGCCATAAATCAGGGCCCCTTAGGGAAGTGGGGCGCATCCGGGCACCCCAGCCAAGCTGTCATTGTGTGAGTCGATGCTGCTTAGCATGAGAAAGACCTTGGTGCCAGGCAGGGTGATGGATGATGCCTGCTTTGCTGGGCTGGGGAAGTTTTGGCCGTGATGTATGGGGGGTTCCCTGGGGAAGGGGGAAGAAGGATGCCCTGAGCACCCCGAACATCCCCTTCTGGGATGTTTTGGACATTCCCTTTTGGAACTTCCCTTCTGGAGACATTTGGGGTGCCTGTGGCATCCTTCCTCCTCCCTGATGTTATCATTCGAGCCAGGCATCCTTTGAAGCTGTGTTGGGTTACATGCACAGAAAATCTGGGGCCTGGGAGCAGGACCTGGTCCCTCCAGAGACTGCACTGTTGCTGGGTGGCCGCTCTCCCTTTGCATTCCAGCTCTGTCTCCTTCCCATAGCAGGGAAAGGGGGGGAGTTTCATCTTCCCAGATGTCTGGGTTCTCTCTATCCACCTCCTTTTTTACCATGTGGGGTTGGGAGGGTGGTTAATGAGTGTAAAGGACAGGATGACCTTCCTAGATTTGGGGAGGGGGGGCCGTAGCGAGCTGATGGGTGAGCATGCAAGTGTTTGCGCACGTGTGCTCGCTTGTGCATGCATGGACACACATGTGGCTGCCCCCTTATTGGGGACAAGTGCACCAAAGCCCAGTGCTGCAGGAAAGGAGGAGGGAGCAGCACAGGCCTGGCGGTTTCATTGCACTGGTGCCAAGCAACTCAAATTTGGGGTGCTCTGTGAGGCTTGGGAGTGAAGCCAGGGTCACCTGAGCAGAGCGATGGCTTGGAACAGGGATGAGGTTCCCTGTGGGCACCAGGGCTCCTGCCTGAGCCAGGGCCATAGAGTGTTTCTGGTCCCCTCACCAGACCCTTGGTCAGGGAGGCTGGAGCACTGCCCTCTCTCCTGCTGGCTGTGCTGCTCATTAGGAGCCTCGTTAGATCGAGCAGCTTAATCAGAGGCCTCCCGATCGGATCAGTCTGCTCGAGTGGGCAGTGTGCCCTGGCATGGGGACACTGCCAGTGTCCTGTCCCCTGCTTTGGGGACCTCTGACTCCTGCTCTTGCACAGCACCCCACAATATGAACCTCTGCTGGGAGGGAGGTCCCCTGGCACCTGGAGCTGCCGTGAGCTTCTTTCTGACGGCCCCTTGGCTCACAGAGTCAGGTGGGGGCACGCCGGTTCCGCGGCCGGGCAGGGCAGCGTATTGGCCCTACATCCGTGCCCAGAGTGCCCTGTGATGCCCCCGGCCCTGCGCCGCAGCCCCCCCGCAGCCCGCGGCGCGTGCGGGCCCCGTTCGCAGCAGATGGCTTTGTTTGGCAGCGCGGTGCCGGAGTCGCTGGGCATCACGTCCCGGCTGTGCCGCCCTAATCAAATGACACGGTTAGGTGCACCGCGCCTGCTGCCCGCCCCGCCGGCCTGAGCAGATACAAAGTGACGGCTCCCGGTTGTGGCCCGCTCGCTGCCGGCCTCAGCCATTGTGGGGGCAGCTATGGGAGAGGCAGGAGGTGGGCATGGGCGCTGGGGTGTCCGTGGTGCTGAGACCAGCGCTGTGGAGTTCCAACAGGCTCCTAGGGCTGCTGCCCCCTGTGCTGCTCCTGTAGGAGCATGGGTGCTGTGGGACTATGGGCTGGCAACCAGCACCCTCGCCCCGTGCACCCATCCATCACCTGGCCTCAGGTGGGGAGGGCTTGGGGCACCCCTACATGGCAAAATGCCATCTGCCCTCAGCCTAACCTGCCAGAGCTCCACAGCATCCATATAGGACATTAGTATGACCCCAGGGCTGTGCTGGGACAGAGCCATGGGGTGATGGGTGCCATCCCTGCTGCAGTGACAGGCACTCATCTCCTTTGTTGTTGTCCTCCTTGGTGTGAGCTCACATTGTGTGGCAGTCTGCACAAAGCGCCCTTTCTTGACCCCATCTGCCCTGTGCCCCCCCAGCCCCCTGCAGTGAGAGACAACTGGGCACTGGGGCTGTCCACCCAAGGGACCCAACTGCATGGGACCCCTTGTGAGCTGCCCCAAGCATGGTGCCCTTGCTTAGTGCTGGGCTGGCAGCAGGACCCTGGCTGAAGCAGGGTGCTTTTTCTGGGGGGGTACCCAGGCCCCTGCTCTAGTCACTGCACCTCACTTCCCATTGAGAGGGCCTTCTGCTTCAACCCGGGGGTCCCACAATTTCCCTCCTAGTCGTGGGCAGTGGCCACCCAGCAGGACCTCTCTCACTGGGCGCAGGGAGGGGGGGCACGAGAAGAACAGAGGCCCCTTTGTGCTCTGGCGCCTGGACCTGCTTTGTATGAGTTGCAGGCTCTCCCTTTGCTGCAGCCGGGCTCTGGGCAGAGCCATTCATGGTGGGGGGGCAACACCGCTGCCCTCCCCCTCCTTGGCACAGCCTGTGCGTGGCGGGCGGCGGGGACAGGCAGGGGGCGGGATGGGGAAGGATGCCGGGGACCTCCCAGCCCCGCTCGGCGGCTGTCACCCTTCCAATGGGGCCAGCAGGGGGGTCCCCAATTGACACATCCCATGGCATCTCTCCGCAGAATGGCGCCGTGCCCGGGGAGCAGGGCAAGCAGGAGAAGAGCGTCAAGCGCGGCAACTGGGGCAACCAGATCGAGTTTGTGCTGACCAGCGTGGGCTATGCTGTGGGCCTGGGCAACGTCTGGCGCTTCCCATACCTCTGCTACCGCAATGGGGGAGGTGGGTGTCGGGAACAGGGGAGGGGGGTTCCTCTGGGCAGGTGTGGGGGTGTGCACCCCAGCCCTGCATGGTATTTCTTGGGCTGGTGCAGGGCATGGGAAGTACATTCGTGCCTGTGGTTAGTGCTCACTCATCCTCTGGTTCCTGCTCACCAGGTGCCTTCATGTTCCCCTACTTCATCATGCTCGTGTTCTGCGGCATCCCCCTCTTCTTCATGGAGCTCTCCTTTGGGCAGTTTGCCAGCCAGGGTTGCCTTGGCGTCTGGAGGGTCAGCCCCATGTTCAAAGGTAAGGAGTTGCCTGTCCATACTGGCACAGGCCAGCATGGGACACCTGCTGTCACAGTGCCCGGCAGCTGGCGTGACCCTCACACACCATGGGGTGCATGCACACCTCTGGCACATCACACGGCCCAGTGGAGGCACCTGCAGCTTGTGCAGACGTGCACACACATGCCCTGTGCATAGATCACAGTCTGCATTGCACTGGTCCCCTGTGCACATGCCTTCCCTGGCTATGCTGCCCTGCACAGCCTGCCTGGCATCCCTTGCACGCATTACACGTGCCCCTGCACACGCGTCGCATCTCGGGTGCAAACCGCAGCCCTGCGCTGGCATCCACTGCAGGCATTACACACACATCCCTGCATACGCCACACGTGTCCCCAGCACATCACTCTTGCAGAGGCCACTTGGGTCCCCTGAACACACTGTGGCATGTCCAGCTGTGGGCATGCTTCTGCAGTCGTCTCCCTGGACCACAGGTAGCAGGTGCTGTTGCCGCATGCTTGCCCTGCCATGGCTGGACGCTGCTCCAGCTACATCTCCTGGCTTACCGGTGTGCTCCCGTGCTGCTGGCTCCCCTGGCCCACACCTCCTGCAGGCTGCCTGCCAGGTGACATGCTCACAATGTCATGTCTGAGTGCAAGCAGCCCATGCACACACTCTTGTGTGCCCTGCACAGTGGCATGCTGAGCCTAGGGTGCACTTCCCTGTGCTCATGTGGCCTGTCACATGTCACCAGATAACTGCAGGCCTAAAGTCACCGTAGCCAGGAGTGACCCCCACCCAGTCATTCTCTCATGCTGCAGACCCCAAGGGCTTGCCTGCAGCCTGTACACATTGCCGTGTGTCCCAGGGGACCCTCAGCACCACTAGGATTGTTTGGAGTTAGAGGATCCCATGCACAGTGCTCCTCACACCTGTGGCAAAGCCAGGCACTGAGCTGCAGCTTGGCTGCAAGGCTGCTGACAGCATGGCATGCAGCCCACTCCTCCCATGCCACAACCCTGGTGCTGTGCGCCGTGCCCGTGCCGCCGCACCCTGCCGCTCACCCCTCCCCGGTGCTGTTCCCAGGCGTGGGCTACGGGATGATGGTGGTGTCCACATACATCGGGATCTACTACAACGTGGTGATCTGTATTGCCTTCTACTACTTCTTTGTGTCCATGACGCGCGTGCTGCCCTGGACGTACTGCAGCAACCCCTGGAACACGCCCGACTGTGTGGGGGTGCTGGATGGGAACCTCTCCAGCCGGGCTGCCCTCAACATCACCCAGCTCCTCAACACCACCCAGAAGCGCACCAGCCCCAGCGAGGAGTACTGGAGGTACCAGGGCCGGGGATCAGGGATGGGGCAGGTGGTGATGGCTGGGCCCCACTGACGCTGCTGCCCCCTCCCCATACAGGAGGTATGTGCTGAACCTGTCGGATGACATCGGGAACCTGGGCGAGGTTCGGCTGCCCCTCCTGGGCTGCCTTGGTGTCTCCTGGGTCGTTGTCTTCCTCTGCCTCATCAAGGGTGTGAAATCCTCGGGGAAGGTACCTGTGTGTTCCCTCTCCAGGCCCCTCCCTAGCGGTGTGGGCCTGCCTTCAGGATAGATGGCCATGTCCCCTCTAGGCACCCCTACTGAGAATGAACCTCCCATTGTGGACATGTTCCCAATCCCTTCTGGGCACAACTCCTCCTCTTTTAGCATTGTCCCTGCCCTCTATGTGCTCCTCCCACTCTGGGTAAGGCCACTCCCCTACGACCTGGCTGCATCCCTTCTGGACACAGCTCCTCCCATGAGGCCATGGTCTCACCTCCTTCAGGATAGTCCCTTCTCTGGACCATATCCTCTCCTCCTGGTCTGCCTCTCCACGCTCTGGACCATAACCCCAGCCACAGCCACACCTTAGCCATTCCTGCCTGTGTCCCCAGCCCTGGCCCCATCCCCCCCTCACTGAGGTGCTGCCCCACAGGTGGTGTATTTCACGGCCACCTTCCCCTACGTGGTGCTCACCATCCTCTTCGTGCGCGGCATCACGCTGGAGGGGGCTGTCACTGGCATCATGTACTACCTGACACCCCAGTGGGACAAGATCCTCAATGCCAAGGTGAGCAGGGATGAAGGGTGGCAGGCAGCCAGGGCTGAGTGGGGCTGGGGGCACAGCGCTGACCATCCCACTGCCACAGGTGTGGGGTGACGCGGCCTCACAGATCTTCTACTCACTGGGCTGTGCCTGGGGCGGGCTCATCACCATGGCTTCCTACAACAAGTTCAACAACAACTGCTACCGGTGAGTGCCCGATCACAGTCCCCCAGCCCTGCCTCTGCCCTCGTGTCCACTGCCAGCCCTGACTCCTCTTCCCACAGGGACAGCATCATCATCAGCATCACCAACTGTGCTACCAGTGTCTATGCTGGCTTCGTCATCTTCTCCATCCTGGGCTTCATGGCCAACCACCTAGGTGTGGATGTCTCCAAGGTGGCTGACCATGGGCCAGGCCTGGCCTTCGTCGCCTACCCTGAGGCCCTCACCTTGCTCCCGATCTCACCACTGTGGTCCATTCTCTTCTTCTTTATGCTCATCCTCCTGGGGCTGGGTACACAGGTAGGTCATGGTGGGGCCAGCACGTTCAGATGGGGTGGTGTGGTGGGGCCAAGGTGGTGATGGGCTGCCCCCTCTGCCCCGTGTAGTTCTGCCTGCTGGAGACTCTGGTCACGGCCATTGTGGATGAGGTGGGCAATGAGTGGATCATCCGCAAAAAGACCTTCGTAACGCTGGGAGTGGCTGTGGCTGGCTTCCTGCTGGGCATCCCACTCACCACACAGGTAGGTGACCTTGGGACTGTTGCCATGGGGTGCCATTGCCATGGCCACTTTCAACAGCCAGTCCACTTTGTTGCCACTGTGATGGTACTGACAGGCAGGGCCTGGTCTTGCCACTCCAACACTGGGGATGGTACCTAGAATTAAGTGTCTCCATGCTGACTCTGGCATGAGGCATTGCTGTGCCAGCTGTGGTGGTGGTGGTGTCCGAGCTGCATGTTGCCAGCACCGTCAGTGTGGTGTGCTGGTGCCCTGCCAGCAGCGGTGGTACCGCAGGGCCAGCTCTGCCAATATGTCTGTCTTCCAGGCGGGCATCTACTGGCTCCTGCTAATGGACAACTACGCCGCCAGCTTCTCCCTGGTGGTCATCTCCTGCATCATGTGTGTGGCCATCATGTACATCTATGGTAGGTACAGCTGCCTGCAGCCAATCGGATGGTAGGGCTGATCCAGCCAGCCAATGGGGAAGGGTTTGCCCCAGCAGCTGGCCAATCAGCAGGTTGCTCTGTGTTACATGGGGGAAGGCGGTTGCCCAATCAGGAGCTGCGGCCTGGGGAGGCTCATGGGTCCCGCCACGCTGGTGCTGGGGCTGGAGCTGGGTGGGTGGTGAGGGGGCTTAGGCACCACCAGGGCTGATGGTCACTTTTCTCCCCAGGGCACCGCAACTACTTCAAGGACATTGAGATGATGCTGGGCTTTCCTCCCCCACTCTTCTTCCAGATCTGCTGGCGCTTCATCTCACCTGCCATCATATTTGTGAGCATCACAACCATGGGGCCTTGGGCTGTGGGAGGAGGGAGTGAGGAGCTCACCTGGACATGGCACTCCCCGGGGAGGAGGGTGCTGGGCTCAGGAGATCAGCAATAGGGCAGAGCGGGGAAGTCGTGGGAGTACAGAGCAAGCTGGCTGCTTCCCACTGGCTGATCCTGCCTATCCCTTCCCAGTTCATCCTGGTCTTCACAGTGATCCAGTACCGGCCCATCTCCTACAATGACTATGTCTACCCTACCTGGGCCATCAGCATCGGCTTCCTCATGGCGCTCTCTTCTGTCATCTGCATTCCCATCTACGCCATCTACAAAGTGTGCCGCTCTGAGGGGGACACACTGCTTGAGGTGGGTGGCCAGGGGCTACACCCCTTTGTCTCTGTCCCACCTGGGCCTGCCACCAAGGTTGTCCCTGACCTCAGTGGAGCTGTCAGCAGTGGCTGTGTGCAGGCGGCGTGCATAGGGCACCACATGTTTGTGCGCCCCTGGAAGCTGCTGGCATGTTGGTGCAGACCGAGGCAGGGGAGCATGGTGGGTGCTAATCTTGTCTCCATTCTCTCCCTTTCTAGCGCTTGAAAAATGCTACCAAGGCAAGCAAGGACTGGGGCCCAGCTCTGCCAGAGCACCGCAGCGGGCGCTACGCCCCAGCGTTCAGCCCTTCCACTGAGTCCCACCTGGAGGTGCAGCCCCTGCAGCCAGAGAAGGGCCAGAGTGAGGCAGCGGCTGCATCCCCCATGCAGGGCAGCAATGGCTCAGCCCACAGCCAGGACTCCAGACTGTGACCCCCCACAATCCCCGCACCCCCTCTAACCCCTCTTGCACCTTCCGCTGGCGGAGCCTGGCTCCGGGCGCACCGGACCATGGGGGCTCTCAGCACCCATCCCCGAGACTCCCCCCACCTCCTCGCCGGTTAACCCCTCCCACCCCTGCCCCCGTGGCGTTTGTTAACCCTCGTGTTTACGGTAACCTTTGTGCTCGACGCTGGGACAAGAGAGGAGGGGGCGCAGCCCCGGGAGGGCTGGGAGCCAGAGGCACTTTGCAGGAGCCTTGACCTGGGGGTATGCACAGGATGGGGGGGGGATGGGATGGTCCCAGGCTCCCACCCCCCCTTCCCTAAGCCAGGCAGCCTGCCCTGCCATGGGGCGCCCTCCTGACCTTCCCATGGGGTGGGACCAAGGTTGGGCATGCCAGTATTGCCTGCAGCCTGTGTGTGCACAAGGCCATCATGGGAGGGGTCGGCACTGCAGGGACCCCCAGCCTGGGTGCACACCCACTGTGGCTCAGAGCCTACTGGGTGGTCACACCCGGGGCTGCTGCCAGGCACGAGGCCAGCACAGGGAGATGGGGGCAAGCATGTAGCTTGCACTGGCAGGGGGATCTGATGGCACAAGACTCAAGCACTTAGAGCACACGTGTGTACACGTGTGTGTCCCTCACAGACACAGCATGGGCACAGATGTGGCGTACGTGGGCACGCACATATGCACGGTACGCCGGGGCTGTGCAGGCAGTGAGCTGGGATGCTCCCCTTCATGCACCCCTCCACCCTGTGGCCCCACTGGGGTCTGTGGGTGCCCTTTTGGGTGGCCAGGCATCGCCTACAAAGCTGGGCACAGCCACAAGCAGTGTGGGCACAGCCCAATGCTGCTGCCTGCCCCACGTGGGGCAGGAGGCTGGGGGAGTACTTAAGCCTGGCCGGGGGGTAACCAGACAGGGATGAGATCCAGCTCTCCCTGGCAGCCCCAGCACTGGCAGGGGAGGATCCTCCACGGTGCTAAGGGGGAGCAGGATGGATTGGCCTCCCCCAGCTGCTGCTTAGCAAGAGGTACCAGCGGAGACACGAAGGGCTGCACCAGCCCACTCGCTCCAAGCCATCTGGGGATGCTCAGTCCCCAGTCAGTATTAGTGGAACAGGATGCACTGGCAAAGGCCGGGCGGTTTTAAATCTGTCTTCCAGCTCCAGCCAAAGGGCTTGGAGCTCTTGATTTGGGGTGGATGGGATGAGACCCTTCCTACCCCGCTTGCTCCCCTCCCAGCCAGCACCCTGTGCTCCCTATGTTGCAGCCCCGAGGCTGGCACAGGGACACGGCACAGCTTGGCACGGTGGCGGGAGGCAGCGGGCGGCGAGCCCCAGCAGGATGTTCCAGCTCCCCGTCCCGAGCCCCCCGTCGTGCCGCGGCGAGGGGCGCAGGTTCCCGCATGGTGCCCGTGCCCTGCCCCTCGAGTCACGCCGCTACTCTTCACCTCTAATTGTTAGCAATAACGCGCGCGTCCCTGGGCAGCGCTGCCTGTGCCAGTGTCTCTCCTGGTGTAGAGTTCTAAAGTATCCTAGATTTTAATGAGATTTATATTCCTGAAGTTGTGTCCTGCTGTGCCCTTCTTTGGGAACCATGTTGGGGGAGGGAGGGGTTGAAGAGTGGGGGACCACACCTAATGGGTGCAGCTCTTTTCCCTACTGATGCCAGGTATTGGCACTCAACAGTCAGCTAGGTCCTGGGGCGTTCTCCTTTGCCCTACCTGGACGTACAAAACCAGCTGGAGGTAAGGCAGGGGTTAGGGTTAGGGTTAGGATGGAGGATGGGCTTATCCCTGCTGGGGGAATTGTCCCCAGATGAACGGGAGGGCAGCAAATATCCATGGCACAGTGAGGGCAGCTGGCTTTGTCCTGCACACTTTGCCCTAGGTCAGCACCTTGTTAGGCCTCCCTGCATTGCTGAGTGAGCTGGGGGATCCCCCAAGGGGTGGAGGGGGTGACTCAGGGGCTCTGCCTTCCAGCCAGCAGCTGGAGGCAGCAGACAGGACTTCCCCTCTATTCTCCACAATCCCACTTCCTCATCAGATGGTGTTTTCTCCCACCCCCACAAAGCCTGCCAACTTTTCAAACTTTTATTAAATACAAAACCCCCGGTCTCTACGACCGAACGCTGCATTCAACGTACGCTGAAAAAAGGGTCAGACATTCAAATGTACAAAAGTCGCCGGTGCCCCCCAGCCCTGGCGAGCTGCCCTGCTCCCAACCCCACCGCTCCCAGCCCCCCATGGAGCGTCAGGGGTGCTGGGGCTCCCAGTCCCATGGCGGGGCACAGGGCTCCTGCCCTGCATGGTCCTGGCCTCTCCTGCCTGCAGCCCCCCTGCCCCTGGCCTGGAAGCGGGAAGGCAGACAAGGGGAGACCTCAAGGAGAAGATTCCCTCCCTGCTAGAGGGGGGCTGCACCAGCCCCCACCAAGAGGTGCTGGGGGGTTCAAATCAGCCCTATTTCCCCCACCAAAGGGGGGAGGGCAGGCGCAGGCAGGGGCTGCACACACACACAGCACCTGCCTTTGGGGAAGGGGGATGGGATACAGCTGCCATCCCCCCAGCCCTGGGGAAACTGAGGCACAGCGAGGGGCATTCACTAATCAGAGGTCTCTGTTTGGCAGAGCTGAGACAGGGCCCGGCTCTAAGCACCAGACTAAAGCAGAGGAAGACAGCAAGCCACGTCTGTGTGCCCAGCAGCATGAGCAGTGCCTGGCCAGGGCAGCAACCTTGCCCTGATCCTGCCTGCCTGGGGGCCCCAGGCTGCTCCCATCCCCAGCTGGGGCAGCAGTGGCTCCAACGCTGGTAAAGGGGGAAGCCTGCACCCCACTTCTCACAGCGCTGGTGGGGACCCTCCAGCTCTCACAGAGCAGTGGGATTTCACCTTCCCCACCCAGGGTGCAGGTAGGAGCTGGCATGGACTCGGGGGTCCTTGCCAGGCCTGGGGTTGCCCCCTCCCTCTGTGCCAGGAGCTGCTTGCAGGGCAGCTGGGCTCATCCACCAACACACCACGTATGGGGCAGGGGTCCTGCAAACACACTCGTGGGGATGGGGGAGACAGAGAAATCCTAGGGACCAAAGGGCCGGATGGGGGGCAGCCGTCTCCAGAAGGCAGCAGAGTAGGGAGAAAACATCCCTGTCCAGTCCTGGCTCTTGAGCTGGGGCAAAACCCGCCATGCCCAGCCAGCCCCAGGCACAGGGGCTCCCAGTGACAGGAGCACTAGCCGCGGGCCAGGCGGGGCGGGGGCCTGCCAATCTCCACCGTGATGTTGGTGTACATGGGCTGGCGGGAGATCTCCACCAGCCGGTACTGCAGCGAGCTGATCCCATCCCGCTTCATCGTCATTTTGGTGTTCTGGATCTTGGTGAACCTGGTGGAAAGAATAGCAGGATGAGGATGGAGGGATATCATCTTGTAGTGCCAGCAGTGCTGGCCCTCTGTGGGGGTGAGCAGCCACAGTGTCCCAATTGCCCCAGCCCCGCGGCTCACTCACCTCTGCGGGTTGGGCTCATTGTGTTTGTCGCGCTCATGCTTAATCATGCGGTACCTCCCAATGCGGATGTCGGGCCTCGACACCTTCATGCCATTCAGGGATATGCTGGGGGCCAGGAGAAGGGTGGGATCAGTGTGTGGGCACCAGGGTGGGACATTCCCCAGCCCAGAGACCTCCAGGGTCAGACCCCAGGCAAAATAAACCTACCCTTGGTTAAACAAAGCTGTGCCAAGCCAAGATAAGCAAAGCCAGGCCCCACCCAGGCCAGTGTCATGACCTAGGGTGCCACATGCCCCATGGCAGTGTGCCCAAAGCACCACTCCTATCCAGGAACCTGCATTCAGCCTGTGCCGCACACAGGCAGCCATCCATGTGCAGCCATCCATCCCTCCTTCCCTTCCTCCCTCCCTCTGCGGCCCCTGCCCTTTACATTCCCTGAATGCCGCTGCCTAGCCCTTTCCTTGGAGCCCTCCTCTCTGATCAAGGGCTGCCTGAAGCTCTTCCAGACCTCCACACACTTCTTGTCCCCCACCCTGAGCCCACCTTGTGTGGAAATCACAACCGTGCCACGTGTCCAGGGCTCCCACAAGGGTGTTTTGCTAGTCTGGCCATTACTGTCTGGTTACACCCCACTGGCTGCACACTGCTTCCCTGGGAAGCACCATGGGGGAACCCATGGGAGGTGAGGTGGCCATTGTCCAGCTCTGGCCCCCAACACAGGGTGTGGGGGGACTGGGCTTTGCTCAGCTTGCAGCTGTACTGCTGCCTGCTGGCTGCTGGCAGGAATGACTGTGTGGCTGCTGCACGGCCACCACTGAAATGTTTCCAAGTTTTTAATCTCAGCCCTGGACACATCCAAGTCTTGCATCCCAGCCCCCGTATGGAGCAGAGCCCACAGGCACACCACACTGCAGGCTTCAGCCACAAGAGAGGCAGAGGAGTGTCCTGCAGCCCCCCAGCACCCTGGGAAAGGCCAGCTCCACCCATGAGGGTCACAACCCCAAAGCTAGAGTGTAATTAAATCCCTCCCTGACATGTGGCATGGCCCATGTACAAAACTGGGAACACCAGTGCTGTAAGGGGGCTAATTCAGTGCTCGGTGGGGAGCCTGGTACACCCCAACCAGTCAGTGCTAGTGAGGGGCTGGGCACCTACCGATTAAAGATGTCATCGTCCTCTCCTCCCCAGCCCCAGTACTCATTGGGAAAGCCATTGATCTTCAGGAACTGGGACTTGCTCAGCCCAGAGACACCGCCAAAGTAGCCGGCATAGGGCAGCCTGCAGGTTGACAGCAAATGGGTCAGCCCCAGGAACAAGCAAAGATGGAGGTGAGCCCCATGGGGACCCCCAAGTACAAGTACCAACCCTTTCCTGTGTCACCCTCCTACCCAGGGTTCTGTGCTCTCTGCCATCTCAGGTCCACCATTCGAGCCATCGACCTCATGCCTGCCCCAGGTGACAATCAAGGGTGGTTGCCCTGATGTCATCCCAGAGAGATATTCCAGCCCTGCCTGTGCAGAAACACCCCAGCACCCCAGGGCACCCACCTGAACCCAAACTTGTCCATGCCAACAGCAAAGTGCCGTGGCTGCTCGTAGCAGCGATAGAGGTTGCGATCGTCCATGGGGATGAGATCCACGTCGCTGAAAATGAAGCAGTCATACTCCTCGTCGTCCTTGAGTGCCTCCATGAATCCCACGTTGAGCAGCTTGGCCCGGTTGAAGGTGTCTTCACCAAACTGCAGGGCAAAGCTCAGCAATGCCTGCTTGTCCACCCCTGCCCTGCCACCCCTCGCCCCTGCCCCCTCACCTGGTTGATGATGTAGATACCGTAAGCCACCTTCTGCCGGCGCAGGATGGGGTGCAGGTAGTGCAGCCAGTACTTGAGGTGGTGCTCGCGGTGCCGGAAGGGGATGAGGATGGCCACCTTCTGCCGGGGCAGGCAGTCTGGGGGGGTGTACTTGCCACCCTGGCGTACATCAGGGTTCTCCCGCTGCACTCGCTCCATGCTCATGGGAGAGCTGAACTCGATGAGCAGGCGCCCAACTGTGAGAGGGAGGGCCAGGCAATGCCCGCAGGACAGGACATGGTCAGGGTCATGGTCACCTGCTGCTCTGCCCACAGTGTCAAAGCAAACAGCAAGGGGGACCTGCAGGGGGGACTGGCACTGCTGAGGGCAGAGAGTGCTCAGAACCTTTCCTAAAACAGGGCAGAGAGACTGGGCTAACAAAACCTGAAACCAGCTGTCCTGATACAGTTCCAGGCTGAGGTTTCTCTACTATTTCATGGGAAAGCCATACGCAGGGGATAAGGATGTCAGCCATGAGTACCCACCTTAGCCCCATGTTCAGAGTCAGAGCTCAAATTCACCCCCAATGCTCACCCAGGATGTCTCACCTAAACCAGGAGGTGTCTCCTGGCAGGGCTGCAAGGGCTTCTCAGTGGCAGACTGGTTGGTGCTGGGCTTGGTGCTGGGGGATGGGGCCTCAGCACCGGCGGGCCCGTAGCTGGGAACGGTGCCGTTGGGGCGGGACGAGTTGGAGAAGGGGTGGGCGCGCGAGGCATTCCTGGCATTGAAACGGCTGAAGAAGTCCAGGTGCTGCGCGTAGACGTCAAAATAGAGGATCATGATGATGACGAAATGGAGCAGGCAGAGCAGCAGCACAGCCTTGCAAATCCTTTCCAGGGTCACCCCCAAGAGCAGCCTGGTCATCTTCTGGGCACGGGCAGGCAGACATGTGCGCTTGGCGGGGCAGGGGGGCGGCTCCAGCCACGGTCCTGATCCTGCCAAGACACCTCACGCTCAGGACACCAGGAACCTGAGCCCCCAGCCCAGCCCAAATGACACTGGGACAACAGGAGCAGCACAGGCCTGATGCAGACATGAAGGACTTGCAGGCTGGTATGCCAGAGAGCACCCCAGGGGGAATGCTGCACCTGGATCCCTGCTCTGAAGGCACAACCATGAAGATATGAGAGGTCCTAAGCCCCACATAACAAATCATCTCCTTGCTTTCCTAGGCCAAGACCAGAACAGGACAGATCCACTCCCCTCCCCTTTTTCCCACCCAGAGAGAGCATGCAGACACCTCCAGACACGCCACAAAGAACCTCCACAGGGGTTGAGCCCTTGACAAAGGCTATGCTCTCCAAAAACATGTCCAGCGTGGGATGTCACAAGAGCACCACAGGTGTCCCCACCAGCCACCCCTCTCTAAGGCACCCCACTTCCCTGTTCCCCATCCTGCTCCCTCCCCACAGAGCTACACACCAGCAGCAGCACCAAAGCAGGGCAGCAATGAGAGTGAGGCCAGGCTGAGCCAAGCAGGACGTCCCAGCCCCCCTGAGTCAGGTCCCTGCCACATCCAGGTGGATCTGGCATTCAGCCAGCGGTGCAGATCCTCTCCCCTCCTCCTGATGGTGAGGCCTCCAGGGACACTGGACTGCTGGAAGTCAGGGTCCCCTTATCTCCCACATGACGCCTGGAGCCGGGCCAGAGCCCTGCTGGGAAGCCAGCTGGGAGAGTCACTGGAGAGTCCCAGAGAAGTCAAACCATGCGGCCTTTCCCAGCCCTGCCACAGCACAGCCATGCACCCCAGTTCCTGCCCTGAGCCCTGCCCTGCTAGTCCCTGCTTTTAGGGAGGGTGCTAAGACACAGCAAAGCAATCACAAGGGACAGGCACCAGGGGTTCACAAAGCCCTGAGGATCTCAGGACAGGCCAGAGCTGCTGTCTGGTCCCTGAAGGACTTTGGTGGCCGGGGGTCTGCAGCAGGACCCCCAGCAGGAGCGCAGGTAGCGCCCAACAGTGCTGGCAACCGGTCACTGGCAGCTGCCAGCCCTGTCCAGTGGGGCTCCCCAAGGAGCCACAGGGCACTGAGCTGGCAGTGATGGCCACACTGGATGGGTACAGGGATTGGAGCTGAGGTGTGAAGCAGGATCCTCCGCCCAACCCTGCTCTGGGGTGTCCTCTCCCAGTCGCAGGACTGACCCTGGCAGGCAGACCCTGGAACCCACCACAGGCAGGGGGGTGCTGGAAAAGGCTCTGAGCCCAATGGCCCAACTATGTCCACCCTCCCTTTGCAGGATGCAAAGTGGTGCCCCTGTGGATAGGGGGGTCCTGGCATGTGTCAGGAGCACAACCCCACATCCAGTTTTTTTCTGCAAAGTAGCCCTCTGAAGAAAAGCTGGCTTTGCTGTTATTGCTCAGACTTTCCCTCCGATCACAGTGCCTTGTCACCCCACACAGCCCATGACACGGGGATCTGCCTGATCCCAGCACCTGCCAGAAACCCTCCCCAAAAACCTATGCAGTGCATGGAGTGGTGGTGCCTCAACAGCCAGATGGGGATGCAATAGGAAAAAATCAGACCTGGTTTTAGGGGCCCTTCGGTAGAATGGTCCATGAGGCAAGTAGGGAGTGACGCTCAGCAAGAACAAAAGCAAAGCACTCCATCAAGCAGCGGCCACAGGACACCATGAACATGAGTGGGCTTAAACTGCTAAGGAGGGGGTTATGAAATATGATGTCATCTCCCCCCACCGCAGCATCTGTGCAGGGTGTGAGAGGCCAAAAGCAACCTGGGGCTGGGGAGCTGCTCCCCAGGGTTTCAAGTGCAGTATGTGCCATGGGGCTGGTGACGCTCGTTTTGCAGGGGATGCTCAACCCCGTGCACTCAATCCTTCTTCCCACAAGACATCCCAGGGCTGGGAGAAGAGAGGCACGGTGGGACCCGGTGGCCCCGATGCCCTAAAGGTGACAACCTGTCGGCCAAAAGTGGGGTGAGGGGCCGCATTCAGCACAACTAACACTCCCCCACCCCCAATTTTTTCCCACTCCCCGACGCATGCAAAAACTTATTTAAAAAATGAGAAACAACCTCAAAATTAGTCTTTTTCCCGAGCCGGAGTGGTGCCGCCCATGAGTGGCCGGGATCGCATCCCCCGGGTCGCATCCCGGGCCTCACCCGCCCGGCCAGGCCTGCCCGCGCCGCTCCACTCACCGCGGCCTCGGGGCTGCCGCGCCGCCCCGGCGCTGGTCAGCGGCCCCCGCCGCCGCCTCCTTCTCTTCCTCTTCCTTCTCTTCCTCCTCCAGCCCCGGCCGCCGGCCCGCGGGCTCCCATGCCCGGGGCTGCGGGGGCCCAGCCGGCCGGGCCGCCGCACCGCCGAGAGCCGCAGGGAGACGGAGCCGCGCCCGCACGCCGGCTCCGCCCGCCGCCGCCGCACCGGGCGGGGCCGCCGCCGCCGCCCGCCCGGGAGCCGCGGGCCGAGGAGGGCAGTCCCGCAGGCACCGAGGCCCACGGGCGCGGATCCCAGGGATGCGGACACAGCCGGGGGTGCGCGGTGCCTCCGGCTGCGCCGCGGGATGCTCAGCCCTTGGCCTCAGATGCGGCAGCGGGGACCCTCCGAGCACCTCCGGGATACCGGCACAGGGTGTCCCGGCCTTTCTCCGTTCCCTGGCTCCTCGTTGCCGGAAGGCAGCGCTCCCACGGACCCACCTGCGGCGATTCCCACGCTCCCGGCCGTTGGTCCTGGCTCAGCGTCCGTTGCAACCTATTTGTGGCTCCACACCGCCCTTTCTATGTTTCATTGCTAGGAAACACCGGGAATCTCACTCTCCTTACCACAGTGGCATCGGTGGAAGATCGTGGTTTGGTCCCACCACAAGTCTGGCCCACCACAAGGAGTTTTTGCCCTGTCTGCAGCCTTTCCCTTCTGCCACCCGCTCAGCTCCCTTCCGCAGCACTTGTGCCTGTTTAGAGCAGCCCTGTGCCCCGAACCCCCTCCTCCTCCCATGCCTGGCTGCTCACCCCAGCGAGGGCTTTCCAGCTCCCTTCAGCAGACAACCTTTCAGAAGAGAACCGAATGGCACCTACCCAGCCCAGCCCTGTTCCACCCCTGCAAACCCTGCTGAAAGCAGTCCAACTCTTCTCCAGCTCTTGGTTTGGCTCCTCAGCAGGTGGCATTTTTCTCATCGATACCTACACATGGTTACCAAAATATCTTTTAACTCCTGCTGCTGCTGCTTCTAAATGAGACTAAGTCCTGGAGCCTTGTTTAAGCTTTTTTTCTCTGCTTGAGCAGCAGGTGTTTAGTCCAAGTCCTGGAACCCAAGAGTGCACACCTAGAACCACAGGGCGTGCTCACCTTATCACTGCTGGCTATGGTAGGCGGGCTGTGGGTCACCCTGAGAGTAGCCCTCATGGATCTCATGTCCTTGTAAGGGGCTTGTGGGCAAGTCTGGAGCCCATTCCCCTGCCAAAGCTGTGATATTCACAGGCAGGATTGGGAGAGTGGAAAAGCACCTCACAGAGGCACATTTCTGACAGCAGATGCATTTCTATCTGGGCAGGGCAGGGCAAGGCCCATCCCTGAAAAAACAAGTGGAGTCTTTCAAGACAGCTGCTAACCAGGAAGATGATTAACCCACAAAGCAGCTTCCCTAACTCCAGCACAGCACGGCCCCTCCAGCTCCAGGCATCTCTTTCCTGAGCTTGCTGTGGGTCTGATGAAATGGCTATGCAGCTCCCACACAGAACAGGGAAAAGTCTGCCCACACCTGACACTCTTTCTTCAAACCAGGCAGGGCCCAATATGTGTCCTGCCTGGACACAATGTGAGACAGAGGTCTCACATTGCTCCTGTGAGAGCCTCCAGCCCCAGGGGACATTCAGCACAGCTAGCAGAGGCAGTGGCTTGGTTTTCCCCCCACAACTGTCATGCAACCAGGGCTGAAATTCACTGCAGCCCCCAAACTCATAAGACAATCTGGAACAGAGGCAGGAGAGCAGCAGATCTCAGAGGGGTCATGCAGAAGCAGCTGCCCTATTTCAAGGGCAAGAATCAGCAGGCTCCAGCAGTCTCACTGCTGACCCAGCCTGTGGCATCCACACAGGAAGAGAGAAGGGCAGCTCTAAGCGTGCATCTGCTCTGACACAGCACTGGAAGATCAGTGCTTTCTCTATGAAGGTATACTGGTAGAAGAAACAGTATGAGGGCCTTGTGCTGGATACAGCAGATGCAGCAGCCTCCAGGCTCTCTGCAGAGCACATGCAGAAGGACCTTGTTCTTCCCTTCCCCCAAGCAGCAGATGAGATGCAGGTCCAGCTGTCTACAGCCGGCTTCCCCACACTATTCAGCACAGCTAGGGCCAGGGAACAGAGCCAGCACAAAGTGTCCCCACCCCTGGGACCTCTACCTGGACAGAGGGGCACTGCAGACTGGAGAGCCTCAGCACACAGCCAACAGTCCCACCAGGGAGCTGCTGGCTGGAGGATGTCCTTTGAAGGGACAAAAGTTCCACTTTGTTCTTCTGGTGCTCCCTGGCTGCACAATGGGGCTATGGACACTGTGTATGCCCCCCTACACTAAACTACCTGGATGGGAGTTGAAAGGCACAAAGCAGCTTGTGTTGGGCTCACGTTGGGCTGCTAGGAGCCTGGCAGAGGCAATTCAGAGCTGCCTGCTGCCTGTTCCAACAGCCTTGCACCTGCTCCAGGCAGCAAGGCACAGCTCTGCGTTCCCACAGCCCAAAGAGGGTGGGTCTTACAGCCTGAGAAAGCAACAGAATTAACCCCACACAGGCAGGACACCACCAGGCTCCTGGAAGAGGACAGGGATTTTGCCAGAAGCACAGAGAGGAATCTCTGGGGCAGCCCAAACCAGCACTTCTCTCTGCAAACCTCCCCAGCATGCACAGGGAAGAGAAAGAGCTGGACAAGAACCATATTTATTTCACTGACACAGGATTGCACTGATGGTCAATTCTACACACCAGGGACGGGCAGCAGCAGGGCCCCACGAGCTGGGCCAGGCTGCTGGGGGCAGAATTCACACAGAGAAATTTGTTTCTTCCAAGGGGCCGACTGATCTGCAGGACGGGGCTCTACGCGGTCAGGCTCCTGCTGCCGGTGCCAGCCTCTCCCACCCCAATCAAGTATAGAAACATTAAATAAGTATATACAGAACCTCTTGGGGTGCGCTGGAACAGGCTGAGTGCAAGAGGGCTCAGCCCATTTTTACTTTAGATGTCTGGAAAGAAAGAAGAGAGGTTAGGTTGTAGCCCACAAATCCCAGCTCAGCACCCCAGTCCCACCCAAGCACCCCAAAACCACCCAGAAGCTGCAGACAGCGTATCAGTCCCACTAGTAAGACATAAGTGTCACACAAGGTGCATGCAAGGTGACACCCTCAGTGACAGAGGGGCCATCAGAAGGGTTCCCAATGTTGCAAATAGGCACAGTATGCTCTGGGAAGAGCTGTGCCACCCCAAACCTTGTAAGCAGCCTCCCCATCCCAATGCAGAAGATTGTGCTGAAACCCAGGTGTGTCTCCCTGGGGCTGGAAAGCATCCAGGGTGACAGCACCTTGTGCTCACTCAGGCCTGGTGGCCTCAGGAAGCAGGTACCTGCAGGATAGCAACGATGACTCCAAACAGCCCTATGGCACTGCCAAAGATTTCCACAATCAGGATCTTGACGAAGAGGCTGGCATTCTGGGCATCAGCCAGGGCAGCCCCGCTGCCCACGATGCCCACACAGACCCCACAGAAGAGATTGCATAAACCCACGGTCAGACCAGCTCCAAACATGGAGAAACCTGTGAGAGAGGAACGCTGCAAGAACAGGATGTAACCCCTTCCACCTGCACCCAGGACATGCTGCAGTTCTGTCTCAAGGTGATAGAAGACCAGGAGCTGCCAAGCCCCAGCAACATCCTGTCCGGGGAGCAGGACTGATCTGAAATGTGCCTCAGGTCCCATGGTGCCAGGCCACTGCTCCACCCAGGGGAGAAACAGTGCTGCTGCTGCACAGCACAGCCTGCTGGGCACAGGAGGTGCTAGAAGGTAAGTAAAAAGCTGCCTTTTGGCAGAAGAGTCACATATCCTTCACACACCAGCAGCAGACCATGGGTGGGGTCAGGGTGTGGCAGTGCTCACAGTGACAGCACCAGGAACCCAGAAGTCCTTACCTGCGTGGTAGTTCCTGGCTCCAATCTCTTCTGGGGTGACTCCATTGAAAGGCTAAGAGAAAGCACAGGACCTGGGTTAGTGACAAGTCTGTGGTCTCTGGAAGAGGTACCTGTCCCTGATACAGCATGAGGCAGCCTCATTACAGCCAGAGCCAGGCCCTGATTCCACGTCATGGCTTCATGGAATCTGCCTTGTGTGCGCTCTCCCAACCCTCTCTTCATCACCGGCAAGGATCCCTGCACAGACCACCAGTCCAGGGGCTCCCAAGGCACAACAGTGTTCCAAGTGCCCACAGGGCCACCCCTCACAATACTGGCCCATGACCAGCTGTGCCATCCCTGTACCAGCCCCATGGCCTCGGGGCAGGGGCAGGGATGGCACAACAGCCCAGGTGCTCCCATACCTCAGCCATGTTACTGATGACTGTTGCCATGATGATCCCATACCTCAGCCATGTTACTGATGACTATTGCCATGATGATCCCATAGATGGCCACGGCCTCACAGAAAATGATGCTGTGGGAGAAAGGCAAAGTCTGAGCACAGCATCTCAATCAGTCTCACCAGTGTCCTGGGGGAAAGACCCTATTCCATGGAGCCCCTTGCCAGTTCATGCCCAGCCAGCCAGACCCCTCCACAGCCATATGGGAAGCTACCCACTGCTTTACTTTCAAACTAGGGGGAGCTGCCAAACACAAAGGCTGGATGCTGGTTCTGCTGTGGCACCTGAGTAAGATGCAAGGATCCTGCTGGAAGCAGGCCTGGGAAGCCTTGCCCTTCACCAGCCTGTTTCTGCTCCTTGTGGAAGGGTTGTGCAAGGAGAACCCTTGCCTGGGCAGGATGTGTGATCTCAGGGTGTTTGTTTTGAACACACTGGGCTCATTCACAGTGTGATATCACACAGTGACCCTTCAAAGCAGCACTCTGGCTCCTTTAGGGCTCTTTGTTTTGAAAGCAAACAGCATCAGCAGCTCAGCAAGGAACAGCCTGCCAGCAGCACCCAGCTAGAGAGCAGGCAGAAGCCTCTTCACTGGGTTGTGACCTGCCCCACTCAGGTGCAGCACAAGAACTAACCCCAGTCTGTGCTTACCTCACCAGATTCTTTGTTTTGATCCGCGGGGCTTTGACTCCCCCACCAATGATGCTGGAGCCCGTGATGTAAATCCCCCTGCAGCAGACAAGGGTGGTTGGTAGAAGATGTGGCACTCACAGAATTCTATACAGAAACCAGGATCTTTCAGCTGAGCAAAGAATCAGGCATGCAGCTGGTGGCACTGAGCACTCAGCCTAACCTCTCCCAGGGTATGGGTGGCCCCAGGCTGCACCACCTACACCAGCAGAACTGCTGGGGCACAAGAGCCCCAATGGACAGCCCGGGCTCAGGGGTACAGCTTCCAGAGACTTCCCTGTCTTTCCACTGCCACTGCTGCTTGTGGGCTGGTCCACCCAGACCCCCCCAGCAGTCCAACAATTCAGCCCACCCACAATCCTACATGTACACACTGCTCTACCCTGCTCTGCGCTGTGGGAAAACTGCAGTGCATACACAGCTACCAAGGTGGGACAGCAGGAGAATGCTGAAGAGCCAGTCCCACTCACCAGGCAGCTCCCACCACAGACAGGGAGATGGCCAAGCCAATGCCCAGGTTGGACCACATGTAGGGTGAGGTCTCTGTCAGAAACCTGGAGAGGAAGAAATATCCTGGGTTAGCACACAGGCTAAGCCCCCACAGTCACACCACACAGCCTACCCCAAAACAGGTACCCCTCCACCAAATTATGAAGCCCAAGATGGGCTGGGCAGCCAGACAGCAGGACATGAGAACCTCTGTCTGCCAGCCAGAAACACAGGACCCTCACCTGCATGGATCAAGATCTTCCTCCCAAGCCCTCCCTGTGAAGCAGAAGCCTGGGCTTGGAGATGTGGAGGGCAGAGCAGCAATAGCTGCACCAGGACCTTGTAGGGAGCCAGCCACAGGAACACAGGGCTGCATCCATCCCACCTCCCGGGAAGCAGAGGCCCTGCTCACTGCAGCTCTGGTTCTTCTGTGATGCACTGACCACTGCCCATCACCCAAAAGCAAGTGCTGCTCCTGCTGCTCCTGGGAGGCACTGCCAGCACTGCCTGCCTCCTCACACAGCCCTGAGGACGCCCGAGCTTACAGGGAACTCACCAAGCCACATCGAAGCGGAAGCCCAGGTCAAATATTGTGTAGCAGATGCCTGGAAAGCAAGAACAAGATGGAAACCTCCAGGGAGGCAGCAGCTGGATCCAGCACTGCTGGTTCCTCCCCCACCTGCACAGCCCCAAGGCAAAGGCCCAGGAGCACAGCACAGCATGACGGAGGGTCACTGGGCAGACTGGCTCAAGCGTGCAGAGCTGTGGGGCAGGGTCTCCCCTCCAAATCCTACCCTTGTGATGCCAACACTTCCACATCAGCCCAGGACAGACAGCCTGGGCCTGAGGTACTGTCAGACCCCATCCCAGTCTTGCCCAGAAGATGATCGTGGTTGTTGTCACACCCATTCTATTCCCTGGCCCTGCTGAGCACCCACAGACCATGCTGAGCTATAGGGTCTCAAGGGCAATCCTCAGCCCTGTGCCCTGGCACGGTCTCCACTGTGGCTCTCCAATGGCTCAGCCCTGCTGGAGAGTCACAGCTCCAGGGACCAGCTGTGAGCTCTTCCCTGCCACAGGAGGGACAAGAGGAGCAAGGCTGTGCCCTGACTGACCATCACATGCTGCTACATCACCATCCCATCAGTGTTTGTGCTGCTTCCCAGGAGCCCACCAACACGAGAAGCTCCAGCTTTCCTCCAACACCCCCTTTCCAAGGCTGCGGGTTCAAGACATGACTTTTGTTCTCAGCATTTCCCCCAGAGTAACTTCCAGATAAATTTCTACTCCAACACAGGTGGGAGACACCAAAGCACTGTCCTGAGAGACTTAGAAAAGCCCTTCCTTTCCAAGGAGGGCTTGCCCTGCTGTGCTCATCTCCCACCAGGAACCACAGCCAAGAGTCACATCCCTGCACATGCAGAGGTGCTGCACCCTGCCTTACTCTGAGCTCCTGAGTGGGAAACGTGCTGCAGACCAGGAGAGACACTTGCTCTTTGCTGGAAAAGGGAGGGTCACCCAGCCCTAAGGAACAGATAAGCACAGGCATCGTGGCACTGTGTGCTCCATGCCAGGCACAGAGGGTGACACAGCTCTGCCATATCTGACTGTAATCAGTCCCTGCCTGTGCGACGCTGATCCCACATACGGTTGGGAAAAAAGGAAATGGGAGACTTGTGGAATGCTCCAATGCAGCAAAGAGGTCACTCTTTGGGACATGTCCCACTGCTCCCTTCCACCCCAGAGCAGCAGCCTGGAAGTAGGGGGTGATGGCAATCTGCCCAGCAGAAATGTGGGGGCAGGACCATGCCCTCCCCTGGGCACAGCCAAGACCTGCAGGACAGTACATCCCCCTGGAAGGGCTCAGCACTGCAGATCCCTGGCAGCAGGGATGTCCCCATTATTCTTGTGTGCTCACCCCTCCATGTGCAGCTCAGGTCTCAGCACCCCCCTCACCACCCTCAGGGGAGCACACAAGCACTGTCAGGCCCCATAATGGGAGGTGGTAATGCTGATCACTCTTTCTGCCACAGATTTGGGGTGCCCCCCTCCCCTGTAGCGACACACTAGAATGAAGGAAGGTGCCACCACAGGCAGGGAATACAGAGGAAAGCCACAGCCCAGCCTGCATGTCTGGCAACCTTCAAGGATGATCTCTAGTGCTGGGTCCAGCCAGTTTGTTACTTGTGTTTTGGCTTTGCTGCTTGGCTGTCAGAACAGGAACTGAACCCAGCCAGTCTCAGCTGCCTCCACTCCCCAGAAGTGGTAAAAGAGAGCTACAACCAGCTCAGGGCAGGTCCTCAGGGCACCTTTCATCTCTTCAAGAGCAGGTGTAACCTCAGATTCATATGCAAAAGAAACAGGGTAAAGGACACTCTCCTGTGAGCTCTGACTTGCAGCCCTGAAGCCAGAAGGACAGAAGACAGGGCAGCAGGACTGGAGGATCAAATCAGGGTTTAGGACGAAGACGAAAAACACAAATAGACACTGCTGCAACACTGCATGGAGCAAGACCACTTCCTGCTCGTGGTCTTCCTCAAAAAGGGACTGCAACAGGGCAGGGGAAGTTCAGACTAACTGCGTTCAGCTCAGCAAGATTTTCCAACAGTCTCACATCCACAAGGTGAATCTGCACTGCTGTGAGCTACATGATTCAGAGCCCAGGGAGGCAGCCCTAGGCCCACACTGGGTTCACCAGGCCCTGGAAACACGAGCGAGTGAGACACCCCTCACTTCTGACTCATTCTCTCCCCTCATCCAAACACTGAAGCAATGGCCAAGGTCTCCCCAGCCTCTGCCGGGTCTGTGGTCACTTCATTCTGTGCTAAGAGGAAATAACCAGCAGTCCCAGCACAAAATCCACCTGTTGGCCTTAGGGCATTAAATCCATCCTCCAAAAGCCCAACACCCTCAGCAGCAGTGCATGGGCTGCCATGAAGCAGCTCCACCGCCATCCAAACGTGCATGTTCTCTCATGCTGCCACAGCTTGGCAAGGCAAGGCGATCTCTCCACCCGAGAGACATCAACCATCAGAGTCTGAAGCACCAGGCTCCTCCTGCCTTCACCTCCCCCAGTCTACCAAACCCCCTGACCGGCACCAGCACCCTTCTGCTCTCGCACACACACAGAGAAGCAAATCAACTGCTCAAGCCAGACAGGCTCAGAGCTGCACATCCATCAGCGACTGGGAGTGACCCAGCAGCGCTGGGGCTCCGAGACAGCAGCCACAGGCCCGCTGGGGGTGACCCGGCACCGGGGGCGCGGGCGCAGCCCGCTGGGGCCGCCCGCCGAGGCAGCAGCCACAGGCCCGCTGGGGCTTGAGGCAGCACCACAGGCCCGCTGGGGGTGACCCGGCACCGCTGGGGCTCCGAGGCAGCAGCCACAGGCCCGCTGGGGGTGACCCGGCACCGCTGGGGGCTCCGAGGCAGCAGCCACAGGCCCGCTGGGGGTGACCCGGCACCGCTGGGGGCTCCGAGGCAGCAGCCACAGGCCCGAGGGCGCTGCCCAGGCTGGGCAGCCGCCAGCAGCACCCCCGGCCCTGCCGGAGAGCACGGACCAGCCCCAGGGAGCGCCGCGGCAACCGGGGCCTGACAACGCTGCACCCCTCATCGCCCGGCTTCCTTTCCCACACCAAAGCAACCCTCCCGCCCTCCGCAGCACGGGCAGGAACCGCAGCCGCCCCTCGGGCCCAGAATCCCCTGCCGCCCCCCGGCTCAGCCCCGCAGCGCAGCCCCCGGACCCCCCTTCTCCGCGGCCCCGCGCCCTCCCCGCCCCGGCGCTGACCGACGCCGAGCAGCGTGGTCCAGAAGGCGAGGCCGAGCCCCGAGTAGAGCAGGGCGAGCCCCGTCATGGCGGCGGCGGCGGCACCGGGCGGCGCGGCGGGAGCGGATCGGGCCGGGTCACCTGACCCCCGCGCGGCACCTGACCGGAACTGCAGCGCCCGCACGGAAGTACCGGAACGCCACCGCTGCCACCGCGCCCGCTTATTGGCTGCCTGGTTTGACAGTGGCGGGGGAACTACTCACACCATAATGCACCGCGAGCACCACGTATTTCTATTGGCTGCCGTCACCTCTCCACCCTGTTGTGGGCGGGACTTATGGGGCGGGGAATGCAGAGCCGAGCTTCCATTGGCCAGCGCCGCGCCGCAGTCCGGAAGCGGGTGCGGGGTCCCGCGTGCCACCATGGCCGCGGCCTTCAGCAGCGATGGGGAGGCTGCGCTGCGGCGGGAGCTGCGCACGGCCGTGGCCGCGGCACCGCGGAGCGACCTCGACGGCTACTACGAGATGGGCCGGGCCGCCGCCTTCGTACGGGATGGCGGGTTCCGCAAGGTGAGTGGGACCGAGGGTGGAGCCGGCGGGGCCTGCGGCCGCCCCCTCTCCCGGTGCCTCACAGGATTGTTAGCGTTAGGAGGCTGATCTGGAGATCACCCTGTCCCACCCCATTGCCAAGGCAGGGGCACCAGAGCAGGTTATACAGAAACGTTTGCAATGTCTGCAGCGATGGAGGCTCCACGGCTTCCCTGGGCAGCTCTTCCAGTGCTCTGCCACCCACAGTGTAAAGAACTCGTTCCTGTGTTAACATGAAACTTCTTTTGCCTTAGTGTATGGCCATTGCTCCTTCCTCTGTCCTGTTGATGGGCTCCACTGAAAAGACTCTGGCACCGTCCTCTTGGCACCCACCTTTGAAATATTTATATCATTAATGAGATCCTGTCCTCGTTCCAGGCAGGACAGGGTTAATTTCTGCAGTAGCCTGGAGGGGGCATGGCCACGACCCAGAGGTTACTCTGTCCCACATTCCATCACTTTCTGGGGACAGGGAAGGGGTCCTTCCCAGGTCCCATAGTGTGGCATGGTCAGGTATTGTCAGAACCCTGCATCGAGCACTCGTGTGTGAATCATCTGTCTCTTGTACATTGATATTAATAGTGCTGTTGTTACCCTTGGCTTTCTTATTTAATTTGCTGTTTCCAGTAAACTGCTCTGATCTTGACCTGTGATCTTTACCCTTTGTGCTTCCAATTCTCTGCTCCATCCCGCTGCAGGAAGAAGGAGAGGGGGAGCAAGGGAGTGGCAGCGTGGTTTGGAGAGGCTCAGTGGGAGCACTGAACTGGGGAGTACCATTCCTAAACCACAGCAGATCTCCTCTCAGTCTTCTCTTGTCCAGACTAGACAGGCCCAGCTCCCACAGTCTCTCCTCACAAGAGAGATGCTCCAGACCCCCATGTGGCCTCTGCTGGACCTTCTCTAGCAGCTCCTTGTCTTTCTTACCCTGGAGACAGTACTCCTGATATGCCTCACCAGGGCCAAGTAGGAGGGCAGGATCATCATCCTCAACCTGCTGGCCACACTCTTGCCAGTGCACTCCAGGACCCCATTGGCTGTCCTGGCTGTAAGGGCCCTGTCAGTTCATGGTCAGCTTGTCACCCACCAAGATTCCAGGTCCTTATCTGCAGAATTGTTCTCCAGTAGGTCAGCCCCACCAGCCTGTGCTGGTATTTGGGGTTATGCAGTACCCTGCACTTGCCCTTGTTGACCTGCATTAGGTTTCTCTCTGCTTAATTCTCCAGCCTATCAAGGTCCTGCTGCATGGCACAGCCTTCAGGTGTATCAGCCACTCCCCCCAGTTTCATATCAGCAAACTTGCTGAGGGTATATTCTATCCATTCTGTCCCTTCACCTCACTCTCCCCAGTGCCTCACTCCTGTTTCCCTCACCCCTCGTTCCTGCCAGGTCGCCCTGCAGTTCCCTGACGAGCTCCTGGCAGACGCGGTGCAGGTGGCAGGCGGGCTGGAGGCAGCCACCGGGGCCGAGATGTTTGTGCTGGGAGACACCACGTACGGCAGGTCCGTGTGGGACTCTGAAGGGTGTCCTGGGCTTCCCCCGCGGGCAGGAACGGGGCGGTGCCAGGGAGGAGGGAGAGCTCCGTGCTGCAGGGCCTGTCTGACACCGCCTTCTCCTCGCAGCTGCTGCGTGGATGAAGTGGCCGCCGAGCACGTGGGTGCCGAGGCAGTGCTGCACTACGGCCCAGCCTGCCTCAGCCCCTGCAGGAAGCTCCCGGTGCTGCACATCTTCGGGCAGCAGCCCCTGGACGTGGGGCGCTGCGCAGAGGCGTTCCGGGAGCTCTACCCCGAGCAGCAGAGCCGCGTGGTGGTGCTCAGCGATGTGGTGTACGCCCATGCCATGGGTGAGTGCTCCGGGGCAGGGAGGGGGGCTCTGGTACTGCTCTGAGCTCTGTAGAGCTGACAGGGTCAGACCAAGCTGGCATTCATTTCCCGGACACTGGCAGCTTTGATTTCTGTCTTCTCCCCTGTTACACCTTCTCCACATCAGGACTATGGCCAAGTTTGGTTCTCATTCCTCTCTTTCTTCAGGTGAGCTGGAGCAGCAATTGCGTCCCGAGTACCCCAATATCATCTTCTCCAGGCTGGTGTGGGGAGACCCTCCTGGCCCCCCAGTTCCTGGCGAGGAGCAGAAGTTTGGTCGCCAGTTCCTGGTGGAAGGTGCAGGAGGGCTTCAGGACTATGCCATGTTCTATGTGGGAGCTGAAGGCCTTGCCCTCACCAGCTTCATGCTGACCTGGAACCGCTGTCCTTTCAGCTCCTTCAACCCCAGCACCGGCTGCGGCCGCCGCGAGACCCTCAACGTCAACCGGGCCCTGATGCGGCGGCTGTACCTGGTGGAGCGTGCCCGGGATGCCAGCGTGGTGGGCATCCTGGTGGGCACCCTCGGCGTGGCGGGCTACCTGACCGTGCTACAGCACCTCCGGGAGCTGCTGGCCCGGGCTGGCAAGCGCAGCTACACCCTGGCTGTGGGGAAGCCCAACCCCGCCAAGCTGGCCAACTTCCCGGAGGTGGACATCTTCGTCCTGGTGGCCTGTGCTCAGAACTCCCTCCTGGACTCCAGTGACTTCTACCGGCCTGTCGTGACCCCCTATGAGCTGGACCT
Organism: Camarhynchus parvulus; assembly: GCF_901933205.1. Classification (NCBI taxonomy): domain Eukaryota; kingdom Metazoa; phylum Chordata; class Aves; order Passeriformes; family Thraupidae; genus Camarhynchus; species Camarhynchus parvulus. Next base: position 10,223,383 of record NC_044578.1, read on the forward strand.
GGCCTGCAACCCAGCCCGTGAGTGGACGGGGAACTACCTCACAGACTTCCGAGACCTGCTGCCAGGTAATAGCTACAGATAGCTGCCCAACACCCTCCCAGGGCATACTGCACCCAGCTGCCCTGCCTGCAAGCTGTGCTTGCTCCAGGACAGATGGGCCAGGCTAACATTACCATTCCCTGGCAGGTGCCTGTGCGCACGTTGAGCTCCCACCAGCTGTTCCTGCAGAGGAGGCTGTTCCCGATGTCTCTCTGATCTCAGGGAAGATGCGAGCTGCCCACCTCTGCGGCCCCCCCTCCTCTCAGCTGCCCCCCAACACCGCCCTGGCCTGCAGGGACCAGACACGGGCGCTCGCAGAGATCAGCCCCGCAGGTTTGTGTTGGTACCGTGGTGGGGCTGAGCGCTGGTGCAGGGCAGTGCCACCTTCTTGCTTTGGGTAACAATTCCCTTTTTCTCCTCCCAGCCTCCTTCCTGGAGTCCCGCAGCTGGCGGGGCCTGGAGCAGCAGCTGGGACAGACCCCAGTCTCCAAGGCAGTGCAGGGCCGACGAGGGATTGCCATTGCCTATGAGGATGAAGGGTGTGAGCAACCCTGACTCAGCAGCACTGGCAGCCAGCCAGGAGCGGGGCTGTGTGGGGGCCCTGCCATTGCCTCCCACTGGGTGCACTGCTGGCACCTTGCTGGGTGCAGCCTTGGTCAGTAATACTGCAGTGGGAGAGCAGGAATTGCATGTGTGTTCAGGAATGCCTGTGGCACCGTGAGGCTCATGGCCAGGGCAGCAGCAGGGCCAGGAGAGACAGGCACTTGGCCCAGACCCAGCCTCCGAGCGCTCCTTCATCCAGGGCGGCTTTGTCCCTACATGGAAAGGTCACAACTTTCAAGAGCTGACAGTGCTGGCAGAGGTGACACTTGAGGCTTTTGTGGACTACTGCTGCTAACTAAAGCTGAAGAGGATTTGTGAATGAACTGTTTTTAGAATAAAACATGGGCTGAGGAGCACAGATGTCCCAAAGTGAAAAACGTATCATGGTGCCCACTGGGGACCAAAGCCCTGTGTGTCAGCTAACACCAGCCGGAGGGAACAGAAAACCAGAACCAGGACCTCTACCAGTAAAAGCACAGGCTGGGCTGGAGTACTAGGGCAAGGGCAGGGGAACTCTGAGCACAAACAAGCCTCAGCTGCTCTTATGAATGGGAATGGGGTGCACACATCCTGTGCTGCAGGAAGGATCCTGTGTTTGGCAGGGGTGGAGCCCAGCCCCTCTCATGTGAGGCAGGGCTATTTATGCTCCATGCTGGGCAAGCAGGACAGACTGTTTTTTGCCGTCCCTCCCAAAGCCAGGGAGACACTGAGGTGTCCCAGCCTTGATTGAACCCCCTCCACTCGGTTCTTCCCCAGAGGGAAGAGGCAGGCAAAGTCTGGGCACTGCAATAATGACAGCCACAACATAGAAATATTCTTAATATAATTAGGTGCAGGGCCTCCCCCCTCCCAACCACACGTACAAACGAGCAGGGGGCAAATCCCCCCCCGCCCAGCCAGCCACTGCTGCAGGCACAGGGTGGCCTCCCTGCTGCGGGGAAGGCTGGGGAGGGGCTGGTAGCCCGGGGATGGGGCAGCTCTGCCCAGGCTTCCCCTGCCCCACCACCACCTCCTGCAGCCAGCATTCCTGTTCCCTGCGAGGAGGGAGCATGCTGGGGGAAACAAAGATGCTGACACCGAGATGCGGCCACCAAATCTAGCTGAGGAGCGTCCCGAGTGGGTTAATTCTAGGTGGAGGGTTATTCTATGAGCCGTACTGCAGCAGGGCAGGGAGGATGGGGGGGCTTTTCCTTGTGGGGAAGAGCTGGTCCAGGCAAATCATCCACGGTCCTGGCCAGGTGCTCAGTAGTCTGCTGTGTATTCTGTACCATGCAGCCCTCGGCACAACAAGGTGAACTCCTTCACCATCTCCTTCACTCGCCGCTTGTTCACACGCTCTCTGCTGAGACAGAGGGAGGGGACAAACATGAAGTAGGACAGCTGCACTGGGTCATGCAGGGGGGTCATTCCTGTGGGACATGTGGGGCACAGCTGCCTGGGCAAGTGGCACACAAACCTGAGGATCTGCTGGCTGAAGTTTTCCTTCTGCTCTGGAGTTACTCGGGCTGAGGGGAAGCCATCCTGCTGCATGGCTTCCTTGATCCAGACGCTCAGGAGGCTGAAGCAGTGCTTGTTCAAGGCAAAGAGGATTTCTGCAAAGTGATCCATGAGGCTGCGGGAAGCCTGGCCACCGATGCCCTGCCACAGAGCAAACAACATGCTGAGCCCACATTGTCACTCTCCCTGCTCCCACCCACGCTGCTGGGCTCTGTCCCTGGCTCTGCAGGGATGCTGCTCAGGAATAGAGCCCAATGCTGCCTGGGGAGCCCGTGGTGCAGCATCTCTCACCTCCAGCACTGCCTGCAGCAGCGCTTTGCCATTCTCATGCACGACCTGTCCCACCGGGGCGATCTCTCCACAGCGGGGCAGCAGCTCCGTCTGCAACACAGAGGCCAGGCTGCTCAGTGCCAGCACAGGCTCCACACTGCAGCACTGCCCAACCTCAGCCCCACTCCCAGCTCTCAGAGAGGACTCCACGATGGCATCATACTCACAAAAAAGCCACAGGATGCTTTGACTGTTGGGGCCTCGGGAAACTTAAGTGAAAGGACACCTGCAGGCAAAAATTACTCAAGTTAACCCCCTGGCCATCCCAAATCAGCCCTGTGGTCCCCAACCCTTCACCCTTCCTGTTTTGCACCCAGCTCTACAGGAGGAGCAGGCTGGCTTCTCAGGGTGATTTGGAGCACATGCCCATGCCCATGGTACTCACCACACTGAAACACTGCTTTGACATCCAGGTTGCTACACAGGAAGAGATCCGGCTTCCTTTTCAGAGCCTGCAAGGCACACAGACAGGCAGCATGAACCCAGCGCTGCAGAGGCAGCCAGGAAGCCTCCAAGGAACCCGGTGCCCCAGACAGCCTCTGCCTGGCCACACACTTACCTGCACACCCCCAGGAAAGGGCAGATTCACACAGTACAGCAGGAAACCATCACTTTACCCCTCCCCAGAATATAATTCAAACAGCCAGGCAGTTTGCTACCCCCAGGATCTGCTGACCCCAGGAGCTGAGGATAGGTGCCACAGTGGTGTGCAAATACTCAGACACAGAGGGCTCCTGTCCCATCAGAGCAGATCAGGCAGCAGCACTGCTCCCAGGACAAGGGCAGCCATGCAGGGCTCAGCAGAGACCAGCCACCCGTGTACTCTGCTCCTCTCCTGAAGATGCTGGCATCCCTGGGGTCACAGCAACTGGTTCAAGCAGTAGCCCCAGACTGCACCAGATGATGAGATGCCAACATTTCTTGGCAGTTCCTGAGCAGCAAGTCTGAGATCAAGAAAGCTTGGGGTTTTTTAATGCCACACAATGATTCCATCAGCATCTGTGCGGGTCAGGCACTGCTGCTGGAGACACCCTGAGCTGTGGTACCTTGTGCAATGACTTAGTCCCCCTGGTGCTGGCACTGAGCAATTACTGGGAGAAATGTTTCAGCCTGCACCCTCCACTCAGTGGGAAGGGTTTTCAACCTGCCTCAGTGAGCCCTGCTATATTAGGCAGCCACATCCATACCCCGACCACCATACCCACTGCTGCAGAAGAGCACTGGGAATGGCAGCCATGCCTCCTGCCCTGCTGTCACTGCAACACCAGGGACAGCAGCCATAGCACCGGAGCAGCCCTGCTGTGTGCCTGGAGCTCAGAGAGCAGCATACCAGGGCAGGCAGCCCTTGGGCTGAGCTCTGTGTGAGGCCACTGCTGCCCTCTGAGCCTCTTCCCAGGGAAAAAAGCAGGGACAGCTCTCAGTCAACAGCACCCAAGACACACAGCCATCTGCCCCTGTGGTCTATACTTGGTGCAAAACAGACTTAATTCCCACCCCATCTTCTCCAGGGAAAGTCCAGAGCCATCTGCCCTGTGCAGATGCTGGAAAACAAGAAGCTGAGGAGCAGGTTTCAGAGTTACTCCATCTCCTTTCTGACCTTTTCTATCACACACTGCAAAAGAGGATTCAGTTTGGGGCACTGAAGGCATCGCTGTACCAGGTGGAGATGGCACAACTGCTAGATACAAGCAGAGAGCTTTATGGGGCAACCAAGGGCCACGTTATACCTGTGTGTGTATATACAGGCTGTGCACCACTGCTCCTGAGGCACTGGCACCAACATCAGCAGGTGAACTGCTGGCTGAGCAATGGTTTAGGAACATATCCACTCATCAAGGCTGCTGCTGTTCAGCTGGCCCCATACAGGACAAACACTTGCAAGAGATGTTACAGTTTTAGCCCTGGGACACTACCCCTGCTGGGGCCCTACTGTGAGCTCCAGAGCAGGGACTGTGAGCCTTTCCCCCCAGCAGCATGTTGCTCAAGGGCAGCTGGCTCCCATGACAACCACCCAGCTGCAGGTTCCTCCACCCTGCCCGTCCATGGGTTTTAACCTGAGTCCTGCATGCTCCAAGTCTTCCAATGTGCTCAGGTTCCCACCTACCTGCAGGGTGCTTCTCCCAGCCAAACCAGACCTGCTGCAGGCAGAGCCCCCCAAGTTCTCACTGCAGCATCTGCTCCTCACTCCATCAGTGCCATGGGGAAAAATATGTCAGTATTGGGACAGCTCCTTCCCATAGGACACTTAACAGAGTGCAAGCCTAATGCAGACCTGGGTACATATATGTAAGTCTAATGTAAAGAGATGCTTTTTACCCCCACAAGATGGGGCCCTCTGGAGCTTCTCCCATAAGAAAGCAGCACCAGGGAGGTCCAGCTACTCTTTCCCAACACCAGGTATGTCCAGCTGCTCTTTCCTAGCACCAGGAACCCTGCTCCAGCTCTAGGACCTCTTCTTGCCAGCCCATCTTCCCTGTCTTCTGCCACAGCACCTCTGCTCACATGGGGGAAGGTCTTTAAATGCTTTCAAACATCTCTCCCATATCCTCTGCATGAGCAGCCACTGCAGATAGGCACTCGCTCTCCAAGAACAACTGTCCTGCAGGACAGCATTGAGGGAACGTTGGGTTCTTCTCCACAGCACTTCAGAGACCACCAGAGAAGTCCTCAGAGCAGGTTCTTCTGTGCCCATTTCTTCCTAGGCAGACAGGCATGGAAGGGACACCCACTCCTCCAGTAGACACAGGACAGTGGGGGCTGCACTGCCAGTTTCTGCAGCTCTCCAGAACACACAGCCTTAGTGCCCAGTATCCAGGCTCTTCCCAGACCCCACACCTGGCAGAGCAGAGCCTCTTGCTTTGAAAAGGGCCCATAAGGCTGGCCAGGCAGGAGCAGTGAGCCTCAGTGTGGGGATGCTGAATCCATGTCCTCCATGGGGTTCTGTGAGTCTGGCTGGAGCAGGTGAGGTGGAGAGCTCAATGACTGCTGCATGCAGCCTGGAGCAGGCCCCAAAGGGAGGGAGGTGGGGATGAAGCTGGCTGTGCTTGGCCAGGCACTGTCTGTGCCATCCCAGGAGGTCAGTCTTCTGCCCGGTGAGGCCCCACACACCCAGACTGCCCCAGAGATCACCAAAACACTCCCAAGGTCTGCAAGTGAGAAGCCCTGCTGGGGTGGGGTGGATGAGGTGGAAAGGCAGGCTGGAGAGTCCCAAAATCCTACCTGCAACCGGGAGCACACATGTGATACCCACTGGTTCCCCAACTTCAGAACCTGCCTGGTTTTGCCAGCGCAGACTGGGTGCAAGCCCCAGCCACCATGGCACGTGGTCCTGGGCAGAGCAGCTCCAGCTGCCGGGGTGGAACTGAGCCCCACGCCCTGCAGGTGGGATGCTCACCTGGGCACTGCAGCAGCAATGCTCTGCACCAATCCCAGCATGCAGCAGAGGAAGGAGGGAGCAGCTGAGAACAGGATGCTGGCGCTGCTCTGTGCAGCCTTATGGCAGACAGGTTATTTTATCCTTGAGTAGTATGATACTTTGTCATTTGGCTTAAGCCAGCAGCTCTCATGATGAGCCAGCCATCATCAAGAGTGGACTGCCCATTAACATTGTGGCAAAAGGATCACCTGCAACAACTGGCCAGTTCCATGATCTGCAACCAAGCCCAAAGATAAAGTCAGCAGGAATCCTGTGACAGAGATTGTTCCCTGTGTGCTGGTGACAGAGAGCTGATATGCAGGCCTCATGAGCTTCTCCTGAGTTATCAGAAGGCGGGACAGTACTTGAGGGCAGAGAGGGCAGAAACGGTGCCTGCAAGGAGGAACCAGACAAACTTGAAACAGGGAAGATGATATTTCCTTCAAGGCAATCAAAACAGATCAAAACACAAAAACAGATGGTCAGGGAAGTGGGAAATTTCCACCTTGACACACTCTGGTGTCCAAATTCACTGCTGCTCCGGAAGATGCATTACTTTGCCAGGAGGTCTGCAGGCAGAGCAGGGTAGGTGAAAACACAGCTCTCACCACACAAAAATCTGGTCTGAAGAGGTCTGCAGTTCCCTCTGAATTTAATCTTCCAATCTCCAAATCCTCAACAGCATCACTGCAGAGTCTGGTCCTCTATAGAGGACAGGCTGGACCCATCTCTGCCATCAGACAGCCCTCAAAGTCCTGAGAGCAAGAAGCCAATCAGGGTTGCTAAGGCCAATTCTTGATGGGTTTTAAAGCACCTCACTAGATCATCAGTCTGTGAGAAACGTCAGGCCAAGGAAGAGGAAACCTTGAGTTCTATGCATGAAGAAAGAAGACAGGGATGGGATCCTTTGGTCTCCATGGGGTTTCAGGAATACAAAGCCCAGGAAAACAACAGGTCTTGAGTGGGTGGTGTCAGGCTGGCAGCATGATGTCAGATGTCTCACAGTGATCCAAGATGGAGAAGACATGGAGGAAGGAGCCTCTGAGCTGCTCCTGCAGGAGTGCCTCTGATGGATATCTGGAGATCCACACTCATGAAACAGGGCCAGCACATTGCACAAGTATCCTGGGGAGAGTCTTTCAGGGTCACCTAATGCCTTACACCCTGGCAGGATCACTTCTACCTACCCTCCAAGAGCAATGGGCTTGTTGGGTCCTGTCAAGAACTCCATGCAACAACAGCTCCCCACAGGATCTTCCAATGCTTCCCTGCCCTCTTAGGAAGACTTGCTTCTGCCAGACCTGGATCCTTTACCATGATTTCCTCCCATTAGTGACTGTCCCACTCAAGGACAACAGAAAAGAGGTTTTTTTTACCTACAACTGGCACATAACCTTTTACACATTCCCAGACTCACACAGCTCCACAGGCTCCCATCAGTTCTTCCTCCCCACTGTGTGTACACAGTGGCCATCTTCCCAGATGCTTTTCTCTGTGGTCTCTGATATAAATCTACAGAAATGTTGTGCCCCAAACTAGGCACAGTGTTCAAATGGAGGACCTGCTAACAGTGAGGACACCACCAAGTACCTCATGCACAGACCCCATTTACCACCGTCCTATCGTGTTCAAAACCCTTGTTAAAAGGTCACAGCTTCCAAAACCAAAAGCAGAGCTGAAGTCTGATAGCCTTGATTATGTTATGTCTTTCAAGGTGAAAAGCAGGGAGAAAGAGGCTGCAATATGGCTTTGAGATGCAATGGGTCTCAGCAGCCTCTGGGCATCAAGGTGAGAACTGAGAACTGTGAGGAGAAGACCCTGCCTGGGGGAGGTTAGGTGCAGCCCTCTTGCCCACTCCAACTCTCAAGACCTATGGGAGGATCTGACAGCTTAGCACCAGGACATGCCAGGCACCCTCCTGGGGCTGTCAGCAAGGGGTAGGATGGCCACAGCTCTGGGAGGAGCCTGGGTGAGTGCTCCTGCACAGCCACTGGTCCAGCACATGTGGTTAGAGGTCTCCCCATCACAGAAACAGAGCAGAAAGCAACTCTGCCAGGCCCCTCCTCACCACAGACCACCCTGTGGGTAGGTGGGCAGGGAACACATCTCTGACAGGGACACTGAGTACACCAAGGACATCAGGGCTTCTCCCTTAAGGGCCACGGGGGGCTGAGGAGCACCCTGGGCAGGTGTATATACACACACAGCATAGCACTGGCCCTGCCTGCCCAGCGCCACAGCAGTGACACAAGTGCCAGCCCGCGGCCCCTGCCACATCAACACAAACTGTCCCCATGTGCTGCTGAGCCAGCAGCTCCTGCACAGGAACTGCCACCACCCAGAGAGGCTGCTGGGGCAGGAGGCAATGTGGCACTTGCCAGATCCAGATGCCATCACAAGCACGTTGCTCAGAGCCAAACCCTGGCAGCTGCCTGCTCCTGAGGGCAGGGGCTTCCTCCCACTGGCCCCTGGGCAGGGCAGCCAGCTCAGCCTGTCCCCACTCCAGAGGACCCATCAGAGGGCAGGTAAATGGATTGGAAAACATCCACTTAATGCTCTAATTTGTCTGTCACCCAAGGGTGACTGCAGCAGCAGCACAAAGCACCCCATGCCAGCTTCAGCCCAGCAGGGGGGTGGGAGCTGGAGCTGCCTGCAGAGGAGGGCACTGCCCTGGGGATGGTGTGAACCCAGAACTAAAGGAGAATGTTTTGTTTTCAACTTCCACGGAAACAGATGGAGAAACTCGATATTCAACTAAAAGGAAAAAAAAACGTTGTCAACAGAAAGCTAAAAATAGGTTTAAATTGAATTAAAAAGAGAAAGAGAGAGAACAGAAAGTGAATGAATAAGAAACTAAAACACACCTGTGCCAGGAGTTGCATAAATGAATCAACAATATCAGGATGATCCCTGGGCCCTAAAATATAATAAAGATGTAACTTAAGAGAAAAATCATACAAACAGCAACTCAACATCATATAGTTATGTGATACAGAAAGAATTTACAAGTGAAAACAGGAGTGTAAGGGAGGAGGGGTGTGTGGGGAAGGGGATGGGCAACATGAGCAGTTTGAAGCAAGTTAAAGAAACAAAACATACAAAAAATCATGAAACTTGGAGAACCCAAGAACAGAAAGAAACTGCAAAGGAAAGGGTCTAAAGCCCCAGGGTCTCCAGCTAGCACCTGGGTGCTGCAGAGCCAAGGAGGAGATCTTCATTTCCTTGGGGAGGAAGAGGAGGAGCAGGGGCTAGCTGAGCACCATCTCCACAAGGAGAATTAGAGCTTTTGCACTGTGGGGACTGAGCAGGTGTCTTCAGAGCACTGTTTGGTCCTGGAAGGTAACTGCAAGTGAACGACAACACCTCAGCAAATGCTTGACAGGCTTGGCTGGGCTCAGGCGTGCACATGCTTGTCACCAGTGTCAGCTGCTCAGGAGACCCTGGCAGACACCCTCCCACCCCATTCCCAGATGCTCTCCAGGATGGTGAGTCCCAGACTCTCCTAGAGGCCTCCTCCAGCATCCTCATGGGAGAGAGCAGCTCAGCGCCCAGAGATCTCTGTGCCAGCACCACTCACCCTACCTTGGCATCTGACTGTGCACACTCACTTCTTGGCCCCTGTAGGCTCAGGCACGCCCCCCTTCTCGTGCCACACGTGGGCTCAGCAGAAGGGGCTCACCCTGCTCAGAGCTGTCCCCCCCCAAGGGGACAGTCCTGGGCACACACCAAGCTGAACAGCCGCTTGCCTGAGCAAAGCTTGCATCCAAGTGTGGGCACAGCTCGGGCTCTGGCCCCTCCCTTTTGCTCCTGCAGACGTGCCTGCTGCTGCCTGGAGGCATTGCCAGCTCCCCAGCACCGAGGCAAGAGGGCTCCAGCACAGACACATCCCCACGCCACTGGCACGAGCAGGGACCTGATACCCGAGGAAGCCTGGCTTGCTTGTCGCTGACCCCAGTGACACCTGAGCACAGTGGGAATTGCTTGGACCGTGGTGTGGTGATGATGCAGGGCTCCTCATGTCTCTCCCCCCACCTCTCTAGAGAGCTCTGAGCCTTGAGCTGGGGGACAGCATCACCCTACCTGGCACCCAGCTGTGAGCAAAGAATAAGACCCCTTGGGGGCCGTATGTGGTAATGCTGAAGGACCAGATCCAGCAGCTCCAATGTACATTTGTCTCTGTCACAGGGCAGGTCACTAAGATGCTGAGGGGAGCCATGGTGCAAAGGAGCCTGTTCTAACCCCATTTGCTTTTTGTAGGGTGGGCAGTGAGCCAAAGAGGGGCCCCTGCCTTGCAGGAGAACACCAGCATCCTCAGCATCACAGCAGGGACTCGGTGGCCACCAGTGACTCTGAAAAAGTAATTTCCCAGCTGTTCACACACACATTCTCCTGCTCATATGAAGGCTTGGTTTCAGGCCACTACAAGCAGCAGTGGACCCCGGAGAAGCCCCGAGATCTTCCTGTGGGCATAGCCTCCCTGCCAAGCTGGACTGCAGCTCCAGATGGACCCTTGCTGCATGTGATATCCAGCCTGGGCTGCTGTAACAGTACACAGGCCCAGAGCACCCAGGGGTTTCCTGCTTCTGTTGCCTGCAGGGAAGGTACCCACCTTCCAGGGGTTGGGATGAATCCAAGAAACAGAGATGGCCCCAATTAGCTTAGCTAGGAGTGAAAACAGCCATTCCTGGTAAGACGCCTCCAGACTCCATGCATGCAAAAGCCTGACAACAGCCCCAGCTGTAGCGGGGACGGCTAATCCTACGTACCTTGCTGGAACAGGGTCAGTGTGACTGAGGTAACGAGCAAGAACAGGGCCTTGATGGGAGGGAAGTGGGCAGGCTCATGGGCAAAGATGTGAACCAGCTGCAAAAGAGAGAGAAGGATTGAAGCTTCTGCTGGCCCTGCACATGCCCAGCCTCCCAAGCACAGTTCCATACCTGCCGTGTGAGTTCAATGGCAGAGACCTGGGGTATGGTGCTGTACATCTGCCCCAGCATCTCACACAGCTGAGGCACCATGGGGGCAAAATCATCCAGGAGGGTCTTCACAGACTTCTCAAATATGGCACAGACAGACTGTGGGAAGAGAGGGACTGCATGAGCAATGAGCATCAGGAGACCTCTCCCAGGGCTTAATGGATGGGTCCCAGTGGAGTGAAGAGCTGGCACTGGGGACAGGGAGCAGCCAGGCAAAGGGCTCAGACCTGCTCTGATACTGGTGGCCTGCCCTGCAGCACAGGACGCTCCCAGTGACCAGGAAATGCCCTTCCCACCGCAGCAGGAAGGCTCCCCAAGGGCCCGGGAGAAATGGCTGGTGGGACGTTGCACAGGGGCATTACTGGACTGAACAAATGGACAAGCACCAGATGATACAGGTCCAGTTCAGAACAGAGCTGTTCTCTTAGGGAACACAGGTTGGGCAGATCCCACCTCCCTGCTCATGGCAGGACCCCAGTTACTGGAGAGAAGCAGAGCTGATGGAGGAACAAGACAAACAAGGATGACTTGATGCTGCTGGTGACAGCAAGCAGCACTGGTCCAGATAACCCAGCAAGACATCCCTCTCACAGGCCATCACCCAGAGTTTGTCCTTTGCTGTCCCCTGCTCGGGTCAGCAAGGACAGCAGAGCTGCAGGCAGTATACAGGTGAAACCAGGTTACCTCCACCACCTGGGCATCATTCAGCCACTTGCTGAGAACCTTCTGTATGAGCTGGAAGACTTGCTGCAGAACCACCACCACCTGTAAGGAATGAGAGACACTGAAGAGAACTGGCCTCTCTGGGAAAGGGAGATTCAAGACTAAGCATGGCCCGGACTCAAACCTTCAGGCACCACCCCTCTCCAAAGCTGGACAGCTTTTTTTCTGAAGCAGCCTGGCACTGCTCACAGTTGGCAGGTAGCACCCAGGCCATCCTCCAGAGCAGCACCTAGCCAAGAGGCATCCAAGAGGCAAGTCAGCTCTGTCCACCTCAGGAGTGGTAGGATGAGCTGAAGGAGCTATTTTAGCTGGAATAGACTAGCACTGCCCTCTTGCTGGCACATGCTGCATTCCCCATTAACCCCCCTCTGGTGCAGTGAGTTGTGAGGCTTTGGCCAGTCTGTGGCAGAGAACTTGGAGCTATTGCTCTACTCACTGGGTTGGGTCCTTGCTGCACTGGCAGTTTTTTGACCTCGGTGCTTTCATGGTCGTCATCGTGGTGGCTGATGTCTAGGGTGGTGAAGAGGTTGGAAAGCAGGCCCAGGATGTGGATGATGGCCAGCCTGTTGGAGGGATTGGGCTGCCAGGGAAAATAAAGCCAAAGTATGACACAGACTGCACTACTCAATCATAGTCATGTCTTTGGGATGCTGAGGAACTAGAACTGCAGAGGCAAGGTGCCAGGGAGGGGTTCCCTGCACTGCACTTTCCCTTGAGCCCATGTTTAAGAGTGCTGCTTCAGCACAGCAGCCCCAGGGCTACAGCCAGCAGGAGAAACCACTTCTGGATGGAGGAAGCACACAAGCACTCACCGTTTCATCAGCCAGCTTTTCCAGCTGCTGGATGTAGGGGGTGATCAGGGAGTGCAGGTTCTTCAGGATCTCCTCCACTTGCAGTGCAGAAAGCAGGAAACCAAGAGCCTGCATCAGCCACATGCACTGGCTTGTCTAGGACAGAGAAGACACAACAGGAAGGTCACTGCCTAGCCCACAGCCCATGCTCTGACAGCTGCCAGGGCCCCAGCTGGGTGTGGTGCAGCTCCTGAGCTGCTCTATCTGGGTCCCTCCAGGTGCATCTCCCTGCAGGAGAGGGGAACAGCTCCCTAACAGCTTCTGTTCCCAGGGAACAGGAGCTCTGGCTTCAGCACACCTGGCCTCTTCCCAGCACCTGCCAAGGAAAGACCAGTTGGTGTCCAGAGATCTCCAAGCTAGCATCACTCACCCTAACTTGGCACACTATCCTTTGCACAGCCTGTCACAGCCACCCTGCCCTAGTCACAGGCAAGGCTGGGGCTCAGTTCCTTCACTTATCTCCCTTTCTCCTCTTGAAAACATGCCTGTCATCTTGATATCCTTGGGTTTGGAGAGACTGGGAACTGCTAGAGTTAAGCCTCCTCCTCCTCCTCCCTCTCTAGGAGACATACCCTCCCAGCAGAACCCCAGCCTGTGTGGGGAAGTGAAGCCAGCTGCAGTGAGAGGCAGCCAGCAGATCCTCCTGATCCTGCACACCATGGATGCAGTGCTGAGCTCTCCTCTGGGGACAGCTTTGTGTCTTCAGCTGAGCATGACTAAGGGGGCACAGGGGGGCAAGGAGAACCAGCAGAGGTGTGAGTCAGCCTCTCTTACCTTGTGAATCTGCTTCATCAACACCTCCTGTCAAAGGGAAAGGGAGAGGAAAAGAGAAGGGTGAGTGCTGCAAAAAGGCCTTTTCCCTTCCAGGCAGCAGGACTGACAACAGGAGGTAGGATTGACACGGGAGGTTGAGACAACTTACACCAGTGTGGGCACAGACAAACATTGTGTGCTCCCCACAACCTTGCCCCACAGGCAAGAACTAAAATTCCTGTCCCCTGAGCCAGCCCACTCAGCCACCCAGCAAGGGGAGCTCCTGGCTTGGATGGGCTCTGCAGCAGGATTGCTCAAGGAATCAACCTCAGCCAGGGTTTCCTTATTCCAGTGACAGTGCTCCCCAGGCTCTAAAAGCAGAGATGCTTTTAAGAGCCCTTCACTTCTCTCCTCCCATGTACATCCTGGCAGCTTGCCCAAGTCCAGCCCTTCTCCTAGTGCCTTGGGACTGAGCCCCACCTGCCCCAAATCTTGAGAGTCAAGAAGGAGCATGGGACAAGCTGCCCCAGCACTGCAGGGGTCAGCTCAGGCTCCAAGGAGAGGCCTGAACACCAGGGTGCTGCCCTCCAAGATGCCCAGCAGTGGCACTAGCAGTGTGGCAGGTGCACAGCTGGCAGACTGCTGCTCCCAACAAGACAAACAAAACCCTGGGGAAGGACAGACACCCACGTGCAACCCCAGCAGACCCCTTGGCAGTCGTGTCTGTCAGTGGCTGCCATTTCTGCATTCACAGCAGGACACAGGGCCTGCCATATGGGTTTACTAGCCTATGAACAAAACTGGCAAGAAATCTGCACCAAGCAAGATGCCCTGAGCTGCTCCTTTGTCCCCCTGCCCTGGTCCTTACAAAGGAAAGGTGTGCACAGAGCACATCCCAGGTCACCCCCACACATCCAGCATCCAGCTCCTACCTGTGACACAGCGACAATGTTGGCAGCATAAGGTGGCAGGTCGTACTTGCACTCTCGGCAGATCTTTTTCAGGGTGGAGACACTGGAGATGGAGAGCTCAGGGTTGCCCAAGGCTTGGAGCACCAGTGGTAACACGTTGTTAATCATGACAGGGTGATCAGCCAGCCACTCAGACAGGGATCCTGCATATACAGATGGGGTCAGACTGCAGGACTGCACCACAGGTTCTTGCTCTTGCATTCTGTGATGCCCAGCTTTGGTTTTCACCACTGGTATTGCTGGGCAGATGTGGACTCAGGGGGGCTTTCCCAGCCCAGCCCACTCACCGATAGTGAACATGACGGTGTCAGCAAGCTGCACGTTGCTGATGCTGATCCGGGGAATGAGGCCGATCAGCCCGGGCACCACGTCAGAGTAGTTTACATCGATGGTCTCAGCAATGGACTGGAAGCCATAGAGCAAGGCCTCTGTGTGCTGCCAGAGTGGGAGAGGCACTGTCAGAGCTGTGCATTGATCCCTGATGCCCAACCCTGCCCCAGCTCCAGGCACCAGCTCAGCACCCCCCCGAATAGCTGAAGAGGGCGATCCCTCAGCAGAACTAAGGACAGGGAGGCAGAAAACCTATTCCTCTCCACAGCAGACCCCAGAGAGACTGTTTGTGTGCTGGCAAGGTGCTCATGCTCCTCACCTGTGTCACGTCCCTTTGCTTTCAATGCCCCACTGAGGGTGAGCACAGGTAGCTGTCAGCCCCGGGTCCCCTTGCTCACCTGCCACGTGGACGGCTGCTCTGTGTTGGTCAGGAGACGTCCCAATTTGTCATAGAGGCTGCTCAGGAGCTCAGCACCCAGCATCTCATACACATACATCAGTGTGTCAGAGATGTCCACCCTGCAGAGAATACGGGTGTCTCCAAACACTGTCCCCAGCCCATGCAGAGAGCTCCACGTGTGGACACATCACTTTCTCTCCAGGGCACAGGCACTGCTCATACAAGCACACTGTCCCAACCAATGGAGTGATCCTATGGCCTCTCTTGGGCAGGGTAACTGGTGCTGTGCCAAAATTTTGCCAAATGAGCCAAACCAGCTCATTTTCACATTTACCACCACAGCCAAAACAGCTCTTGATGGAAGGAATCTCCTCTGTGTCCCTCCTTGGCTCATCATACATCACTCACTCTCCAGGGTGGCAGAATGCTGCCCCTGCATCCTCACCTGCCTGACAAGCAAATCACAATCTCCCACTTGTACCTGTATATCCGAAACTGCTCCTTCTCATCCGAAGACCAGAAGCCGTACTCCTCATCGGAGGGGAACTGGGCTTTGTGCAGCAGCACATCCACCAGCTGGAAGTACACAGGCCTGTAGACCTGCTGGTACACTGCCTGCTTGTCTGGCTCAAAGGAGAGGATATCATCCTGGAGGCAGGAGGAGGAGTAAACACATCAGGTGTTGCAGGGAAAGGCAAACAGAGCAAACATGCCTGCTGCATAGGGGACTCGGGCACATCTCCCAGGGCTGGTGGGACCTGTCATACCTTGGAAGGCTGCATTTCCAGCTCCCTAAGATTCACTTGATGCTGTGCCCTTCTGCAGTGGCAGTGTTATCTGGAGGCAAGATGCCAGAAGCCCCAGAAGCTGGGCAGACCCTCAGACAGCATCGTCATAGGGGGTGGCAGTGTCCTGCCATGTCCTATCCTTGGGAGCACCCCTACACCAGAAGCATGTGTGCCTCAGATTGCTGTGAGAGAGCTGACTGAGCACAGCCCCCTCCTGCATGCACCTGTAATCTCAGACCCATCTGGAGAAGCAGCAAGAGGTCGTGGGAGCCTCAGCCTGGCCTCGTGCAGCAGAGGAGCTGCTGGCACGGCACTGACTTCGCTCCCCTCCCTGCCCACGCTCAGCCACACCACTGGATTGCAGAGGAATGGAGCTGAGGGATGAAAGGGAGCTAAAAATAGAGCACCGTGTGGCAGGGCTGCTCTGCTGATCCAGGGAACACTGACCATGGGAGAGGGACCCCACACTGGGCAGCCACTAGAGCCATGCTCTCATTCTTGTGTGCTGCAGGAATGCAGCAAAGAGCTAAACAACCAGGTCTGCCACTGGGAAGAAAATAATTAACATGAAATTTTAATTAGTTTTGTTAATGAAGCCCTTTAAGGATGGCTCACACTTCTAAAGAGGACTGGTGGCAGAAAGAGCCAGCCACAGGGCCAGCATTTCCTAGGTACGTGCCCTGCCCTAACTGCAAGTGCAGGGCAAGGAGTGGGGACATCAGAAATCCCTGGGACCAATTAAACTCAGGCCAGACCCCAGTCCCCATGCAGTGGTGCCTCTGGGCCTGCCTGGTGGCAGGCTGTCCACAACAGTCACTGACCTGCAGCGTGTACCAGAAGGTGAGGGTCAAGGAGCTGGTGGTTTCGTTGACAGGGTAGTGTCCAGGGATGCCAGTGCAGAACATAATCATGTTGACCAGGGCCAGGAAACTCTGCCAGTGCTCCACCTGGTCCAGGAGGGCTCTGGGAAGCAGAGAGCACGGTCAGAGTTTCCAGCTCCTCTGCCCTGACACATCACTGGGTGCAGGACAGGTGTTGGACAAGAGCAGGCTGCTCCAAGCTCAGTCCCCCTCCTGGGGAGCACCCTGAGCACTCACCGGGAGTGGTTCTCCCCCAGGGCCACGGCGATGCGGCAGATCCCGTGCGACGTCTCCATGTCCCCGCTCTGCACTGCCTGGCGCAGCTGCTCCTGCAGCCCCAGCACGGGCGGGATCAGCTTCAGGAGGGTGTTCACGTACCTGCAAGCACAGCCTGAGTCAGTGCCAGGCATCACCTCCCTGGCATGGGCTGCCTGCCATGCCATCCACCCCTCCTGATGCTCTCCCAGGGCTCCTGCCCAGCTCTGCCTATTGAAGGCTGCTTTGTGCAATGGGATGCATGCAGGAGCCCTTACTGCTCACGTGAACTCTCCTTGCAGCCTGTGGCATTAGGACAAAAGCTGCAGCCTGAGCACGGCTGCAGCAGAGCCTCTGCAAGTGAACTGCTGAGCCAGTGGCCATCAGCTCTCAGCAAACCCCCCTGCACCATGGTGTGGACCCCTGCCTCTACCGACCCACAGCTGCCAGCAGGGCTGCCAGCACCTCCGACTGTCAGTGCCACAAGCAGCTCTGGGTGAGCTGTGCCTGTGCCCAGAACAGGAGCAGAACGGCAGTGAGGGCAGACCTGTGGCCTCTTCTCACCATGCCCTCAGATTAGCACAGTCAGTCCAAGCTGCCAGTGGGAAACCAGGCAACTCTCCAGCATGGGCACATCCAGACTGTGCCCCATGTCTGGGCTGGACGGGGCAGCCACCACTGGGGAGTCCCACCCAGGGACAGTGCAGGCCCCTGGCACATCCCGGGCTGCCACAGGCCAGCAGCACTGCTCTCCCACATCCCATCCCGCACGTCAGCCTCCCCTCCGCTGCCTGGAAGGGATGGTAACCAAGGCAACGAGAAGGAGGCAGCCAAGGTGAAAGGCAGCCCAGGGCCCCCGGAGAGAGGCCGTGCTGGAGGCTGATGAGCAGCCTGCCTTTTCCCTGCCATTTCCCTGCCCGCCCAGGCGTGTTATCTGCAGCCACAGCCTGTGCTCTCTGCCCGCCCCCTACACGCAGGTGCGGGGCTGAGGATGCTTGGAGTGGGAGGCATACATGATTCCAGCTCTCTTGTGCCCACCCTGGGGAAGAGATGTGAGTGCTGACACCAGGACAGCCACATATCCACCCTGGAGTGGCAGGGTGGCTTTTGCTATGGATGATTTCAGAGAGAACAAAGCCATTGGTGCCACCAGTGCAGGGACAGAGTTGCACTGGTGGTGGCAGCTTTCCTTCAGGGTCAGCAAGACAAAACAGAGGAAACAAGGTGTCTACAATCCCAGCTGTCGTCCCAGCATTCCCTCTGTGCTGCTGGGGGTCACCCTCCTCTCTCCCTCTCCCCCAGAGAAAATCACACAGCAAAGGGTTTATTTTTGCATAAACCATTTCCAAGCCTCTGATGCCCTGTGAGTTATGCATGTGGCACCATGGGAACAATGTGATGATGGAGAATTTGGAAATTCAATAGCTCCTCTCCCTGGGAACCAATGCTGCATGCAGGGTAGGCCCAAGAGAACCAGGGCAGTGCCCAGACAAAAGCCACAGGGAACCTTCCACTGCTCCAGTGTAAGCCAAAGCCTTCCTTCCTCCACAGCACTGCGTTCACATTACCCTAGGGAGGTTTTTATGGCTTTGCCATTTTTATGACTTTTTCTGACAAGGATTCTGCTTCTGCCAGTTACCTTGAAATACTCACAGTGCCTGGACCTGAACTGATCCTCCGGAATCCCTGGACAGCCAACAGAGATAACCACCTAGATTTGCTTCCATGCTGCAATCCCATATTATTGAAGATTTCTAGGAAATGTTGGGTGAACCACATCTCCTGAGTACCACCCTGCTCTGCTAACTGGTCTGTAGTCATAAGGGCATCCTGGATGCAAGGATCCCTAGCCAGGAGGGAGATGCTTGCTCTAGAGGAGTTGTTTTAACCAGTCACCCAAGACCTGCAGTCAAGTCAGCCAGGGCTGAGCTGCTCTATTCCATATCCAGGAGCATGGAGCCTCAGGTCACTCCACCCGGTCAGTGCTGCTTTCCAGCCCAAGGGACCAGCTGATGCCACATCCCTGAGCAGGTGCAGAGCGTGCCCCAGGAGGTGCTGCCAGCCACCACTTCCCACCCCCTGCACCACTGTCAGGCAGAAGACAAAACCATCCCAGCTCAGAAGAGCCCCTGGATGCCCAGCTTATTTCCAGCAGCCAAAACCTGTGAATGCCTGAGAAAGAGCATATGAACATGGCAGCCACATGGTGACTCCTGCCCATGCAGTTCCCTGCAGTGATCTGTCTTAGCCTTCCTGAGCAAGATTTGCTGCTTTCAAGACTTTGTCTGGTCCCTTCTCAAAGCCCAGGGAACTGCAGCATTTGCAGCTCCCTCTGTGGGACCAGCACTTGCTCTTGCTCTTCCCACAACCCTCTGCAAACTGCACCAGTGCGGGGACAACCTGGAGAGGGAAGATATGGGCATATGGGACAATCTCATCCTTCCTGATCCAAAATCTGAACCACATCTTGATGAGATAATAACCCAATCTTATTAAAAGCCTGTTTCTAATGAAGCTCTTGGAAAACTCAAGTGAAATTCCTCTTCAAAAACTCAGCACCAGGTGCCAAGACCAGAAAGACATGGCAGGCAAGACACCAGGCAATTCCCTACGGTCACTTGCAGCCCTGCCAGGTCCACCACTGTAGCAACACCCTGCTGCTTTCAGAGAGGAGACTCAGTGTCCAACATCCACACTCTGTAATTCCCACGTGGGCAAACATCAAAGGAGGTCCCTACCCCACTCTGATGCTACTCACTGCCCTACAGGAAGGCCAAGTGGCCAAATGTCACACATCGGCTCTCCCCTTGCAGCACGTGCTGCCAAGCTCTCTGACCCATTTAGCTGAGGGGATAATCCTAAATGAGATGGAAAATACAGCCCAAGCCTCTCCTCTGCAAATGACATACAGCATCTCCATTCCTCCCCTCCCGCAACTCAGGAGCATCCTACCACCTTCAAGAGCAGAGGTGTGCTCAGAGATGCCCCAGTTCCAGCTCCTGGCCAGACTCCAAGGTTTCTTCTCAGGAATGCCATGTCCTAAGAGAGGAGCAGCATCAAGACTCCAGCAACACACAGCACATCCCCTTCTCTGGGTTCACAGGGCTCCCACCCACCTGGCAGGTACAGAGATCAAACACTTTGCACCTACACATCTCTGGTGCATCATTTCTAGTAACACCTCAGAGGCAGGAAACCACTCACTGCTCCTTGCAAGCAGGGAAACTGGAGCTGCCAGCACAAGTGACTAACCCAAGAGTGCAGCACCAGGGCCACGTGGACACAGGTGCTGCAGCAGGAGAGCTGCCTCGCAAGGTGGTGCTCCCCTGGGAAGATCACTGACAAACTATCTAACCCTCAAAGTCAGAGGCCAAGCTCATGAGCCACTAGACTCCTGCTGGCAGCAGAAGCACACCTGCATGATCACCTCTGCAGACACGTCAGTGAAAACAGCTGGGAGGGAGCAAAGGGGGAAAGACACAGTGTAAAAAACACTCAGGGAACACCCATGGCAAAGTGGTGAGACCCAAGACTGACCCTCTCATGCAGCAATACCCTAATAAGCTCTGGAGAGGACCATGCCAGCAGCCCAGTGCCAAGAATGCTCCGAGCCTGCAGCCAAGGGCCTTGCAGGAACAAAGGCAAGAAACCAAGGAGCAAGACAGCAGCTGAAAAGCAGCAGGGATCTCCCAGACTATCAACATAAGAGACAGAAAGGTCAGGAGACTCCCTGGGGGCTCTGGGAAAGAGCTGGATCCACTCTGGCTGAGTGACAAAGCCAGAGGGGTGGGACAGCTGGCGCTAGGGGAAGCAGGAGGAAGAACACATTATAGTGGACACAAGAAACAAAGGGGAGGAGAGCACCCACCAGGGCTGGGAAGCAGCCGACACCACACGCCGCCTGGCAGGGCACCCCGTGACAATGCCACTGCTGTCCCCACATGCCAGGGCAGGAGCTGCACCAGGCTCACACACTGCACAGCCTTTCAGGCCAGCTGCCTGCCTGTCCTGGCCACTGCCCACATGCCTACAGACAGGAGGGTGCTCTGCATGGCTGATCATGCCTCCAGGAAGAAGGATGGAAAACAAATATTGAAGATTCTGTAAGGGAGCAGCCAGCATGGCAGGTCTGAATGGGGACAAAAACTGCATGACAGGGTCAGCACAGAAGCAGAGAGGAAACTCCACTGTCAGTTACACCTCTCCACAATTCACTTTGAAAGGTCAACAGAAAACTCAGCCCTTAATGCAATCAAAGAGCAGCACTGCAGGCCTAGGCTTCTACACAAAGATATGGAATCACAGCCAAGGGACTTCTGAGACTCAAGGGAAATGGAAAGCAGGAAGACAGAGTCCAACATTTCAGAAGTGCAGGTGACCTTCTCACACCTTCTCACTTTCTGCCCCAGACCTGCTACAAGGGTCTGAGCTGGTCCACAGGCTTTGCCAGGCACAAGAAGAAATAGCTTCTGACCACCTTCTAAACACTAGCAAACAAGGCAACGCCTCATCCCATCCAGCAACACATTAAAATCCTTCTGGGTCCCTTTGTGCACCAGGATTTGCAGTCCACAGATGCAACTCCTTATCATTGAAAAGGACAGCCCCAGGCTGCCCTAGAGCTGGGGAAGGTGCAGGCTGCCCCTGCCCTTAAGCAAGGGGAGGACCAGGGCTCACAACTGCAGTGGCAGCATCATTCCCATGGCTGGGGAGGGTCGGAGCCTGCGCGACGTGCAGCCATGCACAGCGATGCACAGGGCATGCACAGTGGCAGCAGCTCAGCTCAGCCTTCAAGGAAACCCTCCTCTTCAGGGGAAGGTTGCTAAGCAGCCAGGAAGGGATGTGGCCACAGGAACTGGAGATGTACTGTCCCTTCTGCAGGCATTGGTCCCAAGAGCTGACAGAGCTCAGGCAGTGCAGCCAAGCAGACAGCTTGGAGCCCCACAGCACAGCCCCAGCAGGAGCAGTTCAGCTGCTCCCAGGGCAGCCATGGCCACAGACAAAGGATGAGTCCTTGGCTGGCACAAGCTGTTGGAGCCAAAAGGAGGGGAAAAATGACAGATCTGGTTTTATTATCTCTGCATTTAATCAGCTCCTTGGCTGGACCAGCAGCACAAGGCAGAGGAAGGTCTCTGAACTCCTGCTGGCAGGAGTCAGGCAGTTGCTCTCTAGCTGGCTGCTGCAGCACCTGACATGAGGAGCCAGAAGCATGCATCCTCATCTGCCTCAGAGGCCAGCGTGGACATGGGCTGCAGCTGCCAAGACTTTATGGTCCCTACAAGTCAACCATAGTGCAAAGCCTTCCAGGACCAACCATGAGAAACCAACAGCCTCCAACTGCTTTTGATACTCTCCCACTTTCAAACCTTGCCATCATTACCTTCAGAGCCAACAACAGCTAGAAAAAAAGCCTGAGATTTTTCCCTCCCACCCCGTTTCCCTGCTGATGCCCAGGAGCACCAGCCTGCAGCACACAGGAGAAGCTGCCCTTACCTCTGGGCATCGGGCTGGGAAATGGCATTGACCACAGCCTCCACCGCTGTGTCAAAGAGCTCTGGGTCCTGCAGAGAGGTGAAAGCTGCTTGGATGAGGTTCTCGCAGTCCATCAGCGGGATCTCCAGCTGAACCCAGCTGGAGAAGCACTTCAGCACCTTCTGCTTGATGAAACCTGGGGAGTCCTGCTGCTGCAGCAGCTGCTCCAGCAAAGGGAAGACGGAGCCGCACTCCTGCGCCAGGACGCTGCGCACCTGGCCCTTGCGGTACTGGGGGAGGCGGCTGGTCTGGAACTCCTCGGGCAGCACTGTCAGCAGCTCCAGCAGCGCCAGGCACCGCGCCCGCCCATCCACGTTGGAGTCCTCGGCCTGGAACATGCGCACCATGTCTGCCACGGCGCAGGGCCAGGCCTCTGGCATCATGCTGAGCGCCAGGGAGGCCAGCGCCACGCACAGCCGCGTCAGCACGATCTTGGAGCCGCTGGCAAAGCGCGTGATGTGGGTGAAGAGCTGAGACTTGAGGCTCTCATACTGGTCGGCCGGGATGTCGTTCCAGTAGCGGGAGATTTTAATGTGGAGAGCGCTGGCACCAAAGTACTGGATCTCAGGCACCTTGTCCATGTGGAGAAGCAGCCAGCTGAAGTGCCATGCCTGGGGGGACACCTGTGCCTGCATCAGCCATTTCTGAGCCAAGTTCTTGTTCTCGATGTTTGGGTCATAATACAGCTGATGGAGAGCCTGGAAGAGAGAGGGAAGCACCCTAGAGCAGCTGAGGAGCACCACTGCGGCCTGTCCTGCCTGGGAAAGGCTTACCAGGAAGGCTCACTAGGATGGAGCCCAGTGCCCAGGCTGCCCTGCACAGCCCCCCTCCCCAGGGCAGCCCATGTTAGCTGGCCTCCCTCTTCCCATTCTCAGTGAAGTGAGAGTGATCTGGCAGCACGAGAGGACCTGCAAAGCATCCTTCCCCTCCTCTCATGCTTCACTCTAGAAATGTCTTTTCTTTAGTAATTTCCCATCTTCACCTTCATACATGCAAAATCTGCCTGCTTCCCTGCTAATGTGCCATCACTGGGGTGGGCACGGGACCCTCCTTCCACATGAGGACTGTAAGGGACATGGCTGACCAGCACTCCTGCCTTCCACTCACACCTGCTCTCTGAAGGGTGCTGTGGTCCACAGCTTGCATCCATGAGCCCATGGAATGCAAGAGCCACTGCAGATCTTTGTCTGTCAGGTTATGCAGAGTCCTGAAAATCCACAGTCGCTAAGTTTGGGGATTAATCTCTCCATTAAGTGCCTTCAAAATATTCCCAAACCCACCCAGTTACAGCTGAACCAAGAGAGCTGGCATCCAGCCCTGTCTCTGCCACTGCTTTCTGCAACATCCAGTGCTGCTTAGTCCATCTCTCCATATAGAGAAGGGAAACATCACTTACCTGCTCCTGCAGCTTTGTGAGATCTAGCTACTGCTTTGCATAGCTCAGATCCACATGAACAGCTTCACACAGGCTATAAGGCTTTATTTGCAGAGGAATATTATAGAGATATGAACCCCAACCTCAATTAGCTACTTATCCTGAGTGGGTACAGCCAGCAACCAGTGATGTCCTCACACAAGGAGGGGAAGAATAACTATCCCTTGCCTGAACTCCATCTTCCAGCAGTGAGGATTTCTGCCTGGCACAGCACATTTCATTTCAAATTGCTGACTGCACACGCCAGGAGCAAGGAAAATCCATGGCACCTGTCGGGCAATCAGGCACCCATCACACTCCACCAGCAAATCAGAGGATGGCTGCAGCAGGTGCAGAGGATTTTTCTGTGTCCCCACCCTGGCTCCAGGTCTCAAATAGCCTCCTCCCCCCCCTCCCCACAAAAAAATCTATGAAATTCTTGTGGTTCTTGTACCCAGGAGAGGATTTAAACCCTATTTTTAAGCATGCAGAACTGGCAGCTTGGGGCACAGGAACGAGCTTCCCAAGCAAGCACTTGTGCCTCCTGCTGCTTCCCAGTGTGAGACCGAGGAGCAGGACAATATGGCAGGGACTTTACAGAGTCGGCATAGCCTGGGCCATGATTTGAATCGCTGCTGTTCAAGACTTTGTGACGGGGGAAAATGAGGATAACCTCTTTGTAAGAAAGATCTTTGTGAGAAAGAGGTTATGAAGTACATTGTAGGTGATGGAGTCAGCCAACATGGGCTGCAGAGGGACAGCGTCTGACCCACTAAAACACCTACCCTGACACAGAAAAGGTTAACCCTACATAAGCAGGACATGGCAGAGAGAAATCTGTCCCAACAGAGCAAGCCAAGGGGAGACCATGAGCTCTCAGTAGTTAGCCAAACCTTTGCTCTGTTCCCAGTTATCTTGGACTTGGATGCAGGAAGCATCACTCAGCTGGGGCAGAGGTAAGCACTGTAATCTCCTCCAAACAAAGCAACAATTTACTTCACTATAGAGCAGCAGCTGCAGATGTGCTAAAAGCTCAGCCACTCCTGGGGGTAGGAACCCGGCTCCTACCCCTACTGTTGTGCTAAGGACTGAGTCATCCTGCAGCAGGGCTGGAGCTGGAGCTCCCAACCATTACCAGCTCAGACTCTTGCTCCCATCAGAGCTTGCTGCTTATTTTTCTTCCCAAATAAATCTCACTTGAGATTCCCAGAATGGTGACAGCCCACTCTTTCTCTTCCCTCTTGCTGGGCACTGTCACAAGGTGAAACGAGCAGTGCCCTCTGCATGCTCCCTAGCCCAGCATCCTTCCCCACTTCTTCCCAGCCTCTATTCTTACATCTTCATGCACTTCCTAATGAATTTATTTCTTCTATTTTGAATGGTGCTACTGCTTAGAAAATTGTGGGGAGAAAAATCCCTATGCATCTTATATTACAAGGCACAATGTGTACACAGGAGCTCCAATCTCTAAACCTGCACAAGATTTGTAAAACACAAACCTCACCATGTGTGCAGGATGGACCTGGCCCACAGCATTGGGTTCCTGACCCACAAACTCCCCAGCTGCTCACCTGTGCTGGCCACAGAGCTGCTGCATGCCAGTCTCACATCAGGGAAAGTGCCAGGCAAAGCATGGCACTGTGCACCCTCCAGGCACACCACAGTGAGCCCCAGGAGCAATGCACCTGCAGGGCAAGACTTGCACAGCACCACGAGTGACTGGGACCGTGGCAGGGCAGCAGAGCAGGGGTTGGCAAACATAGTCTGCCTGCTGGGAAGCAGCTGAGGGCTCATCCTCCTCTGGCTGGGGCTGCCAGTGCTGCCGGCTAAGGCCTGATCCTGCCAACAGGATCTGCTTCAAGCCAGCAGCCTCTGGTGCTGCCATGTGATCATCCAGCTGAATGGAGAGGAGCAAGCAACCAGGAAAAGCCCAACATGAAGCTGAGGTGCAAGGAGGTGCACACAGACATCCTGCACCCACACCTCCAGCACACACACCTCCAGCACACACACATCCTGCACACAGCTGCAGCACACACACCTCCAGCACACAGCCCTGTCAGAGACTCCAGCAGTGGCTATACTAAAAAATCCCAGCTGCTGCATTGTAACAATGGCAAAGAGGGAGCACTGTCAGAGCTGGTCCTCTCAAAACTTGTGCTAGGGACGCGTTACTACCTCTGCATTAAGAGCAACAGTGAGCAGTAGGGTTGCAAGACCCCTTCCCAGGCAGGGCCAGCTTTCCAGATATGTGGACAGCTCTTCCATCACCATGATCCCAGCACCTTGCCTGCATCCCTCACATTGCACCCTGTGCAGCATCCCCACCATCACCAGTGAGCTCTCTGGAGAGGCGTCCATGCCCAGCAACACCAGCTCAGAGCCCCGCTCCTCCTGCTCTTCCTGCAGGAGTCCCTGGGGAGGTCTCCAGCAAAGGTCCCCAAGGACATGCTGCAGCCTCCACCATGGGTGAGAAGGTGAGTAGTAAGATGAAAAAATCTACCAACTACACAAAGCAATTCAGAGGATGGAAGTAGAGTTAATGCTGAGAGTTCATGCTACAAGCTGTTGGAAATCAGATGAATATTCTGGAAAAAAGCATCCACTCACTATCTCAGCCCCCTTTTGCAAGCATCCTGACTGGGAGGAGATCAGTTGTGGTGGCTCCTGAAAAAAGCATGGCTGTTCCTGCCTGCCTGCAGGACACCAGGTGGAAAGGAAAGGCAGCATGTGCCCCAGGGCTACCAGCAGCACACCCCATCCAGTACTCTGCACAACATGGGAGACCCTTCCAGAGGACCTCCAAGGCTAGGCATAAATACTGGGACCATCCTGAGCTCAAAGCAGCAGAAGAAGCCCCTGGGAGCAGACAAGGCTCTCTCCCTGGCCTACCATGCACATCAGCTGAGTACCATCCTCTGCTGGGAGCATGGGGCAGGGGACTAAAAGACCCCATGCCCTGCAGGAGGGCACGTGAGCACCCAGCACGCTCCTCCTCAGTGAGGAGACACCACCCTCATGCCAGACCAGGCACCGGCATCGGCTGCTGCTGGACTTTAGTCTGAGCCCTCTGGCCAGCACCCTGGGGCCATTAGGAAGCACTGGAGATGACAAGGGGAACTCATTAGTGCCAAGAGGGAGAAGCAGAAGGCATGAAATCGGGTGACATCTAACAGGGAGGCTTTGTGCATTCCAATTGGAATGGGTGGCTGACACCAGACCTGCCTTCTCCGCAATTAGACCCGTAATGTGAGAGCTGGTAAACAGCCTGGCTGTCAGCTATGCCCTTTGGCCGGGGAAGGAGCCTTCTCCAACATCAGCTCTGCTTGGCTGAAAATAATTCTAGCTTATTATGATGGCTCTTCCCTGCTCTAAAAAGCTGTGACCAAAGCTTCAGTCAGGCTTTAGTCGCTGGAGAAACATCAGCCCCTCAAGTAAGCTGCTCTGGTGCAGGGCAGCCTGCCCAAAAGACAGGGGTCAGAGGTCCCATGCTGGTTCCTTGTCAGGTGGAATGGGAGCAGTCCAAGGAGAGTAACAGGCAAGCAGAGGTATCTGATCTTAGGCTGCATCCAGGCAAAGCAAGAGCAGAGGATCTGCTACAAGCCCAGTGCCCCCAGCTCTCACCCTTCAGAGCTTCTGCAGGGAGCCCAGTGCCAGCAGGCTGTGTCCCTCACTGCACTGCGTAAATACATTACCATGGGGTACCCTGCAGAGAGGTGCTGTGTCCATGCCATTATGGGGTGACAAGACGAGCCCCAGACACGTGGCTCTGACCCCAGAGCAGGAGCGTGCTGCCTCCTGTTCTTGGGGGCTCCGTGGGGAGACAGCTGCCCTCCAAGGGCCAGCCTGCTCGAGCACACAGAGCTGACAGCAGGTACAGCTCTGAGCGAGGTCTGCATCGCAGCTGGGGAAACAGAAAGCTGCAAAACATATTCCTGCTCTGCTCCTCGCAGCGTGCCCACAGCCACGGCATGGCGGGGGCAGCGGTGGCCACGGCCCCTGGGCGCCCCCAGCTCCTTGCAGCAGGACCCCCGGGATGTCCCCGCTGCCGTCTCTCGCTGTCCTTTCTACTTGAACGCACTCGCAGCGTCAGAGCTCCAGGCCTGCAGCAGCAGCACAGCCATTACCCCGGCTCTGCCAAGCGAAGAGAACATCATCCCTGCCT
Organism: Camarhynchus parvulus; assembly: GCF_901933205.1. Taxonomy (NCBI): domain Eukaryota; kingdom Metazoa; phylum Chordata; class Aves; order Passeriformes; family Thraupidae; genus Camarhynchus; species Camarhynchus parvulus. The sequence continues at coordinate 10,251,285 of NC_044578.1, forward strand.
CCCCTGCCTGCAGCAGCTGGCCCCCCCGGCCCCAGTGGGGCAGGCTCAGCAGCCGGCACCCCGGGAAGGCGGCAGCCTGCCCACAATAGCAAATGGATGCGAAATAAAGCTGGGTCTGTGCCGCCAGGAACGCTGCTCCTGTTCAAGGACCCACATTTTGCCAGCAGCCCAAAAGAAAAGGGTTTTTCTCCCCTCTCCTAATAAAAGATGCTACCACTCTGAAGCCCCTCTTTGAGCCCAGCTTGCCCACACCAAGTCCTTGGCTGTCCAGAAGAGGCTGCAGCCTTGACACAGCTCAGCAGCTTTGGCATCACTCGCACTGCTTCACTGCCATCAGTCCTCTGCAGAGCACGAGGTGGTCCCCAGCAGGGACAGGGGCTGTGGGACACATGTGCATTCCCAGCCAGAGTGGGCAGGGGCCTGAAAATGCAAAGGGTGAGCAGGACCAGAGAGAAACTCTGGAGATGCAAAGCCCAGGATGAGTTACAAGGGTGAGCCAAACACCCCTGTCCACTATCCCTTCTTTCTACCCAACACTTCCATGATGGAGTACACAGGCAATTTGAGAGGGGAATTTCTGCTGGAGTCCACGCACAAATCCCATCCATTCCTGCACCATAATACATCACAGCTGAGATGAGGCACCAGTGATGGTCCTTGTGGAGCTCAGACCAGCACTGGACAACAAGATGCTGCCCTCTCATCCCATCACCACCACACCACAGGAAGGAGCCATGTGTTCAGCCAAGGTTGGCTCTGGCTGGAATCTGCTTCTGCAAGAACATTTGCTTAAACATGTAACAAGGTGACTCCCTGCTTCCCTCAGTTCTGGAGGAATCTCTCCTCCTAAGGCCCCCAGCTTACCATCCCCAGTGTGGCTGCCACACCTCACACACGCAGGCTGCCTCTAAGGCCCCAGTGGTCAATCCACTACCAGACAGAGGATGCCATTCCCTCACCCTCGAGTATTTGTAATTCTCTTGATCAGGTTTCTGAAGACAGGCAATAGCCTTCCAAAGAAACCAGATGCACTTGATTTCTCCTCCCCATCCTCCTGGGCAGAAGGCAGCCCCAGCAGCTGCCACATCCCCGAGGCTCAGCATCTCGGAGGAGCAGTGATCAAAGCCATCCCTCTCCCATTGCGGGAGGCTCCGGATGTCAGCTCCATGACACCCCGCCTACCCATCCTGCCAGAGAGACTCCGTGCATTCATCAGGCATCTCCAGAGAGGCACACGGCAATCTGGAAGGCCCAGAGATGCCAGACCGCTAATGTGCTAGGGAAAAGACGTCAGTGAATATTACAAACACCCCAGAGGATCAGAGGCAGGACAAGGGAGGAAAGACCTGGAAGAAATTAGACAAAAAAAGAGGGCGAGAGCCTGCACTTGGGAAATTCATGGAGGAATGGCACTGTCTTTTCTCTTATTTCAGAAAGGGCGATACTGCTGAAGCAGATTCAACTGCACTAAGAACATGTGAAGAGGGTCTTGCATTCTTCCTCTCCTGTCCAATACTGCAGTACTAAGTGCTGAGGGAAACCAAGATTGCAGGGCACAAGTCCTGCCTGTGCACTGCTCCTCTGAGATGGACAGAGCAGCCTGGACTAAACATCTGCAATCCATCTTCATCATCACCCCAGCACCAGGCTGTTAGTCACACCAGGGACAGCTCCTGGGCACACAAAAGCACACGCAGGTCACAAACCAGATTGCACCACTTAGGTAGTGAAAGGTTGAGCATTCTCACAGCCTGAAGCCCTTGACTTTCCCAGCCTTCCCCATCCTCCAACCCCTTCAAACACAGCAACAGGGCCCCACTCAGCAGCAGATGCAGGGGAAGCAGAGCCAGTCCAGAGCTGCCGGACTCCCAGCACAGCATGGCCATGCCGGCCAGCTCTAGCTGTGCTGAAGCCAGAGCAGCATCTAGGTCAGGCTCAGAAGAAAACAAAAAGCAGACAAGCAGCCCTCAGCTAGGACTGGGGGATGCTGACACAGTAACCCTATCAAAACAGCTCAGCCCCAGTGCAGCCAGCCTCCTTTCCTGTGCCACGGGAGAGCTCCCTATGGAAAAACAAATACAGGGAGCAACTTTCAGATGGCTCCTGAAGTGCAGCACCTGAACCTGGCACCTGTCCACAGGCTTTTAGACCTGTCAGCTGCACCCTCTTGCCTCCCTGAAACCACTGTTCACAGCTGGAGGTGTCTCCCTCTGGCACTGGTTACACATAAACACAGCAATGATCCTTTTCAGCTGCACAGGCACCCCAGAGCCCTGCAAACCCCCACTGCATAATAAACAACAGTAGGGGTACAAAAGGATTTTCCAGGGACAGAATCTTCTCCATGAAAACCATCAGAAGAGTGTGACAGGCACAGTCTCACAAGAAGACTTCCACTGCAGGCAACCTGGAAAGGCTTCAGCCCTCTGATTTATGAGATAACCAGCTCCTCATGCTGTTCCTAACCCCAGGACTCATCACTGACTGACTCAGAGTGGAGTCAAACCCTGACTTAAATCAGTATTCAGTATTATTAATAGAGCCATGCACAAAACCTGGCAGGTGGAAGAACCCAGGCCAGTAGGAGCATCACTCATCTGCCAGCATCAGCACTGACAAAGCGGCTCTACCCACCTGCCTCCCACCAACCCTGCTCCCAGCAAAGCCCATCTTTCCTTCACTTTGTACCCCACAGACCTGCCTGGAAAAGACTGACACAGGAAGGCTCTAAGCTGCTGAACCTCTGTGTTTTTTTCTGATCCCACCCCATGCTTCTTCCCCTGTTCAGGGACTGTGCTGCTGCCCCCCACCAGCAGCTCAGAGCCCCACTGCAGTCCACAGCTGCACCTTCAGAGGACACCACTGAGATGGCAAAGCCTGCAGAGATCAGGAGAGGCAGAGGCAGGCTGGGGGAGGGGAGATGAAGCATCCTGGAGGGCATCTCTGCCTCCTCCCAGGCACTGGGAGACTAAATCCCGAGCAGCTTGGCAAGGACGAGCTGCCTCTCGGCACAGCCGCACCTCACGCAGCCGGTGCCGGGTGCCCCCCACCCTGGCACTGCCCACCCTTCCGGGGCAAGTGTGCGCCTCATTGTTGGTGCAAACAAAGGAGCGGTTTGTGCCTGATGAAAAGAAAGCGAGTCAGAGGCAAAATCATCCAGCAGCCCTGGATGGATGCAGATTAAGCTGCAGAAGGTTGCATGAACGTAGCATTTTCCAGACATTGGTTAATCCCCCGGCTGTGCTCTGTCTCCATCTCCCTGGGAGAGGTGGGCTGTGTCTCACCTGCAGCAACAAAGGCAACCAGCACCCAGTGACAAACCTGACATCCCCGACCTGACATCTCCTGTGAGGCCAGGCAACCTACTGGGGAGGGACAGGTGTGAAAAGCTTTCAGAAATGGGTTAGTGGTGGGCTCGGCAGGGCTGCACTAACCATTGGACACGAGAGGTCTTTTCCAAGCTAAATGATTCCATGATTCTATGTGCCCACCAGCACGCCCATGAGTACTGCTTTGGCAAGGATCTCAGTCTATTCTTATAGAGGAAAAATGAGGACACTGGGATTCCCACTAACTGTCTGAGGACCAAGCTATGGATGTCTGCTGGATGTCTGGCTACAGGATAAGTGGAAGAGTGATGCACTTGCTGTTTGCCCTTCAGGGATGCATCCTCTGCTGCCCTGCCCCCATCACCTCCAAGGTGACTAAGGGGAGGTTTTTGCCCAGATGCCCTCCCGGGTATGCTCACTGAGGTGCCCTGTTTAGTCTCTGTGAAGAACCCCAGGTCCCACATCAGCTGCTCAGAGCTCATCCCAACAGCAGTGTGATGCCAGCAGGCCTTGGTTTGCCGTGGCTATTCCCTGGACCCCAGATTTCAGCAATCAGCCTCACTCCTGTTGCCCTGCAGATACTTTGAAAGACCTTGAGCTTCAGCAGGAGCAAAGGAGCTGGATCCTGGTTTAGAAAGGTATCAGCGGGCCATCCACACGCTGAAGGCTTTTCCCAACCGTAATACCCAATAATGCCCAGCACCTGGCAGAAGTTCCTTCCTTCCTTGCCTAATGGAGACACCGATAATGGGCTTCACATTGATGCAGCTGGTTCAGCAGCCAGGACCAGACCCGTGGGCTCTCCCTGCCCAGCGCTGCAGCTGGCGACCTAGAGGACGCCAGTCAGAAATACAACCCCTCTCTCCTGCTCCCATTCCTGCCACATCATTTTCCCTCCCGGGCTGCCCCGGCGGCTCGCCGTCCAGCCCCGTGTCCGGAGCCCAGCAGCGGCAGGGCGGGCGGGCACAGGGGACGCCGCCCGCCGCCCTCGCCGGGCCCGGCACCGCCGAGCAGGTGCCCCCCCGCCCCCGAGCCGCATCGCCCGCAGCGCCGCGGCACCGTCAGCGTCCCGCCGCCGGTCCCCCCGCCCCGCCACGGCCACCGGCGGGCCGGCGGCGTTCGCTCACCTTCTCCACGTTCTCCACGGTGAAGTCGAGGCCCTGCGGCGGCGGCGCCTCCGCCCTCCGCTCCATGGCTGCGGCGGCGCTCAGGAGGCGGCGGCGGGCGGGCGACGGCGGCGGCGCACGGGCAGCCGCATCGCGGCGGGACCCGCCTCCCGCCCCGACGGGGGCGGCGGCACCGGGGCGGCGCGGCTCGGCGCGGCGGTCGGGCCGGGAGGCGTCCGCGGGACTCCCCGAGCAGCCCCGGCGCCCCGCTCCGCTTCTCCGCGGCCCCGCCTCGCCTCTCCCCGCGGCCCCGCAGGCGCGGCCGGGCAGCCAGGACCTGCCGCAGCGCCGCGCCGCACGCCGGGAGCGGTAGTCCCGGCCCAGGCGCGTCCCCTGCCGGGCACCGCGCACCGGCACCGCGCACCGGCACCGCTCCTCTGCGCGGGGCGGGCAGCGCCGGCCGGAGCCGCCCGCAGCACCGCTCCGCACCCTCCCGCTGCCACCTCAGGGACACCCCCGTCCCCATCACGGGCACACGCAGGGGTTGGACGCGCAGCCCATCGCTTTATTGCTACAGGAAAAGGCGACTGTACAAAAATAGAGTTTATCCCTCAAATTTTACAAATAATAGAAAAAGGGTGCGGGGTGCACGGGGCGCTGCCCAGGGCTTCAGTGCAGCGCTGGGGTTAAATTACACCCGGCCGCTGGGGACCCAAAGTCATAAATAGGAGCTGCCGCTCGAGAACAATAAATAAATAATTTAGAGTAATAAATAGTTTAGTGCCACAGCACCACGGAGCAGCGCGGGGACCCTGCCACCACCCTGGGAACCAGGCAGGGGTGGGGGTGCCAATGGGTGTCTAGGAACGAACACCCTGCAGAACACTAGGGTCTACTGCTGGTCCGGGTGCAGACCCCCCACTCCACTCTGGTGCAAATTGGCCCCACTGCATCCCTGCCCTCAGGGACACCCCTCCCCTGCACCACTGACCCCAGGGTGCCCGAGGGGACAGGGAGGTTTTGCCCCCTCTGAAGCCTGGGTGATACTTGGCCCCTGGAGCACAGGTGCAGGGGTGCTGCTGATGGACACTGGGCTGGCAGACCCTTGGGAGTGGTGGGGATGGTCCATACTCTCTTCAGCTCATCTCCCAGGGCTGAGCCAGGACCCCACGTAGCCGCTGGCACCAGCTGCTTGGCACTGAGCAGGAGCGGGCTTGGCCACCCACACCCGAGTCATGACTCCATCTCACCTCGGTTCTTTGTGGCCACGTAACAGCAGGGGCACCAGCCTCTGCCAAACCCTTGTTCTGAGCCACAGTGCCACCGCATGTGGCAAGCTGGAGTCTGTCGGCATGTGTCGAGCTGGGGCCAAGCCAGCGGCCCCCTCCTCAGCCAATACAGCTGCACTCAGCTGCTGAGAGCTTCTCCACCGTCTGCCATGTGTTCTCCACATCCATGAAGGAGACAGCCTCATAGCGGGTGGGTCGGCAGCAGGGGTGGCTGAGGACGCGCTCCTGTGGCCCCGGGGCGATGAGCTGCTGCCGCAGCAGGCTGCCCAGCGTCAGGTCGTAGTTGCTGCGTGCCCGGTGGCAGGACCCGCTGCAGTACTTGAAGAGCACGATCTCGTCCGAGTTGAAGCCCAGGCCCAGGTCACGCACCTTCACCATCAGGTTGCGGATGTGGCAGTTGCGCCCGCGGGTGCGCCGTGGGGATTTCCCCCCCGCCTTTTTGGCTTTGCTGGCACCTGGCGGTGAGCGCTCAGCACGCAGCAGCAGGTCCTCCGCCAGCTCTGCGGTGCCTGGGCTACCTGTTGTCGCGTTGTCCCCTGCACATGGAGGAAATGGTGCTGTCATGACCTCTCCTCCACCCACTGCCCTCCTTCTGAGCCTGCTGGTCCCCGCTGTGACCTACGGATCCCTCCTGATCACCCACCATGGCATTGGCTGGTGCCTGAGAGATTGTGCAGGTGGGAAGATACTTCCAGCCAAGAATCTTCTCATCTTCTCATTTCTAGGGCTCTGCCACATGCCCAGCATGAAGCTCAGGGCCCCATGTGCTGAGATCCCCTCCGCCCAGCCCCAAAGTGCAGCCACAGCCCCACATGGGCTGGGGGTCCCCACAGGAGCTCCCAATCTGCCCAAGCCCCACACATGGAACTGCCATTCCCAGGCTGGGGGCCTGTCCCAAAACGCACCGTACAGCTGGCTCCAGGCAGCAGCAAGGGGTGCCTCCACAGCATCCTCCGCAGACAGGCTGGCAGTGGCTGTGCCCCGGGGCGTGGGGGCTGCGTCCAGCGTCTCGTTGCAGTGTGGCATTCGCAGGGTGCCTGTGGCCAGCCCAGCCAGCAGTGACAGGATGGCAAAGAACCCCCACAGTGTCCCCTCCTGCAACGAATCACAGCACAGCAGCGTCAGCCCCAAACAGGGTTCATTCCCCACACCGGGAATGAGGCTCCATGAGCTAGGGATGGGTGGGGATGGGGTCATGTAGTCCTGGCCATGGCAGCCAGACAGACCTGGGCTCACCTTGGGCTGCAGGTGCGTGGCAGGTCCTGCAGGCCTTCGCTCTGCTGGCCCCTGTCGCTGGTCCATGCTAGCTGCAAGTACAGAGGCTGGGGTCAGTGCCCGCACAGGGTAGGTATGAAGCTGGCTGGCTGGGAGTTGGCACATGCCTCCCTGCTCTGGCCAAGCCTGCCACCCCCTCCCTCGCCCCCCAGAACCTCACAACACCTCCTGCACCCCATTCATGGCCCACCCTTATCCCTCTCCTCTCCTGGCACAGCCAGGCATCCTCACCACACTGAACACCCCTTCCAAGAGATTGGGCAGCTTGGGCAACCCAGCCTTTGCAGAGCACATCTCTTCAGGGGCCATGCAGCCATGTCCTCGTGTGAACAGCCTGGGATGCCAGGCTGGGCTGTGAGGCAGTGGCTAGGGCTGGAGTGCTGCGTGGGGGGGCCCTTTCCCATGGCCCTTCCCTGGGAATGTTTTTCTTGCTCACAGTGGGAGCCTGACCTTGGAAACTCCAAATCCATTAGCACAGGGTCCTTGGGTGCAGCCACCCCTTGGCCCTGTGCTGGCTCCCCAGGCTGCTGCCTGCGCCAAGCTGGGACACACACCCCCCGAGCAGCCTGGATGAGTGGGACTGCAAGGGGCAGGATGCTCAGGCAGGTCCTGTGGGGACACAGCACGGTACAGAGCACCACGCTGGGCTCACTGTAGTCATTCACCCCAACACCACAGCTTGGCATCCACTGCCCTAACACGCAGAAAGGCACTGCATCCCCACTGTGCATGGTCCCTGAGAAGCAGCAAGCACAGTCTCGGGGGAGTGATGTTTCCCAGGAGGTGCCGCAGCAACTCCCGTTTGCAGCCACATCTTTGCCTCCTTCCCCAGCTCCCACCTGCAGTGCAGGGATGCCCCAGTGTCCAAAGCTAGGATACCCTGGCTTTGAAGGGCTTTAGAAGTGGTTCCAAAAGGGGTTGCAGTTTCCTTGTCCCATCTGCTGCATATCCTGTCTCTCGAGGGGACTGTCCCCTTGGAGCTTAGTGACATTCTGCATTCAAGAGTTCCTCAATCCCCTCTACGACTTTGGCTTTGTCCCAGCATGTCCCAGTTGCTTCCATGGCAAAGGAAGCAATAAGGGATGGAGACCTGCTGAGGAGAGCACTCCTGACCCAAAAAAAGGTGAAAGCACATGCCTGGGCACTGCTGGGACAAGAAGAAAACATAATTTCTCCCAGTCTCTCTAGCATCTCAGGGGATGGTCCCCAAGTCCCAGTTGTGGAATCTGATGCCACCCTGCACTGGCCACACTGTGACACGGGTCTGTAGTGGGCGCTGCCAGGCCTATGTGTCCCCTCCAGGGGCCGTGCACCCGGCGGGATGTGCTCCCGGTCCGGCAGGGCTCGCACTGCCCCCCGGCCGCACCAGCCGCCACAGCCTGGGCAAACACAGCCCACGCTGCCCTTCGCTCCCGTGCTGGCCCGTGGCCCCACGCCAGCCGCTGCCGCCAGGTCATGGATTTCCCAGGCCGGAGGGGCCGGGCAAGGGTCCCTGCGCCCTGCTGGAAAGGGACAGACTCCCCTGTCCCCGCTTCCGCGGCGAGGAACCAGCCCTGCTGCGGCCCCTCGGCTCCAGCATCCCGGGACGGGACGGGCCGGGCCGGGCCGGGCCGGATCAGCCGGTGCAATTCAGGCTTCTCCCGTCCGGCGGCAGCACGGCCCCGGACTCTGCAGCGGCAGCGCTGCCGGCGGGGGCGCCGAACGAGGGCAGCCTCCCTTCGCCACCGGGAGCCCCAGCGCCGAAGTGACGGACGAACACAAGCAGAGCCTCCTCAGACTCGGGGCCCCGTCCACGGGGCAGCTCCTTGAGCGCGCAGGACCGCAGCCCACGCTGGCCCCGCTCGGCATCTGCTTTCGTCCAGCGCGGGCAGGGCTGAGCCCAGCTCCCGGGCACCCCACGGCGGTGCCAGACCTGCACACCCCACAGCAGACCCCCATGTCCTGTACGGGGAAATCTGGCTGGATCTCCCGCAGACACGGCTGCCAGAGCCCTGCCGGGCGATTCATAGACACAGGAGGGATTTTTCCCAGGGTCGGAACCGAGCTCATCCATGTGAGCACCTGTCTGGACCCCCGCCACGTGTGTCCCCCGCCCGGAGCTAAACAACAACAATTGTTGGTGCAATCCCTGAGCAGGCCACCTTACGCTCACTCGTGCGGAGCCCGGCTCCCCCCGCTGCCCGCCCTGTGCACGGGGCGCTGGGGGAGCATGTCCCGGGCTGCCCCAGGCCCCCGGCGGAGGTACAGACACTCGCGAAGCGCATCCGTGCGGGCCCAGCGGGTGCCCCAGGCCCGCGGTGAGTGTCTCGGCTCTCAGGGTAGCTGTGGCAGCCGCGGGCCCCACCTGGAAGCGCGGGGGGATGCCCAGAGACCCCTTCGGACACCTGCGGGCACCGGCGGAGGCCCTGCATCCCTTCGCGCTGACCGTGGTAGAAGTGATGGGGGTCAGAAATCAACCCCGCGTATGAGGACTCGGACACGCGGGACACACGGCAGGGACCAAACTCGGCCCCAACTCAGGGACAGCAGAGCCGGGGAGCACAGGGTACCCCCGCCCCTTGCCTCTCGCCTGCCCACCGCCCGGGGCGCACACCTGTCCGACGTGCCCAACGGGCCGGGCGGGAGCCCAGGGAAGAGGCGGGCGAGTCCGTCCCCGTGCCCCTCGGGCGCCCGCAGCGGGGTGCCGCCTCTCCCCGCCCCGGCAGGGAGCCCCGGCCCCGCCGCGGCCCCCAGCGCTTCCTGCCGCCGGGTCGGGCTCGGCACCCCGGTAGCCGAACGGGGGGGACTTGCCCGGGGGCGGCCCGAGACTCCTCACCGACCCGCGAATATTGCCGGGAGGTGGGCGGCGAAGCGGGTTCCCCTCGTCCCCCCCGTAGTCCCGGTACGAGCCTCCGCCGAGACTCGGGGCCGCCGGCAGGCTGGGGCGGGCGCTGTCGCCCGCCACCCCGGCCCGCACTCACCGTGCCCGCGGTGGGGACCATCCCCCGGGCCGCCGCTGCCCCGCATCGCCTCCGCTCCCCGCCGCCCCCCGCCGCCCGCCGCCGCTGCGCCGGGCGGGGCGCTGGCGGGGCCGGCGCTGCCCCGCCGGCACCGACTCCCGCCGCTGCTCCCGGTGCCGCTCCCGCTGCGTCTCGGGGTGCGGTGGCGGCGGCGTCAGGCGGACGCGCAGTGCGGGACACCGGCGGCTCCATCCCGCTCCCGTCGTCGCTGCCGGTGTCAAATTCCAGCCACCGTCACCTGACCGGCGGGGCGGGCACCGGCACCGGGACCCCGACTCACATTGACACCAGGATACCAACCGGCGCCCCGATCCGCACGTAGTGGCACCGGGATTCTGACCCGCACGGGCGCCTGGACCGCACCGGGATCAGGAGGGCACCGGAATCCCGCCAGCAGCAGGAGCCGCAGCCCAACCCGCTTCAGCACCGGCTCTCGCCGCGATCCGCACCGCCTCCGAGCTCCCGCGGAAACTCGCATCCCGCCGGGAACAGCACCGGGACCCCCGGAGGCACTCGACCCCCGCTACCGCCACCTGCCCGTCGGCCGATCCCCGGGCAGGCGGTCCCGCAGCCTGGACGGACGGACGCCCCGTGATCGGTGCTTCCTGCCCCGACAGCGCGACCACAGCGCAACCCGGACGGACACGCGGACACCCTCGGGAAAGGGTTCAGCCCTTCCCGGAGCGCTCCGGGAACAGAGCCCCGCGGGGAACCCCCTGCACACGTGGGGATCCGGCGGGGATGGGCTGTCGGGCAGGGTCAGGGCTATCCCGGCAGCTCCCGGCAGCGGCGGGGCCGGCCCGCGTCCCAAGCATCCCGAGCTGACTCGGGGCACCGGTGTGCCCGCCGCTCGTGTCCGGCCGCGCCGGAGGAGGAGTCCGGCCTCCCGCCCGCCCGCGCCCCGCGCCACGGTCCTCCTGGGCTGGGCCGCCCGCCACCGGGCTCCTTACCTCTGCCGCCGCCCTGCCTCCCTCCGCCGGGGCCGCCGCTGGCCCCGGGGACATGGGGGCCGGCTGGCGAGTCGAGCCGAGCCCGTGCGAGTCCTTACGTCACCGCCCGGGGCCCTCCGCGTCCATCCCGGGGCTCTCGAGTGCTCCTTGCGAACGTGCCAAATCCCGGGGCCGCCTCCGCTCGGCCCCGCTTCACACGTGCTCCCCTGGCCCGAGCTGATCTCCGGGACGCGCCCCGGGCCAGGCGAGCCCCCCGGGTCCGGCCCTCATGGCTGCGGGCTCCGAGGGCGCCCGGGCGGGCTGTGCGCCCCGCTACGCCGCCGGCCGTGTCACCTGCCCCGGCGGCGCTCCGCCGCCCCGGCGCTGCTCCCCGGGCTTATGCAACTCCCCGGCTGGAGCGGGGCCAGAGGCTCGGTCGCCGGCTGTGCCACGGCCGCACGCCCAGGTCGCCCCGACCCCGGGCCACCCGCGTGGCTTTAACCTCCTTCCCGCCGCCCGGCAGCCCGGGCCCCGCGGTCCCGCGGAAGGGTCGGATGGCCGCTCCTGCGACCACCTGCGGAGCCGCCGCCTCGCCTGCTCTCATCTCCGCGGATTATCCGGCGCGGGGGTGACAACTCCCACGTCCTCCTGCGACATCACCTGCCAGGGAGTGTGCGGGCACAGGCGGCGCCCACTAAGCCGTCCCTGCCGCCGCGAGCAGGGACAGCGGAGGTGGCACGCGGCCCGGAGCTGCTGCTTCACCTGCCCTGGAGCGGCACCATGCGGCCCTGGCTCCCCCCTTTCACCCCCACTCCTGTCGTGGCACAAGCATCTTGACCTAGTCTGTGGCTCTGGGTGGCTCCCTGACTGCCAGTGGCACTGCGTGGGAGCACGGGCTCTGCCGTGGGACTCATGCTCCACAGCCACGGCCTGGAGCTGCTCCCATCTGAGATGGCATTGGAGGCAGTGCCCGTGGATGCCTTGGCCCAGCAGAGTTTCTGAGACCCTGGTGCATCCCTGGGGTAGAGAAACAGACAGGGAACAGGTTCCCCTGTTTGCAGGACTACAGGCTAATGCAGCTGCCTGCTTGGAAAATTTCAACGTGAGTTGCATGTCCTGTTCCAGGTTGCCTGGCTGTCCCCGTGGAGCTGGGTCTGGCCACAGCCTTGCCCATACTAGGGAAGCTGCCCAGGAAGAGAGGGCTGCCAATGCAGGGAAGGGCTGCCTCCCCCACTGAAAACCCTCAGGGCTTAGAGACAGCCTCGGGTGCTGGCTCAGCACAGGGGTTACCCCATCCCCTCCCACCTTGCCTCGGATGGGCAGCTCTTCATGTCCCCAGGACACAGCCGGGAAGTTCTGAGCCTGTGATGCTGGTTGTATGCAGGGGGCTATGCAGGGCATGGCACAGGGTATCCAGGGCACCCATACAGGTGAGCCCACAGTGTCCCCAGTCATGTGGAAGGAGTGGTTGTGCAAAGCCTGGCCTCTGTCCTCTTCCAGGTGTGCCCCCTTCGAGGCTGCTATCCCAGACACCTAGAGGCACTGGCTCCCTCCTCTGCCCTTCCTTCTGGTCTTGGGAGACATAACCCTACCGCTGCTGTCAGCCCCACTAATGTCCCACCAGCAGCACCTCCTCCCTGTCCTCCCACAGCCATGGTGGCAGGGGATGGTATGTCCCAGCTATGAGCCTCAATCCTAGCACTGCTCTCCCCTCTTGGGCTCCCATGAGTACTGGCTCTGCCCTGGGGCGTGCTGGGCATTGCTCAGGCTGCACGGGGTACTGGGATGCAGGGTTCCAGCCCCACAGGTCTCCAGGCAGAGGGGTGACCTGTCCCTGACTGCTGCTGGCACTGCCTGGCTTGGTACCTCCCAGGGCACTGCCTGTGCCAGCCCGTGCTCCCGCACCCCTGGGGCTGGGGTGCCCCCAGGTGCCTTGTCTGGTCTGGAATAAGCCCTGCTGAGCTAAGCCAGGACCTGCTGTGACATCCGTCCCTAAAGGTGCCACCCTTGCAAGTGGCAGGAGGGGGGTGATGCAGACCAGCCAGATGGCAGGACTGAGCACGTCGTGGCTGCTGTCCGAGGCCATGGCTGGGTGTGACAAAACATACGTGGGAGAGAGCTGTGACGCAGGCTGTGTCCCATCTCAGCAGTGACGTGGCTCCTTCAGGGATATCTCTGAACAAGTCTCCTTGTCTCAGCTGACCTGAATGTCCTCATGTGCCCTGGTCCCAGGCTCTATGCTCTTTTCTTCCTCCGCCCTCCCACAGCCAGGACAGGGCATGGGCCATCCCTGGGGCTGGCTCAGTCAGATGGCAGTGGTGATCCTGCTCTTTAAATGCTAGGAAAAGAGAGGGGATGGAAGGAGGATTTGAGCTGCTCCAGCATCTCCTTGAAACCTGCAACCATGCATCAGGGAGGGTTGGGCAGTTGCTTCTCTGGTGCCCCATTGGTGCTAGTAACAACCCACCCCTTGTTTGGAAGCTGGGAGGTCTGGCAGACCAGTCACTCACCTGGAAGTAGCCTTCCCGTGCCTCCAAGCAATGGAACTGTCTCCAACATATCCTGTGGCTCTGGGAGCCTGGTGGCATCACCAGGGCTTGCCTAAAGAGTTACATTCTTCCACCTGGGACTTGGCAAGTATGAGAGCTGGACACAGCCTCGGTCCCTGGCTTCCTAAACCATTTCCTTTTCCAGGACACTGTGGTGAGAAGGTCACTTGGCTGGACACCTGCCTTTGTCAGGGCCGCACCCAGGCCGATTGCTGCTGTGACTGACCCTTGGCAGGAAGACATCCTGCTGGCAGAGAGTCCCCAGCAGAGCAGCCATAGTCACAGGCAGGATCACAGGCAAGACAAGCTCTGATGCCTGTGCCTTCCAACATTAAATGAACCCAACCCAAAATCCCCTCTCCCACCCCTCAAAGTCACCTGAAGGGAGGAGCACAGCCCTCTCCCATCCCCAGCACCAGGCCAGTGGCTTTGGCCAGCTGCAGCTCCTGGCAGCTGGATTACTGTTCCAGAGGAGTCAGCAGTGAAACCAGGCAGGGGACAGCCCAACCAGGGGAATCCCTCTGCCTCCCATAAAAAAGGCCCAAGGCAGCAGAAGAAAGAGGCCAGCCAAGCTTGTTTGATAGCTTTATTGCTTCTGTGATATGACTGAATTGATGTGACATAAGCCGGCTTGGAGGAGCCTGCAAGACTCTTACCCTCCCTGCCTAGAGGGAAAATTTAAAAAAAAATGCAGAAACTAAAACTAATTTTAAAAACTCATTGAGTTCTTGCATCTTGGCTTGGTACAGTACCGGCAAATGCACTGGCCTTTTCGAGACCCTGTGCAGGCTGTGCAAGGAGCCAGAGCCCAGAGGGGCTGGGCTGTGGCCCCAGAGGGGCTCCTGCACTGAGGGACGCGTCTCTAATACTGCAAGTGACACACACTTGGTCCGAGAGCACACGCTGTGCTGGTGCCCATGGAGCTCAGCATGGTGGCTGCCTCCCTGCCAAACACTCTGGAAGCCCTTGCCCGTGTCCAGTTCTGCCCATACCCAACCCAACTGCGCCCATCTGACACAGACGGCCCTGTCCTGACACCTTCCCCCCCTCCCAGCAGGGCTCACACTGAGGGGCGGCACAGCATGGCCAGGCAGGGCCTCTCCACTTCTCTCTCCAAGGAAGGAGACACTGGAAGCCCAGAGATGCTGGGATGAGGAATGCTGGACTGGATCCTACTGCTGCCTTATGCTACCTGGCCATGGTGCTTACCTTTGGCACATGTGAGCTCGAGGCCATAGTATGGCCAGGCCTAACAGGGTGAGCTGGTGGTGGGATCCCAATGCCAGTGTGGTGGGCACTGACACAAATGCACAAGCAGCTCATGGTGTGGTCAGCATAGCAGCAGCAGCTCTCCAGCACCTCCTGTCCTCCAGAGCAGCACATGCAGCCTGCCCTGCAGCTCTCCAGACCTGCTCTCTGCACTAGCTGGAGCAAAACCCACTGTGGCCACTGGCTCCTGATCTGTGTTTCCCTGGGCTGTCTCCAGGCAGTTCCCTGCCACCCGAGTGGCCTTTCTGCACCACAGTGCACCAGAGGCACCAGGCAACCCCGCTCTATATTTAGGCTGTGGAGAATTCCCCTGGGCTCTCCCTTCCGATCTGACAAGGTGAGTCACTGTGAGGGAGAGGCCAAGACTCACATCCGTCCCACTGACCCTGCTCTGACCCGCGCGCCGCTCCGAGCTGCCGGCACTGTGGCGTCTCGAGGGCGGGAGGTGGCTGCAGGTGCACCTGGGGAGGCAGCCAAAAGAACAGCACCCAGGAGCAAAACCCAGTGCTGTGCACTGCTCCTGGAGCTGGAGCCCCATCGCCTGGCCATGGGCCGCTCTGTGGTGTCAGTGAGCCAGAGGAGAGTCTTGGTCCCCAAAACGCTCTTTCCTTCTGCATGCAGGTGGTCCTGACCCACCACAGTCACTCTGGACCATGCACTGATCTATTCAACTTGGACTCTTCTGCCTGGAGACCCCTGTTAAGGTGGACAGAAGGGCTTGGAGTGACCTCCCTGTCTGTAGGGTCAACTTCCCATCAGGACCTGTTCACGGCTGTGGTGGAGAGCTGGGATGACAGGGGAGGCTAAGCAGTGGCCACGCTGTGTCCTTGGACCTGGAGCCAGGGAGCTGCAAGATAAAAGCGCCCTGGAGCTTTGTAGTGTTCAATAATTAAATTGAACAGTCCTCTGTGGGGGTCCCAGCAGAGACACCAAAGGCTCTTCCCTCCTCCTTCCAGATGCAGCTGCCCACTCTGCCATCTCAGCTCACTGCAGCCCATGGATGCAGCCCTAGGGCTCTCATGGCAGCTGGTTAAAGCACCAAGACTGAGAGTGGGTGTCAACCCTTCCCCAGCCACAGCCTCAGCCAGACCCAGGCCAAGCATTCCCACTGCCAGCATGGCTGGGACTCAACAGAAGATGGTCCCAAGTCCAGGCTGACACCCAGGAGCTGCAAAGGGAGGGTTGCCTGGTGAGAACCATGGAAATTCAGTCCCATGGAGTCTGCAAGAAGGATAAACAAATTGGGAGATACTTAAAAGGAATATCTGCTACAGCATATGCTCAAAAACCTGCTGCAAACCTCACAGAGCATCCTGAAAGGAGGCATGTCCCTGGGGGAACAGGGACTGCCTGGCTGGGAGGCCAGAGCAGTGGGGATGGGACATGGGAAGGGTAAAGGGAAGGAGAGCCTTCCAGCATGCCTTCTGCAGCCCAGAAGCAGCAGGAACTTTGAG
This sequence comes from Camarhynchus parvulus, assembly GCF_901933205.1. NCBI lineage: Eukaryota > Metazoa > Chordata > Aves > Passeriformes > Thraupidae > Camarhynchus > Camarhynchus parvulus. The sequence goes on from NC_044578.1 coordinate 10,267,484, forward strand.
CTGCTCCCAGATGACAAGGGAAACAGCAGCCACAACAAGAAGCTGGGCGGGACTCGCCCCTGAGCAAGCTCCTTGGCTACAGGCACAGCAGGCAGGAGAAGCTCCTGAGGGAGGCATCCCACACTGCTCTGTAAGCAGCACTCAGTGCCATGTCCTGGGAGCTGCCTCTGCCTGCAGCCTGGTCTCAAACCATCCTTTGCTGCTCTGCCCCATGCCTGGGTCACTGCCTGCCCGTCCTACACACCCCCTTGGGGGTCTCAGGTCCAAAGCCACAATCCCTGCAATCAGCAGGTGCAGAGCTGGTCTAGGGGAGCCATGCGAGCCCTGCTCTGAGCATTCCTTGCCCATGCCAGGGTCATGCTCCTTTCAGTCCAGAGCAAGGCAGACTGCAATCCTTGGGCTATGTCAGACACAGTGTCAGGACCATGAGCCCAACCCACATCTCCCCTCTGGGATCCCCCTCCGCTGACCCCAGCACCGGCTGGCTGTGTGCCAGTGCCTTGACACCCACGTACTGGGACAGTGCCTTGGGTGCACTCCAGCCTGCTCCAGGCCAGGAGAGCACAGGAGCCACTTTCCACATGTAACTGCTCATTCCCTTGGCAACCTCCCTTCTGCTCTTCAGGTGGATGAGACCACCCTGCTGCCCTCGCACTTGGCCACGTTGATCAGTTTATTCCAGCTCCTCTGAAATACGTATACAAATCAAATGTGCAAATAGTGCATCTTGGGACCAAGAGGGCAGAGGAAGGACGTGCCCCTGAGAGCAGGAGGAGCAGCAGTGCTAGAGCAGCACGGGAGGAGCTTGAAAATGAAGTGAGCAGGGGCTGAGCAGAGGGTGAGAGTTCCCATCAGGTTCCATCATCATTGAGGTCACACGTCGCTTAAATAGGGAACATGATTGAGTCTGGAACGTAAAACAAACATCTTCAGCAGTCTGCTCTCAAACTGTAAAGCTTGAGATCTCTGCTCAAGATCTGACCTCCTTCCAAAGAATAAATTACTCCCCTCCCACACAAAACCAAAGCGAGATGCTGTCCAGAAACAGTGACACAAGTCTGCATGGACTCTTCAGGGGCCCTGCACAGCAGGCACAAACCAAGAGGCCTGAAAGCCTTCAGCACAACAGGGCAGGCTCCTCTACATCGTGACAGGCAGGAAGGTGGGGAGGGTCTGCTGTAGGCAGAGAAAGCCACTGGCTCCCTGCTCCACCTCGGGGTCAGGGCAGAGGCAGAGCAAATGGCTATGGAAAACACAGCCAAGTCAGTGGCTGCTGTTGCTGCCTCTGTGGAGGATGTGAAGGAAAAATGCAGAAAAACAAACCCATGCTCATCTCCATCCAGAGGCTCCAAGTGGAGAATGAGAGGAAGCCATTATTCTCCCTTTGAATCGTAGCAGCACCAATGACACCAAAGTTTTGGATGGATTTGTTTTCCTGGGGAAAGGTCAGAGGCTGGTGACAATGCAGATGGAGCATGAAGAGGCCAGGTTTTTCACAGGGCTGTGCGCAAGCAGACTTTGTCTTGTACCTTGGTATTTCTAGTATGGTTCCAGCAGAGTCTTTTAAAAAATAATACTTTGTACATTCAGGCTTTGCTGCCTCGGGGCAGCATCACCTCCCATTTGGCACTAATCATTGTATTCACAAACCTTTCTTCTCTCTCCTGAGTCTTTCCTGTCTAATTCAGGATGCAGAAGATCTGTCTGCGATGCAGAGTTCAAGAACTGTCCACTCAGCCCCTTGCCCACCTCCTGCCAGCTCTAGGCCTGGAGGTGGGAGATGTAACCCTCGTGCAGACTGGCAATGCAAGAGGGTCTTCCCGGAGCACCTGGGCATCTCTGTGTGTCTTCAGTGAGGTGGGATTCTTGCAGGGGGCTGCCAGTGCCTGCTCCCAGAGCTGCAGCGTGTCTCCGTCTCCTCCCTTGGACGCAGTGGCTGCAGCCACTCAGATCCCACTGGTTAGGTCAGTGATGACTCGGGCTTTCACCAGCTTCCTCAGGAATTCCTTCTCCCGCTGGATGTTGTGCGTCCAGGACTGGAAGAAAATGAGAGAGATAGGAGGTCAGCAACTACCCTGGCCAAGCATGTTCCTGTCCCTCATGCCTGGGAGACTGTCAAGGACACAGATCCTGCTGCAGATCAGAACAGCCCTTGCACACCAAGGACCTTCTTTTATGTAAGGCTGACACAGTCAGCAGGGTCAGACCTGTGTACCTAAGGTAGAAAGTTTCCCTTGTGGGCTGAGGGAAGCTTTTTGGCATGGTGAGATCTGGGCAATCCAGATCCCTTGGGCAGATGTGCCCTCCCAAACTACTGCACACAGGAGTCCAACAGCACAGCAAGGTGATGGTCTATGCCAGGGAACAGAACTGGCAGAGGACACAATGGAAGGACGTGTACCCACCACACACAGCGCCCTGCCAGGCCATGGCAGTGTGTGGGGGTGGATCCAGCTGAAACACCCCAAGACCATCCCCATCAAAGCTGACTCTTGCTTCTGCTAGCTCTGTCCAGAGGAAATCACATGCTAAAGGTTACACTAATACAATGTGAAGGGTGAAACGGCCACATCTTACAGCAGTCACTTCAGAGCAGTGATTGCTATAGCTGGTGTCAGCCCACCAGATGTGTTCCTTGCAGCAGGCTTGAGCTGGGATCACAGCATCTGCCATCACTCATCTGTGCTGGGACTATTGAAGCACCTAATGAAAGCAGGAAGTGGTTTGTCACGCCATGGAGCCCAAGGCAGAACAGGGAAAAGCAACTTTCCCCAAAATCTCCCACAGGACAAGAATCACAGTACATGATTTCGACACAGTGCTCTGGTCAGCAGGTAATCTGAGCTCTGAATACAATCTGGACCATGACAAAATCACTCTACAGGATCCTCCCTGAAATGGCCTCAAACCAACAGAGCATCAGCCCAACGAGCCCACTGAGGGCACTCTGTCATAGGTATCAAAATCCAGTTTACCCACTGCCAAACCATGGGCACCTGCCTGCAAGGCACTGGTTGTATCCATCATGCACAGTGTGCATGTGGCTCTCCTGTCATCCTGCTTATCCTGCCCTGTCCTGTCTGGGACAAGCAGCTCTCAGCCATGACTGCTGTGTGACACTGACAGCCCCAGGCATGACATGCACACGATGGGCTGACAAGAGGTTCAAGGTCCTTCTCTACATCTCCAGCACATTTTGGAAATATCTTTCTTGCTGCTACTGCACATTTATAAGTTACTTTCATCCCCTCAGTGCACAGGAATGACAACAGTTACAGCTGCTAAAGAAACTTCAGGCAGGTAAAAGAAGTCTCTGACTTCCTCTGCTTCCAGTGACACTGTCACCTGAATGCTGGAAAGGCTACATCACTACAGGGAACGGGACCACACACGGAGAACTGTGTTGGTGCTCCTTGGGACTCTGGAAATGCATCAGCCCTATCTCTAAACTGAAAAGGTACTGCTCTGAAACAACTCAGTGCATGGCTTCAGCTAATGTAAAACCAGAAACTGACAAGTGGCACTGGGAATAAGGGTTACAAAGGCTCATAAAATGAAAAAAGCCTCAGTTCCAGAAAGCAGCAGTGGGAACGATGGTGGCACAGAGAGAGCTGGGAGAGCAGGGCTGAGTGTTGGAGCCAGAGAGCCAGGATCCCCCAGTATGCTGGAAACAGTTCCACATGTGGCATGTCAGCCTGGGGCCCTGGGCTTGGCCCCTGCCATGCTGCAGTGTCACTTGTGCCAGCACAGCCCCTTGCTAGGAAGGCTCAGCCTGAGAGTTTGGGTGAGCTCCTGCCCACAGGCAGGCAGCACTGCCTGCAGGCACAGAGGCCACGCTGGGACACCAGGCTCAGTGCATTCACTTGCGTCTGGCTGGGATGGTTGTTGAAACCTGCCTGGAGCACCAGGAGCCTGATACCTCATAGCACAATCTGAGCCCTCCTCCACGCCTTTCAGCCTCATCACACAGTCTGAGAAGCCACCTGGTTTTGGCCAGGACAACCGATCGTGTTTGTGTTTTTTTGTCCAGATGAACTGGGGAAGCAGCCACTTGTAGGCAAACTCAAACCACCTAAAATGCCACCTCAGGCCACGTGCAAGTGCCTTATCTGATGGCAGGAGGAAATCTGCTTTGTGAAAAGTACAAGTGGAGCAGGAATTTAAATTCAGGAGGTAGATAACAAAACTTTGGATGATACAATTGCAGTCTCTCACATTAGAGCTAGGTCTGGCTCCAGCACTCACTGCAAAGCTGCTGGCAAGACCTACCAACCTGTGGTTGTTCAGCACCCAGGCTGCTCTATACCCTAGGCACTGCCACTAACTCCTTTTTACAAGAAGACAGTCACACAAAAGGCTATTCAGCCTCCCACCTGATCCATGGATCTTAGTGATGTCCACATCAGTACTCTCTAATGTTTTGTGGCTAATGTAAGCCCACAGAGGAAGAGGTTCCCTCGTGAGAACACGCTTTCATCCCTCCCAAAGAGCACTGTCGGGGCCCTCAGTGCAGTGCTGCTCCCCCATGAGCAGCAGGGGCAGGAGGGATGAGGCATGTCTCCAACACCAGCTCCAGTTACTGATTACCCAGAGGGACTCACTCATCCCACTGACAGACCGAGCTGATCAGACTGAGGAAGCTGCATTCCAGCACCAGCAGTGGGGACAAGAGCCAGAGCAGTTTTCTCAAAACTGACAGGAAAGCAGGCACCTCAGTCCCACTGCTCCAACGGGAAAAGGCAACAAAATACACCCTAAATCCCAGAAGGTTTCAGGGTGTATACACCTCAAATAGCACCATGAGTATACACCGTAAATAGAACACACTGCCAGCAGAAAACTCCAGCTCTTTTCTCGTCAATCTGCACCTCAAAGACAGTGATGGAGCAGTTTAGAGCATTTACTGTCACCTCCACCTTCCTGTCCCTGCATATCACCACCACTGCTGCAACCTGGCAGACTGGCTCTGCCCTCTCTCCTCTGCTGCTCCCATCCAATGCAGCTTCCACTTGCGGAATCAAACAGGCTGCTTGCCTGAGCCCGTGGTTAGAGCAATGAACTTTGAGAGTTACAACAGGAACATCCCAGGAGGCTCCAGACCCCTTCTTGTTCTCCAGGGATCAGGCTGAGATTTCCTGTGCTTTGGGTCTGTCTCTGAGTAGTGGACGTTTGCTTTTTCCAGTGGAGAGCAAAGCAGAGGGAGCAGAGTTACTCTGCCAGCGCTGTTATGGCTGTTTATCCCAGGGAGGTGGCAGTGGCTCTGAGTGCTTGGTCACAGTTATTAGATGAAAATTTATCATCAGTTAAAGCCACCTTTCAGGGTTATGCAAATGCAGCAGCCCCAAACCACCTATCCTTTTTATCTTGACAATTCCACAAAGAAGCACAAAACATCATCTGTCACTTCAAGAAAAGCCAAGTGGAATATTTTAAGCCTAAGCAAATGTTTCAGAGACAAACCCAGGAGGAAGGTAAGCTCCCTGTCTGTAATCAATTACAGTCGGGGAATGCCTCAGCTTCAGACCACATTAGTCTTATCAAGCATGCTGCAATTTAAATACAGGAACACTAAATTAGAGAGAGTGAGTCAATGAGGAATGCATTCAAGAAAAACAGCAAGTTGTAGAGAAGGAGTTTTCTCAGTTCTGTTACATCCTCTGTATTTCTGCATGTCAGCAGCACTTCTCCACAAAAACCCGCACAGAAACGAAAGCCGAGCAAGAAGTGCTACTTCACTGGCAACAGTCGGCTTCCAGTCTCCACGAGTGCTAATTTATCTTTGTCTTTAACCTTCACTGCCTTGTCTCTAGAGCTGCTTAATTTTCATCATCAGACTGCCCCACTGTGCTTGAAACCGCTTGGGATTCGCACGTACCTAAACAAAGGGGTGGCTGGGCACCCTCATCTTCTTGTCTTTAGGGGATTTACTCACAGCTCCTTTATGCCCAGTCATTCTTACATCAACTTTAAATTTCTAACAGCTGTTTTCACTCCTGCTTACTCTTGCTACACTCACAGAGAGAGAAACTGTATCTCTTTTTAGTCTTCATTTTACCAAGTTAAACAAGGAACGCCTTTCTTCTACCAAAACAAGCTGTTCATTTACACCATGAAAACTGGGAAATCTCACAGAATTATAGTAGCTCCCTCTGCCCCTATTTACTCCAGATTTACTTCTCATGAGCTAGGAAAAAAGGCTCAGCAGCGCCTCATGCAGAGGCAATTCCCTCACTCAACAAGCAGTCCCTTCCTCTAGTCTTTGCAGAGCTGCATTTGCCTTTTTTTTGGTTTTTTTTCTTCCCAGTAACAGTCTGGCAGCCTGAATTATTCTGTGATTTATTTCTACCTACCTAAGCACTTTCCTCCTCTGCCATTGCCAAATAATGCTATCCCAGATTAGAATCAAAATGTCTATTATTGCCCCAAGTAGCATGACCTTCCATTCATAATCTTAGGCTTCATGCCACCCAATTCACTACTGATCTCAAGGTGCTCATGGCCTTCCTGGATGGTATTTTGATCCTCCCTTGTTGACCACACCTGGTTTTGTCTCATCACAAATTCCACTCGCACACCATTGCCTTCAGTGCCAAAAATCATTAAAGCAAACACTAAACACGACCTCCTGCAGAGGAACTCCCAGCTTCCATTCAGTGCTGCTCTTTGTGCTCTCTCTTAGAGAGACTATTCATGTACAGGTGTTGCACCAAACCCTGGCTTCTGAAGCTGAACTAATGATAATATCTCACAGGATTGCACGCTTACCTGAACTTCTGACAGGCGGGACCGCTACACTTCCTCTGTCCCAAGAATTATTTTCTTTTAAATCAAATAAAGATATTAAATTAGTTTTTGTAAACCTGCCTTTGGTAAGTCCATGTTGTGTTTGCTTTCAGGATTTAAATATTCTTTCATTTAAACTCTGCTCTGAAGTTCTGAAACCTCTGAGGCTGGTTTAAGAGTTCTGAATTTGACAGGACTATTTTCCTTCACTTGTTCCCATACCACTCCCCCCCTCCCAAAAAAAAAAAAAAAAGAAGGGAAAAAGAGGTATTATATCCACTACCAGCTAATCCTGTGGAACTTGATAGATTTATTGTGGACCTTTTCCTCTGGACTTGCAGCTTAATTGGCTCAAAGTGGAACAGAGATCTCTTGGGCTCTCACACCTTCTGCATTAGCTTCAACAGCTTCTGCCTTTCAGTGCTGACCCAGTAATTTTCGTTTTCTGTGAATTTCTCACCGTAATCGACCCTTTCCCTCACATGCATCATATCATCCTGATAGAGGTAATATATATATTCATGTGGTTCTTACTTTAATCATTCTGCTTCCTTCACCTCCTTGGATGTCAGTCCTGATAATTCTTTCCTTGCTTCCTTATTAATTGTTTGTCAGTGACACTGTTCAGTATTTGCTAATTTTCCTTTGCAACATCTAGTTCAACTTGACTTTTGCCAGTTTCTACTTTATCTCTGTCCCTTCCAGCCATCAGGAGTGAAGTCTTTTGATGCTCTTCTATTACTTCTAACACCATTTGAAGCAGGTCTTTACGAAATTATATTTACAGCCTTTTTCTGCCAGTTTTCCTCTTGCTGCAAACATGAATCACAGATAATTATTGTACTGTCACAAACAAGACTTCAAGTCTACAATAAGTCCATGAACTCTTCAGTGAATGTGCTTTTAGTAGCCCATTCTCCAAGGCTAGGCCTAAATTCAGAGAGGTCAGAGTCTGCATGCATGGCCCAATTCCACTGAGCACCCTGCCACCCCTGCTGAGTCTATATACAGCCCTGCTTATCAAGCTCCCTCCTTTTGGGAGCAAAATCTGAGTTATATCATCCCTTCTGTTGAGTTTCCATTTAATTTAACCATGAAGGTGCTTGATCAAAGGCTATTTCCTAAAGTGTCCCTCTGCCAGGTCTTCATACATGCCCAAAACAGCTGTGAAAGGCCCACAGCTCTTCTGGTGCCCTCCCAGCTGGTGAGAAGAGCTGTGCCAGCCACTGTGTCTGGGAATACCTGGGCTCTCCTTTTGACAATCCGACTGTACATCCCTGCCAGTGCCATTTCTGGGGGCACCCAGCACCCCACAGACAGCTGTGTTCAATGCTGGGGTCAGCAGCTGGGCTCTAACCCACCTCTATAGATCCTTTACTGCCTTCTCCTACAGAGAACGTGTCCAAACCCCAATTCTGCTTCTGTCCATTCTACAGCTGTACTTTCCTTGTTGTCCTTAGTGCACAGTGATATCCTGAGTGTCACAGTACTTCTGTCCTTCTGAGCAAGGCAATACCTGTGCTCTGGCCAGGGCTGCTATTCCAACAATCTTTTCCAGATTTCTGTTATATAGACACACAGTCCTTATGCACAGGAACAGCATGTGAGGCCTTTGCTCAGCTCCAACGCTGTCAAACAGGTGGCTTTTAAACAAAGACAAAAATGTATAAACTTCATCAGTCATCACTGCCGGCCCCAAGAAAAAGCACTGCCCTTTCAGAGGTGCCCCTGCCCCAGCCCCTAACCTCCCCCTCAAAAGCTGACCTCCATTTCAGTCTGCACCACTCCTTGTACTGCAATCACAATTCATCAGCCAGGCTCCAATAGCCATGTTTTCAGTCTATAAATCACCACGCCAGACATCTGCCCGGCTTTCAAAGGAGTTTTGTTCTTCTCGTTGGCTACCACAAACTTTAAGGTACTTGGAAGCCTGAAGCAGCCCTACCACCCCCTCCCCAGCAAGTTGTGTTGATTTAAAATGCAAAAGGCAGCTTCCCAGAGAGAGCCCAGATGATGATAAAGCACTATTGTCTGTGCCTTTATGGTTCAAGACTCCAAACTCGATGTTTGCGGATTATTCTGAGAGGTAGCTGCTGTCGGCGAGAGACAGAGACAAAGCTGTGTGTCACTGCATGCTGCAGGCCACCTCCCCTGGCCCTTGTGACAGCCCTTACACAGCCTGAATGAGAAGTGTTACAAGATGGTGTCCTCAGCATCCCACAAAGACCTGCTGGGGAAGGGGCCAGTGATCAGAAAGAAGCCATCAAAGGCTGCCCCGCCACCTCCCCCTCAGGTCAGGCACTGAGTCACTGAGGTGCTGGGCACAGCTGTATCAAAGAGCTGACACCTCCAACAGCACTGCTGGTGCTTGACCTGCTTCTCCAGTAAAAAGAGACTCGCCAGCAGCTCCACTGTGGGACACAAACACTGCAGGCAGCTCTGCATGAGCAAGGCTGGCTTTGAACCATGAATTGCCCTTTCTGCCACTCATAAGTGTGTGAGGCAGTCTGCAGCCAGCTGCTGAGAAGACAGCCCAGGATGTTCCCTGTGTGGCACCTGAGGTAACTCCCTGCTCACATTCTTGCTCCCACAAGAAATGACCGGGGATAGAAGCTCACCTCTGGATCATGAGGCTTGGGAAGACTGTGCTGGGGCAGAGCACATGGAGGAGGGATGCTGGGAGCCTGTCTTGGGCTTCATTCCCATGATTTAGCACAGCCCCCTGCTCTCTCAGTTTCATAAGCTGCTTATGGATCTGTTTTTACTATTCTAAACAGTCACTTTCCCATCCTTAAATAATTTCTATTTCACTCTATTTTAAAATTATTCCTTTTCCTCACCACCATTTCCACGTTTCCTTCGCTATGTTCCCAGTGGGTCTGACACTTCTACATTAATAGAAGACAGTGACCTGTGATAAAAATACATTTTTATGGAGTGCTTGGACAGGAAGCATTACAGGATCTGAGCAAGACATAAAAATACAATAAAGTATATGAAAATCCAACTCCAATAGATTCATTGCCATGAAAACAGAAACAAGCGAGCAGACACCTTGGCAAAGACTCAATTTTTTGTACAGCATTCATGGAAGCAGGCAAGGGACAAAAGCTGTTGCAAAGTTATTTGGAATAGGGAAAATAAAAAACTGAACGGAGGTGACACACTTGGCCATTCTGCATTTTGCAAGCTAAAACAAAGAGATGGGATAAGAGCTGAAAAATCACCTGTGAGAGTTTATACAACAGCACTGGGTCTGTTGGGCACTGGAGTCCCAGTAAGAGATCAGAGAACAAAGTTTGTCCTGACACCACCCAGAAATCTCCTGCTGAAGTGCAGGCCAGGAGTCTGCACCCCAGCCACGACAGGGAGCAGTGGAGAGACAGAACTGGCCTTGAGGCACAGTTTCAATTGCATTGATCTTCCAGCTCACACCTGAAACTGAGAGCACCACCCCAGTGCGCTTCCAGCTCTCCAGAGCACACTGAGCAACGGAAAAGGGTCTCCTCCACCAGCTCTGCCTGGACATACCCTGGCCAGAGTACACTGAGCTACCCAGGAGAGAGGGTAAAGAAGGTATCCAGTACTAAATTAGAGAAATTAACTCTGACAAGCATTCCCAAGCACAGGAAAATCCATACATGTTTGCAGCCATACTACAGAACAGAGTCCCAAGATCATACACTTCTCCTTGACTATTAACAGTGATCAAGCTCCAGTGCATCTCCCTCCTTGCAGATCCTCTTCTTCTGGGGCAGGAAATGCCTGCCCAGCCCTCAGGAGCTGCAGATCCTAGAAGACTCAGTGCAGGCAGCTGGCTTCTGTGGTAGCAAAAGCAGCACAATCTTGGACCTTGAGAGCTTTTACTCCTGTGGGGAATGCACAGGCTGAGCTAAACTATGGACTGGCTATGCCTGTTTCTCCTTTTGGAAATTCAGCTGCCAGTGCCACAGAGCAACAGGAAAAATCAGATTCATTTCCACAGAGATTTTATCACCTCAGTCTTGGCATGGGAGAGGCATCTCCACCCAGCCGTGAGCAAGTGAGTGCATTTTGCTGGCTTTTTTTATATAATCAGAACAAATTCCTTGGAGATGACTCACAGGATTTCAAGGGTGTCCAGAGAGATGTCAAGCAGCCTCAAGTGTAAATCAGTGACACACCTTGCTGAGAGGACTCCTGCTCACCAGCAAGCCCATTTGCCCTGCAGACACCCCTGCAGGCAAGGGAAGGGGCTAGAGGAATATTACCCAGCAGGCTCCCACAATCCACACACACATGTGTGGCATCTCCAGGCCCAGGACACTGCTGGTGTTTACATTTCCTCTGTAAAGACAGTGATGTTTTCAGGGTGGAGCTGGAGTGCTTCCCTGCAGCTGCTCTCTAGGCTTAAACACTGAAGATTTTCAGACATTCAGGCTGGAGGAGCTTGGCAGTCACTGAAGACATTTGAACTTCAGAAACAAGAGGTTCTGCCCCACCAAAGCCTGGTCAAACTGCAGGGGTTTCTACCTGGGATGTTCATTGTGGTGGAACAGCTGTATCCCACTGCAGTTGTTTCAGCACTGTGATGATGCCATGTTAAGCAAACCTGTTCCATTCCCCTGCCCAGGAATGAACACTCCAGCCTCCATGGGTCTGCAGGCCAGAGGACAAAGATGATTCTTGCATAATTTCAAGGTATAGCCTGCTTTAGTGGCTCCTTTAGAGGCTGAAATGTAGAGGAGGACCAGCAAGAACCAGGCTTGGACACAATCCCAGCGGTCCAAAGTAACACTGAGAAAAATCCTGCGGATGCTCTTGGACCTTTGGGTGTCAGAGCAGAGGGAACAGACAAATCCTTGGTGGAGCTTGGCTCTGGGTCAGTATTCTTTCACTAATACCAAGGGCAAGGTTTGACACAGGGTGCCAGTGCAGGCCAGCCTCCCCATTTGCAAGCTGCATGCAGGTGCATGCAGCAATGTCAAACCCCTTCCACCAAGCAGGTGCTTCCAGTCTGGAGTGGGGCAAATCTCTATTTCTGTGTTCTTTGAAGGCAACTGCAGAAGACACAACCCAGCTATTATGCCCTTCACCTTTCAACTTCACCCTCAGATGACTAACAATTACCAGCTACCATTAATATTAAATAGGAGAGAAAGAAATGTGATCCTCTCTTTGCTCTTCACATTCCACAATATCACAAACAATTTGTCATATTGGGAGGGACAGAGGCAGGAGGAGCATTAATTATTGATACTTGGGAACAGATGGCTTTTCTTGTACCAGGGCAGTGAAATGTAAGAGGAGCCCCTGGGTGAGGATGTGAGGATTGGATGGGCAGACACATATCAGGTAACCAGCCTTCAAGTGGAACAGGAACCTTCCTCCTAGAACCAGCTCCACTGGGCTGCAGAGCTCCCAACAAGAGCCCCAGCTGCAGAAACAAATCCACTGACATCTGAATTACTGAGGCTTCACCAGAACCTTTCAACGCTCCCTCACCTCTGTACAGGACACGATGACTGATGGCTTCCAGACAGCAGAGCCCTGGCAAATCAGCACCAACTGCTCTCTCTAGGAGACGTCTCTGGTTGCATTTCATGTGTTCATCCTCATCTAACTAATCCCGAGACCCCATACAATGTCCAAGAGTGACCTACTCCAGCCTTCCAGTGGCCTTGGATCCCATTTGGGGTGCTGGCCTCCAAAATCAGAGATCCAAGTGATGTGGACCTGCAACCTCAACCAGACTCCATTATCCAACTCTCTGCCAAATTTTCCCATTGATTTGTCCAAGGATGAAATAAAAGAAGACTTCATTCTTGTCAGTTCCAGTGGTGTCCTCATGTCCAAAAGCTGACTGTGGGACTGACATCCTTATGAGACAGGAGGAACAACTGGGCAAAAGTGACTCTCCACCAAAGGCAGCTGATTCTCCAGACTGAAAACACTGGCACCAAAAGCTTTTCCTGAAACTGTCCAGAAGTCTCTGTATTCCCTGCTGGATTCAGGCAACTGTAGCCATTTTCACTCTGGCCTAGCCATCTCTTTGCTGGAAGACCAAGGGACCAGCTGTACTGCCTCAGACCTGGGCCTGGGGAGCCCAGGGCCCCGTCTCTGGCAATGGTTATAAGCAGGTGGTGATACCTCCTCTACTACTGCAAAAGTTATATTCCTTAGCTATTTTCCATTCAGGGATTTCATAAGCCAGACATCACCTCAATTCAATTTACTTCTTTGGACATACCCCTCAAACCCTCAAATAGGCACTCATTTCCCCAGCAGGGGACTAATTAAATCCATGGTTACTCCATTGAGCTAAGCAGACTCTCTTGCCACCTCCACAGGCCCAGAAGGTACCTCAGGACCAAAGTGTCAAATCCTTTGGTGTATTGAGGACCTCACAGCCTTTGCCTAAACTCTGTTTCCTTAGCCTCTGCTGAGAGCTTCATGCTTCAAAGTCTCATTACTCTGATAATTAGACACACTCCTCTCATTTCTCAAGCTGACTAATCATTGATTTATAATTCCTCTCACTCTGCCTAGGGTCATGCAGCCTGCAGCCTGTGAGAGTACTAAGACACGTACAGTCTTGTGATTTGGAAAAACACAACTTCCCAGCTTCTCTCCTGGTCTGAATCAGTGGTAAAGTCCTTGGGATGAGCAAATGCCAGGTGCCAGGAGACAGCTGCTGTCCATGAACAATACAACTTTCCACAGTGTGGAGTAGGATAGAGCAAGTATCCCTACCCAGTGAAGAGGGAGAAGCAATCTTAGGAAGACCTGGGTCACATCTCTGCTGGGAAAGAAGGAGCTCCCCCATAAAAGCAGCAAAACTTCCCACTATAGAACTTTGACCAGTGTTCAAGTTTGCTCTAGTTTGGTACAGGAAATGGACAGACCTGAAGGTATCTATACTGCTGCATTATACCAATATGAGAACTTTTGTTCCTCCAGAAATGCTGTTTGTCTCACTGTGATAGTAGCAGAAAATGTTTAACGTGGACCTGTCTTTACAGAGCACTCTCCACAGACCCAGTGGTGCTCACACCAGCGAGGTGCTGCTGAACAGCCAGCTGAGAGCTCAGGTACACAGGCTGATCTCACCTCCCCCATGCTTCCCAGGCCTGAGGAGGGGATCAGCTCACAAAAGAAGCCTATGGATTAGAGAGCAATCCAATGGATCAAAAGGCAGGAGAGGGCACATCTTTTCAACCCCAGAGCAGAACTGCTCCCTTTCACACTCTTGGGGTTAACATTTATGTGAAGCCTTTCCCTGCCACTCAAAGAAGAAATTACATTATATACACATTCCAGAGAACTTTTCCCAGCAGTAATAACCATTTTTAACATACACTGAGCTTGGGAGAATGTCTATAATTTTACAAGCAGAAGCAAGAGCGGAGCTGTGTTTTGATCCACACAGCACAGCTGTAAGTTGACATCACGATCCTAGTCAGGCTCTGGACTCGGGGCGGCCAGTGAGCTTGGGAGGAGGATGTGCTTGGCAGGAGCTGCCTACCTCTTTGATGGCAGACATCTTGATGTTCTCATAGTAGTGCAGCGGTGCATTGGGTGAGCTCATGTCATAGCCAAAGCCAGCCACCGCCACCTCATCGCAGTTGTGCAGCGCCATGGTTATTGCTACGCTTCCCAGGGTGGGGATGTTCTGAGAGGAGAGAAAGCAGCAATGGAAGTCATTAGCAGGTTGCCATTTTTATCATCAAAAATTTCCTCTTATTGTCTCTGCCAACGGGGGCACTGCTGCTACTAAGCAGAAAATCAGGAACGTGGTATTTTGGCTATATTCAACCTGCCAGTTTGCAGGGTTGATAGCCTCCCAACTTGTAAAGAAATTAATGCAAATAGTCAGACTCCCCTTCCACAGCTTTGCTGTCCTGAGAACAGGGCAGCAGATGAGCTAGAGGATGAATCAGAGTGGATACATTAGCTCTCTGAAATTAAAACACACGTAGACAGTGGATTACAATGTTAATGCACATTACTGGCTTCCAGCTAGGCTAAGGAAGAATACTTATCCGAACAGGTCACCATACAGGAGAAAAACTGAGGAACAGCACAAACACATTATTTTACTGATGGCAAATGCAGTTTAAGGTTGCTAAACAGCTCTGGGAGATGGAGAGGAGACCAGGCAGTGTGTTCCAAGACCCCTTCCTTTTCTCAGAGGCACCTTGACAGTGAAGGGGCACTCTGGCCTGTGCCATTCCCTCCAAACCACACACTGGGAAAACAAGGAGCACTGGGAAGCCAGTCAGAGATGGGTGGTAGCATCCAGGGCACGCCACAACTGTCCTTTCCCATCTGCTGACCTGCAATTTGCACTGATGTCCAGCCTTAGCCCTTCCCATTTCACTGGGCTCTGGCACTGTGACAGCAGTGCTGTGCAGCCCTTGTGTGTTCTGCTGGGACAGCAAAGTGTTTCCAGTGTAAAATCCTAGCTCACTGACTTTTCTAGCTCCCCTTTAGCCAGATAGATAAATCCAGAGGCAACTTTGCCCCAGGGCCTAGGGAGAGGCTGAGAAATCCACCCGCATCTTCATTTGCTGAGTATCCAAGACTGGTCATATTGGAAATATCACAAATTCAGAGGACATGCTGAGACAGTCACCAAGAGTGACAGCTCTTAGCTGAGATGTAGAAACCAATTGCACTCTTATATTTTTCATTTACAATGGTTTACCCTGAACTGGTGAGCCATGCTATTGCATGTTCAAAAAGGTTGGGAACAATGTTTTGAGTTTCTGCTTCTCATTCAAAGGAACTGGCTTTTGTTGGCACATGACTGTGCTCACTTCTGATTGCCTGACCAGTCTGAAGGAAAATGTTTTCCAAGCAAAGAATGCCACCCATATTCCAGCTGAGATGTGCAGAGCTGGGAGCACTGCTCGTGTGCTTTGTAGAACTCCACTACAGTGCACCAGAATTACTCTAACCTGAAAACAAACATGCAAAAACTACTTATGGCTAGATCAATGAGACATTAAGTTCAAACATTTGCAGCACAACAGTAACAGAGCACACCTGAAATGACAAGATCTTCCTACATCCTCCTGTTCCAGCTCTAGATGTCAGGAAAAGCAGCAGAGTAATTTAGTTCTCACTGCTTAATTTCAATTGATACTCACAAAAACAATAGTGGTTTTATTCTAGTTACTTTAGTTAGCTGTTAATTCACTGGTAGCCAAAAAATATCAAGTAGGGGTTTCAAAAAAAATGGAAAAAGTTTATTAGGCAAGGATAAGAACATTGCCCCAAATTTCAAAATATCCAAGAACATCCTGTGTTTCCAGACATGACAGTTTTAATTCTGATTTCTCAGCTTTATGTTTTGCATAGAAGATGACATTTGTATGTCACTGGGATTGCATCAGCTGGTAAGTGGATGTGCCACAAAACCCTTTCCCTCATCAGAGCTGTAGTTACAGTGTCCAAAACACAGTGAATAAATGGTTACATCCCTGGGACTGTGTCGTCATTGGGAGCACCATGGTGTTAACACCACCCACACTTGCACTGGGCCCATTCCCACGGTACCGCTCAAGGGAGACACGGGGTCTTTGCCTGGAGGGAATTTCACTGGCCAATTTAACATTTAAGAGCTAACTTTCTAATGTGAGTCTTGCAAACCACAGAGAATTAATCACATTACCCAACCTATGGGAGGACTGCCAAACTTTCTTTCAGGCATACTCTGTCTGGAGAATAACAGTAGACAGAAATTGAAAGTGAACTTTCGTTTGGTCACCAAATATCTGTCTGACTTCATTCTTTCTACAGTACATCCAATGATACTTATGGAAAAAATACAAAGTAATTCTCATCTGCTTCTGTTCTTCAATAGTTCCTGACATGCCACTATCTTAGTACCACCTGTTCTGCTCTCAAAAATGATTAAAATACCAGAGACCACCTACCTTCCTAACCTCTTGAACTGTAGTAAATGTATCTGATTTGGCCTCTATAACTATCAGAAATTCACAGGATGTCCTTAGCAAATTGTTTGGCATTACCCTAAAAATCAAATCTGGAAACTGATGATCTGATGACAGTTTCTTAATTATGCCTAATTGATGTTAGCACCCTCCAACACTGCAGTAGCTATAGCTTAATATGTGTCCTCCTTGAAGGTAGAATTCTGCAGCCTTCAGTGGTGAGATGCAGCCTCAATCCCACTGCTGCAGTCAGAATCCTGGGGGCTAGGCAGGTGCCTCCTGAAAATAGTGTCAAAATGATCACCCCTGCTATTCACTGAGGGCAGTAGCTATTAGGGCAGCACAGGGGTGCTTGCAGAACCCACCCACAGTAAATGGTGTGGATAACAGCACCTGCCTAAGAGAAGAGCATGGTGCAAAGTGTGTGTGCACCCACATGTGCCCAGACCACATACACATAACTGGGCACTTGCTCCAAAGTGCTTATCTTTAAAAAAGAAGCAACCATCAAAGGGATTAAACAGTAACTGGGGGGTTAGACAGTCTTGAAGAAAAAGAGCTTCCTTGAACAAGACTATATAAAAAGTATAATTGTTGATTAACTAAATGTCATCAGTAAGTCAGTACAATACTTTAGTCTTGATTCAGTTTAAGCTACAGAAACAGAGTCCTGTTCTCCTGTGGCAGCCTGCTGAGATTCTGCTACTCCTGCAGCCTGTTGAAAATGAAGCACTGCCTCATGCCCAGCTTGTGGCATGGGAAAGACAACACCATGTAGGATCTAGGGACATTTCCCAGGCTGTGCTGCAGAGAATGCAGCAGAGCAGCACTCTCAGGTCCAAGGGAAAGGGCTCTCCCCTCCTTTCCTCTTAGCAAAGAAGTGCCAAATAAGAGGAGGCACATTATTAGAGAGGAAGTGGCTATAACTACTCCCTGGCTGCATCTACAGAGCTTCCAAGCTCTCCTGATTGTACATTTACATTCATTAGATGCTAACCTCTAATCTGGACCTAATGGACCATATACAACCTACAGGGCAAGCTGGGGGACAAGTGACTTCAGAAGAAGTTAAGCATCATGGACATGGCTGTGCCAAATCTGGCTTGTAATGCCCTGCACAATGTGTCAGTGCTATCTCACCACACACACCCTTGTGCCATGCCCCAAAGACATACCAAAGCAACCACCACACCTCCCCTGTTGAGTTATAAAAATAAAACTCTCTCAAACAACTGAGCAGAACTCTCATTATTTGAGGCTTTTGCTAAGACAAAACCCTCCAAATTCTACCATCTTGCCTCAGAATAATAATCTAGTGTGAGACCAGTTCAAAGCCTGTGTTCCTGCTCATGGCCCTCTGTGTGCTTGGATGCTCCTGTATCACCAAGCAGTGCTGCTTTTAACCAAATGGTTGAAGAGCTACAGCCCCACAGCAGCCAGTGCTGAGGCAGGAGCCCCTAGGGATGCCCCCCCAACTGCACAGACACTGCTCAGTGCAAGTTAGACCTGGAAAGGTCCAACATGACCACTGCTGCAGATGTGGCCACGATGACTCTCTGACCTGTACTGGTGCTCAGCCAGCAGTGTGAGCTGGGAATAGCAAAGCCCAGAAATCATTGGCAGCCGTCTCTCCTCGTCAACTCTCTGCCACAAGTCTTGAGCTTGGCCTTGCAAGCTGTGTGCCAATGGTTTCTGGGGACCAGAAATGCCTTTAGCAGTAGAGACATAGGACAGGTTCTCCTGACTGCTCCTACACTGTTCTCTGCTGCAAGCAAGAAGACAAAAGGCTTCACCTCAAGACATGGATGTTTCAGCTTCCATTCTGCCCCCTGAAGAGGCTTTAGGGACTGACTTCTCCTCACATAAGGAAAGAAGTCAGTCAGCAGAAATGAACCCTGGAACTCCTCTGGACTCAGTTGAGGCTGACCATTACCTCGTGGGCTTGTGCTGAAGATCCAGTGCTGGTGACTGAACCAGGGCTGGAACTGCTCTTTGCTTGGTGCATGTGAAAAGCTCTTGCTGCTTTTCATTCCATGCCTGGGTCATTCCTGTGTCACTGCCTGCTGGACTGGAAGGAAATGACTGCTGTAAATCTGTTTTTAGAAATATTTGACTCCCTTAATATGTTAAATGAATTCCAGTTATTTATGGGATTTTACTTAGTTCAGGGTAAGACTTATTGGATTGTTCAGACTATTCCAATTGTTACCTTTTTCAATAAAAGGGTAAGTGTTACTGAAGAATAAACTCCCTACAAACAATAATGCACCTGGATATTCAAATTGGTTTGACCACTATATTAAAATAATTTGAGGAAAAAATAAAAAAAATCTGCTTACCTTGGAAAAATTCTTACCTTATTTTTATCAGTTACAGACCTGATCACCTAATAGCAATGAAGTTTTCAAAACAAAAGAAATCCAGAACAAAACTACAACAGTCATCTCAGCATACATGAACTATCACTTTTGTTTCTTTATGTTTGCATCAGAGCAAACCCAAACCTACTCTTTGTTTCTTTAAGCTGAAAAGTGTGAAAACATGGCACAGAAAGTAATTTAGTGTCATTTATTGTGAGCAGGCAAGTGCCTGGCATCCTGGGGAGTGGTTCCTGTCACAGGAGCTTACAACGCACACTGCTGCTCCTAGAGCTACCGCCACCCATGCCCAGAAACAGCTGCAATAGTGGCCTTCAAAAAACACAGCAGAGCATCTCAGTGCCCTTCCCTGGCTGTCCCTGGCTGGGAGTGGGGCAGAGCCTGCAGGACTGGCTGTCTGCAGCTGAGCACAGGGAAGGGCCAGCAGCTGGTGGCTGCAGACAGGCCAGCCCAGCAGGCTCCCTTCTGCCGCTTCCCTGCTGACTTCCTCAACACCCAAGCCCAGTCCAAGTATTTTTGACCACATCTAACCTGATGCACAAGCTCTGATTCACCATTTGCCATAGAGCAGATTCCTGTGCAGTGCAGGGAGTATTTCTAAAGCACCTAAGGACTTAACAGAAGGCAACCAAAGGCATGACTTGACTACACTCTACCTGCTCTGTGATAAGCACATACAAACCCCACACTAAATGGGAGTTCATGGCCTACTCTTCACTGAGAAGCAAACTCCCTTCAGTTCCTTAGCATCTCTCATGAGCAGAAGGAGGTGGCTGGGCTTGCACCAAGTAGAAGCTGCTATGGAGCACTTACCTGCTCCCCAGCATCAGTTTGTGTGAGCATCCCTTCCCCAGCAGCTCATGGACTGGTCCCACTGCAGTGGCAATGGGTGGAACAGCCCAGCCCACAAAGCAGATGTGCTGCCTTGCAAACCCAAAGCTTTACAGTGACACTAAGTCTCTACATTTAACTGACTGCAGCTGCAGCGGCCCCTTACCTGTCCCTCTACCTGCCTTAGAAGATGCTAGCAGGGTGCAAAAAAAGGAGAACCACATAACTGGAAAGGACTAAGTGGAAGATTGTTCTGCTCCTGCCATCCCCACCTCTCTTCTACTCCACGAAGACCCAACAGGTTCCAAGACACAGGCTTCACAAAGCCACAGTCCAGTAAGAACAGCCCAGGAGACAAAGTTTGCTGACACCTGGGCAACTCGAGAGAAAAGGTCATGATGATGAGACAAGGGAGCTGAAAACTGCCTGAGGAGCAAAGGATTCCTGCTGGCACCTCCAGAAAGGCAGCCTGCCCACAGGAAAAACCATCTAAGAGCTATGAGAAGCCGTGGCCAGGACGTGCTAACACTGCAGCATCAGAGGTTAATCCCTGAGATGTCAGCACCCTGCAGAGGTGCTAATCCATGGCTGGGTGCCTGAATCAGCTTGGTAACACCTCCTGCACATGGCTCCTCCTTCACCAGCTTAGTGCTGAGGCTGGGTGAAGTCCAAAGAAAGATGCTTTATCTTTTTAGTTTATAGATTCAACCATTTCCAGTACATGAACAAACAAAAGGCTTACAGAGTTGGGTTAAATCATAAACAGATCCATGGATGCACAGCACCAGCACAGAGAGAGAAACAAACATTGCAGTCTGCACTGGAGTCCTCAGACTTCTGCTAATTTGTGTCACCTGAAGTGTTCTCCTTTCTGCCTCACACCAGGCTCAGGGCTCCCAGAGGAGCCAGAAAGCCACTGCTCCCATGGCTCTGAGGGCTGCTGGCTGGACAGGGCAATTCACTAAACAGCCAAAGGCACCACAGGAGTCACCACCCCCAGGGGTGTCTGTGCACCCAGCAGTGACACCTCTGAGCTGATGCTCGTGCTTGTCCCCCAGTAAACTGCCTGCAGCGTAAGGGGTGCTACTGCAAGTTTGAACCACCAGCTGCAATGCCAGGGATGTCTGGTTTCAAGCCTCAAATATCTGTACAAACAGAACCTCCACCTGAACAAAAATCACATTTGGCTAGTGAGAAAGCCAACTCTGCACCCATGCATTAATAGAATTCTTTAATCAGAGAGAGGATCTTTACTAGATTTTTTTTTTTGGTGCTAAACCATCTTTAGGCATTAACAAGTATTTTCCTCAGATATTGCTAGGAGAGCAAAGTTTGTTCTTTATTATTAGCTTATCCCAAGAAAGAGAAGTCCACATACAGTATGGAAGAGCTCTCCTACTCTTAAGACTTCAGTAGGACTGAAGAAAACTTCTAAAAAGCTTTACCGGTCCCAGAGAGAAGTTACTATTCATTGTGGGTGTGAGTTTTGCTCCTTGCTGAGGCTTTTGGCTACCACTGCCATGAGTGCAATCAAAATGCACATGTGAGTTGTACCCCATTACTATACTCCAGGATCATCTGGCCCAAATTATATTATCAAAGCAGAGGATGTTACTACATTCACCCTTTATTGAATCCTGGGAAAAACGCTTTGAGATCAGCCCCAAACTATTTTACTAGCTTTGCTCAACCTTGCTGGAAAAGCCCCCAAATTACAAAGTTAATTGGCAGCACATTGTTACCATATGTGGTGCGCAAGAGAAGCACTGAAGTTTATTTAGGCATCAGAACCAAAGGAGAGTGGAATATTACTGCTCTTTATAAGGATTTTGTGTTGGCCTTGATCACGAAGGCATCCCCAGCCTTGATCCTGCAGTGTGCAGCCTGCCCAGCAGAATTCACTAAAGTGTGAAGCCCCAGCAGTTCCAGGAGAGCAGCCCACAGCTGATGTTTGCAGTAAAATTGTAGCCACAGGGCAGAAACTCTCTCTCTGTTTTTAAGCTCTGGCAGAATCCCTGTACCAGGGTCCTTGCACAGACCGCCCAGGCTACCCTGACATCGCAGCCCCACACAGGCACCTGCAGGGCTCCTCTTGTCCCATCTGGAGGAATAAACTGCAATTCACACAGTCTACTAGGGGTCACAGGCAAACACTGCTTGCCTTAAAGGACCATAAACTATTCTGAAATGCTCAGATAGACTTTCGTGAAGTGAAACATCAGGTTTCAATTAA
Source organism: Camarhynchus parvulus (assembly GCF_901933205.1). Taxonomy (NCBI): domain Eukaryota; kingdom Metazoa; phylum Chordata; class Aves; order Passeriformes; family Thraupidae; genus Camarhynchus; species Camarhynchus parvulus. The sequence goes on from NC_044578.1 coordinate 10,289,647, forward strand.
GATGCCTTCATTTCCCAATCTGATGTGTGTTAAACAACCTATCAAAACCTCATAAACTTCAGTTCACAGCATTCTCATTTCCGGATTCTCTCTTCTCCTTCCAGTTTAAGCAATAACTTGTGTATTAAAATAATGTGTTTAAAAAGAAAAATAAATTGGAAAAAAATAAAGTATAGTGATTTTTGTCCTTTATTGGGACACCACTCCTGATTTTCTGGAAGACACATCAAGACCACATTGTTCTAAGGGTAAGTTCTGGAGAATGCAGAGAGATGAAGTAAGTTAATTCCTAGCTGAATGGAATATTTGCAATAAGATACCTTCAGTGCACAGAACAAAAACATATGTAATTGAATGAAATTCAATTACAAACCAAAAATCCAGAGTTCCCAGAATCCCATGACAGCTTCTGTACACAGCAGCGCATTTTTCAAAAGGCCCATTCCATGTGGCCGAATCTATCTGCATATCTTGCATTTTGCATTTCGAGAAGGAAATGTCTTATCTTGAGGTATCCACCCATCTGACTTGCACAAAACAGAAGTCTCTAATATTCCAGAAGTCTTCATGATATAAGTATTTGAGCATGGCAAACGAGACACTATTCTGTCTAGTCCAAACCCCTGCTGTGACACAGCAAATCTCCTGCGCTGATAGCAGTGGAAGGACAATGCCAGGGGCAGACCAAGCAGACCTTGTCCAGCAAAAGTGCTTCTCTCTGGGTTTGTCAGCTGTGCTAATGTGCCCAAAAATGTCACGTGTGGTCTCCTATCAACAACTATATCACATGTGTACATGAGCAATTTACCCACCCAAGTAATACTTACTGTAATGGTTGATATATTACGTAGAGCAAATATAAATAGGTTCTGAGGACAGTGTTGCAATGTGAGATAATCCAGAAAACCCAAGTCACCACCTACTCCAACACTAACACTGCAAAAAGCTGCACTGGGGGTGAGAGGTACAAGAATGAACATTAAGGAATTTTGTTAATAAATATGAGCTAAAACTGTGGTTTGCAGTGTTTTCTTTTGTGAGCTTTTACATATAAAACTTGTTGGGATAAAACCAGAATTTCTTACCAAAGGCCTCATAAAGCAAACCTTTACCCTCTTCTACTATTGGCCTGGGATGCAACTTCACAGTGGCTTTCAAGGCACTGCTGAAATGTTGATGATCCCCCCCAAAATCCTTGGATCAGGAAGGTTCTTGCCTGGGTCTGAAGGAGTCTGAGAGCTGTGACTGTAACAGAGCCAAAGCCCCTCCCTTTCAATGTCCAACAGTGGAGGCCCAAAGGAAAAACAAGAACAGTGTAAGCCTCCTGTGCTGCTTGGTCTCACATCCTTCTGTGAGGTTTTGCTCCCTTTGCTTTGTACCTACCCCTCTGCCCATCAGGCCGTTGTTGAAAGGCAGCCCAATGAAGCTGAACGCTGCCTCCTGGATGAAGTAGGGGTTCAGGATACGGATCTCATGAGGCTCCCTTGGGACACGGGTTGCCACTGACTTCCAAAAGCCATCAGAGGCACTCTGGTAACAAAAACAAAAACAGAAACAAAAAGGAAAAAGAAAGATAAAACAACAAACAGAATTATATACAAAATATAGCAGATTTACATTATTTTATTTTAAAAATACATTATAATGCACTAGTGCGGCAGTTCCCATTGTCTCTGCTCATTGCCACAGGGCATTAGTATGACATTGTAGGGGACCTGTGTCTCCTGTGTCTCTTGGAGAGGTGGCAGCAGCATGGACAGATGCAGTTGAGCCAGTTCAGATAGTAATTGAGGGAGACAGACAGGCCAGGTCTTCCCACTTTATCCTGTATTTGTCCTCCCCTGTTAGGTTTTATGTGAATTAAGCTGTAAACCCCTACAGATATCATCCTGTTTTGTGAAGAGTCATGAATGTTCACGGTACAAGGGAAGAGATAACTAAGTATGTCTATTCTTTTTACCCAGTTCACGTTTTCACTCTGCACACATGGAAGAACACTGGCCTTGATGTGAGCTGCACTCCTAGACAGCCTTGCCTGGGGAGGGGCTGGTGCCACTCTGCCACATGGCTTCCCATCCTTGCTCATTAATGGCTTTGCATCATTGCTCCCCATCATTGACACCTTTCCAGGTGTCAGCAGGCACAGCACAGAGTGCCCCCAAAATAACCAGAGGCTCTGTGTTCACAGGACTTAGGGAGCAATTGTGTTCCAATGTTTCACTTCTGTTTGGGTTCATTCAGAGCAAGGCACAGGGAAGATGGAAGGAATACTAATCTGCTGACCAGCTTCTTGGGCAGGATAACCTGATTGAACACCTCCTTGAAGCATTGAGCCATCTTCCCTGAGATCTCCATGACAAGAAACAGACACTATACTACATTAAAAGGACACACTCTGGAATTCATTATACACACCAGTTTTGGGTTGCTTGCAGCTTAGCAGTGACTTTACAGCTGCTCTCAAGGCACTGATGAAAATGTTGATTATCCACTGCAAAATCCTCAGGAGCTTCCTCTGCCCAGTAGTGATCACCGCTGTAATTACAGACTGGAATTCTGCCTCAGCCAATGCCTGCTGCATTTCACAAACTCCCTGTCCTGTGCTCAGCTCCTGTGAACTCTCACACCACTCTCACACCTTACAGAGTGTTTTTTATGGAACAATTCCATGGATATCTTTAGCTGCTGAATTTCATACCCTGAAATTGAAATTTTGGCAGATGGCTCGTGCTACAAAAGGTATTAACAGAGCAAACCTGAGGAGAGTGCACACTCTCATCGAAACCAGCACTCTAGGAAAACAAAATCCCATTGCTATCTGTTCCCCCTCAAAACTGCCCAAACACAATACATTTTGACAACCAGGGTAAGCATCCCATGGGTTTAAGTTCACATTTCATCAATGGCCAAGTGCCCTTGGGACCCTAAATGGAAAAAATCTTAATTATCACTCACGTTCTTTCATCATAGTAGAATTAGAAAGAATGCCTGGTGTCAAAGTAGTCTAACACTTTCCATTATAATAAGACGTTTTCAGCCACCGAGTGATCCCAGCATTAAAAAAAAACCAGAAAAAAACCCTTTACAGATATTAATAAAGTATAACATCCATTTGACCAAGGGATTTGAGGGATTTGGTATGCCAGCTGGGTTTTCTCTCTTTGTGAAAATTCATTAAAAATTGGATAAATATTAAACCTTTGGAATTTCCTAAGGGCACACGTAAAGTAGAGGCCTTTCAGTTCCAGGAAAGAAATGGGAAAAAAAAAAAAGGGTCACAGACTCCACTTGCATTAAGCATGCTCCAGGTCTCACAAAAATGAAGATGATAAACAAAAATCGTGAACAGCTACTCATTCAGTGAAACCATCTTATCATGGGCTTAAGCAGGCACTCCCTGGAAAAATAGTGTTTGACCTTGAAACTAAAATAAAGTTCAATTATGATTCAATAAGTATAAGTTCAATTACGATTTTACATACACCTCTAAATATAGCATTGCCCAAATTTTGTGAACAATTCAAGCCAAAGGTCTGCAAGCTATTTAAAGTGGACAGAAGATGCCTTTTGTTTGGACATACACTCCATAGGAGATTCTACATAAGTTCTTGGATGTAAGTAGGTTTTACATGGCTTTTACATTACACATAAAATATTAAATAGAAAAGAAAAAGAAGAAAAGTTATAAACATTTGAGAGTTTTATTCCTTGCTGCTGCTGGAGCTGAAATAACCAGACATAGCACTGCTGTCCATCTTCCCAGCACTGTGTGAACCACGAGGACCACACCTGGGCTCCTCCTCTCAGCTAGTTCAATGCCAGTGCAAAATAAATGGGGGTGCCCGTCCCTAGCTGGAAATACAACCAGTCTGCTTTACTCCCTTCTATTTAGCTGTTTCTCCTGTTGTTCTTCATGACTATTTCCCTAAGCATTTCCTTCAGCTGTCACACTGCTCTGAAGTTGCTCTGGCTCTCCCTCCTGTCTCATTTCTGTTTGCTCTGTGTTCTTCCCTGTAACTTCACTGGGAAGTGCCCCTGAGGTTAGTTTTGAGGGACAGCTGGGGGAGTCTTTCATTTTGGTGCATTTTCCTGCTGTAATTTCTAAAACAATTACAGGGAGAACACGGGGTCTCAGCCGGCAGCTCTCACTTTCATCTCTAGAGCAGGCAAAGCCCCGTGCAGTGCTAAAGAACCAAAAACTCCTTTCCTGGCTTACAATGACCGAAACCCCAGCTTTGTGGTTTGGCTTTGCAGCCCCGCGGCCCTGAGCTCCCTTCTCAGCGCTGTGGTTTCGCTGTGCAGCGTGTCCCGGGCAGGCTGCAGAGCGCAGCGCCAGCCCTGCGAGCCCCGGGGCTGCTCCCGACACAGCCCCGGCAGCGCAGCCCCTGCCGCTGCCCGCCTCGGTGCGATGCACGTTCAGCCTGATTGCACCCAGATGTTCACAGAGGCTTCCAAAGCAATCACTTCCCGTTGGGGAACGCTGTCCCTTTTTCTGGCTGGGAGGAGAGCCGAGGAGCAGCAGGCATTAGGAGGGAGGGCACGCTTTTCCTGCCAGATTGGGCAGCTCAGACTCGCAGTTGGAGGTTGGGGGCATCCTCTGTTGTCTGCTGCAGTGGCAAAACCTGCAGTGCTTAAGGGTGGGCTTGTCACAATGAAATAACTCCTGTCCTCATCAGCACAATGATAAACAGTCAGAAAATGAGTCTGAAAACTGCTTAGGCAACGTTCCTGCAGTGCCTCATCACCTCCTGGTACCGAGGTGGAAACCAGAAGGTCCAGGCTGGAAATTGTGTATCCTTGTGTTAAGCTTCTACTGCTATTACTTGTTGGTATTACTGCACACCTGGAGTCCCAGGCACAGATCAGTGTTCACAGTGCCAAAAGCTGCCAAAAGAAGCTTACATGGCACAAGCATAAAGAAACAAGCACCACAAACAGGCAGACAGGAGAACATGACTGAAGAACGAGCCTATGAGGGCCATGGCATTTTTAAGCAATCTTGGAATGTTTTCAAAATTGTGTAATTGCAAAGGACATCACTAAAGGCTTTAGAGAAAAGTATTTTAAAAGTACAAAAGAATTTAGATAGGCCAGGGCTTTCAAGCCAGTCTCTTGTACAGTTCTCACCCAGCAAGAGAGGCAGAAAGAGACACCACCTCTGTAGACACCACTCCAGGAACAAACTGGTACAGACATAACAGACCAAAGATAGGAGATTAGGAGGAAGGGATAAAAAGTGGCAGGGCTCACCAAATAGCTCCAGGGACAAGACCATCCAGCTGCAATCCCTCATTCTGCTCATTTGCAGAATACTGAAGGCTAATAGGCACAGCTAGTTGTAAACTATTTTTTGTCTCCATTCAGTTTTCCATCTCCTGTTCTCAGATTTACCAAGGCAAATCAGAGCATTCTCTAAAATAAGATATGGAAACTCAGAGCCTCAGCCAAGAAGCACCTCAGTGGAAAATACAAACCACTAGAAGCAGGCTGAGTCTCCCACAATAACAACATTTCTAATATACTGAACAAGAAGAGAGGTAATGCCATTGCATCCAGATGATACAGATGCTGCCTCTGTGTCACTACTGGATTTAAGAGTACAATAGCTCATTGATGATTCTAGCTCTGATGGGAAGGGAACAGGAAGATTGCAAAGGTCACCTACATGCAACATGAAGTCTGGGTATGCAATACTTTGCTGCAAAGCAACCAAATTAAGAGACTGGAGAGGGAGTCTGTGGTAAACAGAGATTACTGCTCCTTTGAACTCTGCCAACACCAGAAATGGAGAGGAAGAAGGACATGAGGCAAAAAAAAAAAAAAGGTCAAGAGATGATGCACCAGTCACAAGACCTCACGGTGCCTGTGAGCACATTGTTAATTGGAATCTCTGCCCCCACCAAGGCTGGAATGTGGTTTATTCTCTACCAGTCATCCACAAGCTCTCACTGCCACACAAACAAGGCACAGCAAAACCACTGCAATCCATCTGCAGAGGCTTTTGAAAGGTTTCTGCTCAGGCATGACTGGATTAGATGTGGAAGTTGTGTTTCCACTAGAAAATAACCATCTTATCAGCCAGTGCTGCATTTCTCAGCGGTCAAGTAGACACAGAGGCCTAGAAAATGCTCTTCTGCAAGTGGCAATATAAATGAAGTTGCATCATTTGCACTGATTATCAAAGCAACAAGGAATTTTTAGCAACAAGAACAGAGGTGCTGAGAGCCTGCAGTCTGGGTTAATGGTCAATTGCCAGACCCACTAGCCCACACTTCAAACATATTTACCCAACTTTCTCAAAGCCATGGAGAACCCCTCACCATCCTCTGTACATGGCTCTGACAGCCAGCATTCATTCTGAATGAACCTATCTTCAGTTTCTAGAGCCTAGAAATGCTCTGGAGACTAGTTCCACTCTTATCTGCCCCACTGAAAAGCTCTTACTCTGCCTGAAGTAGGAGCTTTGCTCAAGCCTCTCCCTCATCTTCTCTAAGTTCTGCTGTCAAAAGAGATGCAGCTCTTGGACTGCCCAACAACACAATGCTTCTAATTTTTTACCAGTTTTGTTTCTTCTCCTGAGGCATCCTCCCCCTGACCAAGTCTAAAATCAACTGGCTGTAATTTACCAGGTCATTCCCCTGTCAGTATGCTCCATCTGCCACTGCCTCACAGCACCTAAAAGAACTCCTGGCAGCTTATAAAGGCCACAAACTTAGTTTTCATTAATGTTTTTACTAATGGAGACAAAAGCACCTCAAAACATGGCACTACTAGAGCTTTTCTTTCTTTTTAAAGCAACAGTAGTTTCTTTGTTGATAGAGCTGAGCTAATAGCTCACTACATTGGCCAGAGATAAGTTTCTTTAAGCTGGATAACCAAGTCAAAAACCACAAGAGAAAGGAAATGTATTCCAAGCAGCAGCTGCAAACTTTAAACACTGTGCCAGACATGTAACTTACACAGCACCCTGGCTACACATGAAACTGGAAGCTGTCCCATGCACAGATACTGGCTCAGAAAGCAGCAGCTCCAATGGTGACAAAATCCACCTGGGACATGAGGGTGGCACTGCTGTGTCACACACCAGTCTGCTGTAACTCAGCAATGTGCTCATTCCCATGGATGTCAGGAAGTTTCTGCCCTGTTTGCCTGCAAACAAATATTGTTAATAAGCAGAGAAGAATATTCAAACAGGCCTACTGAATTTCCAGCTCCATTTGAACTACATAACTGAGTGCCACAGCTAACACAAATACAGACACGTGGGCCTCCTGTGTGGCTGGTCTAATACCAGCTGCTGTCTTCTGATTCACAGGATTAAACAGCACAAGGCCAAGACCAGTCTAAGGAGTGAGGAGAACAAAGCTATTTTTATGACATGTTGTAAATGAAAAGGAATTCCTCTTAAAAAAAAAGTATTCTCATGGTTTAATCCACGTAACTGAGAGCAAAATGTGGTTCACAGTTGTAAGATAAAAAAATGCCATCAAAAAAGAGATTGTCCTGTGAAGAAAATGGGACTTGGAACATGTCAGAGGAGCTGCAGAAAAACTGAAGATTTTTCTGATGAATGCTGTTTCAGAAGTTGAAGCATAAGAGATGGCTCACATATGGCATGTCAGCAGACATGTCTTCTCTGTACAAACAGGGTGATGCATAGACTGTCCCACAGACTCTTTTGTTCAAAATGCAACCTGGATTTTGAGCCAAAATTTGAAGAACTATTCCTGTTCTGAGATGTCTTAGGAAACATGGAAGTTTTTAGTTAAAGGAATGGATTTAGATAAATTATGTTTGCTTTGTGGTTTTTTTTGTCTGTGAATAATTATCCTTCAATGAAAAAATATCTAAAGTAGTAGAGTTTCAGAAAAATCCTGAAGAAGAATAGGCCCTATATCACAATTATATACATTATATAGGGTGTTTTATTCCCTAAGGGACCACCTCCTTTACTTTGTTACTATTTTTATGACATAGTTTATTAAAAGTCATAATCATATAACATTAAAAGGATACCAGGGCTGAAAGGGTCAGATCCATGTGTTAGTAATTGCTGAAGTAGGATTGTCTTGCAATTTCAGTTCAGGATTGCTGTTGAGAACACTGACTTTTCAATCTTTCCACAAGATTTTTCTTATATCACCATGTATCTAAGGGTTTTACAAAGCATACTTCCACATTTAGAGCACCTCTGCAATACTTAGTGTGTTTAACACCTCCTCAAGAGGAACCCTCGGTGTCTGTAACCAGGAGACCAATCTTCCTCCTCACATTTCCTCCCTGCTATCCACGTGTTCTGCAGCTCCTACAACTACTCATACAAGGCTGAATGCCTTACATTACAGAAATTAGTCCAAATCTCAGTCTTCCCTCTCCACTAGATAGACAGCTGTGCTCTAAGCAAGCCAGGATATAATTAAGCAATTAAGGATAACATCTGCACAGGAGAACTGAATTAACATTGAAAACGCAATGTTTTTTTTTGCCTTTTTTAACTTCTGGCAGCTTGATTTCTATAATCATACAGCACTTTAAAAAGTCTTAAAGTGCCAGTGTTTTAGGAATTTCCTGCCAGTTATAAACCCTTCCTTTCTCTGCTGTCCTTATCACTCCTGCTCTTGCCATGTCCCAGACCAGGCTACCGCTCCTTCCCATTGCCTAGATGGCAGAGAGGAGGAAAAGGGGTTCCTGAGAGCCCAGGAGATGTTCCCTGCTCCCTGGTCTGCTGCCCTTGCCCCAGACTCTTTGTGGAGAAGTGACTGATGAGAAAATCCTACTTGGTTCTCACATCCCTGGAGATATTGCATCCCAACTAACTGTGGGAGGACACCTGACAGGCAGGACAGGGGACCCACAGTAGGACTGAGGGCATCTCTAACAGCCCCCATGGAACATCAGACCAAGCCCTGGGATTTCACAGAACAGCAGCAGCCACACCAGGCTGAAGAATTGGACAACAAAATAGGGTGGAAGATTTTTTTTTTTTAATCTGGAAACAATTATACATTTTCAGTAGCCTCATCGTGAGACAGCTGAATAATTTCAGCTGAACTTTCTGGCTGTGGCAAACATGCGGCAAGGAAAAGACCAGCTCAAAGATGCCAGTGTAAAAATGATAAAAATGATAAAGCATTTTCCCCATCACTTATAACAGAAAATATGAGGTGATCCCAACTATGATCCCAACTACAAGCCCAGCTACCTGCTCCACTTACAACCATATGCCTGCTCAGAAGAAAAAAATTGAAAAAAAACTTAAAAAGCTGCCTTTGCAGGCTTGGGTGACAAAGCACAAGGGCATCCCAGGACATCCATCAGCAAGGTCTTTTTTGGGGAGCTGAACTGGTTCACGAGTTTGAATACAAACAGCAACTCATTAAACAACATATATTTAGACTAAATTCTTGGCACATTACAACAAAAAAAAGCTAAAGGATCACCACAGGAAGAATTATGGCCTAAAAGCCCTCATTGCTTTCAGAAGTTATCTCAAAGTGAGACTCCAGGGAAATTTTTACATTGTTTTTACAGCAAGAGTACACAGAAAATCTGTCTTCTCCTATTTTGGCATCTTTGCTGAAATGAGAAGCCAAATCATTTGTATATTCACTGAGTGTTCATATAGAATATATACAAATTATTCAGTGTCCTCTAAGAAGAGAAGGCAGAAAGGTCAAAATAACAAGAAACTGGGAAGATGCCAGGAAGCTCCTGCCCTACTTTGTTTTCTAGACTTGCATTAATAATTAGTGTTTTACAGAAGAAGAGTTTTTAAGTAAGATTATTTAATATTCTTAAAAGATTAGAATTTAAATAAACCGTAATGCAAACAGAACATTTACATTTAAAGAGTTGTTTTCCAAATTGCAGAAGTGCTGATCACTTGGGCCAGGCTCTGTATTTTCTGTCCTTGTCAGTTGTGGGCAAATTTCATATAATCAAAAATGGTCAGAATACAAGAGATGGTCAAGATGAGAGAAACTTCCAAGTAGACCTACTAAGCTCTTGTGCACCCAACAATTTGGCCATTTTCCTCCAATTTTATGCCTCTGACTAAATAAACAAATAAAAATTAAGACACTAACAGTTTTACAAACCTGTCTTAATTGAGAAGAAACACACTCAGACACATGGCATAAAATCACAACTGCAAGCATAGAAATACTACCAAAAAAAAGTCAGGTCTTTCCTGAATCCCTCTTGCTTACTGCCTTCACATGGCTTGGTCTATTTTCACTTCTGTTGTTGGGACAAGTGTTTGCATTAAATAGCTGTGAGTGTTGAGGCAGGGGTGCTGCTCAGTCAGGAGGGGAAGGAGGTCAGGGATTCACACACAGGAGCATCCTTCTCTCCTGCAGAAAGAACTGCCATTCCTCTTGGGTAGAACCAGAAGCACCACACACAGCTGGAGCACAGGGGGAGAGATAAATTTAGGAAGATAAAAGCACACGGGGAGTTTAGCTACCTCTGTTTATTATAGCAGACTGAAGATAAAGGTCAACCCCCTGTCCTGGAGCCCTCGGTGCTTCGAGGCAGAGAAAATGTTACAAATTGCTCAGACAGCTCTAACTATGCAAGTAATCCATGGAGCCTGCCAAGGAACACATGTGTTTCAGGCATAAATCGTCCAATCTATTCCTTTCTGAATTAACATCTGTCATCATGACACCATTCAAAATGACTGAAGACTGGATCATATTAACAACCACACATCTTGGATAAATATTTACTGTTCAGACTTTCTTCCCCCCCCCCACTTTAAATAAAAATGCAGATAGCAAAATTCCTGGAGCTGTGAAAGGGGAGTCTCTTTTCAGCCACTGACAGAGAGCATGGGATTTTATTTACAAAATCAAATCAGTGTTTTCCCCCTCCTCTGTGAGTCTTCATACCCCACACTGGTGAACTTACAGCATCCTGTGGTGTTGCAATGCTCTCCAAAGAGCTCTTCTGGGGAATTCTGTTATGCTGGAGGTTGCTCACCTCAGAGACTCCACAAAACCTTCTCCCTCTGGATGCAGAAACAGATCAAGCTAATTGTGCCCCAAGAAGAGAAAAAATTGCTGTGACATTTGCAGACAACTGGATAAAGCAAATAACTTACTTCCATGACAAGCTGTCAGGTGTATTACTGGCTTGCTACCCTGCTCCCCATAGTCAACAAATGGGTCATAGAAAGTGAGGACAGGTGGTCCCAGAGTCACAGAACCGGAGGGTGGGAAGGCAGCATGAGTGCAGCCCTGTCCTTTGTATTCCCAGCACACGGAATTTTCCCAGATACTGGATTAAGTCTGCATTACAGTAAAAAGATGTCAGCAGTCAGTGCTCCCTTCTGCAAGTATGTCATCTGACAATTGTAGGGACAGATTTCTAGGAAATTATGTGTGTTAAGACTGATTTTATCTAGTTGAGCTTCTAGCCACCACATTCTGCTATTTCTTCTCAGCACGGCTTGAGAGGCTGAGAGAAACCCTGCTGAAATCCTTCTGGATATTCTGCATAGCACGGAGCAGTGCTCCTCCATCAGCAACTTCTCCTTCCAGTCCTTTACTCTCACACTGTTTGAGTGGACCAAGATATCCAGTCTTGATTTCAAGACACCAAGAGCAAATTCATCAAGCCTGTAGGGCAGATGTAGCAAAAATACTTATACTGATATAAATGTGCTGCCTTTTTTGGTCGTTTGCCTAGCTTCAGATGCACTTCTTCCTACAAAATTAAAAACTCTTGTGAGAAAAAATCTTCCCTCTAGCTAGAGAGAGAGACTACAAGTAAATCCCCCCAAAATCTCATGCATAAGCTAAATAAATTGAACTCCGTAACTAAATAAATTGAACTCAAATCTCTCAGGCTAAGGGAAGCTTTGCAGACTTCAAATGATTCCTGAAGTCCTTTACTGAAGTGTTAACACAGAACATCTTCATTCTACCAGCAGTTGCACGAATGGGCAACACCCTCTGGGTGACGTCTCAGTTTCACTGCTGGCAATGTCCTGGCACTTCTCCCACGTGCTGGCTTCGCTGCATGGAGGAACATCTGCTGCACATGCGGGCCATGCAATACCCTCAGCAGGCATGGGCTGCACTGGTGGCAGAACTAACTGTAGCTGGGGAGGGACAGACACACACCTTGCTGCTGGAGAGGCCATGCAAACATCCGAGAGCACTGTGGTGCAAAAGAGAGCCATCAGATTTGGAATTTCTTTACATTGGCTCAGCTATTCCAACCAAGGCAGGCAACCTGAGTCTACAGGCACTATGACCTTGAAATGCACCTACCAGGATTTGCATAAACTGGTGTCTGAATATTGCCAGAGCCTGCCAAACAGAGAGAGTGCAACATGAGCACCCTCCTGGTGCCTTTTCAAGACATCTGCACTTGCTCTTCAGCTGGCCCTCACACTGACTTTTCAAGATGTGGAAAAACTGCAACTCTAAATTGCCCATCTTTTTTGACTTTGGTTGAGAAGGAAGCAGTGATCAAATATCTAGGAGAGAGCAGCAGCTGTCAGTTGTATGGCCACAGACATCAGAAGAGATTAGATGGTGACTATATTAGGAAGAAATTGTCTCAGGATAAAGCAGGATGGGTAGGCAATCCCAGAAAGGATGTCCTACTAGGGCAGTGATACAGTCTTTTCAGGGGTAAATCTTGTTTGGGTCTCTTCATTTAAGAATGATGCACAGGAATAGAAACTAAATAAATAAAAATCTGACTGGAGCTCTCTGGTTTTCACGTTACAGCTGGGATTACTGAGCCAGAAATGAAGATGATGCTGTCTTGGCAGATGTGGGATAAAGGTTCTTTAAGGACTGCTGATGCCTAGCATGGCAAGGATGACTTGTGTTAGGTAACAGCAAGCAAAGCAAGGGACAAAAAAAAAAAAAAAGGACAAAACCCATGCATCGTGCAGAAAAGACTAGAAGGGCAGACACACCAACAATTTGCATTTTAATTTTGAAGAGAAACTGTCTAAAAATTGAGTCATCAATGATGTCATTCCTACAAGTACAGACACTTTGCAAACTTTTGACACCTGGATTTTTTTCATCCAGGAAATAGTGTGGTCATGGCTATTTTTTAATTTCTTGATCTACCTCATAAGCTTAAGTGAATGGTTACAGACTTGCAGATATTAATGGCTACCCAATCCAGGTGGACAAGTTTTATTGTCCAGGACACATCCACCTGGCAACATTGAATGCTATGAAGGCACATTGCAAAGGCACCAGAGCAGCCCCTGCCACCAGCTGATGCTTGACAGTGCATTTACACAGACTGTGCATGTGCATGCCTGGCTAGGAGCAGCTCTCAGCTGTGCAGTGACCTGCCTAATCTCATCACGATGTTGCAGGCAGGTATGTATGAAGGGCAGGCTCCAGCCTGCAATTCCCATACCAACAACCTTCCTTTGGGAATCTGGCCAGGAAGTTTCCCCCAAGGCCCATGTTGTAAACTGGGTCATTTGCCTACTGAGGTTCCTGTATGGCTCTCACCACAGTGCTACCTGAAAGCTTGCTAAAAATCACAAAATGCACAACTAAACTTTTCTCCCTGTCTTGGTCAACAGGGACAATGTTTTATACAGCATATCTACATATTTTCCAGCCTCTTTTCTAACCATGACTAGAAAAAACTGGCTTACCTTCTCTCATAGGGCACCAGTGTTCATACTTCTCCTTAAATCTTCTGGAAATTGCTCTGATCTCCTAGGCCAGTCACAGAAAAGGATTTTTTTTCCATATGCAAGTCTTCCATGGTTCCCTTGGGCCATTCCCACCAATGCCTCCAATGGTGAAACAGCTCCTGACCATGGCAGCACAACCCCCTAAGCAGTATGGACTAGCTTTCTACAGAGCCAGAGAGATCAAAACCTTAAAACCCAAACAATGATGTCAAAACAATCATACCAGAAAGACAAGCTAACTTCCATCTACTCTCTGGCAAAGGAATATGGAATATTCTCCACAGAATGCATCACAGAGACCCTCCCACCTCATCTTCTCAGTCAGAGATTTGGTAGGAGCCAGAAAAGTCTGCCTCATGTTTTCACTTTCTTACAAAGCATTTTCTGTGCTTCAACATTTAGTCATGGCTCAGTCACCTTGACTGAGACACTGAATGATTCCTGATGATGTGGTAGAGTACTCCCTGCTACAATTCCTAATAGAATTCCCCCACGCTCTGGGAGTAGAAATGGTTTTTAAACCATGTGCTAGGACCACAGGACAACCACTAATGAAAAGGCTTTCTTGCCTCTTCCTCACTGCAAGCCTCATCACGTCCCCTGAGCAGCCTGGCTGCCTTACTCACCAGCCATGCCTTCCTCAATTACACTTCTGAAGGGATTACTTATAAATAGCTATTTAGGTGAAAACTCAAATTTGTGAAAGAAATTAAACAAGCCTTAAGATGACTTCTCAATTCAAAAGCTTTTCTTGCTTATGATGGAGCAGCTTCTGTACCCTTCCAGCTGAGTCAAAGGAGAGCAGGAGGACACAAGGCAATGCCCACCCTGGCACATCTCTAAGCAGAGGGGCTGAAGCTGTGTTTCAGCACAGGATGAGGCACCACAAACCTGTAACCAAGCTCTGCATTCACAATGCATTAAGAAAAGTTGCCGTGGGTTTACAGCTCCACCAAACCAGAGTGCTGCCCCAAGACTCATCCCACATGTCTTTCTCACAATCCATGAAAACCTGAAAAGACCCACTGTACACAAGACATTTAAAGCAACAAGCCCCTTGGAGGAGAAAAGGGAAAGAAAATATTTGCAATTCAAAAGCAAACTCTGGAGTGAATCTGCCAGCAGTGGCCACTCAATTTGTCACCAAAGGCAAGGGACAGTATTGGAAAAAGCAGATTCTCCTACCCTAATGCAGACCCAGAGAAACCACCTGCTCAAGTGCTGGGCTCAAGTTCCAAACAAGCTGAAAATACAGGCATGTGAATGAAGCTTTCCTTGGGATGGGACAGCAACAACAGATTCACAGCCTCACTGCTTTCCTGAAGACGACAGGAGGAGCATGATGGCTCCTCAGGTTTGTTTCAGGATGTAAACCAGCCCACAGGTAAGGCTATTTCATAATCTGAGGAATCCACAGTGAACTACAGGGCTGTGACATTCACAGGCTGCCCTAGCAAGCATGCAGCATGACAAGGCCATTAACTGATGGAAGAAGAGGAGCTCTAAACAAAAGCTCAGCAGACAGCACAAGTGCTGGCAGCAGTCTGGCCTTGGCTCACTGATTGTGCAGCAAGGTATCATAACACACATTCTACCACAACTAGGAGTATGCTGTTGGGTTAATACAATAATGTAGTTCCCCAATAAAAAGTTAAATAAAACTATCCACAAGGTCTCTGAAGCAGCAGTCTCATGCTGTGACAAGGATCAGGGGTAATTGTCATGCCCACTGCTGGAGGATGATGGCTGCTGGGCACCACTGCTGTGTGCCAGTTGTCAGATACATGTCCCTGCAAGGGACAGACAGCCCAGCCTGGCCTCACTCACAGGCAGGTGCCCACTTGCTCCTGTGACTTTCACTATCAAAGAGAACTTCTGGGTGCCACAGGCACTTTCTGCACAAGTGACTCCTCCTGGCAAAGGCTGCAGAGATTCCCACTGGAATCATCCACAGGCTCATTAACACATGAGCACGAAGCTTGTGAGCTGCCAATTTCTAGTGGCACCTTTGCCCTCACTTGGCAGCTTTATTGCCATGTGCCAGATGTTCAGGGATGTGAGCAAGCCAGAGAGCTCCCTCTAATTGACTCATGACAGCCAAGAAACCACCCTGGAACTGGCCTCAGTACCAGGCTGGGATGGCTGCTTTGCATATCTGGAGCTTGTAAAGTCCTGTTTGTTTCAGGAAGCATCTACTCTCCATGCAACAGAGAAACTTTCAGCTTTTGACCATTATTTTAAAAAGCAATATATGACCAAGCCTCTATCCCTCTGCAATTCCTCTGGTACTTTGTGTACTCAGAAAGAGTTTCTGTCACTGAAAGAGCCAGGCAGATGCAGGAGGGTACAAGCACTGGGAAGCAATGGGGTGGGTTACAATATATGTAGATTATGTCTCTTGGCAAAAATAACAGTCCAGGAGAAAGTTTAACTGTTCTGAGTGACTGTCCATGAGTAATCCCCCTCTGGTGATGCAGTGGCAGCAGTTGTTTCATCAGCAAAGGGGTGCCTGGAAGTGTCACAGGCTCTTAGAGCCGTGATTCCAAGTCAGCACAGCCAGACCAGTCACCACAGAGGCACGAACAGCTCACATCTGTGACCCTTCTGCAACAGCCACGAGTTCATGGAACTGCAGGCTCTGGGACTCCAACCCACTTCCTTTCCACTTGGACACTGACTTATTAGGTCAGCATGGTGCAATACTCCCCTCTGCTAACCATGTCACCTTTCTCCATCCCATACTACTTCTAGCTGCAGCCAGTGCTATGATTTTCTCTTTTAGTTATTCCAATGCTTGTCAAATGACTGAAATCAGGTTACCAGTGTTTTAGTCACTTGGATTCACTCACCCTTCCCCTTCTTAAAGGCAGGTCTACATTCTCTGGTGATACACTATGCTCTATCTTCCTACAAGACTTCAATCTGCAGTGCCAGCTCAGCCAGAACTCTGTGATGGAGACTACATTTGTTTTGCTGTTGACAGTGAACACTCAGCCAAACCTGTCCTTTTTAGAGGTTAATGTTTTCTCTTAAGTTAATGTTTTCTCTCAAGTTTTTACTTGTTTCCAGATTTTTCTGGTTTAGTGTGAAATAAAAAGCAGTTGAGCTTTTACATTTCCTTATGTCCATATTCCACTGCTCCTCCTTCTGGACACAGTGTCTCCCAGGGCACTAAGGCACCACACAGATATCAGGGAGACTGTTTCACCAGACTGTATGCAACACATAAAATCCCCTGCCTCACTATTCTGCTAATGCTTCTGCATCACATTAATTCTTTTTCCTTATAACATCTCCTGAAAATCCTCCTCTCTACACAGCACTTATCCCTTTCTCAGTATGCAAGTGCTGCCAAAAGACCAACACAACACAGAGCAAATCCCTCTCAGCTGCAGGGAGAATAAACTGATCTGACCACTGACCCAGCAATAAATAGCCACTCGCCTTTCATTTACTCTTTCTCCAATAAGCTCCCTTTGATTTCACTTACTCAAGAGAGGACTAAGCAAGGATCCCAGTACCTGGTCAAGCAGGTCCAAGCTGCTCCAGGTGCCTGAAGGAATTCAGAAGATCTCATTACCCACCTGTGACTGTACCATGGACAGGTGCAGTTGCCACCAACAGTCACAGACAAAGGAAACATCAGAGGACAGAGATCAGCCCATTTTTTTCGAGGAATGAGTCAACTTCCACAGCAGTTGTGTTCTTTAGCAGAATGCTTCCATTTTCCTTTTCTCCATCCCGAGGCCAGAGTCCTGACTGTAACCACTGGTTTGCAGTGTGTCTGCACGAAGTCTTGCAGATGCACATGTCAGATAAGGAAAAAGCAATAGTGGCATACAGAGCTCTCAGGTCATGCAAATGCCTCTACATAAATCCAGGAAAGGAAGAAACTCTCCTTTCTCTGGAAAATCAGCTGAGAGAGAAACAAACTCTCGACACACAGAGAGCATTTGTCATTTTGAACCTACCACACACTGATGAAAATACCAACACTCACTACCAGAACAAACAGACACCTACGTGCTATTCCCATAGCACTGCTCGTCCTCCATTGGGTCATTCCTGTCTAAGAGACAGCACTTTCTGCACTGGTTTCCTCCAGAAAAAGCAGCTGTGTGAGCCACCTGCCTGCAGCTAAAGCCAGTGACAGCAAGATCTCAGCCTCAAGTAGAGAAAATCAGATGAGAGCACAAGAGAGCACAAGACAGATGTTTTCCAGCCACCTGGGCTGCATCCTAAAGTACTCTATGAACTGGCTCAGCAGTCTCAAGAACTAGCATTGATTCCCTTTGGGGTATCAAAACCCAAAAAAAGGTAGGGGATTGAAAAATGGACAGAAGTAGTGCCTAGACTTAATAAGGCAAAAAAGGGAAGAGAGTTGAATTATTATTTCAATTCCCAGAATAGCAGGATTAATTATTTGTAAGCACCTGAAAAAAAAAAAAACAGACTGAGTAGCAACCCGGGTGGATTTGTCAAGAAAGAATTATTTTTTAAAGAATTCTTTATACAGACAAAAAAATTATCTGAGGGGAGAAGTAAGACACGAACTGGAATTCAGTAAAACTTCTGACAGATCGCTTTCACAAACATGCCAAAAGCATTATTGATGACACAAGCATGATACAAGTCCAGAAGTGGCCAAAAAACTATCCAGGAGGCTCAGTGGGCTCACTCGAGGAATGGAAGGATGTTAATACTTTGGGGTCTGCCTAGGAACCAACATTGTTTAGTGTTTTCATTATCAACCTGGATGATGAAGTAAAAAGTATGTTTATTAAATTGCAGAGGACATGAATCTGGAAAGAATGGCACGTATGCTGGGAAGTCTGCCAAAGGAACTTGGCAAACTGGAGGAGTGTTCTGGAAGGAAGGATCGGGAGTGACAAGAGCACAGTGCTGCTCTTTGGCACAAGGAGCCAACGGCACAAGCACAGGGTGTGGAGTGGGGGAAGTGGCTGCTCTCCAATTCTTCCTGAGACCTGGAGTCTCCAGGAACCCAACACGCACCTTCAGTTCCATGCCACTGTGGAAAAGGCCACAGAAACAGTGGATGCATATAGAATGAGAACTGTGAGGTTAATGAATTATCTATTTGCTCCTCTTTTTTGCTGTAGTCTGTACATTTTTGGGCACTGCTCTTTAAGGAAAAGAGGAATTAACTACAAACATTCAAAAGAGCAACAGGAATTAAGAGATCTGGAAAACATCACCTAAAAGAACTGAAAAAACCTCAGAGTGTTTATTCTGAAGAACTGAAGGATAAGGAGCCAATCAGAAGAACACTGAAGTAATGCACAAAGCTGAAGCTCTTTCTGCTTTCTGCCAGTCTGGGCACTGAAGCACGCAGCTAAGAGAACTGCAATCACTCTCCCCAGTCTAGCAGGTTTTAATAGACTATTTTCTGCACCTTTCCAAGAGCAGGGGATACCACACAAGAATCTACTGATGATGACTTGACTGCAAGCATCAGGGAAAAATTAAATTTGTTTTGAAGTAAATCAACCCATCCTCTGAACTTCAAGCCAAACACTAGGAGTCCCTGCAACTGCGTTCAGGTTGCAGGGCACTGACACTGCCAGAGCTTTCCCTTTCCCTGAATGAGGAACAAGAGCCTGACATAAAGCAAAGAAAATTACTTTTGACTCAATTATTCATGTTACGAAAGCCCACTTGTGCTTGCCCAGAGGTTGACAGGTAACTTCATCTGTCTGGTAGCAAGAAAATAATTGCAAGTTGGTGCCAGTGCACCACAAGAGCAAAGTATGAGCCCTTAAGGCCCTCTGTGTAACAACTGTATACAATGATATTCGCAGACTGTTTCGTTATGTGTGTGGTGAGCTGCCAACCTCTTCTCTCTGTCTCTAAACACACAATATAATATGCCATGCCCTGAATGCTAATCCAGTTGTCTTCTTATTTGCTGAAAAGTCATTAAGCAACATTTGAAAACAAATATATATATGTATCTTTAAGATTTCTAAAACAAGAACTATACTCATTATTTATTTGGGATTTCCTGACAGACAAACCAGCCACTGAATGATCACAACCTGATTCTGTTCTGGGAAGGTGAATTAAAGAGAGCAACCCTGACTATTAAGAGGTCCATGGTGCTTCAGAAGTGCACTCATGCAAATGAGGGGGTAAAATTTTTACATTGGGAAGGCAGCGTATCCACCATGTCAGGGTTTTAAATGAGACTCCATACTGTTGTTCTGGATGATATTTTAACCAAATACAAATCATGAATCTCAGTAACTGAGCAAAATATAATGACTTGTGCTATTCAGGAGGTCACATAAGTCTGATTGTAGCTTTTTCAACAAGTTGTGCTGCTGCTGTCTCCTCCTCTCCCTCCTGTGACATCACATCCTTGTCCTCAAACTCCCATTTCTTCCCCTTCCCATTGCTCTCTTCCTTCCTCTGCTCTTAAATCCTAAGAGTCCATAAAATTCATGCAAAAGCTAGTCCTTTTAAATACTCTTTAAGATAACTAAAAATTAATTTAATTGTTCATAGTGCATACTAACAATCTTGAATAGCAAGCCTCGTCTGTGATGCAACACAGATTACAGAGTGATGTCTTTGTAAAACATGTTTAATTAAAGCTGAAGTCCATGTAGGTAAAGAAAGTCTTCACTTAAATGCAGCAGGACACAGAGTGGAACTCCCCTTAGACCAAAATGTGGCAGATATGACGGTGATACAATGTCTGCCCATCATTACTGATTAGGTGACTTTCACAGTGTCAGCTGACAGTGTTCTTACCACTTTCTCCTTGTAAACAATGTATTTCAGCCACTTGAAATCCTGCCATTTGAATCCTGCCAGGACAAACAGGGAATCCTTCTCATACTGCTCCATTTTCTGGATTGCACCTTCAGGATATGTGATCCGGAGTGTTGTCTTGCCACCCACATCTTTTTCAAAGCCCTTCACTGGAGCCGAGTTCAGCCTGCAGGGCAACCAGAGAAGAGACACCGTCACAGATTCCCACTTACACTCAGATTCCCACTTGCACTCCTGTGTGTTCATGACACAGCGATCACTGCTGGCCAGGAGCTCCCTGTAGCAGCTGCTACAGTAGC
This sequence comes from Camarhynchus parvulus, assembly GCF_901933205.1. Taxonomy (NCBI): domain Eukaryota; kingdom Metazoa; phylum Chordata; class Aves; order Passeriformes; family Thraupidae; genus Camarhynchus; species Camarhynchus parvulus. The sequence continues at coordinate 10,310,428 of NC_044578.1, forward strand.
AAATCCTAATTCTTGCAGTTCTTCATCACAAACACTTACGGAGGTTTGTACCAAGCGACGACAGCTTAATTAGACGTTACATAAATTCTATCACTGAATATAATGCAAACCATTTCTGCATATCAACTCCTGTGATCTAAATAGGATCACAGGAGTTAGAAAAGGAAAGTGAAGAATATTGTCCTTGAACATTTAGAGTAACAAACTAAGCATTAATATTTTAACGGCCCATTGCTCCTTTGATGTGTTAGTTGGGTTCTGCAAGGCTGTGCTGAAAGAGATGATGAAGCTCCTCATCAGTTTAAACAAACTGAAACTGGTCTCATTTTCCAGGCCCAGCCCAGAGCTTACACCACTCACCTGCAGCGAGGCTGCACAGGGCAATAACCAACTAATAATTCTCCAAAAAATCCCATAGGGTCAATCTGCATCTCTTCAGTTCCCGAAACTGGCCCATCAGGAGGGTGAGTTGCCTTGCAATGCCAGCACAAAGGAAGAGGTTGGGCTGGGACAAGGCTCAGCACCACTGCAGTCTCACAGGCTCCAAGGAGTTTCTGCAGTGGAAGCGCATCCCACTCTGCAAACACTCAAGCAGTCACACAGCTTTGCTCTCGGGGACGCTGATTTCTAAGGAGATGCTATGTATTTAGCTGTGCTTTTGTTAAAACATTTCTCAGGAACAAGGTTTTATCCCTTGAAAAAGCAAACTGCTTTGGCATGAACAGCCCTGATGACTTTCATGACATTAAAGTTTTCAGAATTTCTATTCAAGACTAAAAACCCAAAGCTGAGGAAATTTCACGTAACTTGGAATACAAATCTTGCTGACATCAAACAGCAGCCTCTGACAGCACAGGATTGACTGCTTGAATTATTGCAGCATTCTTGAACTTGGTGTTGTTCAATACACTGCAAATTTTGCCATGTAGGAATGTTGGATTTGTCCTTTTTAGCCTGGGTAAGCATTTTACATTGGAAAACTTTTATTTAGAAATAAAAATCTCTGTACAATCTGAAATCATATTCAAAATCTAAAGAAATACATTCTTAGGCATTTTTAGCAAAAATACTTATTTTATCATCAGGAATAAAATATTAAACGGAAAACAACTTAAGAATCAGCACCACCACAATGAATACAGCAGATGAAGTCTTTTCCCATGGTTTATAAACCCTCTGAAGCCTGACTTTGAGGAACTAGACCTGAGTACAATGCTCCCAGCCAGCCTGATCCCTTGGTCTTTCCTCTGTTGCTGATGGCACATTCACACACCACTCACTTCTTCTGTGGGCAGTATTTAAGGTGTTGTGTCTCTTTGGGGCAGATGACCTTATACAAAGCAAAAGCATGCAGCTCAAAAGGCAACAGAATACTACCAATACTATCAATATTCTGCAAAGAAAGCAAGTTTTACATATTTTCATCTGTTTTCTTTAGGATGAGGAGGTGTCTGCAGTTGTTTCAAATGTCACTGTGCAGCTCTTTGGCAGGGTTTTTCCCATCCCCAGCTGCTGGGTCCACTGTTTTGCTGCTTACTTTGTTAACACTCTCAAAACTTGGGAGCCCTTCTTTGTATCTAGACAAGAAATAAACCAAACCATTTCCCCAGGTGAAATGAACTCAGGTGTCCAGCAAAAGGCCAGAGTGTGAGCTGCTTCTGGAGCCACAGTGACAGAGCCAGCACCACCAAAGCCCAGGGCAGTGCCCTGAGGGCAGTGAGGGCAATGGAGCAGGCAAAGCTCAGGCAGCCACAGCACCCAAAGGTGCAGATCCCACAGCCCAAACCCCTCCCCAGGCAGGATGCACTGGTGGTTATAAACACAGCTGAATCTTGGAAAGCCTCAGTTAGGATGTCAGGCCTCCTTGTACTGCCCGTGGACAGGCAGTTTTCTCCACAAGAAGTTTCAGAATGTTTTCCTGTCTGTGTTTGCTGATTACATATGGAGACACTAACTCCTAACCCTGCCACCATGAAGATCCTTTCAGACACCACTCAAGTATCACCATCAGGTGAATCCCTATCTGGTTCTAATCAGGAATTTCTGATACACACTTATTTTTGCCCAGTCTACAATCTATTCTAAGGAGGCATTTCAGAGCACTGACAGCTGACTGCTGCCAGAAGTCCTGCCAGGTAAATAGTGTGACAGCTGGGAATAACACCTGCACTGAAATCTGATAATGTCTAGTTAAAGAAAAACAGTAACCCACTCCAAGCTCTTTTAGAACTGACAAAGCTGAATTGGACTGTCTTCACTGCAAAGAACAAAATTTCTTGCTGCAATTAGCAATCCTCACATGGTAACACAGGAGGCATCAAAGAGCTCCACATACTGCTGGATCACTCCTTTGTCCACAAATGTATCACATTTTTGCGTTTAAAATTCACTCCCTAGCTCCCAAATACCATCCTTCAAAGAAGTTCTTCAGTGTATGAAAAAGGATGTTATAATACATGAGACTTCCCCACTTCCACAGGAATAAAGCAAGCAGTTGGATACATATCCAAGCACCTGGCTTCATTTAACCTTTACAGTTGACTTCTCTCTCCTTTATCCATCCCACCAACAGCACAGGTGCTTAGCTGCCCTCTTATCCTCCCAGCTTGCAAACTGACATAGATTTACTGATGTGGAGAGAAAAAGTTGAAGTTTTCATTTTGAAATTAAATAGTGGCCTTTCTGATGTAAATCTTAGTGGGTGGCTTAGACCAGATGGATTGAAACTGTTCTTTTGCTACTTTTTTAATAACCTGAGCCCAAGGAAAGGCTATAAACTGCATTTTAATTCAGCTGAAATAACTACAAGTCACCCAACTATGACGAGGAATAAGAGCTCTTTGTTATCAACTGATAGTGGGATGAGCTGGGAGAAGGGCTGTAAAAACATTGTCCTGCGCTGAACAGCCATCCCTATGTCCAGCATACTCATGGAGAAGCAGGGAACCATTCACAGGAACCAAAGACTAAAAGGGATCTTCTTGGTCTATTTGTCCAGAGTTAGAGGATATTTACCTCTCTCTGCATGCCCTATTCTTTCCTTACAAATGGGAGAGAATAGAGACTGTGTTAAATAATACCTGCCTTGAATTCTTTTATTAATCCCTTTCTTTCTTCTACCTTTAGCTAAGAATTTGCTATTTGCCACCACGTCTTAAAGCTGATTAAAGTTGAGATCACATCAGATACATTTCTTTTAATACAAAATCAGTTATTGTACTAAGAAAAAAATACCAACTTAGACTATGTTAAACCAATTTTATAAACTTACATTGCAGTTTATCCCACTTTTATAATTTACCATAATAATATTTTGTTACTCAAAACCTGATAGAAAACTGCATTTTTTTTCAGGTCAGACTAATGGGTCTGTAGCTCCCTAGAGCACATCCTCCCTCCCTCCTACACACACTCTCTCACTCTCCATTAGTACAGGTATTATGTTTGTTAATCTCCAGTCACCCAGAATGCCTCCCTGACTTGACAGATTTATTACTGAGAGTTATGACTAGACCTGTGATTTCACATATCAGCACGTTTTTCAGGCATTCTGAGATGGCCATAATCCAGGTCCTGAGCAAAAGCAAGAAGCCCTGACTCTGACTGTGGTCCTTGGCACTCCCACCACTCTGCTTCTGCTGCCTTATTCAACATTGTCATCTGCAGAGACACAGAGACAAAGTATTGCCAGTTTCTAGGGCACACTTACAAGTGTTTAATCACTGCTGGGTCCTCTCTCATAGAGGCCTCCTGCTTCCTGACACCCTATGCTGCACCATTCTTAGTCCTGCCCTTCCTAACTGTGAGGTGCAGTTCCTGGGGAATGCTACACATGTATGACCAATAATACTGTCCTGAGCTACCACAGGAATATTTCTGGGAGCAGATCCAGCAGCGTGAGTTAATGCTTGACCACCTAAGGGTGTCACAAAAGCAGCTTTTAGAAGGAGCTATGAAGGGAGGGTTCAAGTGATATCATACAAGAGACCACATTCCCAGGAAGCTGTGGAAAACAGAATGCTTGAGGAATGCCTTTACCCTTTGATGTGATCATCATTTATAACAAACCTTTTTAAGCTCATGTCTATTTTTACTCTCCCTGTAAGTTAATGCTTCCATACAAAGGGATACTGTCACTAGGAGAGGTTAAAGTTTGCCCGCATAGCAAATGAACTGATACAGAAACTGAATATGGGAAAGAACCATAATGCCAAAGACTCACCTGACAACAACATCATAGTCATCAATTTTTAACCCCAATGACTTATTTGCAAGTACTCCACCATTTCCCACAATAATACATCGCCGGCAGCCGAGACTGTGGAAGAAACAGAGAAGTGATTTTTGTAGCAGAACTTCAAACACACAGAGAGCACATATTTAGTTTGCATGCATCTGAGAACTTCAGGAAACCTCTGTAAATATGAAGAATTAAGAGGGGGACAGAGATACACTTGATCCTCAGCTCACCTCATCATGCCCAGGCATTACATGTGATAAACTGCTTTCAACACCTCACACCACGTGTGGCCTAATGAAATGAGCTGTCAGGACAAGCAGCTCCTCTCCCCCCACACCCCTAGTATGATGGGCTTGAATCAAACCCATCTGTTTACTTGAACCATCTCATTATTCGTTCAGCACTGAAATAACAATAAACCAAAGGCTTAGTGAAGAAGTCTTCTCTCCAAGCGATTTTATGAGTGCAGGCAGATCTTGCCAGGTATCTGGGGTGTGCTCACCTTGCTGAGAGCAAAATTGCTGCTGTTATGGTGAGATTTCAAGAGACAGAAAAATATTAAATTGAGAGAAAAAAAGACACCCCTCACATGCCTGTCCAGTAGGAAATATATATGGAGACACAATAGGTGAGGAAAGGGAAGGAAAATAACTTTAATTTACAAAGAAACAGGAAAGAGAAGGAAGAGAACAGTTTCTCGTGGAACCCTGAGTCACGAGAACTCTGCAGCAGATGTTAAAAAGCGATTTTGTTTTGAAGACAGAGAAAGGACTTCTTTCCAGCCATCTAATCCCAAATGCAGCTGGCTCTTCTGGCAGTGTGCCTCCAGCTCTGGTAGTTCACTGAAGGAATACGTGTCTGCAGAGCCTTTTTCGGAAAGGGTCCAAGGCAATCAGTTGTTTGGAGCAGATCCCTGAACTAGGCAGCCTTCCTAGTCCCAGGCACAGTCAACTGGTTGCTTCTGGGCTGTCCCCTCTGTGATAAGTCTAAAGAGCCAGCATGAGGAAAGCTGTGTTTATGTGGGGTCCCTTCTTGCAGAGCAGGGCTGGAGGGCACTGAAAAGACTCAGCTAAACCACTGAAGGTCACTCTGCTGACAGAGACATTAGCTGGAGACACATTCAGAATTAACAGCACCAAGAAATGCTCAGGAACAGCTTTCCCTGCCCAGATAAAGTTCCACTGCACATCCAAGCCTTTCCAAAAGAAAAAAACTTCCTCATGCAGATGGACATATTAGCCCAGTATCCCCAAGGGCTAAAGAAGCATGTGTATTTATGATAATCAAACCACAACAGAGAAAGAATTTTATCGATGATGGCATAGCAAAAAAAAACCCAAGCAAACCAGTTCTGGCAACAAGGAGAAATCAGACACAAGATCTGGTTCAAGCAGTATATTGTGACAAAGAGGGAAGGGAGAGTCAGCCCCAAGTACACCAAAATGAGTGACAAAGATGGTAGCAGCTTTGTCAAAACCTTAAAGGAAAAGGTGCTGTAGGAGGGAGAAAGAGACATACTTCAGTTCTGGCCAAGTGATATTTCAGAAGGAAACACACTCTTTTGATGATTATGATAGGAAAGTTTGACCTCCTAAAAAACAGACTGCTGGGTGAAATACTGTACCTTCTCTACTCAGCTGTCTCTCAGCTATGACTCCTTTTGAATTTTCTGTTTTGAAGAATACAGAGCTGAAATCCAAAGGCTGCAAGCTCCAGGCACTCCACTCTATCCTCTTCCCACTTACTGTTAGGATGTTCTTACCAATTCTGAATACAGATCTGCTTGTTTCAACCTCAAACCACTTAATTGCTTTCTTCGCTTTCCTGCTAAATTAAAGCACCATCTACTGTCAGCAGTCCCTTCCACATCTGCATGAGTTCCACTGACTGAGAAAGCACTGTGTATAAACATCTGCCTCTCACAGGGCAGACTGGTGAGCATGAGCTGCTGCACATGAGATAGAAGAACCAGCTCCACCAGCCAAAGCTGTTCCAGCAGCTTCATGGCCCTGCTCCCACACAGGACTCATAGACTGATCAAACCCCACTCCTAATCTTCTGTTCACCAAACAAACTGGAGTGAGCTCATGACAACTTGCACAGTATGGCAGCTCTTGTAGGTCTTGACTCACACTTGCAGCATGTCCCCGAACAATTCTCAACTTCTTCCCAGATCTCCTGAGTACTGATTCTGGAAGACCAGCATGCAGAGCTAATGCTGCTCAAGGTAGAGTGCCTTTTACACAGAGACTTCAACTACATCATTCCAATCCTCTTCTTACAGTCACTGGTTTGCAGAATTTAATCCTCATCTTGTAAACATGACCTGCATAGTTGCCCTGGTGATGCCTGATTTTTGATTTGGCTCCAGCAAAGGATGCAACAAAATAGTCAGGACTGACTTGGCCCGCCTGCTCGTTACTTTTCCCAGTCTTTGGTTCTGGAAAATTTTCCTAGTGGAATTTCACATTTACTCCAGACTGCTTTTAGCCCCTGTGAACACCTGCCAGCAGGATTACACTACAAGTGTCACTAAAGGATTAATTCTCCACACTGACAATAACTTTTTAAAGCTGTGTAACATATTCTATTCCTAAAAAGGATACCTCTAAATGGTGTAGTATAGAAACAGAACATAATGGACTGAGACAAATAACTAATGTGTGCTTCTAAAAGTTTATCTTTACCATTCAAGCTTCTAGTTCATCTAAAAATATATCTTCTACATGGCAAGATTTAATTTCCACAAACCCAAAGTAACATAACATCAGTTATGCTGCCATCCTGGCTCTGTCCTCTGCAGGATTTTTCCTGCAAAACCAAATGAATCAACTTACAGCTACCTCTCTATTATCTCCCATATTTCTCCAGGAATGGCACAACATTTGCTGTTCTCTCAAACATTCCAGGAAGGGCTAAAAAGCAAACAGTAATAACAACAGGAATTCTTTATTTAACTCTTCAGTGCTTACTGACTTTAAAAGACATATAATTGTCATTTAATATAATTGTAGTTACTAATAAAAGAATCACAAAGTATTTCACTGTTGCTGTAAAATGAGACATCTTTCTATCTTTACCCCCAAAAATGAAACAAATACTTAACTGAATGGTTCTGCCTTTACTCATTGTAATTGATAGGTTAATCACTTTTGCCCAGCTTCATGTCTGAACCACTCTTCTACCCTCATGGTTCTGACATATTTAAATGGATTCTCCTTTTTCCTTAAGTCTGCAGATAAGATTTTTCATTAGTAACTTTCTGACCCTAAGGTCTCATCTTTGATCTTCTAACAGCTTAAATTTCTTTCAAATGTACTCTGTCTACTGATTGTGCCTGAGCATGGGAAACCTGCACAGTCACTGCTGGCTCCGGGCAAGTTTCTGGGTGAAGAAATACACAGTGCAAGCAGCATCAGTTACAGCTCAATTGTTTCTCCACAAAGAAGTGTGCAAACACCTTTGTGCTTGTTTACACAGTATATCAAAGCCCTGTTTCTTTTCCAGAAGATTTCAAGGATTGAGCACATCAGACACAGCCCACGTTTCAGTTTGCTACCAGGGTGGTATGAAGGACGGTCATGGACTTTCCACAAGAGATACTCCCTAAAGCCCTAAGCTGGGAGCTGCAGCCAGATGTACAGACTCTTGACACAGATACTCCAAGGTTCAGTTCATCTGCACCAAAAGCAGGATTCATGCAGATTTTCTTGAACAATATAGAACTGTAAACATGTGTATGCTTTGTAGCAATTCCTATTTCCTCTTCTCTCTTTTCAAAGTGCTTTAGGGATTTGTCAGGGGAGAAAAACCACAAAGCCTTTCTTTACACAACTTTGGATCTGAAGGCTTTGAGGAAAGATATAACAGAATAATTAAAAAATACATCTTTAGGGTAGCTGGTGCTTAAGGAGGCTTAACATACTCCGGTTTGATCTGGCTGCTGTTACTTAATTGGGTGCTATCAGCCTGAACCAGAGGGGGACACACACCTCTCTTGTTCTACCAAATCCTTTCCTCACTTGTTCAGGTAACATACTGCATTTGTAAAGACTATGATAGTTATAAGCTCAAACTCTCAGTTTTCTTTCATTACCAGCTGGAGGCAATACAAAAAACATCAGTCAGGCTTTTATATTTATGTCTTCTCATAGGAAATTTACATGTCATCACCACAGAGATGTAACCCAAAAATCCACTGAAGTCCAGCCAGCAGATGGGCTGTGGAATTATAAATCAAGCCCTAATCCATTTGCAGAATGAGGGACAGGCCACTGGAGGAGCCACTAAATCAAGCAATGAGAATCTCAGCAATATCAGAGGGCCTGGAAAAGCCAATGGAGGGCAAGAAGTTACAAAGATCAGGCCCACTGACATCTGTGTTAGGGAGAAAGACATGCCAGCTCAGAAGGAAGAAGTCAGTGGTTCTAGAGAAAGCCCCCTGGATCTCCAAACTCTGCCAGACAAGTTCAGGGCTGAGCTGTAACTACCCTCCTGAACATCAGTGCAGCTTTACCTACCCCGTGCCCTGGAGCATGAGCAGGTTACTACTCAACACAACGGCGCTGTAATAAGGAGTCATGGAGAAAGCAGGGCACCATGCACCCTGTGTTACAGGTGTGAACCACAGCCTTTGTGCACATGCCCTCCAGCTGCTGCTAGCTATAACACAATGGAGGGATTAGTGGAAGTGAGTTGGCAAAGCTGCTGTGGGATGATGAAAAGTGCATGCATACCTGGAAGGATCACGTTTGCCTCATTTCAGCACCATGTCAGTACATTGTGTCAGGAAAGGTGCATCAGGATGCCCTTTAGCACAGGAATAACCAAACAAAGTTCATTTCCAGGGCTTATGAGAGGCAAGTGAATGCAACTTCTCAAGGACCAGCTCTGTGAAGGAGGGCGCAAATGGAGAAGCTGGGGTAGGAACAAGACCAAAGGCTTGGTGTAGAGATCCTCCACCACACAACTCTAATCCTCTCCTTCCTTTCTGTGCTCTCACGCACTGCTCTGACCTCACCTTTCCTGCCTCTCCCACCCTTCCCCTGGGAAAGCTGCCTTCAGTGTATAGTTACACGAACACTTACTCCAATGGGCTGGGCAGTGCTCACCCTCCCCACCCATCCCAGCCTCTGCCTCTCCCGCCGCCGTTTCAGCTCTGTGCCCACACAACTCTTCAGTGGGAGGGGAGCTCTGGAAATGAAGTCACTGGAATGACCTGGGTTGAGAGAAAAGCTCATAAACTGGAATCATCTCACTGATCTACTGTGAAGTCCCCTTTTAAACAATAGCAGCAGCACAAGGAGAAGGGCAGCAGCAGTAGCAAATATGGTTTCTTAGATTAGTTGCAAATATGGCTTCTTAGGCTTGACAACAGAGACAATGTTGGTGTAACTCCATTCTGAAAAGAAGGTGAACCTGGAGCATTTTTCCCACTTCTAGAATCAGCCCACTAGACTTCTGAGAGCCTACAAGTGGAAGGGTTCACAAGATCTCCCAAAGCCCAACCCCTTGAACCTCACAGACATGACTTGTGTGTCTTATCTAATTCTTCCACAATAGGACATTTTCTCAGTTCTCTATCATAGAACCAAGAATGGTTTGGGTTGGAAGGGACTTTTCAAGGTCCCCTAAGTCAGGCTTTCTCCAGTTGCTTCAAGGTGTTGAGCAAAGGGGAGAAGTCTGGGCTTTCTCCTTGACCAGTGAGCAGGAAGGGAGTAGCTAAACCCAAGGCTCTGCCCCTGGCACACTGGTGCTGCCATGGAGGGGAACTCTTAGGATCTGCTTGGAACTTGAGACAAGATGAGAAAGGAGCTAGCCTTCATCCACCAGTCTTCTCCACCGACTTTTTAGGAATCCAAAATGGCAGATACTCATTGCTGCCAGCACTGGAATTCAGTGATGACCACAACTGAAGAATATTTCTGGAATGATACCCAAGTCTTCATCTGTGCCCTACCCACCAAGCTGGTTTGCCAGAGCAGCACTATGGCAGCCTTAACACCTCCTACAGTTATCAAGCTCTTTCTCCTAATAACTCCTCTGTTGCAACTCCATCCACCTCCTCCTTTAGGCTCTCGCTTTCCAGCTTGCTATCCCAAGCCTCCTTGAGTCCCTTTCTCTCATAAACACTTCTGGTTTTATCCTTCCTAAGACATGCTCACTTGGAAGGGCTTTGGGAGGTATTTGATTGTGATGCATATGTACTACTCAACCAACATCCACTGATATGGATTTATCACAATTCCCAAGGAAACAGTACTGCCCCAAGATATCTGTGTGTTTACACACCACCAAACCTCGTTGCTGCAATACCACAGAAATAAATCTCTAGCTTGTTCCTGAGGTCTTATTTGCACTTGGTATGTCATGGATTTTGCATACATTTCATGGGGCTTAAGTGTTAGATCTTTCCTATCTCTGCACCAAACTCATTATAAAGAACACAAACCAAAGTGAGCAGCTCACACCAGAGTCGTTATGTTTCAGAATCTCCTGCGAAATTACTTTCAAAAAGCCTGAAACATTCTACTCCTCAAAAACAGGTGAGCAGCAAGGGTCACAACTACATTAACCTTCGCTGCAAGAATCTTCCACCTGCCCTATGTCATTAACACTAATTTTGTATGAGCAACCTTCTGAAAGAGTCTATATGTGGATTTTTCAACAGATTAAAATCTTAACTCTCCAACCAGAACTGAGATAAACCCCAGATGGGTGAGACTCAGTTGTGTGCAAAATCTCTAAGAAGGTCATTTGTAAAATGGTTTTACCTTCTGGACATAATTTCTCAAATTAATCCAAAGTCTGAAGGCTAACCCTATCTGGCACTGCTGTGAGGCAAGGCAAACTTCAAAGAAACCTAAATTAACACATAGACTGTGCAAGACTAAGAATAAGCTTTCATACAGAGAGTAACTCCCAACTACAGCAGGCAAGCTCTACAATCAGCACATAAGGGTGCAGAGACCTACACAAAGGCTGGTTAAGCTTATGAACTTTGTCACCTAAAGTGGGCAGAAGGGGAGCTGGGCCAGGAAATAAAACCCATGTGTTTAGAAAGCAGGAACTGTGTTGTCAGCCTGGATCAAGTACCGCTGGAAAGATGTATTACCAGGATTTCGAAAAGAGCTCAAGTCCCAGAGTAAAAACCTCTGACAGTTTCTGACAAAAACTATCCCTAATCTGGGAGGTGGCACTAAACCAAACCTGCAGGAAAAATGGAAGGAATGACAGAAAAGCAAGGACAGGAAGGACTAAAGGACTATCACTGGGAAGCTGATTGTAAACATGTCAGTGAGTTTCAGAAACAATCTCTACAACAGAATAGAAGAATCAAAGGATCTTCTTCTAAAGGCATCAATTCAAATATCACAGGACCCAGGAGACTGCTATCCTGTTCATCCTAGCACAGGCTTGGCCAACACAACCAAACATTCCTACTTTGAGAGTGAGGTACTAATGAAAAACATTGTTGAAATAAGCCAGTCCTTTCTTTCCTTCTAAAGTTCCTTGTGATTCTGTTGCTTTGTCAGAAAGGCTGGAAAAGAGCAAAGTGTTTATTGAAAACCTGCTACTTACCTATTTGAAAACAGGGCAAGAGGATGTCTTGGAACAACATATGAAACAAATGACTAGGAAATAGTCAAAAACTAAATTATTTTTTCTACTTATGTTTGACTTGACGGAGGTCTCCAGAGTCTACAGATTTACTCTAAAGAGGACTCAGTTTTCAGCTCCTGAGTTACTTATCCACATCCAAATGTATTGGCAATAATTTCTGGCAAAAAACATCTAACAAAATTTATTTTGGACATATGGAAAAGAATCACTTCTACTCCTTCTGTTCTGAAAGTCTCATCTTACCTGTCAAGAGCTGGAGTTAGACGATAATCTTTGGTTGCTGACAGGATGGCTTTGATCAGATTATCTGGGGAGAAAGGAAGAAGACATTAGGAACAAGTTCTGACTCCTAACGGAAATGAGGAACAATGTGGAGTAAAGCATCTGAAGTGGTTACTTGAAGGAACTGAAAGGTTCTCATTAGGAAGGAACACTAAGTTGAATATTCCTATTTTCTCTGGACAACGACCTTCACACACAGCCTGCAAAGACATGTTATGTGCCAAATTCTGCTGCAGTGTGTAATTGCCTTGCACAGAGAGTGTCACAGGGAACACGCGCTGTACATTTTATAGCAGTGATTTCACATCCCCTGCCCTGAGATGACAGTCTCACAAACACTTCAGACATGAAAAGGCCAGCATCACTGTCACTGCTTGCCTTCAGAAAAGCTTTTATGTGGCTGAGTGGTGAACTGGATGCAGGATCAGAACCTAAAACGGATGCTTTTTATTCTGTGGGTTACTTTCAGTTTAGGTTCCTCTGTCTGTCTTTCTTCAATTAAAGCACCATAATTGCATAAAGAAATTCCCATGGAACTGCAGGCTACACTGATACCCTGCAAATGCTGCAGTAACCAGGGGGTGTAAGTTATGCAAGCTTAGGCACACAGACAAATTAAATGCATTAAGTTACAGAAGCACAAAGATTACATATAAATAATTCTATTGGCAATGGAAACTTTGGTCTCTGCTTCCCTATAGATTTTGTCATTTGTCCCTACTTTTTCCACCTCTCTCCCCCAGAGAGATCCAAACTGCTTTACCATGGCCCAATCAGGGCAAGAAGCAGTAAGGCTCTGGCTAGTTTGTATTTACAAATGTACCAGTAACTTCAGAATGTCTGTACTGGGATTGACAAAAAGTCCATCTGCCTCCAAGTCCTGACTCTAAGTGTGGTCTTAAGCAGATGCCTAAGAGGAGAACAAAATCAAAGCAAACACATATACTTCCCTGAAATTCTCTACTGATATTTAACTGTATTCAAATCAGGGATTTCCTATGTCAGACATAGCTTCTTTGTATCTGGTAACTTGCAATGATTTCTATTCCGTGACCTCAGAATCCTCCTTGATCCATATGGACATTCAATCACTTCCCTTTGCAATTCTCAATATGGCTTTTCTGAGCTTTATCTATACTGGGAAAGATTGTGAACAATTAGTCCTCTTCCATCTTTGCTTGGGAGATAGCAAATAACTCTAACATTCTCAAATACATCAGTCAACTAATTCAAGAGTTCTTAGGAAACACCAGTCAAAATGAACAAATAAGTCTTATTTCTTTATGAAAGACTAAAAATGGTACAGAAACATTAAGAAAACTGACAACAAGTGATTTTTCACCTCAGTCTTAAACAGCTTTCCTGACAGACACTAATCACTCCAATCAGCACAGTTAGGGGAGACCCTTTCACAGAAAGAATTCTGTTCTTCTCAACTGTGTCCTTCCTCAGCAGTAACAAGACAAAAGTGTGGGATAAACACAGAAGCTCAAGGCAGCCCATGTGCCAAAGAGCTTTGAACCTCACAATAAGCTGGCCAGACACACAAAGGCGATAAACAGAAAATTCTGACAATTACTTTGAGATTTGGGGGAGTTTTTGATATGGCAGCACTGACAGCACCTGCCAACCATTACAAACTGGGGAGTGTGATTACCTTCAGGTCATAGCTTGGAGTGGAGCAAGGGATGAGGAAATTTATAAGGGTAAAAGCAACTTTGATAACAAAATAGTGGTGTTTAGTTTCCCTTCATCTCAAGAATTTCTTCTGATGCATAGGCAGCAGGCTTCCCCTCCAACTGGAATGCTATTCCCCTAAATCTGCCCTAAAAGCAGTAGGTTGCTGTGACCTCTAATGGCATCATGCCACAGTCCTCTCCTTGGCCTGCTTCACACCTTGGCTTTTGCTGGACAGCATACTTTACTGAGGTTGTTTTCCCACATTCTCAGAGAACACATCAAAGGATTGCATGTCAAGGGCTGCAACCTCCCATCTACCAAGCTTTTGTTATGCCAGGTTTGCTCTACCATCCACAAGTTACACCCTGCACTACTTGGAGACCATCCCATGCGCTATTTTAGAAAAAAACATTAAAAGAATACAGTTGAGTGATGCACTCAAATGATTCTGGTTTACTCATCTTGCAAGATAATTAGCAAAGCCCTCTCAGTGATTGCTCAGGAATGAAATAAAACTGCTTTAGGAGTGGATATGGCAGCATTTGGCATGGAGGTGCTTCCCTAACAAAAACAAAACAAACAACAATATTGAGCATTCAGTACAGATTATGAAGGGACAAATAGGAAATAGCTCTTCAGCAGACTCCACAGTCCAACAATACATGGCATCCAAAAGTTTTGGAAGTTGCACAAATCTCAGTGTTACTATTCAAAATTGCCAAATGAAACTCAATAAAAGACAAAGTACTTCACTGTCAAGTGTTCACCCACATCAGGAATGAAAGTGGCACTATGTTCATCTGCTCTAGCCCTCTTTTTGGAAGCCAGGAGCAGGAACTACAAGCCAGGAAAAGCTAATGGCTGGGGCAGGGGACAGGCACTAGATCTTTCTGGTTGAGCTGGAACTCTACTGCACTGTTGCCAAGGTGGGCTCTTGCACTTGAACCTTGACACTGGCACGAGGATGGGAAAGACAAGACCTCCTCCAGAAGGTGTTACTGTATTTTCCTGGGGAAAGGTTTGAAGGATGCTGCTGTGGCTGACCTGCAACCTTGCACAAGACCACAAACCAGTTAGGAACAATAAGGAACCACTGGCAGCATCTTTTAATACAGCTGGGGCAAGGTGGAGGATCACTTGCAATCACCCACTGCAAAGACTATCACAGGTATCTGATATCAGGGCTCACCTCCAGGCTGTGACTAAAGAAAATTGGGCACCAGGAAAGCAGGTGCATTATGTAAAGTCAATGGATGAGACATGCTCTCTCCAGGGTAAGAAACTGAAGGGGTGATGAGCACAGTCTGCCTTAGACACCTATGTACTGAGTGAAAATAATGCAAGTGCAAGTACACGTAACAAATACTACAAAGAAAAATTCCTTCCTGCTTCAAATAACAGGATTTGTGCACAGCCACTGCCTGGAAGTCAAAGACTGAAAGAAATTTTGCAAGGACAAAAGAAAGACCAAGTTGTCTACAGGAGCACATCAGCAGGGCAAGCAATCTACTACAGCTTCCTGCAGCCATAGCCTGTTTATTATATATTTTTTTTGTCATGGAGAATTTAGATCATTGGGGAGAGTAGGAGATTATTTAACCCATTCATCTATCAACCACCATGCATGCACTTTTTACTATAAAAACAAAGCAAGGAGCCTCTGCGTATTTTTCTCCCATCTAGAGGAGGAGTCAACTATATTTATGTAAGAATCCTGAGTTTTCTTGACATATTCTATCAACTTTGCCTTACAACATCAGAAGATTCAAAAGGCAGCTTGGTACTGCATGATTTGTCTGAACACAAGTACATACTGACTTCAGGTTGACCCTGAAATTATCAGACATTTGGAAAAACTAAATAGTTAGAAATCAGGCAGACAGTGGCCACACAATGAGAATCAGACTAAGTCCCAATTCTAGCCTTTTTCTCTGTTATTTATGTGAAGGGATGGAGTAGACCTTCACTGTAAATGTCAACAACACTTGAAATTGTTGTTTCTAATGCAAAAATTTCTTGCTTGTATCACCAAAAAAAAAAAAAAAAAGGGAGGCCTTTCCAGTCCACAGGGCTTACTGCAGGCATCTCACAGGGTCTACCTTCTGCCTGCCTTGAAAGCAAGGCAAGCTGGGATGTTTGTGCACTCTCAAGTGGTCAAGAGAAGAGGCTGTAATTTTTCAAGTTGTGTATACCAGCCACCTTCCTCAAAACCCAGCACACCTGTGTGCCCCTGCTGGCAGCAGTAAGGTGTGAATGTCCCGCCTCGGGGACAGGGGACAGCAGTGCTGCTGCAGTGCTCTGTGTCTGCCCTGGGAGCCAGGGCCAGTGCCCATCTCCTCTGGTGGTCACACAGCTGCCATCCCTCCAGCCAGCACTGCTGCAGGTCCTGGGTACCAGCTCCAGCTTGATTGACTCGAGTGAGGCTGACTGACATCCTGTGAAGTCTGCCAGGAGACTGCACATGGGTCCCTGTCCCACCATAACAGAATGCCACGTGTGTGTCAGCTTTGTGGGGAGAGTAAGCTAAACACTACCAATGCTATGGATTAAACAAATCACAGTATTTACAAACAAGTTCTTAGCACAAGCCAGTGCATACACTTTCTTTCAACACACTACCCAAAAGTTCAGCTCTGTATAAAATTCCTCCTTCAGCATTTTTTTACCTTAAGGTCTTGCTCCATATGGGAGCTGAGGAATGACCTTTAACAGAAAAGTTTTCACATCTTTTGAGGAATGATCTTTACAGCAGGTCAAGGGAGGTGATTCTTCCACTCTACTTAATCCTAGTGAGGTGGCATCTGGAGTGCTGCGTCCAGTTCTGGGCTCCTCAGGATAGAAAATATGGAGCTCCTGGAGCAGGTCCAGTGCAGGGCAACAAAGACGATGAAGGGTCTGGTGCAGCTCCCTTATGAGGAAATGCTGAGGGAGCTGGGCCTGTTCAGAGGTGAAAAGAGAAGACTGAGAAGGGACCTAATTAATATCTGTCACTATCTGAAGGGAGGTGCCAGAGGACGGACCAGGCTTTGCTCAGTGGTGCCCAGCAATGGTACAAGAGGAAACAGGCAGAAACTGATTCCCAGGAAGTTCCATGTGAATATAAGGAAGAACTTCACTGTGCAGGTGACTGAGCACTGGGACAGGCTGTCAGAGGGGGTGTGGGATCTCCCTCATTGGGGATATCTGGACACAATCCTGTGCCATGTGATTTGAGATAAGGCTGCTTGAGCAGGGAGGTTTGCTCAGATGACCCAGTGTGATCCCTTCCATCCTGAACCATGCTGTGATTTTCCACCCTGGTGCCCAGCACGAGGCCATGGGCCCAAGTCTCACCACATGTTCTATTTCTTCCAGAAACACCATGTCCAGCTGTAGACAGTCAACATTATTCATACCTTTGTGAAGCTGGGAATCCAGTCGTTACAACAGGTATCACAATGTGTCTGAAATTCCCTGCACCACTTCTTTTTATTATTGATCAGTTGACTTTAGGAGGTCAATCCAGGGAAAAGCAGCTATGAAGAATTCCAGAATTTAGCAGTGCATTGCAAACATGTGAACTGGCTCTCAAAAACAGCTAACTACAAACTGAGAATCTGTCCCCAGATCAAAACTTGTGTGTAAACACAAGAGAGTGGTTTCTTGAGGTTACTAGTTGTACCACATTTAGGTGGTTTGCTGGAGATACACTTTACTAACAACAGGACTTAAAACTGCCACGCCTCACAAGATCTCCATTGATGATTTTTAATGGCATTAAGACAACAGGCATATACTGTTGCCTAGACACAAAGTAAAAGTAAAAAATAAGACTGAATGTGCATGGTATCCTCCCTAGCAATTTTAGAAGAACCTGGCATGCATTAAATGTAAGCTCCATTAAAGCCCTTAAGGCCTATTTTTATAACAAGATATAAATAAAATACATAACATTTAGACTCTTCATTTACATTGTCGTTTTGGAGCCTTCAGGGATTTTTTTTTCCAAGCTTTTCTTCACAACCAAGAGATTGTTTTCTCAGAATACAAGCTTAGTTCTCAACATAATCCCAGGGCTTGGAAAGTTGGAACATTAATTTAAAAAACAATTATGAAAAAAGATGGCCAACATTTTGCAATAAACCATGCATTAACAATTTTTATCTAAACTTGAGTTCAATGCACAGGAAGTAATAAAGTCAATAGAAAGACGCAAATTCACGTCAAATAAAAGCAGTTATTGAAAGATTCACAGTGTGCTGGTTAAAGACAAGCAGGAAAATAAATACAGTTGTTATAGAGGGCTCTACATTTTTGATGACCCTTCACAGGTGGCCAGGCAATATCTTCAAGGCCAAAAAACTCAGTAACCACTACAGTGATTCCTAATTCTTCTGACCTTGTAGAAGCATTAATAAATGGCACTTCAAAACACAACAGCCAGAGAGTATCAGTTCTTCTCTTCAGGAGATAGAAAAGAGGAATAATATCATATCTGTATTTCCATTGCAATTCAAGACTTCTGTGAAGAACTCCAATATGGAGTCATCCAATTAACTGAAACCTTAGAAAGGTTTGCATCTCCCTTCTCAATGAGTTTGGAGCAGGACTATTTTTTAGGCACACTCAACAGCAAAGCATCAGTTTGGATTGAAATAAGGGACTGCACTGTTGTACTTTCATCATGAGAGCTCAAGAATGAGAAGGGATTTAATTTCAAAATTCACAACATAACTTTCCTTTAGAAGTTCTACTCAGTAATGAAAAGTCAATCCTCTACCTCTTCTGAAACTTTCAAACTTTTTTTCCCCTTCAAATCACTCATTTCGTTTCTTTAGGCTATAAAATCTGCTAAATTCCCTGGGGAAACATCAACATTTTTATATCTATATTCCCACGTGATAATGGCAACTATTACCAATTTTGGTCAAATGCAAAATTCTACTGGAATCTAGTTCAGAAATGTGCCTCCAACTCAGGAAGAAACAACAACCTTGTTAATACCAACTCTGAACAGAACTAATGGCTATACGTGCTTTCTCTTCTGCTTTTTTGTTAGAGGAATAAGACACGAAGAACAAAAGAATGCTTACAGTAGGAAAATCATCTGTACAACAGAGTACCACTAACAAAATGAGGATAAAGTTGGAGAATAAAAGCATAAAATGCCTCATTCAGACCTAGTCAAATGCAGGGAAGACAACTGCATGTGGTACTCCAGTCTCTACAAAGAGCGAGAAGATCAGGTTAGAAAAGACCTACTTTTCTAATGTTTTTTTTTTTCTTGAATCAGCTGTAAATTGTCATGTCCAACTGCATATGTTTTCTCAGAGATTAAGTATTGCTCATGCCAAGAAAGCCAATGGAAAAGAAAAAGCTATGAAGGAGCATGCACGGAAAGAGAGGAGATTTTCTCCCAATAACACTGTGATATGCCAACTTTTGCAGGCCTGAAAACTCAACATTTTCACTGGAGATGAATGACCTCTGCCCCATGAGACTACTGAACAACTGCTGAGCAGCACTGAACCATGGCTTTTCCCAGGAGCACTGACACAAAAGAAAACATCCAAATAAAACCAAGTACAAGAACAGTTAATCATTGCACAATACATCCATTAGCATTGGTGGTCTGGACAAAGACTTAATTCCTTTGTCGTTGAATGTATCACCAGTTCCAGACATCCCTCCAGTATCAAGTGAAAACACAAAGTTTCCTGGCCAGTTGTTTATATTACATTTGATAAAACTGTAACATTTCAAACATGTTCTTAATTTTCTCTTATCATCATAGGGAAGAAATTGCTTCCTAGTGTCTTGATGGGAGGGAAATTCTGAGATGGTGACAACAGAAGAAGCACTCCCTAAGAAATAACTATCACCTTCAAAGACAAACTGATTCAGGACCACAAAGCAGCCTCTCTGCCCAAAACAACTGAGCAGGAACAAAGGTGGAAGTGAAGACCTATAATTACTGCTAAGCAGTGACACAACTACTGACTAAATGCATGGAAGAGATATTACATTGGTCACGTCTGTTTAGCTTTTTAGTGTATGCTGTGCCATATGTTTTCACTTAAGTTAAAAAACCAAAAAACTGCAGCAACTCTCCCGTCCTCATTACACAGAGAGATTGCCAGATACTAGCTACTCCTTCTGAAAGCCTTTTATATTCTTCAAACCACATGTACTGAGAAATTCTATTAATAGTCAGGTATTTCTCCAGTCTTGTTTGTTGCCCTTCTCCAAATAACTCTTTCCTTTTGCTTTAGCTACAGAGGTAAATTTGGGGAGGAGGCCCTCTGGGATTAATAATCTTACTAACACTATAAACAATTTTTCCATTGCTTCTTCATTGACAAATTTAACCCTGAGAGCAGTGCACATGCTAGAGAACCTCTGCAACTACATGGACAGCATGGGCATATTCATACCTCCATAATTACACTGATAGAAGCAGTGCTAGAAAAAGGTGCAAATCCAAAAGAAGAAATTTCAATTTAGATTAAAAAAAAATTCCATGTGACTCGTTTAAGAGCCCAAGATTGCTGCAGTCTCCCTGCTCTTCACTGAAAAAAGTTGCAACAACAGACTTGGTGCGTGCTGGGAAAGAATTCCTACAAGCAAATTATACCCTTGCAAATGGTGAAACATGGGAGGCACTCCAACATCCAAGTTAATGCCAAAACAATAGCCTGGGACAGGAGGGTGCTTGGCAGCTGGGGCTGTCCCCCGCAAGAACCCTTGACATTTGGAGCTTTTAGAATTCCAACAGCTTGTAACAGTTTGATCTTCTTGACAACTGTAAGAGTTGACCGATTTCGTCATGTTTCTCACTTTGGCTATAAACACACCAGCAAACAAACCACACCAGCAAAAAAAACTGGCAGCAGGGCATGGGCCCGCACAGTCCTGCTTGAGTCCACACTAACAAAGTGTTAGCACAGTCCCAGATGTGCTCACCAGGGCCAACAAACATCCTCCTCTACAATTCTCACGCATTCACAGGCTAATACAGGCCAGTGACCTTTCTTGATAGGAAGCCTGGACATAGCCACTCTATTTTTGTGGGGGGCAGGGAGTTAATCTGTTTGAACAATGAGCTCAACAGCGTTCACGACCACAGGACAACCACTTTATTTATTAATAGAGATGGAGTCATCGTTTCCAAGCACTTAGAGTGGCCCATCCCGTTTCCAGACTCTTCAAATCCACAGTAGGGGACAACAAGTTTGATGTGGCAGACAGTCTCAGTTTCTAAAAGTAAGGGCAAATGTGCACTGGCCTGTTTGTCAACATGGCCATTCCTCATTTAAAAACCTTGATCCAGATTCTGAAATATAATCTCATGGGTTCACAGCCAGCAGCAGAAGTCACTGGGCAAAACTTAGAGCCACTGTTACATGAATGGCCAAACTAGGTACTGGTAGTGACCATTTAAGGTGCCAAAACATAATAACACCTGTTCATACCTATTATTTCCCCCATTCTCTGCACACAGAGGAAATCAGGGTTTCCACAAGGGCTACAGACATCTACGATGAATGCAACAACATGTTCAACCTGCTTGATCAGCTCCAACGTTCCTGACAGCTCTCACTTTTGCTTTTGTCCCAGTTTCCTGGGCATTGTGATCAAGTAATTAGGACTAATCCTTGGTCCAGATCTTTGGTGAACAGAGTCAACAGCTACAACATGTATTAAAAGTCTACCCATTTAAGATAGGTTAAGAAAAAGGTACAACAGCTGCTCTTAAGTTCCTCTTCATCTATTTCTAATAACTAGTTGAGGACTCTCAGAACCACTGTTCAAAGAGAGTTTGGTCAAGACTTCATAACACACACCTCATCTCAGAAAGCAGCAAGGCTGCCACCTGCTTATTCTGTGCCTCTTTCATAGAATGTAAGTAATCACTAAGGCTGTTAACTGACAATAGCAGCAGTTTCCCATCTGACACAGGATGTGCAGTATTCCTGCTGCAATAGCCCATTTCACAACCAGCAGCATTCAGGGAAAGTCTAAAAACTTTCATATTCAGGACCCTATTCACCTTGAGGGCTTCTACACACAAATGCTCTTGCCAAGAATGGAGCACTCTGTCCATAAAACCTCCTTGCCTGGGCTGATGGCCAAATCAGAAAATAACCACTGGAGTGAAGGAGCAAGAAATCTTTCACAAAGAAGCACTGTTAAACTTTCTGTGTTGTACTGAGTACTTTAAAGCATCTGGAGATAGGAGAGCTGTCTTTACAATCAGATTCTCATCAAAGAAAATGAAAATCTCTGATGGACTGTGTCAAAATGATCAGCATACTGCCTTCTCTTTGATATGATAACCTTTAAAGAGCAGTAGTCCTGCCCTGAAAATTTCGGAGCCATTTCTACTCTTTTACATGTGATTTATAGAGACGTGCTATTCCAAATTAGTGCAGCCCAGTAGACAATACTCCTCAAAAGCTGCTTTCCCCTAAATATTGCAAGACTCATTCTAGCAATCTTGGAACTGTCCTTTCTTGGATCAGTAAACACAAAGTGATGGATAAAAAAGGACTTAATTCAGCTTTTTTTCAGAGACAAAGCGAAGCAAAACTTAGGTAAGAATAGAAACTTTAGCAAAAGAAAGTAGAAATGGTGGATTATCTTCCAAGCTACTAATAATCCCTTGGTTTCATAACTGTAGCATTTTCAAGCTACCATAGATTAGTTTCTAGAGGTTCCTTGGAACATGCAGCATCACTGAAAGTGAGCTCATCCTGTAGATGTATTTCAAACACAAAAAAAGCAAACTCAAAAAAACCCAAACAAACAAAAAGCCATTTTGCACTTGGAACAGATCACAGTGACTTAAGAACAGCAAGTGATATTCACCACAGCTCTCAGCAAGGTCTTGCCATTGCCATCTCAACTGCAGTTGGTGTCTATAAACACCATCCACTTTTCCCAGTGTGGAGCACATTGGAAATCCCAGCTGACAGCGCTGTGGGGCTGCCTAACACACGGAGCAGAGCTCCTGCCCCGTCTGCTTCAACACAGCCACATCTCCCTGCACTTCCTCAGCCACCCTAACTACTCCTTTTCCCATGCACATCCCAGCTCTGACAGTCTTCACCTTGCACCAGCACGTGACTGAGCTCCACGCTGCCTGCCTGGATCATTTGTTTGGATATCATTAGATGGCCTTGACTGAAAGCCCTAATGAGGTGCTGATTCCATCATCCAATCAGTTGTCTGAGCCCAAATGCATCCCATGGGAAGCCAGAAAAGACTGATGCAAGAATTCCAAGTGATGTGTAACATGAAAGGGCGCCATTCGCATCGCTAGGACTCACAGCCTGTCAGCAGGGCCATTAGAAATCCGGGGCTACACAGATTTATAATTCAACCCTCCCACACACAGAACTTGCTCCAGACTGAAACTTGGCACAAAATTCAGTCCCAGGAGGATGTTAAAAAAATAACCTATTCAACGCTTTCCGTCCCATGGCTTCAGCTCACAGCCATTTAAATAATGGCAATTTCTCATTTCTCTTTTTAACTGAGGAAATCCAGTATAAAACACCAGATTTACATAACATTGCAGTGGTGATACAAGCTGGCAACAAACCCAGAGAGAAGGCTGCCAGAGCCATTCTGTCATTCTCTTTTGGTGAATTTCTCTATTTGGATTCAGTTTAATGGAATGATTTTTATTAGGTCTAGCTGACATCACATGTAACCTGCAAATCCCACCTCCACACTGGCCAGGCATCTTGCCCTTGCTTTGTATACCTTGTGTGCTGGTTAGAAGGGGACAAGCCCTGCTGTGGTCACAGCAGCCTCCCACTTGTGCTGCCACTGTTAGTTCTTTGCTGCAAACTCTGCTGGCTGATTTAGAGGACAGTAATTAGCTTCCTATTGAGCTGCAAAAGACTGACTGGACAAGGAATGGACAAAACAAAGAAGGGAACTGATGCAAGCCAAAAGCAATTTGTCAGCAGAGCCTTTGATTCGATCAGAGATTGTTCCATAACTACCACACCTGCTTCCAGGGAGAGACACAGAGCCAAGCTTTCTGTGGTTGCAGTTCTTTCTCCACCAGGTATTTAAATTCCTACAGGATTATCTGTAATCTTGAGTTTGTCAGTGGAAAAAAAATTCCAAGTTGATGCAATGCCACAAAAACTTATTAAATACACAGGACCTCAGATAGTCTGCAGTAAATCACTGCAGTGAGCACAAGCCTTCTGCTCCACCACCACTTGGACAGAGGCTGTGATTGCACATGTGGGACAAGTAGGAGCTTGGCACCCCAGAACAGATCATCTGGGTGGGCTACTGGCTCCCATCTCATCCACCAGCCACCACTCCTGCTTTCCGCAGCACACCTGAGACACAGCCCCTTCTGCCTCGCTTCAGCTGGAGGATAGGGCATATTAAAATTATCATCAAAGCATCTGAACACACTTTTCTTACTTGTTATATAGGTAAATAAGTAGACCAACTATAAAATTCTATGATAAGAAAATGAAGATTTGTATCAGTGGTAAAGCCCAAGGCACTTCAAACCAGTTTGAACCCTCTGCTGCTGTCAGCAAAGCTGCTCCAAGGTCTTCTGGTAGCCAATGTCAAAATGCTTCTTCTAGAATGTGGTCATTGGTCTAAATTGCCATTGTTGCACTGACTCTCCACATGTACTAAACCATCTTCCCTAAGGGCAGCCTCCAAGGTCCATGGTCCAGCTGTAAAAACCCTTCTGCATTTCGCAGAACTACATATACAATAATTCTCTCAAATAGGGGAAATAAACTGAGCCCAAAGGACCACCTGAGTTTTCAAAACAGAAAAGAAAATGGGGCAAGCATCTGCAGACCACCTTCTCCTCCAACAGGTTTTCTCATACCTTGTCCTTTAATTCCAAAGGGGGGTACAAAGTCCCTGATACGTGCCCATTTCCTGAAGGAATCGTCCAAGAACATTGGTGCCGGCTTCGAGAACCTGAGAAAACCAAAATGGGAAAGAAATTAACTCCTGAACTAGGAAGGATAAACTTTTGCAGGAATGTTGAGAGAATCCATACCCAAATGCTGATTCTACAATGTCACTGGCAACAGAGTAATGTGGAAGATTTTACTTTTACCCAGAATTTGTGCCACAAGGACACTCAAATCACTCAAATCATGGACCTAGCAATCACTTCCACTCAACGATTTAAAACTGCCCCAGTACTGTTTGGCTATTAATTTAGCTACAATAAAGCGTAAATTGCAAGAAGGGTTTAGGCAGTTTGACTTCCAGCTTTGTGAGCCCAAGCCAGTTTCTGTGCTGTCTATGTGAGTGTGTGAGGAGTGTGCTTTGGCCTCACTCGTGCACACACACAGCAGCTATCACCACACAGGCAAGAAAACAGTTCAGGAGATCATGAAGCAGTTTGTAGTTTACAGAGAAAGGAAATGGAAATTCAGTGCCTTCTTCAGCATTCATTAACACATAAATGATTCAAGAGAGGTTCCTGCCAAACCAAACAGTTACAATCTATCCAGAATCCCTTACAAAAAAGAGACCTAGTCCTTCTTAACCACGTCATTATGGAAAGACATTATCCTAATTATACCCTCAACACACAAACACAGCAGCTAGTAAAAATTTGTCTCTTCTAGAAACAATTACTACAGTGGCCAGAGAAAAGGAAACAATTAGCAAATACAGAAACATTAACTTCCATATGGGACCATTTCTGAGTGTATCAAGTTTACTAGAAAGTATGTTAATACCATTAGAAATCTGTTCATTCAATCATATCAAAACAGTAGCAGAGATGTTTTGGATCAAAATCAATCCCACCATGAAAAGGAATGTACTACATGTTCAGAGTCAGAGACAACACCTCCACCACAGAGCAAGGTACATGCCCCTGGAATAGATCCAGCTTGGCCAACCTACACATGGGAGCAGGTCAGGTCTAACCCATGGCTTTAGCTCTCCCTTCAGGCTGTTTCTGAACTCAGCATGCAACCCTTACTGCAGCCAGATAACCTTTGAACTACCTGATTCAGGATAAACTCATCTACACTATGCCACAGCCAGGTACAGAGCAACAATTTCAAATAGCACCACAGTGAGGAAAGGATGGAATGAAATCTAAATCATAAACTGGTCCAAGTGAAGTCCTATTATAGATGTCCAGTAAATCACAGATGCAGAAATTTATGGAAGGGGGAAAGAGACCAGGAGAATTTAACAAAACAAAAAGTCTCGGATTCACCCATGCATACTGCTTCACATCCACTCACGCAATCTTTAATAAGATCGTCTATAACCATAAAAGCAAGATGCACAGATGACATGGCTGATCTAGAAGGAAAGGAATGTTTTTTCCAGAGCTAGAGTACAAAATATATAACCTTATGTGGGAAAAGGTGGGGGAGGTATATTAGATATATTAGAGCTTCTGAAGCTTTTAAGTAAAAACACCTCACATGCCTATTTAAAAACAAATAAAGAACAATACAGTATTAACTGTAACACATTTACTCTGAAAATATCCTAAAAACTTCAATAACCTGACAAATTAGTTCAGTGTTTTCTCACACATGTTGGTGTACCAAAATATAATTATTATGATTCCTGGGGTGTCTCCAGGGACTTACCTCCACCTCCTTCCAACATCAATAGGAGGAATCTTTGAAGGTTGGCCATGCAATGCAAGAGCTTTTATAAGCTGAAGGGCTACAGCAGAGACGCTCACAGCCCTTCCTCTACAGCCACCCCCTGAACTCTCAGCAGAAGCCAGGTGAGTGGTCCCTGTTCTCCCCATGCAGCAGCTGCAGAGAGGGCTGACAGCATTGCCTGGGGCTCACCAGCACCTTGGGGCTGCTTTGTAAGGTCACCAAGCTACTCTGGTTGCTGCTGTGACATGCAGTCTCCAGGAAAAACTTGGATGCTTCAGAAAATTCATATATGAGCAGGTTTTATTCCCCTCACAAAAAACAAGAGGGTTCAAGAGGTGTAGTGTAAATAAAACCTTTGCCAGATCACTTCACCTGCTCAAAAGCACCGCATGAGAAAGAAGGCACAGGCTATAAGGTCAGGCCTAACTCAGAAGCTGGTGTTATTTATACATGCAAATAACTGCTCTGTCTGTAAGTGATACATGTGGAAAAGACAATTTACAGTAGTCTGATGTGGAGTAAGGAATGCCTCTCCCTAATGCAGATTTCCATTTACAAAAGGTAAAACCAGGAGGGAAGTCAGATCTTCCTAAAACTCCCTGGACCCCAGGGGAGTCCCCAGAATCAGGTGAAGCTCAAGGCATGACTGATCTAATGCTCTGTGGTATTGCTTCTGCATGTGACAATCAGAGCACCAAAGTGGTGCCAAAGAAGGGGTGAAATGATCATTGGTCTATTTTTTTTGTATTTTGCTACAGTAAATGTAGGGATTTTTCTAGCAAAGAACACAACAGCCTTAGACTAGCTACTATTATTTGGTAATATTTAATACTCCTGTATACAAGGCCAGAGAAATGGACTTTTAACTGATACATTTGCATCATTTAAGAAGGAGGAAGAACAGTTTTGGGGAAATATTATATCCACATGGGAAAAAAAGGGAGCAAGTTGGAAGATATTTTGCTCCCATAAATCTTGAAAGTAATTCCGTTTTGGAAATATTAAGAAATTATGAATGCTGTAAGCTCATGCGCTTTGCCACCTCAATAAATCAGAGCAAGCCAGAGCTGATGTCCAGCAGTGACAGGGAAATGCTGTCTGCCAGACTCTCCAGGAGCATGGCTGTTCTGTCTCAGCTCTGAACTGCATCTGGCGTATTCCAGGACCCTTCAGGAAATATTGGGATTTGCCTCAAACAGGCCATGGGAATGCTCTCTGCAGAGCACCTAAAATACATTCCAAGGAATGCATGGGAGTCTGTCAAACAGAAAAAGCAAATGTTTCTGAATGATGTTAAAACTCTGCATGTACTGAGCAGCTGGGTATAGGATGCTGCATTTTGCCTGTAACAGCTGCCTAAAGGCAGGTTGGCTTCACTGGCAACCACAGCTCCAGACCCAAACAGGTTTGTGCTCCTTCAGAAAATGGCACAGAAAGTGAGAGTTTTGATTTTTCAGTTATAAATTTTCAGCACTTTTTCTCTACTCCGCCCCAAATTCCAGAACAGACATATTACAATCTCATTGCACCTGACACCCTGAAAAGCTGAGGAATTTGGCTGCTTGTGGCACACACTTATGACCTGTGTAATTTGAGAGAGAAATGCCAAGCATCTACAATCTCTAGTTTGAATGGCATACCCTGCTAAAACACAAATGACATCTAAATGGACTAAATGCTTGACATGATAATTGTGAGGTACAAAACAAATCTCTCCCAGTTCTCAAGTTTGAATTCCTCATACAAAGCAGTAATAAAATCTCTAACAATTTGTCACCACGCACAGCAAAAGGAAGCGAACGTTCTGCCAGAAACTGTTCTTAAACAGGAATCTATAATCACACAAAAATGTGATATATATTTGTGTCTAAAGGACTCTGGCTTTTGTGACAAAACATTACATTTCCAGTTCTTTCCTCCCTGACAAGAAGAGTTGTGACCCCAAAGCATTTCTGAAGGCTGAGCTAGCCTGCCAGAAGCTCCCCAGCCAAGTTTTCCAGCCATTCCATTTTGTCCCTGATACTGAGACCACTTTACAGCTGCTCCTCTTTGATGAGCACGGAAGTACTCAGCATAAGCAGCACTAACTTCCCAAAGCATCCTGCAGTCACTAGGCAAGGTAGCTATGGGACAATTTTAGACATAGAATCTTGACCAGAGTCTGGCCCCTACTCCTTACCTGCTGCTTTCCAGGCAATTAATACATAAATGTGTAGAAGATAAAAAGCTACATCTCAGAGAAAGAAAAAGAAATAAACTGATTTATGTGCCTTTGGCTTTAATGAGGAGGGATGAAGAAAAGGTCGAGTTCCTGAATGAGTAAAGGAGAAGACGGCACCACATTTCTAAGGAACCACAACATCAAGGAAAGGCAGACTGGCAGCCACCAAGCTCCACTGTGAGCTTATATTTCAGATTTTTAAAAAACATCCTCCTTTAAGGTGACCTGTGATTTTGTTTATTCTTTAATTAAGGAGAATCAGTAGTGCTAGATATCTGAAAGCTGAAAGAAAAAAAGCCCAAACAGTGCTAGAACCTAATGC
Organism: Camarhynchus parvulus; assembly: GCF_901933205.1. NCBI lineage: Eukaryota > Metazoa > Chordata > Aves > Passeriformes > Thraupidae > Camarhynchus > Camarhynchus parvulus. The sequence goes on from NC_044578.1 coordinate 10,339,422, forward strand.
TGTGCAGAACCTGCACACTGCATTTGTAATGGGGCAGGAACAGCTTCTCTCTCTTTTTTTAAACCACACATAAATTATTTATTTGCTCTGGCATGACTTCTCTCTTCTGTTTGCCGATGATCAAAAGCATCCATGGTTAGACAGAAGGCACAAAGTCTACCAATGTTATTAAATACAAACTGAAGCCCCTGAGTGCTGAATCATTAGCCCTGACACAGGCATTTATGGAGACAGAGAGAATCTAAACTAACCTTTTCCTTTTTCCTTACTGAGACTGAGAGGTATGCTGTCTCCTTTGCTTCCCTGCTCTGGGGAGCAGCATGGTGTGACAGCATAGGAATGAGGAGGTTTGTGACATCCTGATTTTACATTTCTTATTGACATTAATCCCCTGTCAAAAATCTAAGCAGCTCAAAGATTCCTCAAGGAGCTGAAAAATTTAAGAAACTGCATTAATAAGGATTAACCCCATCCTACAACCAACATACCCCTTTTCCTGTATCAGCAAACACCCCCCCACCCAAAAAAAAAGATGGCTGCAAGAAGATATCTTTAACAGCAGAGATCACATCAAAAATTAAGTTCATCTTAACAAACAGCAGAAGTCTAAAACAAAACAATATGGTAGAGAGAACTTAGCAGTGAGGAATGGCTGGTCAGAGCACCCTACCAGTGCCGTTTGAGACCACCTAACTCTTTACAAGACTGTGAGCCACAGATCCCCACCCATCTTCTCCTCTGCCCTCTGTGCCTACAGACCCTTGAGTGTATCTGCAGCTGCCTCTTTCAGGCTGCAAAAGTCTCAGCTACTTGGCCACTCCTCACTCTGACACCACTGAATTACACAGCAGAACAGTGCTCTGCAGTAAATGTCACCACCACTCCAAAAAGATGACTTTGAACAGGCTGTATTCCATAAGCAAAGGAAAGGGCAGGTAAAATCAACTGAACCCAAATCCCACAGAGCATGTAGCAGTTATCCCTGCCTACTTCCCTGTGAATGATTGCTCTGTACCTTTGAGGCACTCTGGAACATCGTCAGCCTTCTTGCCCTCTGCTCTCCATCACCTAGTAGGTTGTTTAAACTCATCAGTGCAGCCCTTTTCTCATTTTCTCATTGCTCTATTTAGAGCTGGACCAGCTGCTCCAAGATGTATCTTAAAAGGCTCCCATCCTCAGTGCTGTTGTTCATACAAAGAACATTATTACACTCTTGCAGGAAATATAAACATCCTATCACAAATGAAATATGTAACTATTACAGCTGTAAAACCTGTTAAATAATCTACTTTATTTAAGATCAGAAAGCATCAACTCAAGGACCATGTCCAATTCTGGGCCTCATGTGAAAAACATGAACAAACTGAAAAAAGCCCATAGGAGACTCTGAAAAACATCTTAAGTCTAGAAAACATGATGTCTGAGGAAAGCTAGGAAAAAACCAACTTTGTTTAGTATAGAAAAAACTGGAGGAGTACATGATAAATATTACAAGGCTGCTGCAAAAGAGAAAGATAAAATCTCCATGTCCCTGGTAAAGAGAAGTAGTAACACTGGTCCTAAAATGCAGCAAAGAAAA